>NC_065923.1:26021536-26661026 GCF_024586455.1 Bactrocera neohumeralis
AGTCTTGTCACTTATATTAAAATTATACAAATATTTATTCAATTTGTGCTTAAAATAAAGTAACTTTCAATTGCATTTTACTTTGTTGGCAATATTTGAGTCTTCTTCTAATTCGGAGGCAGCACGCTTTCGCTGTATTTGTTCAGCAGTCTTTTTGGCAATCGGCGTAGTCAAAATTTCATTCGTGAGCCGAAATGATACTCTGTACATGTCCTTATTTGGCGCCACATTGCGCACGAAATAAATGCCTTCTAAATTGTCCGTTAGCGGTAAACCCAAATTGTCTTCAACCAAGGCACGCGCCAGTACTTTCGTATCCTCGCCTTTTGCGAAACAATAAACGTGTACTGTTGGATAATTTAATTGCTGATTCAAAAATTCCTTCGCTTCTTCGTCGTTTAAAAAACCACGAAAAGCATCAAGAAATTCCACCGCCATCGCAGGTAAATTCATTGTTATATGAATGCTATAATCTGCAGTTGCTTGCTCTTTCCACCTTTTCAATAAATCAGGTTTCACATCTTCTAGCAAAAACTGGCGTCCGTCTTTATTGAAAGTTTTCATGTGCGCCAAACATTTGTTGCGTTTACCGTTGTGCTGTAACCACTTGTAACTCTCTGGGTTTAAGTCATTTGCTAGTACCCAGCATTTTTTTCGAGCAGCCGGCACACTAAATGGACCAACACCGGCGAAAACATCGTAGAGCACATCATTTGCATTAAGCATTTTTGTGATTCTTTCATGCTCTGTGGATAAGCGTGGATTCCAGTATACTCGCGAAAAGTCAAACTCAAACAGCACACCGTTTTCTTTGGTCTCCACTTGATACTGCGCTTCACCACAAATCAGTTCCAACTGAAAGTTGCGATAAGTATTATCAATTGTTGCTGCCTTATTTACGACCGTGCGACAACCGGGCACTTTGTCCAATAAGACTTGACCAATTAGGGTTTTGTAAGGCAATAAGTGATCTCTTAGATTTAAATGTACTATGTGTCCAATACGCGAATAAGATGTAAGGCCCTCATCACCTACCGGTAACACGCTCTTGAAAATTTCATCCGCCCGCCAATTATCATAGTTAAGTACCAATTCGTCGTAAGAGAAATTACTGGGTTCGACTTTTAGTTTTAAAAGTTCTGTAGTTGGTAGACAATCCCATGATTTCACTGCTAATGGATGCAGTAATATTTCGCGCATCGGCGCTACATCTCCATCTTCGTTACTTTTCTCTAACACCCGTACTGGTCGCAATCTCTCCATCTTCAGCAGCAACTTTTTAACCAGTGGTAATACTTTATTTGATTCCGTTTCTGGCACTCGTAAACGTGGTAATTGTACAGGCTTCTTGAATGCATCACGCTGCAATTCAAGCATGCCGCGCACGCTCGCTGGTGGTTCTAATAGTGAAGAATCCATATTTCTCCAATAGTGGCGCTGACGTTTGAATTGCTGCAATAAATCGTGTGCCCACGTGAGACGTCGTAGCACAACCATTAATTCAATACGAACTTAAACCGAATGCCATGTAGATATTCAGTAAAAATTAATCAATGTTAACTTTTTATAATAATTATTAATATTTTATACTTAATTTAATTTAGCATAAAAACACGATGTTTATTAATTAATTTACCTTTCTTCAGCGCTGCGTACTGTCAAAAACAAATGGTTTAGCCACTTCTTCTTACATTCGTGCAATTCACAATGGCAGAACGGAACATATTAGATGAGAGAAGTACTGAGAACAGTTTGCTGGAAATGTGTACTAAAATGATTTGTAAGTAAAAATATTTAATTATAGAGGCGCGTATGTACGCGTATTTAATTTACTTGTAAATATCTAATATAAAAATTGAATATGCTCTAGAAAAAAAAAACAATTTATATAACCGTAGATTTAAAAATATTTCTTTTGGTAACATCTTTCAACGATGAAAGCACCACACACACAATCTTGTAACCTTTTCTGAGATCCCCACAATAAGTGAACAACGGCCCGAAATTCTCGATGTTTAATATTTATTTCACTTTAATTGTAAATTAATGGTTTTACACAACAACAAATCCAAGTGGTTTCAATAATGCATATAATGGAACGCAATAGAAGAGTGCAAAATAAATGCATTTTTGTATGCTTAGTTTTAACATGAATTCGAGTCGTTACAAATACAAAAATAACAAAATTTAAAACTAATATTCAAAAAACAACACAGCTTAAATATAACAACAAAAAATATACAAATATGTGTGGAAAGTAGATTATTAAATACCGCGCTCATTTCAGTAACGCCGTGCGGTGGTTGGACGTGGTACTCCCGATGTGCGTGGACGCGCCGACTTTGCACGCACAGGATTTGTGACGCCATCGGTATTGTAACTGAGATAAACATGCGAGAGATCTATAAACTCCTGCTTGTTGGTTGCCTCTTGCGGCTCGGCGATGTGTTTACGCATATTGTTACCCGTGTAGGCAACACATTTGAGTTGCCACTCACCAATGTCCTCATTCCAGTGAGTATATTGATTGATCATTGACTGATATTCCTTAGGTATATAGGAATTGAGTACTAATTCACACAGTGCCAGCTCGCGTGACAAGCTTCTTATATTCTCGTATATACCCTCCTTTTCACGTTGGTGTTCTTGCTGTTGGTCAGCCAATTCGGATTTAACACTCATTAACATTTGCATGACTCGATGAATTTTCTTGGTACTGCCGGTACTTGCTTCCTGTAGTGAGGAGTAACGTTCTTCAATGTCTATGCGTTCAGTTTCTTTTTGTTGTAATGTCTGCTGCAATGCCTTTTCCGCTTGTTCACGTTCTTCTAATTCTGCGAGTGATTGCTCGAGTAGTTTCTCCTGCGTTTGCGCCTTTTCTAACAAATTCTCACCACCAACCAAAATCTTGCCTTCCAGTGACATTAACTTGCAGCGCAATTGTTCTTGCTCAGATTTAGCATGTTCAATTTCTTGTTGGTGTTCCCGCGCTCGTCGTTCTTTTTCCTCTTTTTCAGCATCGCTTTTTTCGCGTTTCTTCGATTTCTTACCGTTGACTACAGGTGTCTCCTCGATTTCTATTTCAATATCGGCTTCATCGTCCTCGATGTCTTCATCCTCCTCTTCTGAAATTTGATCCTCATGACTGTTTTCCTCCAGCTGTTTACGCAAGCGTGCAATCTCCTCCTGGAAATGACGTAGTAATGCATCTTTGGGTTCCTCATTAACGCGCATACGATTCTGTATATTCTTAGCACGACTGGCGTACCGTAAAGTGGATATAGTTTCCATGTAATTAATATCTGACGGACTTATGGTGGCACACATCACTGTCTTTGAGTTGCCACCTAACGAGTCTTGCAACAGACGTGTTAGTTTTGAGTTGCGGTAGGGTATATGTGTACTTTTACCGTCAACCAGTGCACTTATAACATTACCCAACACAGATAATGATAAATTAATTTTTGTTGCCTCCTTTAAGCGCTGTCCACTCGCCTGTGTTCTGCTCTGTCGCTCGGAACCAGCCAAATCAACTAACTGCAGCTTGCCCATTTTAACATTCGTCATATCGCCTTGACTCAGTTCACTACTTTCAACCGTAATCGAGAATATGGCATGCGAACGTGACGACTCCTGATTCATTTTTGTGGCACCCACTACACGATTTTTATTACCCAAACGCATTATGTTCTCTAAATCATCGGCATTATGTACTACATAACCGCTTAGGTCCTTAACAAACACACCGATATCTGGACGTTCTTTCACTTCAAGACTCTTGCTTACGTCCTTTCCCAACAAATCGCGCACTTCTTCATTGTATATTTCCATATAGCTAACACGCACCAAAAATTTCTGATTCTCTCTAGCTTTAGCTATGTGGCCGAAAATGTGTGCAAAAGCATTTGGTATGATGCCCTTAGTTTGCGGTGAATCGGGATTACCAGACATGGTGTAGGTTTTACCCGTACCTGTTTGTCCATAAGCAAAGATGGTGCCGTTATAACCCTCCAATACCTTCTCAACTATAGGGCGCGCCGTGTCCACATACAAATCGAGTTGATTTGAGTCACTACTGAAAACATTATCGAAATAGTAAGTTTTGGGTGGCTCATTGGCGGCGTTTGGCTTCACCGCTGTGATTGCCCGATTGATTTTATCCACTTGTATAACATTAGTTGCACCTGAATTCAATTCGGACTTCTCCATTGGTCGTACTCGCACCACAACGCGTACATTTTCAATTTCATCTCCCTCCAAATCACTTGTAGTTATTGGTGGCTCTTGCGGCATTTTTCTTTAAGATTTTTTAAATTGACCGTATAAAAGAATTTAAGAATAATTTTGCACCTGTTAAAATTGCAAAGTTTCGACTTTTACTTACTTTTTCGTTGCCATGGAGTGTTTATTGATTTTTTTAGCAGCTGACTAATGTTTTGCAGTTTGTTCTCTTTTGCGCGATATCTGTTCCCAAAACTGCATGGTTGCATTTTTAGAATATTAAATTATGCTATATAAGTAATATTCAATTTTATAAATTGATTATTATTCTTATTATCATTATGAATATTAAATAACATTATAATACCTATTAGTTAAAAATAATTTATGATTAAAATACGAAACCAGGAACTAGCCATTTAAATTCATTCTTGCTGAATTTATTAAATATAAGAGGAATAATGGAAAACACGTTAATATATTTTAACATTTTTTCTTAAAATATTTTTACATTTCTGCGTTATTTATCTCTTTACAGAACTCTTTTGACTTCAAAAATATCTTGAACAACACGGATGAAGAAATATCTTTTAAAATCGGAACCTGAACTAATGTAATATTATTAAATTTTTAAAGTTTCTCTATTTTAGTGGGTTATTATATATAACTATAGATATTAAGAACAAAACTGTAATTTAATATAAAATTAAAAATAAACTTAATCTAAATTTTGCACCAAAGTAGTTTTTGTTTAATTATTCATCAATAATTTCATATAGTTTGTGGTAGAAGTACGAAAATTGCATGATAAGCACCGATTTGACTTGCTGAAAAGCAACCACCAACTTTGTATGCAAAACAAGAACAAATACTACCAGCGATAGAGTTTTCTTTCACTCATGCAAACGGTCTTTCAATTCTCAGAAATGTTAACGATGTGTGAATTGAAAAGGTTGGTTGTTAGCGGAGTAAAGCATACTTACCTGGCGTAGAGGTTACCGTGATCATGAAGGCGGTTCCTCCGGAGCGAGGCTTGGCCATTGCACTTTCGGTTGAGTTGACCTCCGCGATTATTCCTAATGCGAATAACTCGTGCGTGTAATTTTTGGTAGCCGGGAATGGCGTTCGCGCCGTCCCGACATTATTGAATACATAAAAAGAGTTGGAATAGAATGGAAAGTTAGAAATTCAATTTAAAAAAGTTCGGAAGTTTCTCGAAACTCTATATATTGTGACATCATTTTTCGAAGAGGAAATTTTAGTAATAAAAACAAATTCTTTTCGTCAATTTCGATTGCTGAATTAGTGCAATCTCGAAGCGTTTCGATTTTTTTTTAAATAAAACGAAGACGACGGTTTGGAATATCATTGAAAATTACATTACATAGATGCCATTGTGTATGGAACTCGATTTTTTTAGCTTGATCGATATTCGAACAAAGTTCATGTCATCGCTGCCTTGTTAGCTTAGGCTGTAGACTGACGTAAGTATATCTCCACAGGAAATAGTCTACCGGCGGACAATTGACAGGGCCATTTTCGTGAGATAACACTTGGTTTTCAATAAATGACATTCGTTATGTGGCTTGTGGCGCCGTCCTGTAGAACCACATATTTTCCAAGTTCATATTATCCAATTCGGGCCAAAAATATTCGGTTGTCATATTGAGCAGTAGCCATTTACGGTAACGCGCCTTGATCATCATGGAAGAAGTACGGCCACCGGCCCATAAGCACTAAACCGTAATTTTTTCGTGATGCAAATCGTGACTCATGGAGAACGTATGGATTTTCTGCCTGCCCAATAACACATATTTTGCTATTGACGAAGCCATTCAGCCGGAAATGAGCCTCACAGCTGAAAATGATTTTCGATGTTGCTCAGCCAAATTCCCTTTGATTCTGGTGGTCAGTTCTTGTTGCGTTAATTTGATTGTAAGGCATTTTTGTTTTGCAAAATTTGCCACACGACGCCGCTTAAGACTTGAGCTCACGGCACGGGAACATTCGTACTGAGCTGTGAATAAACATTTTTTCCACTAGACGCTCCGTCAAAGGTAGTGACGTCTGAAGGAATTCCTTATCACCGTTTTTTTTCTATGCAACAACAAATACCCCGCGGAACAAAACTCTGTTGCTCGGAACATGTAGATGGACCCGTAAGTTGGCCACCAAGATCATGCGATTTAACGCCTTTAGACTATTTTTTGTGGGGCTACGTCAAGTCTAAAGTCTACAGAAATAAGCCAGCAACTATTCCAGCTTTGAAGACAACATTTCCGAAGAAATTCGGGCTATTCCGGCCGAAATGCTCGAAAAAGTTGCCCAAAATTGGACTTTCGAATGGACCACCTAAGCGCAGCCGCGGTCAACATTTAAATGAAATTATCTTCAAAAAGTAAATGTCATGAACCAATCTAACGTTTCAAATAAAGAACCGATGAGATTTTGCAAATTTTATGCGTTTTTTAAAAAAAAAAAGTTATCAAGCTCTTAAAAAATCACCCGATACAACTACATAACTGTGTCCATAAGAACTTGTGTATTTTAATATTTGACAGGCGTTGCTTGCAGTCCGTCTGTCGCGCTCTACTATGTACTATGTGTTCCGGATGTGTGCGTCCACTTCTCTCTTCATATACTAAAGGACAAAGAAAACCCCGGACACATCTTTGTTACTTTTTTCACTAAATTGCAAAAGTAAAATTTCAGCGAAGTCTGACCATCGAAATTTACAACACTTCCACCTAAAAAACTTATATCAAATAATTGTATGAATTTATAATTTGGGCCGAAATCCCGGTGGTACTGCAATACCGGGCCAACCCGCGACAGAGGTGGAGCAAGCCCCTAAAACACTCCGTCCATTTCCAAAAATCAGTTTAACATTTGTTGTCCTCCGATGGAGGATCTATCAGATGTTAAGCTGATAAGAACAGATACTACACTTTGATCTTAGCCATAAGGCCGAGAAGCGATAACTTCACCAATCACAATTTAAACTATTTACCCTCAAAATGCTATAAACCAGACGAGAATTGTTTGCGTAGTGCATGCGACGAATGAAAAACAAATGCTTGGTTTCTACCTTCCACTCAACTACCCTAACAGCAAATTCTTGAATATGTTCGTAAGTATGTACATTATGGAAATAACGTCTAGGTAAGATATAATACATACATATGGAGGAAATGGAGGATGAATTAAATAAAATTCATATGTTTATTTGAGATTATGTTAATATTGTGAATAAAACATATTCAGATTCACAATATGTATGTATGTAATTTAATTACTTAGAAAATATATTTATATAGTTTTTCTTGTTTTGTTTTAGGAAATTATAATATTTATTAGTTAAAACGAAACCAGGAATTAGCCATTAAGTTCATTCTTGGTTAATTTATTAAAAATAAGAGGAATAATGGAAAACACGTTAATATATTTCATTTTTACATTTCTGCTTTATTATCTCTTTACAGAACTCTTTTGACTTCAAAAATATCTTGAACAACAAGGATGAAGAAATATCTTTTAAAATCGAGGCCTTAACTAATGTAATATTATGAAGTTTTTCTCTATTTTAGTTGGTTATTATACTATATTTATAGATATTAAGAACAAAACTGTAATTTAATATAAAATTAAAAATAAACTTAATCTAAATTTTGCACCAAAGTAGTTTTTGTTTAATTATTCATCAATAATTTCATATAAAGTTTGTGGTAGAAGTACAAAAATTGCATGATAAGCACCGATTTGACTTGCTGAAAAGCAACCACCAACTTTGTATGCAAAACAAGAACAAATACTACCAGCGATAGAGTTTTCTTTCATTCATGCAAACGGCCTTCGAATTCTCAGAAGTGTTAACGATGTGTGAATTGAAAAGGTTGGTTGTTAGCGGAGTAAAGCATACTTACCTGGCGTAGAGGTTACCGTGATCATGAAGGCGGTTCCTCCGGAGCGAGGCTTGGCCATTGCACTTTCGGTTGAGTTGACCTCCGCGATTATTCCTAATGCGAATAACTCGTGCGTGTAATTTTTGGTAGCCGGGAATGGCGTTCGCGCCGTCCCGACATTATTGAATACATAGAAAATACTGTAATAGCATAGAAAGTAAAAATTAATTAAAAAGTTCAGAAGTGTCAAAATCTGACCTTTTTTCGAAGAGTTTATAGAAACAATTTCTATTCGTCGATTTGTTGTTTTATATGCAGAGTGGTCCATGTAAAATTTTAAATATAGTCAATAAAAAAAGGTGTTTTATGAAATTTATATTTGTGGAAAACAATTTCGGACAAATGACTACCACGGCTGAGTTTACAGGGTAGGGTACTTTTACCGTCAACCAGTGCACTTATAACATTGCCCAACACCCTTTTTGAAGTACTGATAAAGAAGGAGGGGCTGAAGAAGATAAAAAAAAAAATGATTTTTTGAAGTGCTTCGAAGATTGGAAAAACCGTTGGCACAAGTGTATAATATCTCATGGGGATTACTTTGAAGGGAACAAAATAGATATTCATGAATAAATAAATAATTTTTGAAAAAACACAAAATTCGCGATACTTTTTGAACACACCTCGTACATCGCCGCTTCTGGGAGGCCAATTCACATCACCTCTTTTGCTGATTATGTGATTTTCGAAGATAGGGCGTAAAAGATGTATGTATGGCACGTAGCGCCGTCCTGCTGGAACCAAATGTTGTCCAAGTCTCAATCTTCAATTTGCTTGAAGAAAAATTCGGTTAACATTGCGCGATATCGCTCATCATTGATGGTTACGGCGGTTCCTTCTTCATTTTGGGATAATAAAGACACACCCCCAACAAATACCCAGCGGACCAGAATCAATCGACGGCATTGGCGTTAACAACAAAACTGAGTTACACACACAGCCTGTCGCTCGGAACACACAGAGCGCGACAGACTGCAAGCAAGCGACATCTGTCAAATATTCTTATAGACGCCGTTATTAACACACACATTGCGATAGGAATGTCTCGCTTTTAAAAAAATTATGTACGTCGTCACCAAATATACCAAAAAACAAGTAAGGAAGGGCTAAGTTCGGGTGTCACCGAACATTTTATACTCTCGCATGGTAAAGTGATAATCGAGATTTCATAATACGTCATTTACATATTTTTCAAATAGCGTATTTTTGTAAAGTTTTATTCCGCTATCATCATTGGTTCCTAATGTATATATTATACAGAGAAGGCATCAGATGGAATTCAAAATAGCTTTATATTGGAAGAAGGCGTGGTTGTGAACCGATTTCACCCATATTTCGTACATGTCATCAGGGTGTTAAGAAAATATTATGTACCGAATTTCATTGAAATCGGTCTAGTAGCTCCTGAGATATGGTTCTTGGTCCATGAGTGGGCGGCGCCACGCCCATTTTCAATTTTTAAAAAAAGCCTGGGTGCAGCTTCCTTCTGCCACTTCTTCCGTAAAATTTAGTGTTTCTGACGTTTTTTGTTAGTCGGTTAACGCACTTTTAGTGATTTTGAACATAACCTTTGTATGGGAGGTGGGCGTGGTTATTCTCCGATTTCTTCCATTTTTGAACTGTACATGGAAATGCCTGAAGGTAACGACTCTGTAGACTTTGGTTGACATAGCTATAGTAGTTTCCGAGATATGTACAAAAAACTTAGTAGGGGGCGGGGCCACGGCCACTTTTCCAAAACAATTGCGTCCAAATATGCCCCTCCCTAATGCGATCCTTTGTGCCAAATTCCACTTTAATGTCTTTATTTATGGCTTAGTTATGACACTTTATAGGTTTTCGGTTTCCGCCATTTGGTGGGCGTGGCAGTGGGCCGATTTTGCCCATCTTCGAACTTAACCTTCTTATGGAGCCAAGGAATACGTGTACCAAGTTTCATCATGATATCTCAATTTTTACTCAAGTTACAGCTTGCACGGACGGACGGACGGACAGACAGACATCCGGATTTCGACTCTACTCGTCGCCCTGATCACTTTGGTATATATAACCCTATATCTGACTCTTTTAGTTTTAGGACTTACAAACAACCGTTATGTGAACAAAACTATAATACTCTCGTTAGCTACATTGTTGCGAGAGTATAACAATACTAATAATGCAATACTTATGTACATACAACATCTAAAAATTTCAATACAATATTAGACAGACCGTGTTTTAATTTTCACACACCGAAATAGTTTGATTTCATTAAAAATTAACCCGATTTATAGACAAGTTTGAGCAAAAATCGCCCGATGGCAATGTGTTTAATTAAGGCAGTTAGATGCGCAACTACAAAGTGTGTCCCATAAATAAGAAAGTATTTTAATATTTGAGAGTCGCCGCTCTATGTGTTCCGGTGTGCGCGTCTGCTTCTCCTCAAAAACCGTGGACACATTAATTTTCAGCAAGCAAAAGCGCTTTTGGCAACTTTTTACCACAAATTAAAAAATTTAACATATTAATCAAAAATGTCTTATTATTCCGACGTCAATCCGCCAAAAAGGACATAAATCCTTTTAAAACAACTTACTATTGTAATTGTATGTATTCATAATTTGGGCCGAAATCCCGGTGGTACTGCAATACCGGGCCAACCCGCGACAGAGGTGGAGCAAGCCCCTAAAACACTCCGTCCGTTTCCAAAAATCAGTTTAACATTTGTTGTCCTCCGATGGAGGATCTATCAGATGTTAAGCTGATAAGAACAGATACTACACTTTGATCTTAGCCATAAGGCCGAGAAGCGATAACTTCACCAGGCACAATTTAAACTATTTACCCTCAAAATGCTATAAACCAGACGAGAATTGTTTGCGGATTGCATATGGCGAATGAAAAGCACATGCTAGGTTTCTACCTTCTACTCAACTACCCTAAAAGCAAATTCTTGAATATGTTCGTAAGTACATTGTGGAAATAACGTGTAGGTAAAAGACATATGGAGGAATATGTGCATAGGTTATGCTACTGTGTACATACATACATACTATACGAGTATAATGTACTATGTGGACGCACTTTTATCAGAATAAAAAATATATTTTGGTCTTATTTGTAGGGAAATTAAATAAAATTCATATGTTAATTTGAGATTATGTTAATATTGTGAATAAAACATATTCAGATTCCCAATATATGTACATATGTAATTTAATTACTTAGAAAATATACATATTTATATAGTTTCTTTTGTTTTGGTTTTGCAACTGAATAAGTATATGTATAAATATTTATACTCACTAAATAAAAATTAGAAAATAAATTTAAAATGATGATCGAAAATATTTTGAGAAAAAATTTAATACACAAAATAAATTGAAAATGTTTATAAATTATAAAAAAAAAAAAAAAATTACGCTTGGTTCCATCCAGGGTCGAACTGGAGACCTTCTGCGTGTAAAGCAGACGTGATAACCGCTACACTATGGAACCACTTGGTATTTACTTGGCAAAGTAGTCACATAAGCGTAAGGCAAACTGCGAATGTATAATATTGCTATGAAAATGGGGTGGAACGCGAAAAGAACTGTTAATGTTGAAATACCTTGGATATTTATGCATTTGCAGTTGCATTTGACCACATGTTAAGAAAGCCAATACGGCGAACAAATAATATTCGATTTCACAAAAAATATTTTATATACATACATATTTCATATTTGATATAGCATATTAAAGAAACTAATAATTAAATGATATTAGTAAACTCACATACCTAATACATATGTAAGTATATCATGCCACGTAGTATAAATATTGTTAGGGTTTTCACACAGTCATATAAAGTTATAAGTTATAACAAACCGAAAGTATAGCGTTAAGAGTTGTAATTGCGAACACTCATTTTTGTATTCAATCCAACAAAAATTATTTTTAAGTGTAAAAATTTCTGATTTTCTGATTTTACGATACGTTAGGACAAGTTGTGAGTGTCCTAAGTATATTTTAATTTATTTATCCAATTTATTTTTCTGAAAAAAATAAAATCATTGTTTAAGGGATTTTTTTTTTTTTATTTTAAATAAATTATTTTTTTAATAAATTATTATTAGAAATATGATATTGATTTCAATTTCGCAAAAAAGGTGTTAAAAATAGCATCTTTGGGAAAGCGGCTTGGCAGGATAACCGGGCGGCTACTTCCCTGTGGTCACGATTTCTTAGAGTCTGGTGAAGCGATAGTACTGAAATTTTTCTTCTAAATAGGATGAAATCGTGATTGATCGAAGATTTTTTTAATTACGTTAATTTTTTCAAGCAATCAATAGTAAAATTTAAAGTTTATAATCATACTGTTTTTTTGCAACTTTGCCAAAACTTCATTTTTTTTGACGCACTTCGATTAATCACGACCTACTAACCGATGAAATTTAATTTTTTTATTTTAGTTGAAGGCTTCGTCTGTTATGCTGACCACCTCGAGGAGGCATTTTAGGGCTGTGCCTCCGGAAATCAGCTAACAATGGCTAAATTTCTAAAAAATAATTTAAGAAAAGTTCACAAGATATTATTAAAATGTTGCTCTTTGATATGCGCAGAAGTTGTAATAAATTAATTCATTTACAGTAGATTCGCGCAAAAGTTAATTCGCGAGAAAGTTAAACCTTCGGCTTGGAAAAACGTTGTACTTTACTACCAAGCCTTTTACATATGTATTAAGATCCCCTTTATTACTTTGTTTTAACATGAGTTTTTGGAATCAACGTTGCCTATCGAAGGCTTCTTGAAAAGGTGATTCGCAGGATTTACACAGTAAAAATTATTCATTGCGGCCTGAAGGGTTGAAGTCGATACTGCCAATCGATTTAATGGTTGCTTCAATTCAATCAGATTTCTGGGTTTTGGTTTGTATACTTCTTGCTTGACATAACTCCATAAAAAAGTTTGATGCAGTCAAGTCAGGTGACCTTGAAGGCCAGAGGAAAGTGACAAGTTATTATCTTCTTCGGCCATTTCAACCATTTCCGACAAATTTTCAAGGCGAATAGGCAAATTTAGACGGTTTAACCAGCGGTTTGTTTTGTATCTCGATTCGTGCGCTCTGTACATTATAACGATTATTATTCTTTCATACTTTAAGAATAAATTTTCAAAGTTAAGTTGAGGGTTCTTGACGGGCCTTACTTAATATACATACATATGTATATTTCAGTTTTGCGCAATGAAAATAAAATACAAATGCACAAAATATTTTTAAACATAAGAACGTAGATAATTACTGAAAAAATTCAAACATATATAATTGGTGAATCATGCATACGTTTTTACACAAATCCACACATGTACATACGAGTAGAAAAGGGCAACAAAGGCTTTATTTGTAAATTACAACTACATGATTTCACAAAGTGGTGATAATAGCAAATGTTTTAACAATTCCTTACAATTGAATTGCGAAAATTTTCCTCAACAGAAATGTTAGGTGTAGTTAAAAAACAAAAACAACAAAAAATACGTCAACTTCCGCTGCCTCGAAGTTACCATACCCTTTACATCATTATATAAAGAAACTAACTGATTCTGAAAAGGTTTGCACTGAAAAGACTTAATTTAAATCGGTTAGTTTGTATGACAGACAGATGCGGGTCCACGGGCGGAGAGTTTTCCCCCAAAAGTTAAAAGTTATACATTATTTCCATCATAAGTGACACTCCGCGAAGAAAAGGACTTTGAGTTGCAAGTATAAAATTATGTAGTTTAGTAGTTTACTCTGGATCCGCTCCTGATGACATCTATATGCTATAGTGGTCTGATATCGACGGATCCGACAAATGAGCAGCTTGGTGGGAAAAAATGAAAATATTCAAAATTTAACATCGATATCTCATAAGCTGAGGGACTAGTTCAGACCGACGGTCATAACTAAATTAACACAACTAATCACGCTTTTCATTTATGTACTACAGTGGACAAAAAATAGTAAGACTCTTTAATTTAAATTTTGCCCAAAAACCCATTCATACGAGGTGTGTTCAAAAAGTATCGCGACAGTTTGCTGACAGTTTTCTTCGATTGCAGGGGCGTGGTGCATCATGAGTTCTTGCCACAGGGAAGAACGGTCAATAAGGAATATTACCTGCAAGTTATGCGCAATTTGCGCGAAGCAATCCGCCAGAAACGCCCGGATTTGTGGAAGAACAAAAATTACACCAATTAATTAATTTACACCAAGATAACGCCCCTGCTCACACATCGTTGCTTGTGCGCGACTTTTTGGCCAAAAACAACACACTAATGATGCCGCAGCCACCGTATTCGACAGATCTGGCCCCCTGTGACTTTTTCTTGTTCCTTAAACTGAAGAGGCCCATGAAAGGACGACGTTACGCTTCTCTTGACGAGATAAAATAAATAAAAAAATTTTTGAAAAAACACAAAATTCGCGATACTTTTTGAACACACCTCGTACGTGCATTACACAAAAAAAAAAACTCAATCTGAAAAAGTACCGGCAAAATGTTTGCAAAGACAAGCCTTAATTAGGAGCGGTTAGTTTGTATGACAGTTAACGACGGATCCTAGAAATATGTAGTTAGTTCAGATCAACGGTCATAGCTAAATCAACTCAACTTATCACGCTGCTCATTTTCATATGTAGAAAACTCGTTGACGACGAACCACGTCCAGGACGGCCATCAACATCAAATGATGATCAACACGTAAAAAAATAAAAGAATTGGTACTTGAGAATCAACGATAAACTGTCAGAGATCTTACTGGCTTCGTTGGAATATCGGAAGAATCAGTGAAAACCATTTTGAAAGATCAATTGGGCCTAAGAAAAGTGAAAGCAGGATTGGTTCCAAAATCACAAAATTTTTTCGAAAAACAGCATCGCGTTAACGCTTGTGAAACAATGCTTTCCGACTACCAGAATGTCATGAGAGGTATTAGTACTGGTGATGAGTCTTGGATCTATGCTTCCAACATGGAAACTAACAATCAATCAGCCGAATATCCTGGCATAGGTGAAAAAACCACATCAAAGCAGGTCAAAATCAAGGTTATGTTGACAGTTTTCTTCGATTATCGAGGTGTGGTGCACTCTGAATTCGTTCTGACCGGCCAAAATTTCAACAAGTGTTGACGCGAAGCTATTCGTAAAAAGAGGTCGGAATTATAGGAGGACAACTATTGGGTTTTGCACCGACGCATACTGCATCGATTCTTCGTGAGTTTTTCGTCAAATTTTCAACCAATATCGTCCCGCAACCACCGTATTCGCCTGTTTGAGCTCCGTGTGAATTCTGGCTATACAGCAAACTCAAACGAACGCTCCGGGAAAACCGTTTTGAGTCAATTAAAGACCTTAAACGTGAATGGCTTCGCGCATTGAACTCTATTCCGCAAATTAACTTCAACAACTGTTTCGAGAATTGGAAAAATCGCCAATTGCCACAAGCGTATGCGGGCCAAGGGATAATACTTTAAGGGGACGACATAGATTTTGAAGAATAAATTAATAGTTTTAAAAGTATGAACAAAGTATATATACTTTATATTTTCTTTTATGTGTTCCAAACATGAACCTAATAAAAAAGCAGTCGAAAAAGTATTTTCGTATTTCTAATCAAACTTGAATTTTTTTGTATTTATAATGAGCCAATTGTGTACCATTTTGGTCAACCACTTTTTGCCATTTTTCCGCTAGAGACATTTTCTGGTTTCTCGTCGAAAACTCTGACAAATAATTTTCACAGGCTTCTCTTGAAGCCAACTTTACTCTATTAAGGGAGTTCTGCAATGACCGAAATAAATGCTGGTCCGATGATGCAAGGTCAGGGCTGTATGGTGAATGCATTAAAACTTCCCAGCCAAGCACTCCCAGTTTTTGTGGAGTCATTAAATACAAAATACGAAAAGACTTTTTCGACTACCGAATATATTGCGTTTAGGGTATAATAACCAGAAAAAAACTGCATGCAAATCAACTAAATATGCAAATTCAAAAATAGCACCCAACTGACAAGCATTATCCGCAACAATCGACGAGAAGCGAGATCATGAATGAGCTGATGACAATACGCTGAAGTCATCAATAAGCACCTGTGTATATGTAAATATGTATATAAATCATTGATACGTATTTAGGCATTTATTTTGCCTCGCACTAATTGAAAGCCCGTGGATATTTTTGTTTCAGAAAAAAATTCCAAAAAAATGTGCGGTTTGCAGGTGTCAAAGTGTAGATGCACGAAACCCGTAATGGTGTTACTAACTACCTGTAGTGATAAATGCGTGCTGATTAATTGAAATTCATAATCACATACACACACACCTTAAACTGTTTATACGAGTATGTGCTGTTGTATATATAAAAGTTTGCAACACGCCTTATCAATATGTAGCCAACACACCCCCGGTTATGTTATTCTTGGCAACAGTATAATGTACATTTCCGATTTGTTTTTTGTTCGTTTTGGGGAACCCCTCAAGCATTTGTCTTTATCACTTGACACACCGGAACCAGTTTTGCGCTTCTAACACTTTGTGTTGTCACCCTCCGCTCTTTGCATTTCTCGTAATCAGTTTTATCAGTTTTAGCACAACTATACATTTTTTACGAGTGCGCGCTCTTGTATAGTAACAGGCATATATGTGCATATGTATATATTCATTTAGACATACATACGTATATATATATGCATAGGTAAGCTTTTGTCTCATTACTTATATATTTACATATATACTCGTAAATCATATATTTACTTCTGTGCTCCATTTAGTTAACCTTATTTACTCATACCCATATAGCATATACTATATTGTATAGTATATGGATGTGAATATCAAAAAAGGTCAATCATATCAATCGATTTGAATGTTGTGATCATTTATCAATAGTACTGTACATACAAACATACATACATATACAGATAGAGTTACGTATGGCACAGTAAGTAGTAGCTTGTAGAACATTCAGTCTGATCGTTGTAGCTTTAAACAGCTGTTTCTTGACGCCAGCAAATTGCTCGCCGAAGTCAGCTTGATAAAAAAATAATGGGAGAATGCCGCCCATAAACTGCTCGCTATAAATACATGCTACATGCATACTTATATAATTTAAAGTGAATCACAGTGTGGTCATGATAATGACGGAGGAAATCTTCGAACGGTTCAAAGATCGAACAAACATAATTTTCATTTACATATATACTTTGTATATATTCATATGCATACTCGGATAATTATTTAACAAGGTATACACAAAGGCGCTAAACCGCCTAAATTTGTAAAGATAACTTTTTTTCTCATCCGAGGTTGTTCTGTTATTGATTTGTTCATTGGGAGTGTTTTTTTACGTCGCGGGTGCCAAACTCAGCGCAAAACTCTTCTCATATTAGCTCGCCTTCAAATGGATGTTTTTTTGGTTACCCAAAGGAAACTTGGTCTAAGACCGGAAGTCGTGAGTTGCTTGAGCCATATATAAAAGAATCATTTCTGGACACTCCCAAGTGAATGGCGCTCAGAGAACTTTCCTCACTTGCGCGAACTTCCTCTATTCTTTCTTTATAGTTAATGAAAAAGTTAGGGGTTCCGGAGCTTTATCTGCGTTTCATATTTTTCTAAGAGAAGATATGGTGACTATTACTTATTTTATGCTAAAAAAATTTGTTAATAGAAAAATGTTACAACCTATTGGGTCTATAGGAATTTATAGAAGATTTGTCAGCCTCAATGTTTAAGGAAAACCATTGCTATTAATTAGTTTCTGGTGAGATCGGTCGAAGGGTTTCTAAAAAACGAAGTTCAAGAGCATATACCTCGTTTAAGTCTTACTTGTTTGGACTCGTTTCGAACTGTGAAACTCTAGATATGGTAAAACTGTTTTGTTGCTGAAGGGAGAGCCTTTCATCGTAATAATGGATCAATATCTATTCCGGTAGATGAATTTATATATTGTGGAAATGGAGCCAATAATTTTCTTACGGTTTGCTAGTATGTATATCATAAAGCATATAATCTACTTGTAGAAAAAACAACTTTATGAAGACTGCCATAGCACAAATTTAAACTGAAAATGATGCTCATTCAGAATTTTGAGAATGGCTAACACAAGAAAAATAATAACTCTACTTACTTTAAAATAAGTATGCGTTTATAGTTCGGCGGAAATATTTCCCTATTCGAAGATCGGAGTATAAAACGAGAAACAAAATAAGTTCAGAAACCCCATTCAGGTGTAATACTTCTTTTAGCGCTTATTTTCTTAATACAAGTAGATTAAACGCTGAATATAATGCTAAAACCAAAAATGCCTAAAAACTTCGATGTGGCACAACACACTTATATTTTTTTTAACAGTAACACTATTCAGCTTTAAATAATAGTAACTGAATAAAGCGCTGAATTAAAAAGAGCTTCAAAGCCTTGCATGAAGTTTCAACTATAAGATAAGTTTGTTGTTGAGTTTAATGAGGTTTTCAGCGCTTATTCAGCTGAAAAGAATGCTAGCTGAATAATATACCAAAACACAAAAAACCTGCAAATACTGTTGTGGCATAGTACATTCATCTTTTTTAGGTTTTCAATACAATTCAGCTGAATAAGGTGCTAAATAAATATGAACCTTGCATGTAGTGCCAGGTTGAATATAAGTTTACTAATGAGCTTATTAATGTTTTAATCGCTTATTCAGCTTGAAATAATGGTAGCTGAATAAAATTCCACACGCCAAAAACCTGCAAATTCGAGTGTGGCTTAGCACAATTATTGTTTTAGGCTTTCAGCACAATTTAGCTTAATGTAATGTTAGCTGAATAAGGTGCTGAATGAAAAAAGAGACTGAAAAGCCTCGCCAGTGAAGTTCCAGTTTTATCATAAGTCTGTATTTGAGTCGGTTTTCGGATTTCAGAGTAGATAATGCTATAAAAGTTCGTTGTTTGAGCAAAAACTGTTCGAAAACGCTGACAGTTTGGCACTCGTTTTAGGAAGAATATTGTGTTTAAATGCTTGCTTGGGAAGCCGTGTGCTTTCTACACTCTCTTTAAACAAAAAATACTTGAAAATAAACATTAATTTGCGGTAAATGTTAATAAATACTATTTTTAAATTCAAAAAATGATAAATTTTAACTATAATTTATTTCGAAAACTTCGAGTTAGACCTTTGAAAACTTGTAAAATCTACGTCAATAACTCCTGAAAAATCTTGTGTGCATGTAAATTACATTTATCTGTACTTTTCTCTCCATTTTTAGAGACCGTCCGGAATGAAATTTTTTTCACGGCTCAACTATCGGCTCACAGCGGTGAGACTGTTTCCCACCACCATAATCAGTGGTGATACGACAACAATGCATTATTACAAAAGTATCCACCTATCTGTCTGGCTGTCTAGCTGGCAGTATATACTTGTATATACAGATATACATATGTACGTACATACTTATATGCTATATGCTCTTGTATATACAAACAAACGAATACGCGTATCTACGAACATGAGAGAGACTTTACGGAGTATCTGATGCTAGCAGCTCGAAAACTTCTCAACGCGCTATATTCTAGCACATAAAATGCCACGATCGACGAGTACCAGCGGGTAATAATCATTTCGAAGCAATGGTAGACGACATGCCGAACCGAATGAGCTGGGGACAACAGTCTAATCATTAGCGTTGATCATTAAACAACGTACAGTGGAACGCGTGTTCAGCAAGTCGAACGCAAATCAAGCAAGCAAAAAGCTATAATATATAGGAAAACGTGTATATGAAAAGTCGAGTGAAAAATTAGCGTGAAAATTCACATTTCTTTGTACAAAAAGTGCTAAAAATAAATTTCTACCTACACAGCGACAACGTGCGGGAGCAAACAACTAAGGACAGTGTTGAAAAAAAAAATATTTTTTTATATACTAAACAAATATATGCACACATATGTACAGTTATACATATAAAATATAAATTGAGATTTTAAAACGGAATTAAATTATCTGTGCATTTTTAGTACTTGCGTGTTTTACTGATTTCTGGTGAAATACACAGACTAGCAGCTAACAATAAAAGCAAATATAAGTGTTAATAAAAAATATAAAAAGAGAAGTCAAAAACATATGAAGAAAAACTTGAAATCGAAATTTTGGAACTAAAAAAATCATAAAACTTTAAATCACAAAAAAATTCTGAAATAAAAAATTTTGAAATCAGAGTTTTTGAACTAAATAAATCATAAAAAGGCATAAAATTTTATAAACAAACCCACACAAGATACACATACATATATAACTGTGTAAAAGTCCAAAAGTGCATTCTCAAAAGTCTTAACTGGAACGCAGCGCCGCAATTTCAATAAAAAACTTCGCATTTTCCAATGTAGCCGTTTGGGGAAAATTAACACGAGCGTGGTTGTTTCGTGTTAAATATCGAACAGATTGTATTCGCAACAATAATTGAATGTATTTCATTGTCACTGCTCACTTTGCTTTCGTAGCCGCTTTGAAAAAGTGAAATTATTCGCATTATTATTTATATATACGTGTGTGCATTTCCGTATTTAAAATATTCAAATAATTTCTAACACAAGTGTACAAAAAATCAACAAAAAAAAACCACAACTAAACACAAACAGCAAGTCACGAGAGTTTAGATAATTTCGGTAAGTCGAATCATGATCTGGTGGTATATATTTATGTACATATATACATATATAGTATACATAAATAAGTACATATTGTAAATCTATAATCGTCACCTGAAATGCAAAACAGCGTATCATCAAAAAAGAAAATGAAAATCATTATCAGATATAATAACCAATATGTAATCATTTTATAACCAAAATTATAATTTTGTTTCAATATTAGTGGTTACATCGTTTTTCCTTCGCTTGTAAACCTATGAAAAGTGGTGTTACGTTATTTTGCATTTTAGGTGACGATATAGTAGAAAGGAAGCCCGAAAATCATGCTTAGCAATAAAACCAATTTTTTTGGAGGTCATTATTCTTCACAGAGAGAAAAGTGTTATGGGTTTGAAAGAAAGATGGATAATAAACGTCCAACAACTATAGCGTCGTCTTTGGATCGGCAGCTCATGCGAATGCAGGCAGGCAGTATGTATCTAGAAACGCGTTCTGATGAGTCTTTAGCTTACAAAAGTTAAATGAAATTTAAAAAAATACTGATTTTTGCTCAACATTGTATTCTTTGAGATTGAACGATATTTGAATCTCTTTAATCTGTCTGAAAAATACATTTCCTACAGGTATGTTAAGCAGAATTCTGTGATGGCTATAACCTCCTCATTCCACTCATTTATCATTTCATGTTTAGAATAGGCTGAGTGCTGGAGACTGTGGCATGAGGCTGCAGTTCGTAGACAAATTCGTTCAATTTGGTTGTAGCGACGGTGGAGCCGATACGTTGTTATTCAAAAGCTAATTTTTTCCTTGCTCAAATGGAGCCGTTTTCTCTACAATTCGCTGTCGAATTCTTTCAATAGTTGACCATAAAAGAAATCTGCGACCGTTTGCTCCCTTTCATATAGTCAATGTAGATGATACCTTGAGAACCTCTGAAAACGGTGGTCAGCACTTTTTTTTTAGCTGAAAGGACAGTCTTTGTCTTCTTCGCTTCGAAGCAGATTCGCCAGGTGAAGTCCACTGTTTCGACTATTTCTTGGTGTCTGATGATGAGTTCACTGGTATATTTAGGATTCGTCGACGGTCACGAAATGATGCAGAAACTTCCATGGACAGTGTTAAACAGCGTTAAATACTGTTGTGTAGTGGTTCGTGCACGTTTTAATGATTCATTTAGTATAGACTTACGCGGTTATTTTGAGATGCGAACTGTCTGAGCTACCTCGAATCGACGCTCCAATATCTGTCTGTTATACTCCGTACTAGTTTTCAGGGCAGCTGGGTATGTCTCATTAAAGTTCGACGTGCGGCCACTTTGAAATTCGTTAAATAAAATTTCAACGATCGCGCTTGACAGATAATAGTCACCATAAAGAACAGCCAAGATCGCTTTGATTTCACTGCGGGAATTTCTTTCCGAAAGCGAGAATTTTAAAAATTTTCTAATATCTAGAGATACGCCGGCCTCTACGAATCGGATTCGGTTTTGTTAGTAGTCGTTCCGTTCCGTACTTATCCGACCACATCGTTTAAACCACCATCGCTTCATCCGCTCCAAACTTAAATGGTGTTCATAGTTGAGATACAGCTGATGAGAGTCTTGTAATATTTTTCCTACTTCAGTTTCTCTCTGGGTCAAAGGTTACATACACAGTTGTAATTAACTAACAATGGATTTTAATATCCAGAAAGAGCTTTGAGTAGGGCATCTTAAGAATGGAATAAAAATGCTACTATTTGAATATTGAAAGCATCTTTCGCTTTTAACTGGTATGGAATATCAAAATAGGGGGAGTGGAAGTTCATGCAAGTGAGAAAAGTTCTCGGAGCGCCATTCACTTGGGAGTGGCTAGAAACGATTCTTTTACATATGGTTCAAGCAGCTTACAACTTCCGGTTTTAGACCAACTATCATCCGCGTAGACAAAAAATATCCGTTTAAAGGAGAGTTAAAGACGAGGTTTGGTTGCTTATTTAATTCCTTTTGAGCAAATGTAAATAAATTTCTTCAAATTTTTTATTGAAATAGTTTCTCTTTCTTCATCTTTGGCACCACAGCAGTGAGTCGTTCTGCCGGGAACTCGAAACTCAAACAGTTGCTTCTAATCTTTGCGAGGACATCCTAAGTGCAGACAGGTCCCTATGCAATTAGTCCTTCCATTGGATATTGGATACCTTGCTTCCGTTGTGCACCCACGAATGTCGAATAGTAGGAGCTTTTCGCTGGAACAATGTCTTCCATGCGTACGACATGTCATAACCAGTGCATTAGTTGAGTTTTTATGCGCTTAACTGTATCCTGTCGCTGTAGGATACTCGTGATTCCATCTTCCTCGGAACTCATCGCTCGCTCGGACGGCTCCTCAGTACCTTACTGAGGGTTGTGTTGAATTCGTGCAGATCCACGCCCTCTATTTAGTGACAAGTAGTACTTTTACAAGTTTGACACTTAAATGAAGTCCCTCAAATATAAAAAGATGTAAACAACCACACCAATAACCTTTTATAAATTACATATAATACAACAATAAAATATCTCTTTTGATCTTAAGTGCATAAATTAACAGTTTCACACTTAAATACCTTAAGTATGCGGGCGGCTAAGTATTTGTACAGTTAAAAAGCCAGATTACTCGCTTTATTATTATTAATAATGGATAAGAATGTAAGTACTTATGAGTACAAACTGCACTGGAGTGAGTGGTCGTTGACAGTTCGCTGGCGAACACTATTATCTGCTGGAGAACGCAGACTTTCCCCCATTAACTTCAATTGTTAGTGCGATATTGCATTAAATTTACACTCTATTGCATCTTACTTCTCTTATGGAATGTAAACATATGCATAAGTGTTCATCTCTTATTATTTGATCGGCTTTAATGTCCAAATCGCATGTGATCGCTGTGACTCAGTCGGAGTTAACACCCTTATAAGATACAGACGCTTTAATTTGTTAAATTGGTCGCTTAATTGAGTATGTCAATACGCTGGAGTGGAGCATCTATACATATTTACACATATACAAAGATATTTACATTCATAAACGCTGACGTAAAAGCTCCACTTAAGCTTATTCAGTTGATTTGTTTATTTTTCCTTTTGCCAAATTGTTTTCATATTTATGTCGACTTGCTTTTACACGATTTCTTCTGAAATCTGCTAATTACCAAGATAAATATTATGCTTAAGTGACACTCAAAATGTAAGTCTGCATAACTGTAAATAAATATATTTTTGAACAATCAAAACTTTGGGAATCCCCGAAAAGTTGTGGAAATGGTTGGGATGTTGCCACTATTGTGCTCAAATTTGTTATTTTTGATTTCACTGAATTAAAAATTATTTTAGTTTCATTATTTGTCCCTGCATTATTTTGACAATTTTCATGTTCCTCTATCATAGTTTAATGCTTCTTAAGCTTCAAAGCTTTTTTGTGGTAGTCGTTCGATTAGCAACAAATAACGTTTTCAATGGGGACGCTAACGGCGCCATATTTTTTCCCACTCTTTTGACCTTTAGTAAGTTTTGCCATTTGATCATGAAAAGATATACGATCCAACAATGAGTCGAAGTTAAAATGTACTTCCGAAATTCGGAGTCAGCTCATCATAATCGTCCTATCAGATCAACAATTGAGCGTCTAGTGGCAAAATTTGAATCCAGGACACAGTACAAGATGCTCCATTGTTTCTCTGTAGTGTCCTGCTCTAGACATCTTGTGACGTCGTTGTGGCGAATTTTGCGATCTGTCAATTTTGATCAAATTGACGTAAGAACTAAAATCGCTTGAATTGGGAAATTGGAATTTGAAAATGACCCGAATTCTCATCGAAACATCGTCTTCAGAGATGTGGTCTGTGGATTTATGACTATCCGTTATTATGAAGGCAAAAATTTGTGTCCTATTATACCACTATCTTAAGGGCTTTGATGAAGATCCACAGTTCGATTTCGCCGAATGTTTATTGAAGACCACTAATATGTCATATTTAAATCGGATACAAATCAGAGAAATATATTCCCAAATCGCACAACTGTTTATTTACTAACTGTGTTGAGTATTTTCAGAGATGTACTAGATGGTTTGCATCGTAATCCCCTTAAATCTAAAGCTGAAATGTTGCTTTCGAGACATATTGTTATTTAACTTCAAATATATCAAGATAATTTACAAATATTTCGCATGATATACTTTTTATACAGTATAAAATAGTGCGAGCAAAAATTCGCTTCGTTATTTATCACAAACCACCTTGAAAATATTTTAAATTTCTCGCACTAAAATCACTAGTTACCAACTCTTACATTTTAGCCATCATGCCATGGAAATATCAGTAAAGCTCTCAGACAGACACTTCAAAGGTATTAAGCACAACAAGTATTATCACCTTTTCCACGGGTGACCACTAGTTCATTGAGATCCACACGCTGATAATATATATGTATACTTATGTATAAATTCTAATAAATGATAAGATAGCGAATGTGAAGCCACTTGATTGAGGTGTCTTGAAAAATGTTGAAGTAGTTGTTACAACCAAGTTATGTATAAATAAACTATGATTAAAATTGAAAGCGGAAAAGATATAACTATTATTTCACATTACACCCTATTCTAATATAATATATAAATATGTGTTAATGCTCCTCTGTGTGCTTTATTTCATGAGTTTGCTTTCAATACTATTTTTTAAAGTACGACGATTAAATTTAGAGTCGTTTGAGCCTTTTCTCCTCAGTTTCTTTTAATAAAAATTCTTTCGGATCATTGAAAATCCTTTGTAAATAGGCATGTTTTATTATTTTAATATTTTTTTCCCATAAGCCAGGCTCTAATCATTTTATAAAAGGTATAGAGTGATATTTTAACCTCTCTGCTGCCATTTTTAGGTGTCAAAAGGTACAAACGCCTCAATCAAACTTCGTTTTTGTTATCTATCCGAATTCATTCTAAACTTAGGTTCAATATTACCAAACTCCATTCTTTTGTAGCAAACTCTTCTTTCTTTCAGATGTGATTATCTAGACATTGAATTTTCACGTGGCCGTAAAATATAGCGCAGAAATTAAATTCCGTCTTTAGTTGTAAAATCTGTTCGTCACTGTCTGCCGATCCATATGAATATAAACAAATATGTATCATGCAAATAAATTAACACAGATTATGATTAAAATTTCTTATCAACATTTGCTTAAATCATGTACATACATTGTGGAAAAAGTACCCGGAAATTGTAAATAAAACGCAAAATATTTAATTATTCATCAATATTTATTTTGTCGCCCTCAAAGTAATCCTCACCAGCTATAATACACTTCTGCCAACGATTTTTCCAGTCCTCGAAACACTTTTCATAAGCACTTTTTGTGATGCCTTCAGCCTTCAGCGAATTTTGTTTTATCTCTTCGATCGACTGAAAACGGGTTCACGGAGCGGCAATTTCAGTTTGGGGAACAAGAAACATACGGTGGTTTATCGATGGTATTTATTGCCTTTTTGGTTCTAAATTCGGTCACAATCGTGGCTCGGTGCGATGGTGCATTATCATAGTGTAAAATCCATTAATTTTCCTTCCACAATTTTTCGTTTCGACGGATGTTCTCACGTAAACTCTTCAATACAGTCAAATAAAACTCTTTGTTGACCCTCAGTCCCTCCGGAACAAATTCATGATGCACTAATCTACGCATATTGAAAAAAACAATAAGTATCACCTTGATTTTTGAACTACTTTAGCGTGGTTTTCTCTCCATACCGATGGCTGTTGACTTGTTTGCATGTCAAACTCATAAGTCCATGTCTTATCGGCAGTTATAATGCTCTCCATGAATGTGAGCTCGGAATTCGCACAATCAAGCATGTCAAAGGAGACGTGTTCGTGGTACTCCTTTTGAAATATATTCAGCTCTATAGGGATGAGTCGAACAAGAATGCGTTTCATACTCAAAATATCCATAAAAATCATTCGAACGGACTCGTGACAGATGTCGAACTCTCTTGACATCTCTCTAACACTTGCCTGACGTTTTTCAAGCACCATATCCTTCACATTTTTAATATTACATATACATATTTTCATCAGTTGAAGAATTCGAAGGTCGTCCAGGACGATGCCCCTTTTCAACGATCTTTCGGCCGTTTTTGGAGGCTTGGTACCACTCGTAGACTTGCGTTTTTGATAAAACTGAATCACCGTAAGCCCTTTCCAGCATTCGCAATGATTCAGCACACGAAATTTCATTAGAAATACAAAATTTGAGACACTTTTTTATCCATTGTAAAAATCGCAACGCACTACTAAAGTGTACGGACTTAAGCAGCTGCTCCAAACAAACTGGTTGACAGATCATATTAGACATAGTAGTTACGGCTAGTCCTACCAACTTAGTAAAATAATTTTTTTTTTGAAATATCAATTTCTGGGTGTTTTTTGTCACAATGTAAATATATATTTATTTATTAGGGCAAGGCATTTTTTTCCAACATTTTGTCAGATTTTTAGATTTGGTTGGCTTGGTGTTTGGTGGATTTTCTGGTGTGAAATTAAGTATAGTTTTGAGTAAATCTAATTAACGTAAGTTTTCTGACATTTCTTTAGTGTATAATATTATTGGGGTTATATGATTCGTATATAGTTTTCCTTCTTACAGATGAATTATTAGACATATAAAAACAATATTACAATAAAAGTTACTTTAGGCATCAAATAAGATTTTTTAAAATAAATTTTCTTAGTTAACCCTAATGGCTAACATTTATACTATATACTTTATTTGATGAATATATGATGCTTATGATGATCATAATGATAGTGAATCTCTTGTTTGTTGTTTAGAATACTAATATTTTTCTTTTAAAATACGCAAGAGATCAGAAAATTATCAAAATAAAAATCTTGGCTAACTGTGCTTACGCAGATGATATCTGATTATCTGCTGATAATATACCAAGAATTTGCAGAAAAAAAGATACAAAAGGGAAAAGTGAGATGATCTTGTTGCTGATCGGTCGGTTAAAGATCTTTTAGTATAAAATCAGCGTGAGTCGGAAAAAGGCGGTTTTTAATTTTCAAATGCGTAAAATAATAGATTACCGTTACGAATCTTATATTTTTTTTTAGTAAATGTGAGATATGATATTATGATTAATTAAATAGAAACTTAAAAATAACTTTTTCTGAAATTAGTAAAAAAAAAAATAATAATTGAAAGTGAATTAGAGTATTAAATTTTTGTTAAAAAATCTTGTAAAAATTGCAGAAGGATCACTGATACTCAGTTCAATTTTGGTGAAAGTGCTTAAAAACTAGACTAATGCTGGACTGCCTGATAATTTGTGATATTGTGAGAATACAGAGCACTTTCCTTTTATATAAACACAAATATTTTAAACTAATTTTAAATCGTGAAAGCACTACTTTTTGTACAGTAATCATATAGCGATACCAGTTATTATATAACGAGAGTTTTGAGGTAAATAAAGCTATGTACATACATATATCTAATATTATTGCGAATAAAATTTCACATCACTAACCGTATTGACACAAATTCCAACAATCAAAACTATAAAAACTGCGAGTACCTGTGTTGCGATCGTTAAATGTCTGTGAGATGTCTGCGAATCGCTGTTGTCAAGCGTCTGCAAAACCAAATAAAACGCATTCCACTACAGGGACAGACGAAGAAGCAGCAAAATAAAAAGATATTTCCGATCTCTGCACATGTCTAGTGGTTGAAACTATAAAAAGAACAAATCAAAGGTAGAAAGAAAAAATTAAAAAGAACAGGCACAGCAGTACAATGCTCCCAAAGAGGGGAGACAAACCAAAAGAGACAAAAGGTCATTGTAGAGTAGAGCGAATAACAAGTATTTTTGAGGTCAATATCCTGGCGGTAATTGTCCTTCTATAAGCGCTTGCAGAGTCCATGTAGTAGGGGAAAAAATTGTGTGCGTATGTTATCTACAAACATATGTATGTGTTAGCTAAATTGTTTCTGATCGTGGCATACCTTTATTTAGAAGTTTCTGGGAAGAGAGAGAGAGTGGACTAAAAATTTTGTCTATACCTTCGACAATTGTGGGAATAAGAAATTACTACAAAGGAAAAACAGTGCTCGATAGAATTAATAAATTACAATGAAGAGTAAAGAATAAATTCTACGATTGGTTGAACCAAAGATCTTGATGGTGGATCAATCGTCCCATTTCATGATAAACCTGCAAAGGGTTCGTGGTAACTGTGAAGCAGATGAACTTGGCAGTGTAGACATCATCCTATAATGAGGCTCCGATGAAGGGGAAATATAAATACTTCTGGCTATTTGTACATATTTAATCTTAAGTAGATATTGCTGAGTGTCGGTGGAGTAAATCCTTAACTCGTTCAACAAGCAGGCAAACGTGGCATCGACTATTAAAATTCAAAAGGAATGACAAAGAAAATCTAGTATGGATGCTAACAGACCATTATCTGATTGGCAGATATACCAGTAGAGTGGAAATATCACAGAAAGCACTATTGTAAGAACTGTCGGAAGGCAGAAGAAGAAGAGACTATAGAACATCTTCAATGCGAATCCAAGATGGTCATGGGTTTCTTGTGGATATCTCGGAATTTGCAAATATAAAACTTTTTACATTGATGAACTTCAGCGGGAGCATCGGTAATAAAACTTAGACATGGTTCGAGAATAACATTTTTTGAAGGATATCGGACACAAAAAGAAATTTGAAATCTGATAAAGAACAAGCATGCCGTGTTTTAATGAGCTTGCTGAGACATTTGCAAAATCATAAGGGCATAATGACCCTACTTGTAAACTAAAAACTAAGTCAACAAAGCAGTTAAGCTAACAACCTGTATATTTTCTAGTCCAAAATCAATAAAACATCGGCAATGTTAATGAAATTATTATCTAACGGGCTGTTTAGAGGTTTGTCATACTATATATCCAAATTACCCTAATAGATCCAAATGTGGTAGCTTATGCTTCATCTGCCCAAGAAGGGTCCTCCGGAAGGACCCTTAAAGGTCATATGGTAGGGTTAATTTTTAAAACTATCCCACAGGTTTTTATGCAGTGGACCGTCAGCCAAAATTTCCTCTATAAAAGAAGTCGATTGCAACCATTAAGACGCACTTTATCAACAAATGAAAGGAGCATCATTCTTTTTGTTATTAATTTCCTTTAAATGGCTGTGGGAATGACTTGTGGTTTCTATGAACTTTATTATTATTGGCAGTTTTGTTTCAAATTGTATAAGTAGTTTTACCGTTTTGTTTATAAAATTTCCCATCAAATGTACACATGTATGTCTATATTGTAGATTTGTTTGCTACAAAGGCATCACGAGCGCTTTGTTTCTGTTTTTCTTTGACTCTCTGTGTAAACAATTCAATTTACTTATGTATCAAGCTGTCAATAGACTGTATAAGTGTATATCGGTTAGTATATAGTTCGTATAATACCGAAATATGAAATGGAAAGTTTTTGCAAATAATTTCGGGCTTATGAAACACCCAAAGATCGCAAACAGGTGATTTTATTTTGAGACAGCTATAGTATTTGGTAGATCCAGGTTTCAGTTTGTAGTCTTCGCGGTGTGTTTCTGTCATGATTTCTTCTGATTTTATCGGTTGTATGACATCATTTGAGATATATGTATGCGAACTATAAAATATTAAAGGCTAACATAAGGACACTCACTAGATGTCTTTAAGATGACAAACCTAGAGGAGTAGCGAATCGAACAAACAACTGGAATACAGTGTGATCTAATTTGACTCGGACTGAAACTGAATCAAAAAATTTTTTTCCTAGATGCTCTAAACCTTTTTTATGTTGTCTTGAGTTCTTTCAACTTTTTGAGAAAAGTTGCTCGAAGTTGTCTCAAATAATAATACTCGGTTACGAAATTCGGGATCAGCACTCAATATAATATTTTTTATCACTACTCCAAGCTTTTTTTTGGATAGTTGCATATGCATATAGCTTCAACATATAGTAGCTACATATATGTATATAAATATACATATACATATATAATACATACATAAACATATGTAGATAAACACATATTGATTGAATTGTTTACACATTTGTACTACCGTTTTACTTATGCAAATATAAATAAAACAAATGAAATGAAATAAAAAACTACGAATATGAGTTATTGAGGCAAGAAATTGCGGCGGAAGTAATTTAAGACCCATGACCCTATTTTATGAGGTAGAAATATACAAGTACAATATGTGTATGTAAAAAAATAGTTATGTGATATAAACTGATGTTTAATTGTCGTTTTGAACGCGAAACATCACCCACAGAATTATAGTACCAAATCAATTTCTCACACGTCGTTCTCAAGCTTTGAGCCTCTCTGCGACGTCGTTGTGGCGAATTTTGGGAAAAGATTTGGCCTACATCCTTACAAGATCAAATTGGCGCAGGAACTGAAGCTGCTTGACCACCAGAATCGTCGTATAAATCAATCGAGAAATCATCTTCAGCGAAGAGGCTCATTTCAGGCTGAACGGCTTCGTCAATAAGCAAAATATGCGTTATTGATCAGGCAGCAATCCACACGAACTCCATGAGTCACCATTGCATCCCGAAAATCACAAGCCACATAGCGAATGTCACAATGGATTTATTGATACCAAGTTTGGTGAATATGTTATATCACAAAATGGCCGAAGCCGTTCGACCTTCCCTCGAAGCACGTAATCTCGACGACATTTGTCAGTCATCGAAAGTTGGACTCAAGGGATGAATCATCTGAGACGTATCCGCGGCCAACATTTGAAAGAGATTATCTTCAAAAAATACACGCCAAAGAATGTTCATTCCCCATAAAATTTGAAGTTTCTGTGTTTTTTTCTTTAAAAAAGTAGGGAACCTCGAAATGGATCACCCTTTATATAATAAAACAAAAAAAAAAACACTTTCATTTTCATTGTGTACTGCTTTCATTGCTATCCATCAAAGATCAAGCAATCCGCTTGTAACGAAATCAATCAGCAGCCAACGTCACGTCAGTTCATTAAGTAAATAACTGTGGGTCTGCCGCTTGCGTTCACGTTGGAATATTCCAATTTAAAAATATACACACGATTTTATAAGATTTTTAATTATTTAGTATATTGTGGGTTTCTTTTTTCTATATTGTTATACCCTGAACATGTGAACATGAGATATTAAGTTTGTCACGAAGCGAATCAGTCCGCCAATTTCAGAGATTTTGATCTCAAAATTTTCAGCTGTCCTTTTCTCCCCAAGAAGCTGCTCATTTGTCGGAACCGCCAATATCGGACCACTATATCATATAGTTTCCTTACAAAATGATATATCAAAATCAAGTCCTTGTATGGACAGTTTGGTTATTTGACAAGATATCTTCACAAAATTGTGCATGGGATATTGTCCAAGGCAAGGCTACATTCTCCGAACATATTGTTCAGAGCGGATCACTATAGCATATACATAAGTATGTATGTATGTAGCTGTCATACAAACTGAGCTATCAAAATCAGGATGAAGATCTGTTTATACCCTTTTATGCTTAAGAAATACATCAGTAAAAGGTATTATTGCTTGAGTGCAGTCGAATTTCACTTTTTTCTTGTTTGATTTTTATTTTACACATATTCATGTACATACATACATACATACATTTTCGTACATATGTATGTGTATATTTATTGCTCATAAAATATTTTATATTACTTATTTCATTCATGTGAACGGCTTACATTTAATTTAAATACACCAATTGACATCATGTCATATAAATTTGCCATATGTGGTTACATATCTCGATACATATTTATATACTCACACATATACATATAAAGACATACATATATAGACATATGTATTTATGTACATACATATGTATTCATTTAATTGCCACATTTCTTAGAAGCACCTACATAAGTGTGCACAATGCAGCAGCGAAAACTATTCAAAAGCACTTGAACGTCAGTATTAGAATTTTCAAATATTTGCCAGATCCTCAGACATTTTTCGATAAAATTTTGCGAATTGGCAACTAATCACTTTGGCACAATTCCTGACCTAGCTGACGTGTGCACCTATGCATCACAGTTCATTTCACGTGCGGAATTAGGTGGAATCACCATCAATCATATTTTTATGAGCTCATATAACGGTTTAATGTGCTTTGGACGTATTGCTATTGTAGCAATTAGATTTAAGGAAATATTTTATGTAGTCAATCTACTCGAACAGGTGGTTTATTTCAGCGGGAAATTGATTGATGTGTGACTCAAAGTAAGACTGAAATTGATGTATTCCCAACAATTTGCCCAAATTTATTTATGTGTTAGCAATTTGTATTTCTTGAAGAATTAGCTAGATAAACGAATTTCCGCCACACGATCTAAATCTAAGTAACGGAATCAAAATTAAGTAACGGTGAGTAAGATTGTTAAATTAAGGCTAAGCTCATTAGTGGAAACCTAATAAAGTATAAAATTTAGATAATAGACGTGGTAGCTCCCTCTGTTTGGTGAAATTTTATAAACTGTTCGATCAGTTTTAATGAAATTTAGTACAAAGCCACCCCTCGATACCTTTAAATTAGAGTCCCATGGAACACAATTTTAATTTCCTTTCGATTATTTCCCTTTACAAACATTAGGTTTGGTAAAAAGAGATCCAGATTTTTTGGATAGTGGTCATGGACCTGATAATGTAACAGCCAATCCCTCGAGTCGGATAATTTTATTTTAAAGATGCGCTGGAGCAACCATGCACGCACTGTTTACATTTTCCAGCAGTTAAATATTGCATCAAAATCAATTTGAAATCGTTTAAATGAGGCTGGATACTAAAATAAGCTCGATAAATAGTCCATTTAACCCAAAAATCCTTAAAGCCATAATTTCAATCTCCGAATTGCTGCTGAATCGCAACAAAATCGATCCATTCCTAAAGCTATAGTTGCTAACGATGAAAAGTGTGTCACTTATAACAACATTAAGTGGAAAGATCGTGATCGAAAGCGGTGAGCGGTCAAAAACGGTGACCGAACCCGGAATGACGGTCAGGAGGGTTTTGGTCGGATCAGTAGAGATTTATCGACCATAATTCTGACCATTACTGTCCACAATGGATTGTCTGAAGAAAGTAATAGCCAAAAAGCGGCCAGCTGTGGCCAACAGAGAGGAATTTTGTGTGATCAGAACAACGCCAGGCCACACACATCAAAAGTGGCTTTGTCAGAAACTCTGGGAATCTAATTCGAAAATTTTCAAGCATCCACCTTATCCACCTTTGCTGTTATAGACACCACTTTCGTGGTTATAGCCGTGTTTGCAACAGCGCACCAGTCGTTCTTCCTTTTCGTTATTTGGCGCCAAATTGGAGATTCCAAGTATAGCCAGAACCTTCTCCACCTAATTTTTTAACGGAGTGTAAGTATTTCTCTTACTCTGCTTCACCCGGCGGGTATTGCGTCGAATTTCTCAGAGCTGGAGTGTTTTCATTCATTTGAACGCCATGACATAGCCAGCTTAGCGGCCGCTTCTTAATTCGCTAAACTATGTCAATGCTGTCGTATCTCGTACAGCTCATCCTTCCATCGGATGCGATATTCGCCGTGGCCAACGCGCAAAGAACCATAAATCTTATGCAGAACCTTTCTCTCGAAAACTCTTAAAGCGACGCATCAGAAGTTGTCCTCGTTCATGCCTCTGCACCATAAGAGTGACTTATAGTATTTGGTCCTTGTTCGTTGAAAGAGGGCTTAACTTCTCAATTGCCTAATCAGTCCGAAGTAACACTTTATTTACGACTTCTAAATTATGCCTGTCAACAGTGACTTGAGAGCCAAGTCACAAATGCGACGACTGTTTGTTTGATAACAGGACATATTTCACCTTGTAGAAGGTTGTACCTTCATTATTCGGCTCTGCGGCTGGAATTATTTTCTCCAGCAGTAGATTGAAGAAGTGGCATGATAGAGAGTCGCCTTGTTTGAAACATCCTTTGATAACGACCGGCTCGAAGAGGTCCTTCCCGATTTTAATGAAACTTTTGGCAATGCTCAACGACTGTTCACACAGCCGTATTAAATTTGCGGGGATACAAAATCGTTGTGACAAAAGCAGCTTTAAAATCGACGAAGAGGTGGTGTGTGTCGATTTTCTTTTCACGGGTAGTGAAAAATACGGCTACTGAGAACCTTGTGCGATTGTCCCAGGATTTTGATAACAGAAAGGTGCATATTTGATTCATGTTGGATAATTCTAACTTTGATAAATTAAACCTTTAGTTTAATGGAAAAATAAATACGATCGAAAATTAAAACTAGCAAATTTCAAAAATTGTTGATGTCGGAAATATCTGTTCAATCCTTTAGTTACCGCATATGATGACCTTGGTGTCTTTGATTGACTCGATGGCGATCTATCTTGAAGATTATTCTCTTTTTAATGATATGAAAGATGTCCACGTAATCTTTACCTGTTAATAGGTGGTCTGGGGCCCTTCATGGTTTACCTCATCCCAACATTTTGATTTTCATTGTTCTAGTGAACTTTATACTGAATATTTACATCGGTTAAAATGTGAGTTATCTTAATAAAATTAGGTATAAATATTTTGTTAGACCTATTTTAGGTTGATGTGTAAAGTTATTCGGACTTTTGTTTTAAAAATCATTAAATATGTCTGTTCTATAATAAAAATAAATATGAACGCATACAGAAAAATAATTCCAAATAAAGCAAAAAGTATTAAAAATAGATAATGATTAAATTTAAATACTGAAAACCTAAAAATATTTGAAAAAGAAAAGAAAGATTTTTCAAATACCAAATCTATTTGGATTACAAGAGATCAATACGTCCATTATTCACATACAATTTTCAATTAATAACGAAGCTTATAAATGTTCAAATTTGTTCCGAAATTCCGCTAGTTTATTTAAATATCGAAAAAAATTAAGAAAACGTAAAAGTTTTGCTATAAACGCGCCAATCAAAAACTAAAATCATAATGCACGAGAAATTAGTGAAATTAATAAATGCCACGAGTGTGGCGATTTCCGCCAGAAGCTCATATAGACAGATATACATATGTACATTTACATATGGATGTATATGGTATGTGCATATACATATGTATGTATATACATAGCAATAATTATATGAACTTATTTGGAATAAAATAAAAATCATACGTAACAGTTTGCATTTTAAGTTTTCGCGAGCGCCAACCGAGAAGTTTTTATTTACTCACCAAGAATCAATATCAGACACAAATATATATACAAGTATACATACGTATGTACATATATGCATATATAAATGTTTGTCTGTATGTTAGTGCAGTTGGCGGTCGATACTGCTCTTCGCTTTGTCGGCCAAGTTCAAAACTGAAAGTGTACTATGTACCGCTAGTATCTGTCTATTCGAGTGAGATCGCCGACAAGTATTTTTTGGCCCAAACTGGCAACCAAAAATTATGCTCACGAGTGTAGTTACGGAAGCGCTTATAAACAAGTGCATAGTATATACGTACTTTCGTGTAATTTTATTTTAACTTAATTCTTAATATTGTTGATTTCGTTTTTGTTTTTTTGCTCTGCTTGGTTCTCGGTTTTATTTGGGTGCTCTATCTTTTTGAGTGCTTGATCGATTGGATAAAGGAACCGCACAGTCTTTTGTGGCGCACAGTCCTGACCGATTAGCTGCACCGATCGGTTCGTGGTCGTGCCAAAAGAAAATTCCGAAACGCAAAGACATTAAATAAACCGTAAATAAATATCGAATATTTGTGTTTGAGACGCGGGCGTTTGAAACTCAACGAAGTAACGGCGGAAAAGTGCAAGAAAAAAATATTAACAAATTTTGAAAAAATTATAAAACTCTGAAAAATTATAAAATTTTAAACAATTATAAAATTATAAAATTATAAAATTTTAAAAAATCATAAAATTTCCAATACATTTAAAGTGAATTTTCATGTAAAAATAAATCGACATCATTAAAAAGTGATATAAAAATAATATTTTCGAAAAAAGAAACGAAAAAAAAAAAATTTTATTGAAATTTATTACTTCGTTTTATTAAAAAATAAAAAAAATCATTTCGTTATTAATGCCATTTTAGAAAAGGTATTTAAATGCTCTTCCACTTAATCACAATTTATTTGTTCAGCATTATCTATTCAGTGCATGCAATTATTTGCCATTTTAGTGCTTGTTGACAGCTAATAATCTGTCACTACTAATTACGGTGCAGACTATTTTGTCTAGTAGTTGTGTGAACACATTGTCACTTGCATTTATTTATTCGTAGCTGTACATACATATGTACGTATATTATTTTACAGTGATTAATTCTAATTATCAGTGACAATGGGATTTTTAAATTCTCAGCTTTTATATAATATTTCAGAGATATTTATTGCAAAGAATGCACATAGTGAAAAAACGAAATCACTAAAGTGAAATCATTACTTAATTGCGCTTTTTGAATTACTCAAACACCACAGTTGATTACAGCAACTATTTATGGCAAATGATTAAAAAGGGAATGCTAGATAGAGGCTAGCTTTATGAATATTTTTCGGTGTTGTGATTCAGAACTGTACGCTATTGATCTTTAAGTAAACAAATACTAGTATACAGTAATTGAAAATGGTAGTTTCGCTTTCATAAAACTCCCTAAATACTACTTTTTATTATGCCTTTAAAAAATACGCATTCACATTTTCATCAAAGCTTGAAAGTACCCGAAAGTTGAAGCAATCCAATAATACTGTCAAGATCAAACTTGGCTCGGGCAGGTGCATAAAAACTTCAAGCGCAAACAGAACCGATAAAATTTTTTCCAAGTTTGCTAGAACATTATTTTATGTTCATGTTAAGTGTTCCATCTCCATATGTCAACTACTGTGTGTTTGGCTGTGGTTCTTTAAACGCGAAAAGTTTTTTTGGCGATTTATTATTGGGGCAATCTAGCTTGACGCGTTTCTCGAAACGGATTTTTCAGTCTCGAAAACAGAAAACCGCCACAGGGAGCCCATATCTGTCGAATATGGTGGCTGACCTGACTCTCACCTCACTCATCTCACTTATTGTAGTGAATCCGGTCGTATGCAATGAACTGCTTTACGTAGAAGCTTCAAAACGGCAAAACAGTAGTTGTTGTTATTGTAGCGACGGAAATCTGCTGAGATGACAGTCCTTGGCCCGATAAAAATCCGAGTCCATTCCGGTTACGTAGACCCGACTGTTATGAGAACGGTCGGCAAAGCAGTATTCTTAGTGACATCAAGTGAAAATAACCACTTTGATTTTTGACCGACTTTGTTGTGATTTTTCCGGTTTCGCCTACTTTTTTGAGAGCCTTTGCTAAATAGTTGGTCAGATTCGACGCCATGTTCATAAATTTATGTCTCACCAACAAAAATGATGCGTTTGATGACTGTAGGGTTTTCCGCTTTGCTGTCTAATGTCGCTTTTGAGAAATACCTACGGCGTCGATTTTGTATTTTAATTAAATTTACTTTGTCGTTATACTTGAACATACAGCGTTTGACAATAGGGATGACGTGATTTTGACAGCTCGTGGCGACCATGTTCGTTTACGGATTTGTGTCAAATTTTATCAGTGTGTGCAGTCAGGTTGTCCATCACATCATGTCACGATTCACTTTGGTACGGCGCTTGGAAATGGTCCGAAAATTCACATTCAGCGAAAAATCATCTTTTCAGATGAGAAACATTTAAATTTCAAATGTCGCTTTTGAGGTGAATCGAATCCTCGTTTTGTTCAGTGGACGCAATTACATTCCTAAAAAAGGTTGGCGACTCGAAAATTTCCAGAATTGGTTCAATCAAATGGCCGCCAAGATCTTGCGTTTTAACGCCTCTAAACAATTTTTTCTGAGGGTATGTTAAATCAAAGGTTTCCGCCAATCAACGAGCAATGATCGAGGATCTCGAAGATAACATTTAGCGTCCTATAGCCGAGTTTTCAGCCGAAATGCTGCACCGGGTTATCGAAAATTGGCCTGAACGTGTGGAGTTATGCAAACGGAGGTGTTGCTCTTATTGGTGGACCTTAAGTTTCTAGTGACTCTTAACGTCGGTCTCGAATAATATTCAAAATACATCCGATTTTTAGTTCTTTTTTTAGAAAATGTGGCTTAGAAAAAAAGCATAGTTTCTTGCGGATGTGTATTTTCCGATAAAAAACCAGTAAAAAAACTCAATTAAAACTGTTCCTCAGCAGATAAAATGAACCAGATAGTTAGAATCAGCTGTGGAGTAATGAAAACTGTTAATTTCTGCCTTAAAATTGTTTCAATTGGACATCACATTATAGAATCCTGGTATCGAATTATCGAAAGACTTAATTAATTCAAATTATTTCGAATAATAAAACCATATTTTCATGCAAAAAAATTGTATTTCTTGTTAAGCTAAAGACTATTCAGCTAATGTAGCCTACTTATGTGAAACTAGTAACTCTGATAAGGAATATAAATTAGAACGTAGGTACTCAAAATAAACAGGTAACTTAGTCAACCGTTATTTATAAAAATTTTATTTGCATAATTACCGTTATTTATAAAGTTTATATTTACATAGGCATATACATATAACCAACTGATTATAAATCTTTCCCTATAGCATTTGACTATACAGTTATGTATACATACATATATAGTTACTACTTTATATTAGACTGTTGACTTCTAAATCGGTGCGCTCACAACACATACACAAACTTAAACACATACCAACAACCGAATATTTGCATTGCACGTCAAAGAATTTCAACAAATATTTGCTCACTGCAAGTACAGTTAAGTGATAGCCGCATTCTGTGGCGCGATATCAACACGCGCTTGCATAACTATCACATTGTTGTAGTTGTTGCATATTTACTTGCATTTACTAGCGCACTTTTGCATATTCGACCATATGCTGGAGCTGGAATACTGCAGTGTTGTTGGCAGCAGCTTTTGACACGTGTACTCGTAAATGAAGTGGAACTTTTTCTGCAGTGGGAAGTAATTATTGCAATGCTTTATGAAGACGTTGGCGTCTTAATTGTTCGTAGATCGTATTTAAATTAACTGTATGGAAAATAAATTGCAATGCGTTATTTTGTAACTAGTGTGAACAGGGGTGCAACTAGTCAGCTGACTGCCTTTTTCCACCAAGCAACTCGTATTTTTTACGTATTTCCAGCTCGTGGTACTGTCAACTAGCAAATTTTGTTCAGTAAATGATTGGTTTAGGACTTGTTAAGTATTGATACACAACTGTCTAGTTCAATTTATATCTATTCTATTTTAATTTTAATTTTCTTCGAATGCTCCATATATTTATTTTTATTAAAAAATGTAGAGGTTAACCGAAGTAACTTCGCTCTCTTTCCAAAAAAATGGTATTCATTTGTTGCTTTTTTGACTAGTTCGATTTTAGTTCGGAGACTCAGTTCTAAACTGGTATTTTTCCTGACTGACTACTTTGCGCTTTCACTGCAGGGTTACTAAGTGCGCGTTTATTTTTGTGAAAGTAAATTTTTCGTAGTGAACAATAAATCGCAGACTGAGTACTCTTACATAAGCGTTACTCAATGAGTCGTGCAAATATTTAAATTTAAATGCAATGCAATAAAAATGACAGCACTTAAATGATGTCAATGGAGCAGTTGGGTAATTAAGTGACTAAATTAAATATAATAAATTCATAATCTTATGAGCTGCAGTAGTTTCGCACTTAAAGCGGAAATGATTTAAAGTCGAAACTATTTTGGCATAAAATGCTTTTTTTATGAACCTGCTTTATTCACATAAAAATGTATATACAGTTGAACTTCTATAACTCGAACTACTATAACTCGAAGTTCTCATTAACTCGAACTCTTGATTAGGGAATAGATGGCAAATTTCATACAGATTTCTTTTCATAACTCAAAGTCTCTCCAACTCGAAGTTTTATTGTGGTTTATGGTGATTCAAGTTAGGAAAGCTCAATTGTGTATAAATATGAATCACCAAAGCATACCTATATTAGTTACCTTTATTTTTATCGATAATGCTGATAGCTGTTGTCAATCAAACAAATATCGAGATTTTTAATAAAGGTGTAATATATTAATAATTCTTATAGTTAGCATATTACTTAATACTTTTCTTATCAAATGAACGTTATCATCTGAGAGTGTGTGTATCTAGAAATAGGTAGGTGCCAAAATAATTAAAGTAGTCGGCAATTTTAAGAAATACGAATTTTTCATTAATCGGTTGTTTATTTCCAGAACATACTTATCATAAGAGTCCCCGTTATGATGAAGCAAACGTTTTTATTTACTTATTATAATCAAGATGTGCTGATCGTGAATACCAAGTATGACCCGCACTGAAAAAAAGTTTCCACATACTTGTCCAAACTTGTCTCTTCTGGCAGGATCTTTAGCGCCTTCAGCGAATTTTGGTTTCGGCTCACTTTTATAGCGCTATTCGCTAGATTGTTGGACAGTTTCGATTCCATATCTATAAACCCACGTATCGTCCACAATAATGATATGTTCGAGGAATGCAGGGTTCTCAGCTACGTTGTTAAGCATTTCTTGTGCGACCTTGACTTTGATTTTGCAGAAAATTCATGTCTTTAATATCCACACGCTTCATACCCAAAACATTAGTTAAAGTATGTTGAGTCGATCCAACATGACTTTAATACATATCTTAAGCTATCCCTTTGATGCCGATACGACGAGTTCTGTTTTCTTAACTTTTTGATGCATATGTATATGGGTCAAAATTGATCACATGGTATATCAATTTCTCATGAAAACATATTTTTCAACCAATAGCTCTTAAGGTTATGGGCTTACAAAAAATCGATTTTTTTATTGTTGTATTAAATTTTACGAAACTTTAAAATTTTGTCCTAAATTTTCAAGTTCATCCGAGTAATAGTTTCGGAGATGCAGCCTTGAGAACTTGTGCGCTCGAGGCTAGCCAGGTTAAGTGCGCCGTCTTTAAATGCATTTTTCTCGAAACCGTATTTTTGAAGTCGGTCGGGAAGGTTTCTCGAGAACTACTCAATCAATCTTCATGGAATTTTACACAGGTATTTGAGATACAATTCTCAAAGACTATAAAGTTTGGCTAGATCTACTTCGCGAGTTTGCCAACGTCTGGATCGTTATTGGTATTTTTGTTTAACATATACAAAAATACTGGTTCCGTATTATGAAACTGCGAAATAGGAAATGTATACACATTTCAGTGAAATTTTTTTTTCAAATCACTTTTTGAGTATAGAAAACAGAAAATAGTGCTGGGTCCAAGTCTGTTGTATATGCTAGATGGGAACTAGTTGACCTACCCATTTCTTTGAGATTCCACTGATGTTAATTAACTAGCTCCATTTCATTTACGGTCACCCGTCGAAATTATACGAGCTTTCCCGATGTTTTCTGACATGTAAACGAAGTAACAGAGGTACCGTCCCTTTGCGCTCTTTAACTTAGGAACTATGGCTTTAAATTTTATTGATGTTCTAGCCAAGATTAGCTAACTAAGAAAAGAAGAGTGGTATTAGTAGTGATGACCGGTTTGTATCGGTTAGCACAAGACATTTAGGCCATGTAGCATATCCTCACCTAAAATGCAAAACAACGTATCATCATAAAAATCGAAATTGAGTTTTTCATTGCTGACGATTCACTACATCTTATTACATGTGTATATGTAGCATACTATTTTCAGCTTCCGCTGTCAAATATAATAACCAATATATAACTAATATAAGTGTATGATAACCAATATATATAACCATTTTATAACCAAAACTCAAATTTTGTTTCAATATAAGTGGTTTATATTATATCGTTTTTCCTTCGCCTTTAAACTTATGAAAAGTGATGTCTAACGTAACATGAATTTTAGCTGATGATATGCACGTTTCCATATATTGTGGTTAAAAACGTCTGAAGACCACAAATAACTAAAGTTTTTAAATATAAAACTCTGCTTTGCTTTTCGTTTATATAAAATATGATGTTGTCAGCCCGTTTGTGACAACTTAACCTAACAAAAATGCTTCAAGACTCGTTTGTCCGACTTGTACTGAGAATCTTTCGTTCGTCCTTACGACAGTGGAGTTTATATTACTGGGTGGAATATGACTTTATAACCGGCTGAAGTATTATTCACTCACTAGCATTATCCAGAATTATAAGGGTATATTTTCTGCCTCTGGAACAACAACAATTGTAGCAAAACTTTCGTTGACAATCAGTTTAATCTGCATCTCAAAGCTGGCATGGTTAATTCTGCTTTCTGCTTAAGTTGTCAGCATGACAATCTACTTCAAACTGGCTTGAAACAGACAATCATAAATATCAATATGTATTTATGTCTGTCTGAAAATAATTTCAATTTTACTCTAATTAAAATTGATTGCCGCATACGCTTTTCCTCGTAGCCATAATTTACGCCAATATGCAAATAATTACGCGAATGAACAAAAAAAATGCCTTTAATTAATCAATATGTAGATATGTATGCTGGCAAGCCTTTAAATCAACACACACACACCCGCACTCACCCACATGTTGGCGCGGTAAATTGATAACTGGGCAGAATTTTTTAACTTCTGAGTGCGTACTTGCAGTTTTTTGCATGCTTGTACGTGTGTATACATACATGTATGTATATACATATGTATGTGCGTAATCATGCAAAATCAGCAGGCGCGCGAACAGCTGACAGCCGGCACAAAACTCGCACTTGTCAACCTTCAATGAGCGGCGCGCTGCAAATATCGACGTCACGATCAAGTTTTCAAATAGCCACACACATGTACTATATGCACTGAAATGCATATGCCGCCACATACATACATACAACTTAGCGACAAATCGCCCGCACAGCCACGAGCCATTGACTTGGTTACGTAGCGTAGAGCATTTCGAAAAAAATCAGCACACCTCACGAATGAAATTCAAATCGAATATAAAAACTAAGCAATATTCTATATGCTTTTTACACCTTCGCATTCGCTCTTTGAGTTTATGTTCCGCATACGCGCTCACACGCCGCTCGTGGTTCGCTCTGTGCGCACGCTCTTTTTACAACAAGTCAGCACAACACTTGGTTGCTCGCGCGCCATTTCACCATCTCCTCTCCACCATCAGCGCCACCATCCATCCGCGCCAGCCCCAGCGCAACTCCACTGATCGTGCTCGCCTAATCCGTCGCTTGCGCGTCGCTCTTCTGGTAGTTCTGTACGTACACTCACTCCGCGCTAACGTATCCGACGCTCGTTGCTGTGAATATCGCAGTTCAACAACATTGAAAATATCTTTTATCGAAGGTACACGCCAGCAAATATACATATTTACATCCTTATGTGTGAAACAGTGATTCACTTGTGTCTTTTTGGTGAAATAGTTGCATTTTAATAAAAAAATATCTTACTGATTAGTAAATTTCTTGCGCTAGCTATTGACCGCAGCGTGATTCATTTCTAATTTCGTGAAATTTCCGGCTTATCGCTGCATGCTTCTGCTATATGGAATTCTTTATCTAACGCTTAGCATGGCATGGCTAGGCATAGTGTTTTGTTTACACGTGTATCACTGGGTGAGCACGTGGTCGCGTGTCGGCTGCGTCAGGCCAACCAACTGCGTCTACTTTTCGCTTGTAGCCTTGGTGAAATGTGGCGCTCTGTGCAAAGCAGCCCTCGTTGGACTACTGTGGACTAGTGTGACCTAGTATCTCAAGTGTTATTCTAAATATATTCATAAAATGTGGCGGCTGTCATATTAGTTTTCCCATTTGTTTGGCTGTATGTGTCTGCTGTGTTGCCAAGCGCTTGCCACGCTTCAATAATATCGCTGATGAATATGATTTACAACTTCTCACTTTTACTTTTTTTATTTTACTCATATTTACTACATTTTTTGTGAACTTTAGTGTGGGCGTTTTAATTGTTGACACACTTACACATGCACGCACATATACACACTGTATATTTATAAAACGTTAATTAGCACAATGTGGAAAAAAAATAAAAAAAATCGGCAACGCAACACTTTTGTGCTAATTATGGAAGCTTTTGTTTGCGTGTGTGTGTGTTGTAAACGAGTTTTATTAAAATATTTAAGGAAGCTGAAAATGCCTGCTGTGGAATGTTTTGCGCGTAATTTCTCTTTAACTATTACCTTTGTTAACTTAAAATTCAAACGCAGTACTTTTAACGCGAGTGCATAAACAGGGTGGTTCAAAAGTGATTTGTTTTATATTAAAAATATTTTTTTTGAACATTAAAAAAAAAAATTAAATTAAAAAATTATTTTTAAACTGATTTGTGCTTAATTGTGTGTTCAATAGGTGTGAGTATACAGGGTGGTTCAAAAAAATTAAAAATTAGAAAAAATGCTAAATCCTATAATACCCTTCACAGATGTATTTTTTATAGCATAAAAGGGTATAAAAATATCTTTATGCTGATTTTGTTTGGTCAGTACCAAATTTCGTGAAGATATCTTGTGAAATAAAAAAGTTTTCCATACAAGTACTTGATTTGGATTGATCAGTCTGTAGGTATATGCTATAGTGGTTCGATCTGAACAATATGTATGGAGATTGTAGCATTTCTATATTTTATAAAGAACCAACAAAAATATTCGTGGAGATAGCTCGTCAAACAAAATATTTTCCATTCAAAGACTTGATCGATCAGTTTTTAAGGGAATAGTAATATGTTTTTCTTAAAAACAACAATTTTTTTTTACGTTGTAGTTTCGAAACGTTTGGATCAATCAGCTCCAACGCGAAAAGCTCTAAGATAGCGTTGATCTACAAGATGAAAACTTTTTGTAAGCCTGGTCCCGTCTGAGCATATCTCGCAAATTATTAAAGCTATTGCGACCAGACTGGCTGAGAGGAAGTCTATCTAGCACCTCTTCAAGCATTGTGAAAATGGTCTAAAAAAGATTATAACCAAGTCCACTCCCCATATAACGGATGCAGATGGTGTGCGCTTGGGTCAAAAGAGGCTAAAATGGGGTAATACGAGTACTTACATCAACCACCATAAACCTAATCTGTTCCAAATGTCACATCAAAATAATCATCAGTGTTTAGTATACGCTTATCTTTGTGAAGTAAAAAAAGTGCCTTCGGCGATTCTTACGATGAGTGAAATTATTCAACCAAAAAGTTCCATTAAATTGTGTGTGCGCAATGAAATTTCTAGTGCCGAAACGTACAGAATGTTGGAAAATGCCTTCGGTGATAATTGTTTGTCACGAGCACGTATTTTTGATTGGTACAAATTATTCAAAGAGGATCGCGAACGCGTTGACGAGGATCCACGTCCAAGACGGTGATCAACATCAACTGATGATCAACACCGCAATAAAATAAAGGAATCGGATTAACAATCAAAAAATCTTACTGGCATCGTAGAGATAACGTAAGGACCAGTGAAAATCATTTTGATAGATCATTTCGGCCTAAGAAAAGTGAAAGAATGATTGATTCCAAAATCACTCAGTTTTTTCGAAAAACAATGTCGCTTTCTGACTACACAGTACAACAGCTAATCTGGGGGTGAGAAATTCCAAGTCAGGAATAGTAAAACCCTCAAAGGGTTTGGCGTTCGTATGTGTCGTTTTTTTTTATGACCTTTTAAATCTAAAGTGGCCGAAATTACGGGCCAATAAGCTTTGATTTTTGCACAACGATAATACACCGTCACATACTGCATAGATTCTTCATGAGTTTTTCTCGAATATTTCAGTCAATATCGTGCCACAACCAACGTATTTGCCTGATTTAGCTCTGTGTGACTCCTGGCTATTCAGCAAACTCAAACGACCGCTCCGGGAAAAACATTTTAAGTCTATTGAAGACATTAAACATGAATCGCCATGCGCCTTGAAGGGTATTCCAGAAAATGACTTTAAAAACTGTTTCGATGATAGGAAAAAACGTTGGCACAAGTGATTTGGGGTCAAGGGGATTACTTTCAGGGGTGCGACATAGGTTTTGAAGAATTAATTTTAAATTTATGAACAAAGTATTACTGTAGATATATGTATATATGTAGAACAGAGATGCCATATGTATCAATTTCCACGACTTATTTGCGCGTGCGTAGTAGTAGTACAAATAAATATTCGTTTGCTTAGCTTTGCGCGCGATCAATTGCTGCTAGGAATACAATCAATACGATGGACGCAAAAAAGTATTGCATGATAGCAATAATAAAGTGTTAATTACAAGTCCCAGGAGCTCGAGCATTATGCCATAATACATACAGTAAATTGGAAACTAATATTGATGATGTTATTATTGCTGGGCGAACGCCATAAGCGCCTTTATTTATTTAGCTGTCTGGTATTATTCAGAAATCCAATCTCACTTGCTTCAACGGGCGCGAGTGGAGTAGTGGCATCGTTTTCATGACACACAAGTGAATCGAAAGTTGGAAGCAAGCAATGCAAATTTATTTAGATCTTTGTATATATTCATACATACGTATATTTACGAATTTTATTACAGCATATCTTCAATCTAATTCTATAGTAGATAGTACAAATATTTGACTTTGCTTATATACATACATACATAGTTATTATTATGCCAGTAATATCTGTTTCTACAATTATGAAAACACTAATTTCCTTCCTCTCATTTCAGTATTTCAATGGGGTGACTTGTGGAACAGTGCTCTCCTGAACCCGGGACCAAAAGGTAAATGATGAAAATATTTCGAAATTTCATAATTTTGCAAGGTTTTGGTAAACATTATTTTATCCATATACATTATGTAGTAAAGTCGATTATGTCAAATGCGAAAGTTTAGATAGATATATGTATATTTTTCGAGGAAAAAAAGAAAGGGATTGCAGTAACTTTTTTCTTATTAGAAATATGTAATTGCGTTTTCAGAACCGCACGAGGGTTTGACTCACCCCAAGTGACAATTTTCTTTGTAGACGAAGGCATTAAGCCAAAAATGGGACTCAACTGAGAATATTTTTCGATGAACATGAATTTGTGAATTTTTCGGAGAACCTGAATTTGCGCAATATTCTTGGACCATTTCTAATATTCGTAGCAAAGTGAAACATTACATGATGAAATGGCAAACCTTACTGCAAGCACTGACAAAATTTGATATGAATCCGTAAACAAACATGGCTGTCTGTTTAGCAACCATCCGTCATGTACCATAAGTTATAATTCTTAACTGACAGATGACTGCTAACCATAGACATAGAGCAGGCTCTAAGAAAGCTAAAGGGTGAATGCGGCACGACGTTGGTTGAAAATTGGGCAAAAAACTTAGGAAGAATCAATGCAGTACGCGACGGTGTATTATCGTGGTGCAAAAGCCAAGAGTTGTCGAGCCATTATTCCATCCTCCTTTTATAAATAGCTTCACATAAACGACGCATAACACTTAAATAGGATTCCTTGTTAACAGTCTGGCCGGTCGGAAGCAATTCGGAGTGCACTACATCTTGATAATTGAAGAAAATTTTCAACATAACCCTCATTTTTGACCTGCTTTGACGTGGTGTATTTGTTTTCCGACCCACCTTTCCCACAATATTCGGCCGAATGATCCTCTATTTCCGGTTCGTAAGCATAGATCCAAGACTCATCGCCAGTAATAATATGATTCATGACATCCTAATAGTCAGAAAGCATTGTTTTACAAACATTAACGCGATGCTGTTTTTCGAAAAAATTGAGTGATTTTGGAACCAATCGTGCTTACACTTTTCTTAGGCCTAAACGATCTTTGTAAATGGTTTTCACTGCTCCCTCCGATATTCCAAAGTTGTCCGTAAAATCATCGATTTTCAAGCACCAAATCCTTTATTTTTTTGACAAGTGGATCTTCAGTTGATGTTGAAGGTCTGGATGCGATTTAACGCCTTTCGACTCTTTTTTGTCCAAACGTCAAGTCTTGCGAGAAATAATCAACCAGCAACAAAATTCTAAACGTTTAGGAAGAATTTACATTCCGAAAAAATTTTATGGAATTCTTTCTTGAAAATGCACTCATAGTAAAAATGCCCAAAATGTACTTTCCGAATGGACCACCTAAGACGCAGCCGCGGTCAACATTTAAATGAAATTATCTTCAAAAAGTAAATGTCATAAACCAATCTAACGTTTCAAATAAAGAACCGATTTTTTTAGATTTTGCAAACATTTTATTGTTTATTTCACATAAAAAAAGTATTCCATGTACATATGAATCTATGACAGCGATCATTAATGATCATCGCCATAATAAAATGAAGCATATAAAACACTGGAACAATGAAATAACTGTAATATTCATATGCAGACACTCAATTAACTCCACACGCTAAATAATTTTTGGAAAAAAGTTTACATTTTCAAAAACACCCACATTAACAATTAATGCTTCCCTCCTAAGCACATTTCGACTAATTACCCCAAATACTCGCACAGCAGTAATTAAACATGTTGAACTACAGGCATGTTGATTACTATGCAGATCGAAGCTAATAAATTAAATGCCACTGTGTTTCAAAAATATTTTCGCTTTATAAAAACAACAGGCATAAATAAGTACCAATGGGTATGCATTTTTTAAAAAATGAATTAAGGAAATGCTTACAGAACATAACCCCATTAATTTTTCCTTCCACTTCTAATGCCAAGCTTACTCGTTCGAATATGTATTTCCATACAATCGCTGTTAAAATTTCCACAAATCATCTGTATATTATAGATTATAAGTAAGGCGCGTCTGCCTTTGAAATTTTCATAGTTTACATTGCTTTCGTTAAAAAATCATATTTTCCGCTGCGAATTGTAATTATTTTTCGCATTCGCTTTGATTGTGCGAATACAAGGCTTTGTGGAGCTTGTGCGCCAGTCTATTAGTCTTTCACTTTTCGCATTTCCATAAAGACTTTGTTTACATTCGATTGAATTTACATTACGTTTACATTTTAATATTACAGAAATTTGCAATTAATGTCAAAAAAGAATTTATACTGTTAGAGCAGACGTACATTCCTTGTTCGCTAATAAAGCTGTAGATACCAACATTCTAACGTTACCATAGCCGTCTTCGATTTGCCATTTCGCTGCTTGCTAGCTTTCCGCGTTGCTCGCTTGTCAATAAATTTAGATGTAAAATCAGCAACAAAGTTAGCGAGTTTAGTTCGATACCAAAGAGGCTAAGTGATGAAGACTTATTACAGTGATACAGATTTGAAAAATTGAAAAAAGTAATGAAAAATAAGATATCATTTTATATATTATACATTTTTAGTATGATTTTTTATTTTTTGGATGAGCTTGTTTTGCTCTGGAAGCAGAAGTTTCAACTCATTTTCCTTTATAGTTAAGTAGAATCGAACATATTTCATTTAGGTTTGCACCGCCATTTAAGCTCTATTGTGCTCTGCTCTATCACATGCCCTCACAAACGCTCAGTACTCTAATGAATTTCAGCCACTTGCAGGGAGCTATTGAGGTGATGTGATCACTGTTCAGAGATATGCACCCAAGCACCTGAAACTACAGATTTCTGTGCACTCTAGAATCGGATGCTCAGGAGTTTCCGGTTCTATGTCGCAAAGCTGGCAGTTTGCAGAAGAGTTCACGCCTATGTTGGACAGGTGTTTCTCAAAAGTACAGTGTGGAGTGCGACCAGTTGACATAAACTGTCTCTGGAGAGGTTATTCTTTATTATTATATTTTTCTTTTCTGTTCTCAGAACATTCTAACAATTTTCTCTCTCTGTCTTTATGCGTTGAAGTTTCCGTTTTCGTTGGTTTTACGTAATTTTTCGTATCAGAAAAGTCGTAATCATTGCTTGATGCTTTACTTTGAGCTTAGAGCTTCTTGGCTTAATCGTTCCTTATCACAGGTTCAGATCGTTAAATTTAAAGACATTAGATAACTAATCAGATCTTTCAAGAGTTGGGAAATGAATAGTTTGATATTTTTACGATCGCTTTGACAGTCACTATAGTGGACTAGAACTTAAGCAACGGAACTGGACTAGAATTTCTTCGATCCCATGGACTGTTAACAGCAGTAGTTCTTAAAGAGTTACATGGATTTCCTCTGCTAAACAACAGAATTTCTTCAAAAAAAATTTTTTTCATATAAAAAATTAAATATTTTATTAGATTTTTTTACTCTTACAAGCAGACACTATTAACAAAAAAATTCTGAAATTTTTCGAAAATAATATTTTAAACTCCGCCATTGCGACGCCATTTCCGGTAACTCCTCGGAAAATGGATGCGACTGCATTTATGGGATAACTTACTTACAGAATCCTCTAAAGTGAAAAAATACGTGTTTTAGTTAAAACCTTAACTTAGAACTTCGACGAAGGAAAAAAGAACCTAAAATTGGAATTTTGGCAAAAAATTTTACAAAAAAATTAAAATGTCAGTGAAAGTTTTGCGTTTCGCAAACTATTATTCGAAATCTTGAAAATATTTTAGCTTGTCTTGAAACCCTAGCTCTTAAATGTAGCAGACACTAAGAAACTGATGAAATCTTGATAGTTCAAGATCAGGTCGAAATGGATCTCATCACTATTTTTTTATTTATTTAAAAATCTTAAATATTTTCTCCAATAAAAATGAAAAAATTTTCCCTTTTTAACAACATACTCTCTATATAACAATGACGTATGCAAATTCTTAAAGATAATAAAATGAGAATGATGAATTTCAATCAGCGCAAGACATCACTCCCTTACTATAGAATGCCAGCAGCAAATCTTTGAAATAAAAAATATAATTTACTTCATTAAACGTCAGCATTGAATCAACAATAAAAAATCTGAAGAATATATGGCTTTTACGTCTTCATACGAAGGACAATAAAAACATGCATTCGGAGGGCTATATTTAAAACAAAAAAACTTTGCAAAGCTACATACAATATTGGATCACTCGCCCACAACATTTATATACAAAATTTACAAAACCGTTATTACCACTTCTCCCCGAGATTTCGATTTCCGAAGCATTGAAAAGTCATGTGGCGTCAATTGATGGCCGAAGTGGCAGGAAAGCTGCTGAAAAGCACATTTAGCCACACACGCTCACCCACCACATTCTGTGTGTAAGAGAAGAAAACATAGAGATAACCTTTAAAAGCGCGCAATTGCCGCATTAAAATATCTTTTAGTATAAACAATTGCTGGCGGTGAGGGCAAATCGTCGAAATCGATTAAAAAAATTAACCATTACGAATTCCTTTGAGTTGTAGTGGATAATTATTGCAAATGAAAGCACGCGCGCGCCGAGCTTAATGTTTATGCATACAGCGGTGGGCATTGAAATGGATTCAAATTGAAATGGAGACGCAGTTGTATTAAAGTTAACATTGTAGAAATTTTTGCGTGAAGAGTTAAGAATTTATGTATCTATTTTAGGTTGCTTTTGATTTTAACGTTCAACCATTGATCAAAAAAAAAAAAAGAAGAAAAAGAAACCGACACTCGACGTTGTTGGTAACATACAACAGACGAGGAAGCTACAGACATGATAGAACACTGCACTCCGTACTACAATGGGATGCCACTTGATGTCTTCCATTGAACATCTGCACAGTGGGGCCTGTATGCCCCCAGTTAAGGAGCATAATGAACTTCTCTTGAAGCAGTTTCTGGTGGGGTACTTTCTAAGAATTCATCTCTGCAGTCACCTGCTTGTAGCGGAACTGACTCCTAGGAGCATCAAGAAGTCCTTACGCAACTACGTGGACTACATAAAACAATACATCGACCACACTTTGGACGCAACAAACTTCAGACATGCATTGACCGTCAGCCACAGTGGAACCATAAACACCTTCACCGACTCCCTCTTAGTGAATGGTTTACTAGGAGTTAAACCTAAAAAAGAGCTCGAGTTGCCGCGAGAATCGAGAGTGACCCTTACGTTTCCTGGGCCTACCTAACAGGGACTATATAACCGGACAAAAACAACAACATTCTGTCGGTAAAAGAGGGTAGGTCTAAATAAGAGCTGATTACCAACAGGAAGGCGAGTTAGTTAGTAATTGGCAACTATATTTTCGAAACAGTCAAAGATTTCTCTAAAGCTTTTTGATTCGAGAGTTGGTGGTAAAAGCCCTAGAGATAGACCGTGTCTTCGGTAATTAAGTAGAAGAAGCTGTGATAAAATTTTATGTGCGAAGCTGGAACGAATATTTCCATTTGATGGCCCACCACTGTACCAAAAAAATTTGCATTATTCGACTATATACATTAAAAAAATTATTTCTTATTTGTATACACTTATATTCTGCATTTTAGAACAACCACCATAAGTATATACGCCCATGCTCAGTTTTTTAATTACACTTATATTGAACTTGGCATCACACCTCCAGTAAGGACGCTGCGGCGCACACGCCTCGATGTCTGTTCTAAACTCTGAATATCCAAGAAAGATTCTGATTTTTACTATTGTTTATCAGCCAAGCGATTTAGTTTTTTTTTTGAAAATTGTATTTATTTTTTAGTGATTTGTTTTTATCACTTTTGGTCTACAAAACACTTAAACAAAAAGTGCTTGCTTAATTAGAAAAAACATGTATTCCTTTGGAATTTAGCGAATTTATTTTATTTTTAGGCAGCTTTTCTGTAAAATTTGCTAATATGTTGTATGCTGCTTGTATATACTTAAACTTTTCTAGTATTTTGTTTACAAGCCACTTTCGTATTTAATGATTTCTGAAATTTCTGTTTATATTTCGCTATAAACCGCAATTGCGGCCATAAATCGGATTTATTGGTTAAATACGAACGATTGCAATGTTTTCAAATATTTAGATTACCAACAAGTATAAAAAGAGAACTAAACTATTTTTATTTATGTATATAATGACCTGTGTGTAAATTATTAACTTTATTACAATTTTGAAACTCAGAAACCACTTTTAGTTATAATAGTATTAGCTTCGGTTGTTTCCAAGCGAACAGCGAAAGAACACTCTTTCACTTAGAATACTTTTCAATGGCTAAGCGATCGATTGTTTATGCTTTTCTCTCATTAAATCTCGCAAAACATCAATTACAACAAAATAGAGCTTTTAACTGAGAGTTTTATTAAATATCTTCATAGATTATAAATAAAAAAGTATAAAAAAGTCATACGGTGCCAAGTTAGAACTGTACGGACGACATCAAACCGATGTTTTGAGTGCTGACAAATGCTCATCAATCGATTTGTGAGAGGTCGCATTGTTTTGCTGAAGAGTGACCCGTGTCCGGAGGTTGGTTTTCCTGATTTCTTGAAGGACAACTGGTAAACAAATGGTTGTATACCATTTACAATTTACTGTTCTGTCTAAATTTAGTGGTATGGATGCGGCATGTTCAGTATTTCCAAAAAAACTGGCAACCATTTACTTGCAAAGGCTTCGTGCGCGAACTACTTTTGTTACGTTCGGCACAACGTGAACAATTTTTTACAGTCAAGTGTTCATGCAATATTGAATGTACATATGCTAGTCCCACTAATGTCCATAGTTGTCACAATATTACGATAGGTCACATGACGATCTTGCAGTTTGCGCACAGCATTTGTTTCCGGAACACTAACTGATTTTGTATGAAATTTGTCTTGGTGTTCTACGACCTCGATTGAATTCACCATACCATCGATAAACACTGGTTCTTGATGGAGCTTCCTCGTCAAAAATTGAATCAAGTTCATTTATGCACTCTTGATGAGTTAAACCAGATCGAAACTTGTAATAAATAAAAGTGTTCGCGGTTTAATTCTATTTTTTAATCGAGAAGAATATTTTAAGTTACTGTCACCAACACTAATAGCGTTCGTATTTCAAAACATTTTTAGTATGTATACCATCAAAAATGTCAAACTTTACAATAAAAGTGTGAGTTGCCAGATTGTAACACTAGTTATGCCAAATCTCGAAATATAAAAGGTAACCTACTTGTTAAAAAATAGGAACAAAAAGGTAGTGAATAATTAAAGGATTACATGAGTTTCTTTGGGTAAAAAACAGCCTTTTTTCATAAATTTTTTTATCATAAAAAAAAATGAAATATTTTACTAGAATTATTTATTCTTACAAACATACATAATTAATAAAAAAATTCTGAAATTTTTGGAATAAATTATTTTAAACTCGACCACTGCGACGCCATTTCCCTCGGAAAACTCCTTACAGGATCATTTAAAGTGAAAAAATACTTGTTTTAGTTTAAACCTTAACTTTGAACTTGGACTAAGGAAAAAAAATTTTGCAACATTTTTTTCCAAATAGTTGTAATCGAAAAAAAATCTTTCGTCCAAATCTTTAAGATTTGTATCTTAAAGACCTGCGTAAAGTTTCATGAAGATTGGTTGAGTAGTTCTCGAGAAATCATGCCAACCGACTTCAAAACATAGTTTCGAGAAAGACGGCGCACATAGCCTAGCTTGCTTCGAGCGCACATGTTCTCAAAGCTATACCTCCGAAACTATTTCTCAGATCAACTTTAGGACAATACTCTATAGAGGTTGTAGAATTTAGTAAGACAATAAAAAAATCGATTTTTAGAAACATTGTTAATTGAATTTATACTAATCCTTTGGAGATATTTCCAAATTGAACTGTTTTTATATGTGAATAGTTGGTTTTTTTCTGATATTAAAAAGTCCAGGTGGATTTTTTAGGAAATTTTAAAATTGCAATTTACCTGTGATGCCCAGTCTTGCCTTTAGAAATACCTTGGTCCATTGAAAAAACCTACAGGTAACCAATCTTAAATATCATAAATCGACTCATATGCAAAGTGTGTTACGACTAAATATTTGCTACCTATTCCAATTTTTTCGATTATTTAAATTCCTAAACATTAAATTTACATAGTTCTGTCTAAAATATTTTTAGATGTTTCCAGTTTTATTCGAAATATTTAAAGAATTGTTTCTAATTTATCTATATTTAATTCTGTTTTTGTTTATATTAATAAAAGTAGTTTGTTTTGACTTGTCTTGTTAATGAATACAATTGAATTGTAACTCATTTTCATACATTTATTTTAGTTTTTGTTTAAATTATTTCATGTTGATTATTCTGACTTAGATTGTTTATGTAATTAATATATTTCTGAAGTGAACCTGTTTTTATATATTTGTTTTTCGCCTATTTATATATGTTTATTGTTATAAGTAGATTGATTTAGAACTGTGTAAATTATGAGGGTGAAATTAGGCCTCCTGGGGAAACGAGCACCGCAAAATTATTGGTAACGCGCCTATATTGCAACCTCAGAGGTGGTGAGCAGAAATAATAAATATGCAATCAACTTTCGTTTCGGAAATATTTTTGAAGTTTTCATTAATTTTTTTCATTACATGTACTTTCTCAAAAAAAAAAATCATTATATTTATGTACATCTTTGTGCTTAAAATAGGTAGATTTCGATCAAGTGATCTCAGCTGTGTACAATTCTTGGAGAACAGCTGATTCTTTTGTTACCTGTAGTTTTATACAATGGCTTGACTTTTTATTTTTCGAACCGTTTTGAAAATAATGCTTTACAATAAACAATAAGTTCGGACTTTCAGTTGGCCAAATTTCGTTTAAGGTTTTGGTTTCCTCGGGTAAAAGACAGCCCTTTTTCAAAAATTTTTTTCTCATATAAAAATATAATATTTTATTAGAATTTTTTATGGTTATAAACATACATATTCAAATAGTTGTAATCGAAAAAAAATCTTTCTTCAAGTCTTTAAGAATTGTATCTCAAAGACTTGTGTAAAATTTCATGAAGATCGGTTGAGATGCTTTCGAGAAATTTTACACGCCGAAACCACAGTTTCGAGAGAAACGCGTTTAAAGACAGTGCACTTAGCTTAGCTCGCCTCGAGCGCACAAGTTCTCAAGGCTGTATCTCCGAAACTATTATTCGGATCAACTTGAAAATTTACTACAATGTTCTAGAGAAGTTGTAAAATGTAATAAGACATTAAAAAAAATCGATTTTTTGAAACCCCTAAACCAAGGTAAGCCCTTAAGAAAAACATTTTTAAACATAAACTGATGGAGCTGATTGAACTGAGCGACTGCATTTAAAAAGGCTACAACTCAAAAACTATTTGAGACAACGATTTCAAATTGCAGTATGTTATACTTAAAAGTATAATTTATTGAAAGATGAAAAAATATAAAATAAAAAAATCGTTTTTTTTTTTAATTTTACCCTAGGTGCGCTCCTTAATTTTCTTGAGAACTTAGCAAAGACATAGGGTATGATATTTTATTATCTTCGGCGCTTTCTATATACTGAGGTTCATATTTCGTGGATATGCCATAGAAATAGTGTATTCTGAATCTCGCAAGCAAACGCACTTATACAAGTAGAAAGAGAATGAGAGTCGCGCAGACATTTCGTGTGTTACTCAAGAACGATAAACTATCAACTATAGGTTCACAAGGCACTACAAGAAATAGTGGGAGTAAAGGTGGGAGCTGCTCTCTAAATCAATTATTAATATTAATAATCATTAAAATATTGGAAAGTAAATCGAAATTTCAAAATAAATATGAATTCTCTGCATACCAGATAATTTCGCACGCCTTTGTTTATCTGCTGTTGCTGGAAAATATCGATTTATTGGAATAATATTTGCACTTTAGCGATTATTTATTTGCTTATTTGCATAGGGTCTAATTTTCTACAATCTAAAGCGCAGTACCCACGCCCGTCTGCAAGTAAATATTTAAAAATTATTTATCTACTGAATGTACTTTTCAACAAATCGACTTTTCACTTTTGGTAAATATTTTATGATTTCCATTTTTCCACAAATATTTAATAAGCTCTATGCTCTGGGTCATATGGTATAACTGTAATTGGCACAAATGCATTAAAATTTTCCACAAGCTGCCAAAATTCGCATAAATAAATATTTACTTAATAAAGATTTTCGGCAATAAATTTTAGAATTTCAATTAGATGATTTTATAAACATTATTAGGGATTTTCTACGCAACCCGAAATTGGCTTCATTCATCGAATAAGTGCCATTAATTTGAAGCAATGGCATCATAAAACAAGCAAGTGAGGTTAGGTGGGTGTGTGATTGGAATTATTGGATTTTTGATTTTGCACGCGAAACTTTTGAGATATAGTATAATTAGTTTTTTGGTATTTTCTAATGAGTTTTGACGTACCGGACATGCCAGTTTAGTATTGAGGAGGCAATACATTATATTTTTTTTTGGACTTTTTGTGGTTTATCTAAACTTACTCTTGCGAAAATGGTACTCAGAGTATGACACTTGTGGAATTTCATGCGATCTTTACTGTGCTCTTCTTTGCTAAAGTTCTCACTCTTTTACTTAAGTTCATTTGGTATAAATATTGTGGTCCTTACCTTTAGGTAGCATTATGTTGCTTGAGTTCGACTGTGATACACGAAAGGGTAGTCTTGGCGCTGAATATTTCAATAAAAAGTAAAAATATTGATTATTTTTTTTATTTAAAAAGTAAAAAATCTGAATTAATTATAAATTAAAAATGATTAAAAATTAAAAAAATAATTTAATAAAAAAATAAATAAAAAAAAAAAAAATTTTATAAAGTAAAAAATATGAATTAAATATTTAAAAATAAAAAAAAAAAAATTTTTTAATAAAAAATATTAATATTTTTTTTTTATTTTTAGTATAAAAAATTTTAACTAGTAAATATATTAAAACAAAAAAAATATTTTTTAAATTTTTCCAGCTTATTTATCTCATATATGTGTTTCTTCTTCCAGGGACTTCATTGACCAAAACTCAAATTAACTTCAGCCTATTTTACAAATTTTACAAATCAAATATAAAATAAAGCAACAACAAAAATTTTGGCATTCAAAAATCTGCAACTAAAACCTGTTTTTCAAAGTGCTCCAACACAACTGATTCTAAAAAGAAGATACCAAATTTTAAGGCATTCACCGCCACACTAAAAACGAATAACCAGCGATTTGCATTTACAGTTCACAAAACAAAAAAACATATTAAGGAAGTTACAATCGGACAACACAGAACGTAGTTTCTTTCCCGTGAACAAAACAGCTAGCGTCCTGAACGCCTCCTCCGATGAGCAACACGGTCGTTTTGCCAGTCAAAGTGGCCACAGAAACCCTATACCTCGGTGCTAACCACCTCGCTTGTGCCAACGTAACACACACAGTTGTTGTTGTAGCAGCCAACAACATCGGCACACACCGCCGCAGCTTTGGACATTCATACGCGGCACGCGCTGACCTCAATTATAGCCGTGTGTAAGACCCTAGTCACAGCATATTTGTGCCGTTACCAGCTAAATATCACTTGTGAAATCAATTCTAACTGAAAATAATCTGTATTATACAATATAAAAAAGAGGCTCTTATCTTAGCAAAAACAAAAAAAATCAAATCGCATATCTTAAAGGAGCAAAGAAAAGTAGGAATTTTAAGCAGCGTTTTAGGCGCTTAAACGTATTTCTTTCGCTTTTTGTAACCAGTAAGCTTCAAGACGGCCGGAACAATGCTTAAAGTTGTCGGAGCATCTTGGCAAAAAACTCGGATAGGGACTTACATCCTTATCGGTGCTGGTTTACTTGTGATCGGAGCTTTCTTCATTAGCTACATGGAACGTCCGAAATATAATGGCACCTACTGTGCTACAGCATTTTGGTCGAAACAGACGGGATTTCACATTGAATACTGGAAACAGCAAAATGATCTTCTTAACATTCCAAAGGGTGCTGCTAGAGTCTGCTACAAGGATTCCATCTATGAGAATGGGTAAGTGCTATCATAAAAAATCTTGTCTTTGAAGATTTAAGAGGTCTGGAAAGATGAAAGGTTTTCTTATATCAAGCAAAAACTAGTAAAAACTTGTATAACTCTAAAAACTCTACAAAATAAATGTATTTGAGTTTAAGATCTCGGTTAGAGCATGTTGAAAACACTAGCAGTGGAGTCTTGAGTTTTGTTTTTGAGTAATACTCTCTCTCGGGGCACAATAGACCTAAGGCCGCGGTGCAATGCTCATGTAAAATCTAATTCTTTCTCTCTCTTTCTAGTTAGCTCAATCTCATGTGGGTTCAGGGTCGGATCCAGAGTAGAATTTTAGGAGAGGGACCACAATTTTGAACTCGATTTGAAAAATATATAGCTATAGACTCCTTTACTGTGTGGTTTAGACTCTACGTATGCTTTATAATAATAAAGGAACATTTCCTTAACATGTCCACAGAAAAATTCTATAAGATTCCTTAATCGTTTCAAATTGTTTTAAGGCACTTCTTCTCGGGTACTTTACTTCACTCATTTTACCTAACAGAACAGTAACGGGTTTAATTTATATAGAGGAAATAATTGCTAAAAATCCCAATCAAATTAAACTCTTGAGAAGACTTTATGAATTCTTTACTGTTGAGTTGATTGGTAGTCATTGCCATTGAGGTTACGATCTTTCTTATATACACACTATAGAACTCAATTTTTCTTTTTTTAATTTCGCTTTCTTCTTATTTTACAGTTGGGCGCAAATAGAGGTGGAAACACAACGAACCTACCCCGACTGGGTACAGGCTTTCGGTGCTGGCATACTTGAGGGCTCTTTAACATGGAACAACATCTATAATCAATGGAAGAAGTAAGTCATACTCTATTTACAACACAAGAGAGCATTTTATAAATATTTACTTCGTCCAACACAGCACCATCGAATCCTCCTGTAATCGTGATGAAAGTTCACAGAATTTCTGCACTTGGCTGCGCGAGCTACTCGACGAGAATTACATGAGCATCAAGGAGACGGCTTTGCAACGTGGCGAACATGATCACTACTGGCATCAGATCAGTCTTTACTTTAGACAACTTGAGGGTCTAGAGACCGGCTATATACGCGGCGCATCACGTGCACGTTCAGATCTCGAAGAGGAAATACCATTCTCCGACTTTCTACTCTTGAATGCAGCGGCCGATATACAAGATCTTAAAATATATTTTGAGAATTTCGTATTGAAGACCGATAATCAAACAGATGCCGCTGCGCAGTCTAAGAATACGGAAGTTGAAGTTGAAGACAAGGCAGCTGATGCTATTGCGGCAGCGGAAACCGGACCAAAGAACTTCTTTCTGCCAAGCGCTACAATGCTAACGAAAATCTTTCAAACCGGCGATTCGCCAACATGGCGTTTACTCTTCGGCCACAGCACCGCCGCTAGTTATGCCTCAATGTTGCGCATACAGAAACGTTACAAGTTTCACTATCACTTTTCGCCGAATCAACGCTCGAATACGGTGCCCGGCGTAGACATCACATTCACTGGTTATCCGGGCATACTCGGCTCCACCGATGACTTTTACATTGTTAAGGGACGTCAGGTGCAATCGATTGTCGGCGGTGTGGGCATTAAGAATGAGAATCTCGACTTGTGGAAGACGGTAAATGTCACGCAAGCGCTGCCGTTGGCGGCACGCGTCATGGCCGCAAATCGTATTGCGCAGAATCGACGCACCTGGGCGAAGGCAATGTCACGTCACCCATTCACTGGTTGTAAACAGTGGATAACGGTGGACTTGAATAAATTGCGACCACAAGACAATTTATATATGACGCTGGCGGAGGATGAAAAACACGATGATGCGGCATTGCCTTTGAACGCCGCCGATGAAGCGGCCATTAGTGAGCGTCACAATCGCAATAAGGGTTTGGTGTGGATCGTGGAACAGTTGCCCGGACGCATGCATCTTAAGGATGTGTCCGAGAATTTCCTAACCGGTGAGAATTCTACATGGATAGCCAATGGTGTGCCGTACTTCGATGAAATGCTACAAGCCAGTGGCTTAATGGCTGACAACACGTATGACGATATGAAAGCCAAACTCGAAGATGAGCTCACCAATCTGGAGGCAGTCGATCAGTTTATGCGCAAGCACGGTTTCCGTGGCGATCTGCTGGGTGAAGAGTCCGTGGCCTATGGCAATATTGACATTAAATTGTTCTCGTACAATGCGCAAATCGGTATTAGTGATTATCATGCCTTCGCCGGTCCCATATTCATACGGCTGCAGCATGTACAAACGCGCGAGTCGGTGGCAAGTGTGGCCAGTGAGTCCACAGACATTGCCTCCAATTTGAAGGACGACCGTTTGAGCGTGAGCATCGATGATGCGGCGCAACTGGCCGAGCTGGAGCGCATAACCGATCGTCGTTCGGTGCGCAATGACATGCAAGCGATCGCAATGCGCGAGGCGTCGAGTGGTCCGTTCAAGTGGTCGGAGGTAGCGAATCATATGTCGGATGTTGAGCATCAAGGTCACCCGGATGAATTTAACTTTGGCAAGGTGTCACCGAAGTGGGCGTGGTGAGCGGTGGTTATGCCAATCGAGTAGCAGTTTTTGTATTTAATTTTATAGACAGCCATACATACACACATACTCCTACATTTGTATATACATAAATACATACACACACACACACATGCACGTGTGTGTTTTCATTCTAATTTGCCGGTGGAATTTCGAACCATTTTTACATTACGTTTTAATTTATTCGTTGGTGTGCTACCAAACTCCGTGTAAAAACCAAAACAAATTTTTATTTAGTAAATTTTATGATTTCTAAAGAATTCGTATCGATTGCTTCTAAGAAAATTGTTGAGATTTTTAGTCGTTTGTGAAAACTTGTTCGATTTTATTTTTATAAAAAAATAGTAAATTGTGAAAATTATATAACTTTAGTGCGTCCATAGTCTAAAAAAAACATATAAAAATTTATATTGTAAAGAAAGTAAATATTAGTCTTCCATAGTGTCGTCCATTTTAGGATGTTCTTTTGTAAAAATAAAATAAGAATGTATTGCCAGTTGTGTGTACAACATCGGTTTAAGATTTCTAACTTTTATACAGAGCAATTGTGAGAATAAAAAATACATAAAAATAGAAAATAATATAAACCAAAGAACTATTTGGTTTTATTTTGAAGGATGATCTACATTAGGAAAAAGTGTCATTTATTTATCTTAAGATAAAGCACAAAATTCCTCTACAGAGGGTCCCTTCGTTAAGTGGTTCAACTCTCTCTCAAGGGCCGCACCAAGTATCTTGGGGCAACAAACTGCTGTGATAGATCAACGTGGAGGAAAGAGTGAGAAAAGCTAGCTAGATAAACCTGCGACTTATAGACCTCTTCGCTAAAAATTGGGAAGCAAAATCGGCGGGGCGACTACTGACTGCAGGAGAATTTCCATATAGAAGGGCAAACAAGAAGGTTTAAAGTAAACGTCGAAAACCGACGATGGAGTTGGTGCGTGGATATACTGTCAAGGCAGCCTTTTAAGTTTCTGGACCACTGCGGTATATTTTAAGCTGAGGCCTTTGCTATTGCGAAAGTCGCGGAGCTGACCCCTAATGTACTTGCAGACAATTCCAGACTTATTATCTACGCAGACAGCCAAGCAGCAATCAAGGCAGTACCCTCGTATCGCATATCGGCCAAAAGTGCCATGAAAAGCAGGGCAGCAGTGGAAAGTGTTGTCAGAAGCAAGCAACTTCACTTCTACAGAGTGTCAAGTCACAAAAGCATCGAGGGCAATGAAATAGTGGACGAGATTGCTAAGAATGGTGTCCGGCTAACACCCGAAAATGTGATCAACATTGGAAAATTCGAGCATTGTTTATACGACGATCTCGACAGAAACATGGTAAAGAAAATCAAAACCCGATAAAAAGAGCTACCTGGGTGCAAAAGGATGACTCCTCCTCATGGACCTAGTAACTGAACTCTATCTGGTATCGCAAAGGACCAAAACTGGTCTATGCGTGGCTGATTGGCCTACCAGATTACCTAGCTTACCTAACTTATTTATTTACTCTTAATTATCTTAAAAAGAAAGGATGATGCAAACATGCCTGACGATGCACTTAGGCTTTTAGGAAGCTCAATGTGAAATCTCGTCACTCACTTCTCTCTGAACTACTCTACATATGCTTCTGATGATGTTTATCCATACAAAATGTGTTACTTGTGCAAGTTCCGAGATATTGTTCAGAAACCCTCGGCCCTAGTTGCGATTCTTTTCTTTTTATTCGCGTAAAATACTTGTGTAGTCACTTCTTGTTCTATCTCCTTACACCTTCTACAACAATCATTGTACAGTATTCCCAATTTGCTGTCTTTCACTATGTTTGATGAAAAACTAAGAGACTTTAGCGATTTCTCAACCGCTTGGCTAACCGTATATATAGTAGTTTGAATATATTTCTTGGTGTGAGCACACTTCCTTTAATTGCTGTGATTTCCGCTTGAAAAACACTGCAGTGGTATGGAAGTCGGAAGGCGATTCTGAAATATAATTTTTCAGAAACTACACGACTTCTCACTTGATTATCTAGTTTGGACCCATACCTATAGAAGCTTAGCTCTATGTTCCTGCCCATTTCGCCCCTTTCCATTTATCTCTGGAAGAAAAGGCAATATTGGGGACCGAATTTGTGTAGTAGAAAGTGGCAACGGGAACTAAGTATTTTGCCCCTTACCTCAGCATTAGAGCTGACTTCACTGCCAGTTGCTAACAGAAAAAGTCTGTGGTCAGTTAATGTAAAATAACGTTTAGTGCCTGAGCGTTGTTCTAAGAGCTCCACTTTAAAAAGTCTTCAATAGCAGACTTACTAAACCCAGTTTTAGCTCAAATTTATAACATTAATTTTATTTCAGAAAATTTTTCTTATCAAAATATGAGTTCCAGCATGAAGAAATCCATCGTTTTTCAAGTAAATAAATAAACATTCCACAAAAAATCGTTCCAAACCATTTAAATAAGTTTAAAAAGAAGCTCAATACGAGGGCTTGGAATTTTCATCTGCAAATCGTTGCTGAATCGCATTAAAATTTAAAGTCGTTCCATTTCTTAAGCGTTTGGTTACTGGTGATGCCAAGTGGGTCATTTACGACTGATAGGCGGTCAGAAAGCAATCAAGTCCAAAAGAAGCTACCTTTGATCAATAGGAGAAGAATCATGTTCAGTCTCGTCAAATTTGGTCGGCACACAACAATAAGGAATCGCCAGAAGCTCGGGAGTTTGGTTGGAAAGTTCTTATGCATAACCTAATAGTCCGAACTGGCCCCAGGGGATAAATACCTGTTCCTGTCTATGACGAATAATTTTGCTGATGACAAATTCGCTCCACAGAAACTTGTGAAAATCGACTGTCCCCGTTTTTGTTTGTATGAGAATGACATTATAAAATTACCTTCAAAACGACAAGTTATCGGACATATGATGAGTATTTGAATAAATAAAACTTAAATTTATTTCAAAAATAATGGATTTCTTTCTATTAAATCTTATTTAATCTTTGCACTTTGATAACTTACTCAGTAACTCCATATTTCTCAGCCACCTCGCATGTACAGCCGGTAGTCAAACTGCTTTCTTGATTTCAAGACAACCATGTTTATATAAGCTTCGGTTTATCATTTAACACTTTACACAACACTCGCTTTCTTTTCAAATTAAAAAATGTAAAAATAAATTTTTATAACTTCCGAAACGATTGTACGCATTTTGACAAAACTGATAATTAAGAGAGAAATGCGAAATGACGTACATACCGTCAAATAACTACCGTTACTTTAGCGGACATCTATCGGGTAATAGTAACAGGTGATATGCAGCATTGCCAGCATACGAAGTCAATCTCACCTTTTCTTATCACTATTCTATTTGTTTACATGACAGAGAGAGAGAGAGAGAAAGTAATCTCTCTAGCAGTTTACTCTCTTTATTTTAAGGCGCCGCTCTCAGCTGCATTTGCTTTTTGACTTCTTCTCACTTTTTCGGCTTCGTTGTTTTGTGTTACCATTCGCTTTTTTCTTATCATTGCCGTTGTGGCGCCGACGTCGACAGCGACGCGGTGTTGCGTTGTTTTGGTTTTTGCATGTTGTCCAAATGGACCAACTGGCTGCGATTTTGTAGTAATAAAGCAAGTGGGCTAATAAGAATATTTGCCAATGTTTTCAGTAATATATTTTAATGAATTTTATTAAATTTTTTATGTATGCGAAGTAACAGAGTAAATACAGCGTAAATATTTCGCACAAGTACAAAACATTCTCATTACATTGCTCTCGTTTGCAACCCTGACCATTCGCGGTTTTGTCTTCGCATTGTGTTCTTAGCACGTCTCTCCCACAGTTCGATGCTTTTTTAATTAATTGCAAAATACAAAGCAGAAGCAGAAACAAATTTTTGCGAAATCAACCGCATTTATTTCAGACATTTTGTGCAAATTGTTGTGTTTTTGGTACGAAAGTGCATAATTTATTGTGTAAGCAACGAGCAAATTCTTTTTGTGGTCGGAAAATCAGTCGCGAAAACACGCAAATGTTGCAAATTTACAAAAATCACACCGAAATTGTATAACAAAGCAGAAGTTGTAGAAAGCAAAATTTGCGGTATGAAAATTCTAGTACATCGGAGTGCATATAGTGGCTATAGCAAACAAGTGTAGTATCGGAGAAAACAGTGTTCTTCATTGGAAATTGTAAAGGGAGCCTTGTGGACTTGATAGCGATAGCCAAATCCGAAATCGAAATTTATGGGCATCGGGGACTCCGCTCAATGGCGGCCGCGGCGTAGGGCGAAAAGCAAAGTCTAATTGGGAAAATTGCTTACTATATAGCACGTAAACTTGCGTATGTGTGTTTGTGAGGGTAGTTGTAGAAGTAATGCAAGCGGAAGCAGATAGCAGGTGCAAGCAGACGCGTAAACAAGGAAGTGAATGAGATTTCATTAGCGCAAATTTCTTGCGTTCTTAATTCGCAGTTCATTGAAGAATATTGTTGTTATTGTTAAAATGCAGTGCGGTATTTAAATTATAAATTGTGTGTGCTTATTTAAAGTTGTCGCAAGGTGTTGAGTAAGGAGTTGCTGCAAAAAACAGTGGAAAAAAGCCGGGGTGGACGCGCTGGCTAATCGGTTGTCAACTTTGTCGCCATAAGCAACAAAAACAAATCAAACACATGCAATATATGTACATATATATGTACATATATATGTATGTATGTATGTATGTGCTTATTATGCATTCGCAAGCACAAAAGAAAATTTATTGAGAACAAATTTCTTCAATTGTGTTGCATTTCTCCTGCATTTGCAGCGTATTTCTACGACGTTTCTAAACGTTTAACCATAACCTAACTTAAATAACTACCAAAGTGTTTAGTTTGTGTAAAAATTTTAAAGGTTTGTTCGTGCTGCGTTGTAGGGCTGTGCCTACGCTGGTCACTTAATTAAAAAGTTGCATATTCACGTCTACGCAACGAGAAAAATATATGCACACTTATATATATGTATATGTACATATGTACATACATAAAGACATGTGTATTACATACATATGTATGTATGTACACTTGTAAGTTGGCTGAGGCTATTTTAAGCCTACACACGGGCACAAAGAGGTGCACAAATGAAGCGACGCCGGCGTTGTCTGCCATATCAACGTTGCACAAATGCTGGCTGGTGGAGTCTGCTCGATTTTTTACACTTGTATGTGCTACTGATATTGCTGCCTCTTCGTTTGTGGTATTTTTATACCCTGAACAGAATATATTAGTTTTGTTATGAAGTTTGTAGCACCCAGAAGGATACATTAGAATATACATACATATATGTATGTATACATATATATAAATGTTGATTTGGACATATCCGTCTGTCTGTCCACCTCTATATTTTGCACAACTCCTTTTCTCTGCAAGAACCTGCTCATTTGTCGAAACCGCCGATAACGGTCCAATATAGTGTGTAGTTGCCATACAAACTGAACCCTCAAATTTATGTTTTTCTATGGAAAACTTTTTTATGTGACGAGTTATCATCATAAAATTTAACGTTGATTATTCTCCAAGACAATGATTTAAACTGCGAAAAAATGGTTCGGATCGGAGTACTATAACATATAGCTGCCATACAAATTTAACGATCAAAATCTTGTTCTGTTATGGAAAATTCTTTATTTGACTAGACATTGTCATGAAATTTAACATTGATTATTCTCCAAGACAGTGACTCGATCTGTTAACAAATTTTTTAAATCAAGCCACTTTAGCTTGTAGCTGCCTTACAAACTGATCCCTCAAAAAATGAGATATTTTCATGAAATTTGGCGTGTGTTATTGTGAAAGGCAAGGTCATATATGTAGCTTCTTGTTGACATTTTTTTTTATTTGTGAAGGGTATTATAGCTGCGGTGTAACTTAAGTGAACTTTTTTTTGTTGTATATACATTTATGTATTTAATGTGATTTGGGTGGAGAACGAAGTTGGCCATAATGCCATGCTGGTTACTCGGAGGGAATTAGTGTTCTGTTGTGTCGCTTTTGCTACTTTTGAAAATACAACTTTATTTAATGCCTCGTTTTTTTTAATTACAGGTCGCAAGTAAATATTTTTGTAATGAAAATTTTCACCAAACATTGCGTGAAGGCTGCAATAGTTTGAAAGCTTGAGAAAAAAAAAAACAAAAAAATATTTATAAAACACTAACAATTTTATGTGCTCAAAATACCGTAATTACATAGTATTTTTAACATGCAGGTAATGTTTTAAAACTACGAAATCTACAATAAATAAATACAGCAATGCAGTAGCATAAGCGCTAATAGTGTACTAAGAATTAATGGGCGTAAAAACCGGAACCGCAGACTGTTTCGTGTGCCTTTCGTAAGTGGATTGAGTGAAATTTTCCAATAAAACACAAAAAAATAAATAAAATAAACAAAGTTGCATACAACTCAAAGTGAAACTAAGAGAGTAATGCAAAAAACATAAATAATACGAGAAAACATTATAAAAAATGCAGATATAATACTTGAAATATATATAATACCATACAAAAAATCTATATACTAACTGTAAACGTGTATTAACTCAGCTGCAATTTATTTACCAAGCGCACTTCACATCTTTTTGTAGTCTACGCCGACGATTTTTTGTGTAATTGGCTATATTTAGCATATCGATGTGCCGCAAGTGCATTAAGGCTTCCTTGTAGTTAACAAATATAATACATACATACCTACATATGTATGTAGCATAACGATATATTTCGAAAGCAATAAACGCAAATCCGTGTACGGGTAAAAAACTCTTATTAACAAAATTGAATTTCATGACGAAAATAAAAAGTGTCAATACAATTTTCAAACAAAACTGAATTTGTTGACGAAAAAAATTAATTTCAAACAAAATTGATTTTGTAGATGAAAAATAATAATTTCAATACAATTTTCAAACAAAACTGAATTTGTTGACGAAAAAAATTAATTTCACTAAAGTGTTTCGGCAAAATCTAAAGTAGTTGCGTCACTTCCGCTCACTTTAACTGCAACATTGTCTATTCGAACAATCAAACTGTCGCTTCCAACTGTTCTAAATACAAACAAAAAAAAAAAAATACAAGACAAAAACAAATAAAAACTTATGCATATTGTGTAAAATATACATATATACTTATATCATATTGCTAACTGCATAATCAACGCCAATATACATACACACACACAAATATATTTGATAGTATTTAATGTAGCAAGTGTGTCGGAATTCGGAATTTGCAGCAAACAGTCACTTGAGTGCAAAGTGTTATCAACAACAAAAAAATATATACAAATAAACAAACAAACAACAAAACACCTGTAAATTGCTCAGCAGTGTCTTCCATAGACCACACACACTTTTGCTTTATTTACGCAGCCACTTCTCTGCAGAGGAACTGTTAATACAACAGCTGTGTCATACAAACACAACAACATACAAATATAAGCATTAATTTATTGCAGAATAATAATTCTAATAAAATACCTGTGTCTATTTTGCAAATTGCCCGCAGCCGCAAAGTGTCAGCAAAGTAAAGTGCCAAGGGAAGATTGCGGAAAAAACAAAAGTGCTAAAAAGTGTAAGACGTAAAGAAGGAGAAAAGATATTGATAAGAGAATTGTGGTGTGTAGAGTGTGTCGGAAAGCAACAAGCTAAAGGTGACAGCAAAACAAAACAAGCTAAAAAAACAAAACGAAAAACGGCAAAACACACAGTGAAAGCAACAAAAAGGCAAAAATATATATGCGCTGAGAAGCTGAGGTGCATGACAAAATTTGCAAAAATTAATATACAAAACTTGTGAATGATTTTGTGGGCGTGCGTTGTGTGAATAACGTTAATAACAACAACAAAAAGCAATAATATTATACATATTGATAACAAAATTTTATATGCGGAAGTATAAAGAGATTTAGGCAAAAATGTGGAACGCGTAAATAAAAAAAACAGTGAAAAAGTGTGTTGGAATAAAAATTTAAAACGAATAAAAGATAAAAAATAAAATTTTAAGAAAGTTTGAGAGTTTTCTCCAAAACAGTTGATTAAACATAATAAAAAGTAACAAATTAAAAAAAATTTTTCAAAAAATAAATAAATTAAACCGAATAAAAATTCACATTAAAAAAATTTATGTGAGCTTTCTCCAAAACAGTTGATTTAATACAATAAAAAGTGAAAAAATAAATTAAATGCAATTTTTTTCCAAAAATAAATGAATTAAATCGAATAAAAATTAAAAAAAAATTAAGTGAGCTTTCTCCAAAACAGTGCAATAAACAGCATAAAATTAAAAAAAAAAATATTTAAGTGATATTTTGCCGAAAAAAAATATTTGTAAACACAAACCATTTCAGTGACTAATAAAAATTAAAAAAAAATTGTGTTAACAAAATTTATAATTAACGCAAATAAATGGCAAGTGAATTGAATTTTCTAAAGCAAAATAACTGTGTTGAAATAATATTTTGTATCAAAAATATACAAACTAAAATAATGCAACAGTGAAGTGCTTATAAGCCAAAACAAAAGAACAACGCTGTTATGCCAACAATATATGCAAACATACATATACATATTCCTACAGAATAATTCCAAAACAACAACTACAAAACCACGCGATTTTTTTCAAAATTGTTTGCTAAAAAAGCAGCGACTTCCAATAATTATAATAAACAAGAAACTACAGTGCATAAACAAAAAAAAAACAACAAACGAAAGTGAGTGCATAAAGTGTTAAATCCAATAAAAATAATAATAAAAAATTTTCAATTGTATTATGTGCAGTGGAAAATATTTTTAATTAAAAAAAATTGTTTTGACGAAAGAAATCACGACTTTTGACTTCCTACAGTCTCCAAAGTTTTTATTTTTAATATCAAAGTAAAATTTCAAGTCGTGTGAGTGCCACTGTCAATAACATCCACGCGTTTCCAATTTGGTAAGCCAATATATAAATAAACTATATAAATATAGATATATTTATATGTACTTTAATTTACTTAAAATGTTTTTTATTTGTATAAAAAGATAGTATAAGTTATCTAAACAAATAAGGCAAATTGATCTGATCAAAATTAACCCGGACTAACAAAAATAATTACTTTTTTACGTATTGGCAAGACTACGCTGTTAGCGTCTGGGGTCCCCACGGTATGATACACTGGACCACCACATAGTCTGTTGAAATTCGCGTCAAGCGCAGGCATCCTAAAGGATGATTACTCTTTATGGACCTAGTAACTGGACCATGCCATCTGGCATCGCAAAGGTCCAAACTGGTCTATGCGTGGCTCATTTGCCTACCTAACTAACCTAACCTTTTTACATATTTTAATACAAATATATTTATTATCGTTTAGCCTCCTGAGCCAAAAAGTTGCAAACGATCAACTGACCATCATACACTTACTAGTATTAAAAGCCTGTGCTGAGATGCCTTTCCGTTGGACTGTTGATGTTTTTGGTTTCGGCTAATTTTTGGAGCGTCATTCGCTACATTGTTGGATAGCTTTGACTTCATACGCATAAACCCACGTCTGGTCATAAGTAATGATCCGTAGGATTCTCAGTTACGTTGACAAGTATGTCTTTTGCAACCTCTACTTAACGTTGTTCTTGCAAACGTTTCAGGTCTTTTGGTACGAGTCTATCATTGACACGTTTCGATACGATTTCGATTTGGTTTGTGCGTGCAGTTTATGGTAAATGGAACAGTTCGGGTAAAATTTGTCTGATGTAGCATTTTCACTCATACGACCTTCTCGTAGTTATTTGGGAACTTTGCTCGATACTCACCTTAATGGCTGACATTTCTCAGTACTTAAGTTTTCAGTTTTAGGTTTTTTACTCTGATAAAAAATTACTACATTTTTCGCAAAAGACCGATTGTCACAAAAACTGTGTCCTACTTGTTGATGAAATCAGAGATCGTCATTTATGAACTTTAATTTTCCAGCTAAAAACTAATTTAAAAATTTTTTCTCTGTATCTTCAAAGTTAACATGAAAATAGTTATCAGCAGAAATTTCAGTATTAAAATATATCACCGCTCCAAAATCTCGCTAAATTGTAATTTCTTGTGAACTTCTGAGCAATCAACTAAAAGCCGAACTAAAGGTCAAATTAAATGTGCAACTCAGTACAAAGAATCATCCGTTTTTTGCAGGTTTTTGGTTATTTTTTGAGTTTTAAAGCAACTGTAAATGGATTTCAATGTTTCCCGAAAACACATGTTTCAAAAATGTTTTTTCTTGATACAGGCAAAGTGAAGCTACCCTAATGGGTAATATGACATTGGCTAATTTGTTCTCTTAGTGCAACAAGCTCCATGACTGTGTCGAAAGTTGTGATTAATAATAAGATATTGGAGCCCAAATACGTTTATCATAAAGTCTTTTATACCTTTTATTGCTATTTAGTAAACAGGCGATAGTGTAGAGCACAAATAAATGAAAAAATGTTCAACCATCGATAGAATACATTCCCATAAGGATATATTTGTTTGACTTTATTTTAAAATTTTGTTATGATATTACACTCCATTTTTCCATTGCTCTATAATTGCTTAAGTTCAAATATTTAAAAATTCTACTGCTTAGTTTTAATAGTTTCATAATTTTTATTTACTTTATTTTTAGAACTAAAAAGTTTATCAACTCAGCGAAAAACCTCCAGTGAACGAAATGCATCAACCACGCTATAGTCCAGCACCTCCTCCACAACAACTGGGAATGCGGCCACCGACGCAGTTGCCGCCACCGCGTCCTCAAACTTTTGCAAACGTGAGTATTAATTATTTTTGAACTTTAAGTGATTTTTGTTTACCTTTTTAATTAAAAACTGCGATAATAGTGATGGTTTTCAGACTCTTTCTTATTGTTCTAATTATTTATATATTCCTTTCAACAACCAATTGAGCAAATAAGATTCCATGCGTAGTATAGTTAATAAAATTGCAGCGAAACTGAAATTCTTATTTGGTTTGTTTGAAATAAAAAGTGATTAATTTCGAGTTCCCTACTTAAAAAAAACATAAACACTTCAAAGTCAATTTAGAATGTTTATTATCATTCAAAAGAACATTCTTTGGCATTTATTTTTTGAGCATTATCTCTTTCAAATGTTAGTCGCGGCTATGTCTTAGATAGTCCATCCGTTAAGTACAATTTTCGATGACTCGTTCGAGCATTTCGCCTGGTAACTGACGAATGACATGTGTGATGTTTTGCTCCAAGGCCTCAATCGAAGCGAGATTTTCCGCATAGAGTTTAGACTTTACATATCTCTACAGGAAATAATCTAATGGTATGATATCACACGATCTTGGTGGTTAATCGACCGGCCTTAATTATCTGCTCATTGAAGTGTGCTCTCAATAAATCCATTGATTGATGCGATGTGTAGGAAGTGCGCCGTCTTGTTGAAACCAAATGTCGCCGAGATCACGAGCTTCAATTTCAGACATCAAATAGTCGGTTATGATGGATCGATAACAGTCGGTTACTTACTCACTGGCTTAATTTTTGAAGAAATGTTGACCGATTATTCCAAAAACCATACCAAACCGTTATTATATCCTGAACAGGGTATATTAAGTTTGTCACGAAGTTTGTAACACCCAGAAAGAATCGTCGGAGACCCTATAAAGTATATATATAAATGATCAGTATGTCGGGCTGAGTCGATTTAGCCATGTCCGTCTGTCTGTCTGTATATATATACGAATTAGTCCTTCAGGTTTTAAGATATCGTTTTGAAATTTTGCAAACGTCATTTTCTCTTCAAGAAGCTGCTCATTTGTCGGAACTGCCGATATCGGACCACTATAACATATACCTGCCATATAAACTGAACGCTCGGAATCAAGGGCTTATATGGAAAACTTTCACATTTCACAATGTATTTTCACAAAAGTTGGCGCAGGTTATTTTCTAAGATAATAATGTAATCTCCGAAGAAATTGTTCAGATCGGTTAACTATAGCATATGGCTGCCATACAAACTGAATGATCGGAATCAAGGGCTTGTATGGAAAACTTTCACATTTGGCAAAATATATTCACGAAATTTGGTATGAGTTATTGTTTATAGAAATAATGTAATATCAGAAGAAAGTGTTCAGATCGGATTACTATAGCATATACAAAATATAAAACTTTCGCATTTGACTTGATATCTTCACGAAATTTGGTAGGGATTACTGCTTAAGGTAACAATATATTTTCCAAAAAAATTGTTCAGAACCAATTACTATAGCATATAGCTTCCATACAAACTGAACACATAGTTATTATAATAAAAGAAATGCATCTGTGAAGGGTATATTAGCTTCGGTGCAGCCGAAGTTAAAGTTTTTTCTTGTTTTTTCATGAAATGGCAGCTATACAATCTCTTCTGGTTGCTCTTCGTCCCAAATGCGGAAATTTTGCCTATTTCTATACCCATTGAGCCAGAAATAGGCCTCATCGCTGAGCAAAGTTTGATTCGAAACCGTCGGATCTTCCTGAAAGTTTTCAAGAGCTCATAGAGCGAAGCGATATGGCTTGGGAAGGTCAAGTGGATTCAGTTCTTGTATTTTGTACGCTTTCAATTTAAGATCCCGACGAAAAATGTGCCAAGTCGTTCCCTACGTCAGTCGGAGTTACTAAGAACGGTCCACTCTCAGGTACGACTGCTATATCTTCCTCACTGCGTGCTGGACGTCGTCTATTCGGTCGCATATTATCCAAAACTGAATGGGGGTCTCAAGGTGGGTATGTTGACCATAAGATTTGTGTTGTTATCTTGGTTTTTCATTGACTTGTGGCAAATCTTTTTCAAATTGTTTCTCTCGTTGAGAAATCGCTAGTTTGGTAATTCAACTAAATGTTTCGGGTTTTTCTCTCGTTGAAAGAGCTTTGGACTACTTTTTCATAATTTACATACTTGCTTTAACGGTGTATGAAATACACCCACCTGCATACATGTATAGGTCGAATATACCGAATTTGGTCAACAATTTTCAAGTTTTAGTTGTTCCTTTGTGAAAATTTAATTATTTGCATAATTTAATTTCCATTGAAGAGAAATGCAAAGCCACTACTTGCTCTGCAAAGGCCTCTGCCTTTTGGCAGACTATATTTGTTATCTAAAACCGCCTACAAACCTTGACAAACAGGTGGACAAATAAAGCAGAGAACACAAATGCACACCAACATCCACATGCTCAGTAACTTTTTGCACAGTACAGTTAGTTTATGCATTTCACCATTTTGAATATCCTTTAAAAAGTTTGGCCCCATGCAAAATGGAATCTATTCATAGCAACAACACAAACAAAGACACAAACGAAAATTTGGGAGCAGGTGAGCAGCATTTCGAAACTCGGCCGCCTTACTAAAGCACTCGGCGGCACACTAGGGTTTGAAAATTTGTCGCTTCTCTATTAATTCGGCCGAGTGGGAATGGCAGGTAGGCGTCCAAGTCTGTATTTTTGCCTGTTTGCTGCTGAAACTTTGCTTAGCATAAATTCTCCTATTGTTTAGCATTTAATCCTATTGTGTCCTGTATTGTTGGTCCTGTCGATTTGCAAGTGGGGTGCACATACAAGTATCTTGGTTAATATGCGACTACACACGAACATATGCCGTAATATATTTGGAATCAAAGCTATTTTCGCCTGTTTGCATGAATTATAAGGTTTTTGTTTGTCCGTCTGCTGTTCATTTGCCTTCCGTCTGACAGTATTTTATGCCTCAGGCTTGAGTTAGCCATTTGACGGCTGTAACAATTTATGATAGTTGTCGTTGAAGTTTTAAATCTCCCATTTTCGATTGAAGCCTCTTGTTTGTTAAGGAAACTGTGTTGTTGTATGTGTGATTATGAGTTTATATATGTATATTTGAGGCATCAAATTAACTTGATTGCTTTTATTTGATTGCCTCATTTGGTAATTAATTGCTGTAGATTAATACTTATAATAGTTAGCACCTGTTTCTATACCTTACAACAAAAACAAATTTGAAAGTTAGTTTTTTTGCCGAAAAACTAGGAGAAATTTTAAAAATGAATATTTGTGATTATTGCAATATTAGTGGAGTTTAGTTGCTAGGGCCAAGAGGAGTAGTCGTCCTTTAGGAAGCCTACGCTTGACGCGAGTTTTAACAGACTCTGCGGCCTCACTATCGATAATTCCTCCAGTGTATCATACCTTGAATACCCCAGATGCTTATAGCGTGGTTTTGGCAATGCGGGACAAGTGCACCAGAAATGCTTCATTGTTTCCCTGGTGCCCTGCTCTAGACATTTACGGCAGTCTTCTCGATTTGTTAACCCCAACCTGCGGACGTGTGTCGCCACCAGACAGTGACCTGTTAGTATTCCGATAATGTTCTTACAGTCTCTTCTATCGAGTGCCAGTAGGAATTTTGTGTACTTCCGATCTTCCGTTTTACACAAGGTAGCACGTTCCATCGTATTTTGATTTCTTTACCATGTTTTTGTCCAGGTCATCGTATTGACAATGCATGGGTTTCCCAATGTTCATGATTTTTTCGGTTGTTAGTCGTACACTATTCTTGTCAATCTTGTCCACTATTTCATTGCACTCGATGCCTTTGTGGCCTGGCAACACTTTTCACTGCTGCCCTGCTTCCTAAGACACTTCTGGCCGATATGCGGTGTGAGGTTACTGCCTTGATTGCTGTTTGGCTGTCTACGGCAAAATTTATGCCGGCAGGTGCAATAGAGGGCGTGGCTTTCGCAATAGCAAAGACCTCAGCTTGATATATACTGCAGTGGTCCGGCAACTTAAAAGGCTGCCTTATGCCTAACTCTGGACAGTATATCCCCGCGCCAACTCCATCGTCCATTTTCACACCATCCGTAGAGATGTTTCGAGTGTTGTACAGAGCTAATAGCCATCTCTTTCAATGATTACTTTGAACCTTCTTCCCAGTTGAAATGTGGGAACATGAAATCGGTATTTGCCCAACCGCCATTACTCACCGAGCTATGCCCGAAGGTTCACGTTATATATAAATTCTCCTGCAGCTAGGAGTCGTCCTGCCGATTTTGCTGCGCAGTTTTCACTGTTGCAGTTGTTCTTAAAACTCCCGTTATGCACAGCGCAGCGAGCTTCTAAACCCTTTCTAGTTCGGTAGATGGATTTCGGTACGCCTGTTTACCATACTACTGCACCGTAGAGCGGAATTGCTCTTACATTGGCTGTGATACGATTAGTGATGTTTTCTTCCAACTCTTCAGCTCGTATGGTTGCTTCTTCATTTTTATTGGCATAGACGCCGTTTACGCGGTCATAGCCGAATTTACAACAGCGCGCCAGTCGTTCTCCCTTTTTGCTGTCACCAATTGGAGATTCCAAGTGTAGCCAGTGGAGGTTTTCCTCTTACTCTGCTTCCCCGGCGGCTACTGCGTCGAATACTCTCAGCGCAGGAATCTTTTTGAGTGACTTGTACAATTTGGTCTTTGTTCGTTGAGAGATGACTTTACTTCACAATTGCCTACTCAGTTCGAAGTAGCACCTGACATTGTTGTTGGTGTTAACCTTGGAACCAGATAGACGAAAATATCTACGACTTCGAATTTATGACTGCCAACAGTGACGTGGGAGCCAAGTCGTGAGGGCGACGACTGTTTGTTTGTTGACAGGAGATATTTCGTCTCGCCCTCATTTGCTTCGCACTACGCACTTGGTTGGTTCGTTGGCTGAAAAGGAAGCCGCATAGGCGCCGGACAGCCTGTGGTTGCATTTAAGCCAACGTTAGGCCCATTGTGCCCACGGAAGGTAACCCATTTAAGGCTTATCCAACAACTCTGGAGATTTGGTAACATACCTTATTCTTTTCCACCCCAGCTGCCCAATGTCTCTTAAGTTAAGAGTATTGGGAGCTATGGGTTGAATAATAATGTTTCAGCGTCTTATCATCCTCCGCGCATGCCCTACATTTCATCGAATCTATTTTACCATTTTCTGAAGGTGGGTTCTTACAATTTTGCTAAGCTCTCTTTTACCTAAAAGTAGGTGCTTTTTGGTCTGTCCACCATCAACACTACCCCAAAGTAACTCTGTGACATGCCCTGTGTTGCTTGTGTTACTTGTGTTCCAAGAACTGTGGCTCTTCTACTTCAAACACTACTAAAAGGCAATCATAAAATTGATTAGCAAAAAAATAATAATAGTCAAATATTCGAAATTTCTCCTTGCAGGATTTAAAAAAAATAACTAGATGTTTATGTTTTTTAAAGTTTTCATTTAAAAACAAATCGCTAGTAGAGTAAATATAGCTTTGATTATGGCGAATGTTTATCGCTTTCTCTCGGTCTCTCTCTTGGAATGGAAGTTCATGCACTTAAAATCGCATTTCAAATTTTCCTTTAAGTTGACCGCTACACAAACATGAAATTATCTGAAAATTTACCAACACTTATAAACATGCTAATATACACATCCATACAATTCAAATCGTCACCTAAAATGTGAAAAGCGTATCATAAAAAAAATCGGAAATCGCTGTCAGATCTAGTAACCAATAGTATATACCCATTTTATAACCAAAACTCAAATTTTGTTTCACTAAGAGTAAGAGTGTATGATAACCAATATATACCCATTTTATAACCAAAACTCAAATTTTGTTTCAATATGAGTGGTTTCAATTATAACGTTCTTCCTTTGCCTGTGAACTTATGAAAAGTGATGTTACGTTATTGTACATTTTAGGTGACGATATATTACTTGTATTGTCATATTTATAAATATTTTCTCACTCTCACTGCCCTTCAAAAGCTTTGATTGACAGGAATCGTTAATGTTGGATATTTATTATTTCATAAAGCTTAATTTATGACAGGAGCTTAATAAAAGCCACAAATGAGAATACAATGTTCTCTATGAAACATCTTCTTACACGCGTTATTACCGTTATTATGGTCAAGACCATGCGCCACATTATATGTAGCATATTTATAGGCGTTTTAAATGCCCTTCCTTAGCAACAAAGTATAAAAAGTTGACCTTCCTCCTTTCTTTCTTCCCCGTTTGGTACAAAAACCAAGGCAAGTGTAATGTTCGATTGCAACAAAAATGATATAAATACCAAATATCCACTCACATGTTTTTGATTAAAATATATTGCGAGGAGCTTGCGTGTGTCATAAATCGGTTTAACATACAGATTTACTATGTGTCACAAAGTAACAAAGTAACGGATACTGCGGCTTCTTCAGTGTACTATATAGTCATGTACATACATATTTGTAAGTGTATGAGCTTACGCATGCTATAGATGTGTAAATGTGCAGTTATATATTACATAAATAGTAAGGTAGGAGCCCAATGTTTGATTTTAATCAGTGAGTTTTTATGACATTGTCAGCTTATGGGCGAAAGTGAAGATTCTTTCATAAATATTAATGGATGTGTGTACCTTTGTATAGTTTGCGCATTTTTTTGTATACCCTAAACGGCGTGTATATCAACTTTGTGTGTTATTATTCATTTACCACAGACAGAAGGAAACCTTGAAGACACTATAAAGTATATATGCAAATAGAAATGTTCAGCGTGACTAGTTGCGTCTGTATATACAGTAATTAGTTACTGATTTTCAACTGAAATTTCGCATACATCCTTTTTCCCACAAAATTAGCAAACTATTTTCCGTTGGATGGAAACTTCTGGTCGGATATGCTTTCTGATTTAGTTATAACAGGTCAAATGAAAAGTGGAAGTCAATGGCCTACCGTGGCGGAACACATGTTTTGGCAAAACTCGCTTTTTTTATTCGACATAAATCGCTTTAAAGGTGCTACGTAGATTACAATGACCGTCCAACTTTTCGATACAATTTTTGTAGTACGATCTGTCCTTTGCTTCAAAATAGTCCTCCCTTTCGGTGATCACTTTTCACTTAAGAAAATTTCTTCCCAGCGAGCATTCTTTTGGAATCTGAGAACAGGAAATAGTCGCTGGGGGCTAGATCTTAAGAATACGGGTAATGGGGAACCAGTTCGAAGACCAATTCGTAGATGTTTGTCATCGTTTTCACTGACTTGTGGCAAGGTGCATTGTCTTCGTGAAACAGCACCTTCTTATTTCTTCAAATGCGGTTCTGTTTCGGCAATTTCGTCCTTAAAACGGTCCAATAACGCTATGTAATAGCCACTGTAGATGGTTCTTCCTTTTTTAAGATAGTCAATAAGAAGTATTCCAAGCGCATCCCAAAATATAGACGACATAATCTTGCCAGCCGACTGTTGAGTTTTTCCACGGCTTGGAGCGAGTTCATCGTGTGAGAACTTGGATCATTGTTGATTATATTTTGATAATGTAAACGTACAGTTGAAACCTTTAGAGTGCTTGCTATCTCCAATAACTTCTCTTTATGGTCATCCAAAATAATTATTTTGTGGACTTTTTTGATCTTTTCTTCGGTAAGAACCTCTTTTGGGCGTCCACTGCCTTCACCGTCTTCGATCCTCATTTCACCACGTCTAAACTTAGTATACCCGGCCTTTATGACTGATTTTCCTGGGGCAGTGTCCGAAATCTCTCCATCAAGTCAAGTTTTTGTTTCAACCATATTTTTTCTCCACAAAAATAAATCTTTTATCAACACGCGAAATCCATTTTTGACCATTTTTGTCCAATAACAAAAGTTGCTTCACACGAACTCACAAACTAATGTTCCGACAGCTGTCAAATTTGTGGACGCGCTTTTTGAAGGTTAGGGCTAACTAAAAATCATATGGATTTGTGTAAGGTTGTGGACCTTCCAATTGACCTTTTATAGATAGTTGCAAGAAGAAATCCTCCTGTGGAGGGTATTATGGCTTCGGTGCATGCGAAGTTAACGTTCTTTCCTTGTTATATTTACTTAAAGATTCAAGTCACGTCTTCGACATGAATTTCGTACTTTCACGCTTCAATCTTTATTTATACTTTCTTTTGTTGTTGTTTTCACCATGTACATATGTATATACCTATGTGTATGTATAGTATGTGAAAGTATAATATACTTACTAATAACTAAATGTACTTTAATTTGAACATCCGTGCATGAATTCATCCATATCCATATATTAAAATTGGGAGCACCCTTGGCGATCTCTCATCTCTTTGCTGAAACCTACTGAAATTTAATCACCTTCTGGTAAAATGATGAAAAATTTCTAAATTAAGAACTTAAAATATTAATATATTTTTAATAAATATTTAGTAAAAAATGTGTGAGCATCAAATAGTCGATTATCATGGTGCGATAACGGTCACTACGTTCTTACCGGCATCATTTGAGAAAAAATATCTACCGATGACTCCATCGGTCCACAAACCACACCAAACCGTTGTTCTTTGTGGTTAGAAGAATATTGAATCTCTTTTGGTTGTTGTTCGTCCCAAACGTGGCAATTTTGCTTTTTCACATACCCATTGAACCAGAAAAGGGCCTCATCGCTGAAAAAAATTTGGCTCGAAAACATCGGATCTTCTTGGAATGTTTCAAATGAGCAATTTCAAAATTTAAATGTAATCAAGAACTTAAAATTTGTTTCAGTCCGAGAAAATATTAGTATATATTTTCTTCACCGCATGCAGGACGTGGTCTATTCGGACGAATATTATTGAATAATGAATGCTGGGTCTCAAGATAGATGATGGTGCTGCGAAAGAACTCTTAGTAGGGGTGTTCACCGAAACACATTTTTAAACTCTCGCATGATAAAGCGATAATCAGGCGTAAGATTTCATGATTACCAAAATAACATGACAGTTTTTTTTTTTTTATTAAGTTCGGGTGTCACCGAACATTTTATGGTTCATGATAAAGTACATATTTTTCCAAATATATTATTATACAGAGAAGGCATCAGATTGGTTCAAAATAGCTATATATATTATATTGAGAAGGCAATGGAATTCAAAATAGCGTTATATTTGAAGAAGGCGTGGTTGTAAACCGATTTCACCCATATTTCGTACATGTCATCAGGGTGTTAAGAAAATATTATATACTGAATTTCATTGAAATCGGTTTAGTAGTTCCTGAGATATGGTTTTTGGTCCATAAGTGGGCGACGCCAAGCCCATTTTCAATTTAAAAAAAAGCCTGGGTGCAGCTTCCTTCTGCCATGTCTTCCGTAAAATTTAGTGTTTCTGACATTTTTTGTTAGTCGGTTAACGCACTTTTAGTGATTTTCAACATAACCTTTGTATGGGAGGTGGGCGTGGTTATTATCCGATTTCTTCCATTTTTGAACTGTATATGGAAATGCCTAAAGGAAACGACCGTATAGAGTTTGGTTGACATAGCTATAGTAGTTTCCGAGATATGTAAAAAAACTTAGTAGGGGGCGGGGCCACGCCCACTTTTCCAATAAAATTACGTCCAAATATGCTCCTCCCTGATGCGATCCTTTTTGTCAAATTTCACTTTAATATCTTTATTATGGCTTAGTTATGACACTTTATAGGTTTTCGGTTTCCGCCATTTTGTGGGCGTGGCAGTGGGCCGATTTTGCCCACCTTCGAACTTAACCTTCTTATGGAGCCAAGAAAAACGTGTACCAAGTTTCATCATGATATCTCAATTTTTACTCTAGTTACAGCTTGCACGGACGGACGGACGGACAGACAGACATCCGGATTTCAACTCTACTCGTCACCCTGATCACTTTGGTATATATCTATAACCCTATATCTGACTCTTTTAGTTTTAGGACTTACAAACAACCGTTATGTGAACAAAACTATAATACTCTCCTTAGCAACATTGTTGCGAGAATTCTATAATATAAAAAACGAATCAACGATTTTTGGTACATATATCTCAAGCTGTTACTCGGTACCCAAAGTATTCCGATAACCAAACATTACGTCTACTAAACAGTGTCTATCCAGATACCTCGCTAGGAATGTGCTATATAATTATTTCAGAATTTCATATGAATCACAATATTTACATAAATATAGATTTGAAAGTAGGAACGCCGTTATTGCGGTTCGGAACTGACCACTCATCGCTTACTCCACTCTATTTAGGCATTTAATGCCGGCGCCGCGTTCCAATCACAGTTAACTGAAATACCAGCACCTATGGCGGGAGGAGAAAGAGCAATGTATAATGCCCCACGGTTGTTTGGTTGTACACCACACTGTTGCTTTTTGCAGCCCCTATCAGTGGCATACTTGAGCAATTTGATTGCAATGTCGAGGGCATTCGTATAGCGACTGCTCAACTCAACAGCGTAGGGGCTCTAGGCCCACTAGACTCAGAAGAAATGCAATTGTTTGTCGTTACTCGAAACTTACTTTGTAGTAGCAAGTTTGTTGCTTGGTCGCCTCTTGTTACTTGCTTTTTACTTTTCCTTTTGACTTGTCGCAAATGGTGCTGTCTGATCTGCTGTTCGATAGGGTTCCACGGGCTCGTTGCAAAAGCTCGATAGTCGCCTCTATCATATTGAGGAGAACGTAGCAATCACAGTTACAATATAACGTTTCCTGTTGTACTTGTTCGCTTTTAGGTACGGTAGTCTTATGTTTGGGTATGTATGTATGAATTTCTTCTGGTGTAAACCCTGCAGGAAAATTCTAAAATCAGGAAGTTTGTAGGAGTCAGGAAGGGAGCTCGGAGACTTTGCAAATTATATACATATATATAAATGATCTAGTCACGTTAGTTGCGTCGATTTAGCCCTGTCTGTCTGTATAGACGTAAACTAGTCCCTTTCTCCAAGAAGAAGTAGTGTGTGACAGCTACAAACAATCCGATCAATATCAAGTTCTTTAGAGAAACTTTTTTCAGGAGTTGATCAGAACATAATAGAACACGTATCTGAGCACTGGGATATCCTCACACACTTTGACTTCATATCGGATCACTTGGCTCATGGATTCGCCAAAGTGAACTGTGGCTGCCATATACCGACAAAGGAGTTGTAGGTGGGAAGAAACTGTTAGAAAAGAGGGGCAGTGAGCTTCTTTACGGATGGGTCAAAGCTTGGGGGGAAGCATGGTGGGGTTTACTGACAGGAGTTCTCTATTAACTTCAGCTTCAGACTTCGAGACTATTAAAATGTCTTCCAAGCCGAGGTTACAGCCATTAAGGTAGTAGTAGATCTACTGCTCCGGAGTGCAATCTTCTTCAGAGAAGTGACCATTCACTCAGATAACAGAGCGGCGATACTGACCTTGAACTCATAAACAGTGCGTTCAGGTTTCGTCGAAGAGTGCCAAACCTCGCTATCAAGAGCTTCGAGTGTCTTTGCGATAAGACCAATATATGGGTGCCAGGCCATAGCAGAATCGAGGGAAATTTCAAAGCTGATGAGTTAGCAAGGAAAGGTCCCGTATCCTCTTGTGTTCTACTACTGAATAGCTGGGCTTCGCGGGAGCTTGGCCAGCGCTGGACCACCATCGATACATGCGCTGTTGCAAAAGCCTATTGATCCAAGATTGATCGCAAGAGATCTAGTGATCTCTTTGCCCTCAGTAAGGCTGGCCTCTCCCTAGATGTGGGGGTTTAACAGGCCATTGCCTTTTTGGCATTCATGCTGTAAGGTTGGTAATCTTATCAGACGCCATCTGCAGAATGGAAGTATGGAAGAAGATGAGGTGGAAACAACTCAACATTTCCTTCGTTTGGGAGGTCAAGCCTTAAACAATTGCGAGCGAATACCTTCAGTCATACCTAATTTATAAATTCGAACGCAGGTGTTCTCCTGTTCTATGGCTTCACAAAGGACTGCATGTAGCAGTCTACGTTCGATCTTTGATCAGCCATCTCACCTAACCTAACCTAATCTGATAGGAACAGTAGCATGATCTGTGTATATCTCAAGAGAAGTAGTATTTATTATAGATTATTAATTACTATATTTCATTCCTCAAGGAATAAAGACCTAAACTGTGGTAATTGCTTCATAAAGGACGTACGACGCTAAGGATAAAGTCGAAACCGTCGAATGTCTTCAGGTCTCTTCAAGATTAACTACATATAGTTGAAAAAGTAGAAGATTATGGTTTTCTGATAAAGACCGGAGAATTCTGTAGCTCTTAAAATACACCCTGCATAAGTTAAAAGCGGATTCTTTTCTTCATTTGCTCACCACTTTCCAACTAGTTACATGTTTAGTTCAAAAAAATGCAGCTCCTCCATTCCTGCAGGGTTACCTGCGCCTGCCGCGCTGTTTAACTGCCTGTAAGTGAGTGTGCCTGCGTGTGCGAAAGTGCTTTAGCATGAAATTTCACAAAAACTTTCGACTACAGTTTGCTTGATTGTTTTGGTAGCGCGGTTGCGCGGTTGAGTGCTTCCGTTGGTCGGTCAGCAGATGACTGCCTGGGCTGCCATTACTACTGCCACTACAGCAACAACAACATGTACGCCTCTACTGTTTGCTGCCGCTGCCGGCGCAGTGCTTCTGCACTGCCACTGAATACTTGATGCCGTTAAGTTGCATCGAATTCGGTTTGTTTTAATACTTTTTGCATTGCTACTTACTATTTATTATTACTATTTTTGTTGTTTGTGTTTTTTGTTTTGTTTTTTCTTTTGTTGTAGTTTTCCTTTCATTCTTTCACTGGCGTGGAGTAGCTGCGGGTACTTACCGCTCGTACATTCACTTATAATTACTAATTGTCTGACCATAAAGCAAAGACTGCCTCAAACAGATAGCATTGGCCACAAATTCACGAGTAACGAGCAAGAAAATAAATACGATTGTTGCTATAAATCGACGCACATACTTATATACATGCACTTGCATCTATTTCCGTACTTGCAAAGTGCCACTGCAATGCTCTCGGCCACACACATACACTCACAAAGACTCACTGTTATACAAATGTTTACAATAAATATTTTTGTGTACTGTTATTTATTTGCGAATTAAATATTTGATTTTTTAGCACTCGATAGTCCCAAGTTTCCTTTTCTGGTCGAGTTGTTGCCTCCGGGGCATACCTTGGCATTACGGTACTTTTGTGTGCGCCACAAGTTGCAGCGTCCGCCCGCCAACCTCTTTGCCGTTGTCTAAGTAAATGTGTAACTTGCTTTTACCATTATTGCTCAATATATTGCACTTCAGTGCCTTAAAGCGGTTTTTGACTTTACCTTGCCATATTTTGCATTAGTTAAGATACACATCCACACACCCACACATACAAACATGCATTCCCATATTCCCGTGTAAATAGCACGTTCATAGATATCATCGCGTGTGACCACATTTTAATAAAGCTAATTGATTGATGCCATGTTGCCCAAAGGAAACTGAGCACATATATGTATGTACAGATAAGTGTGTGTGTTATAGTGAATAAATAAAACAATCGAAAACCGTTTTTTAGTGTAAAAATAAGCAAATGACTTCAAGATGGCTCTAAAAATAGTGTGCACTGCGAGAAATATTGCTGCATCAGTCTTGTTTGGAGAGTCATCAGAAAACTAAACTAGAATAGATCTCCTTGGACATATGTATGTGCTTAAAATAACTGCATCACTTTAGGATTGTTCTTGTAGCTGCAGTTCAAGAGGCATAAGATGTAGTTAAACTAGGTTTAGGAAACTCTGCCGATTTTAAAGACCTTTGTCACATTTTCGGTTCCGTTCTCAATCACTTTGGTTATTGAAAGTAACCGAAATCAAAATGAGTTTGAATAACTTGTAGTTGTGCATGTAGTATTTGATGAAATTTGGCCAGGCCTGACAAAATTTTTATTAACATTAGTTTGGACTCAGCACTCATTATTGGATAATTTTCGACCAAATAGACCACGTCCAGCGCACAGTGAAAAAAATATAACAGCCATAGCTGAGAGTACATGAAGACCGTGGAAACTCGGACTTGGCGCATTTTTCGTCAAGATCTTAAATTGAAAGCGTACAAAATACAGCTTGTGCAAAAACTGAAGCCGCTCGACCTTCTCAAGCGACATCGCTTTGCTCTGTGAGCTCTTGAAAAGTTCCAAAAGCCTAATTTTGTTCAGCGATGAAGGCCATTTCTGGCTCATTGAGTATGTAAACAAGTAAAATTGTCGCATTTGGTCCGATTCAGGCCTTGGAGCCAGTTACCAGTCGAAATGTTCAATAGAGTCATCGAAAATTGGCCTCAACGGATGGACCATCAGAGACGTAGTCGCGGCCGACATTTAAAAGAGATAATCGCCAAAAAATAAATGTCAAGAATGTGTTTCGAATGATAATAAACGTTCTCCATTAAACTTGAAGTTTCTGTGTTTTTTGTATTAAAAAGGAGCGAACCTTGAAATGGATCACCTTTTACACGTATCGAATACTTAGTATAATTTTTCATACATTTATTATAAATAATCCACGTCTGGGATGACATTCAGTGCCTTCAGCGAATTTTAGTTTTATACGGTTTCAGCTCATTTTTGGAGCAGCTTCGAGACCATTTTCATAAAGCAGGTCTCAGCACCAGTACGAGTCTAACACAGACACGCTTCTTATTCAAAAAATTAACCAAAATGTGTTGAGTCGATTTACAAGAAATGTTGAGGTATCTCGCTATCTCTCTGATGCGTACACGAAGATTTTGAAGCTTTCACTTTTTCGGTGTTATCGTCAGAGGTGGATGGATGATTTGCATGAGATAAGGTTTCGGTGACTTCATGACCTTCACTGAGTGTTTCGAACCGCTCAAATACCTGTGTTCGTTATCAATTAGACTCTCCAAAACCCTGTAACACTTTCAAAGATTAAGTAGTTGTGATTCCTTTAGAAGAAAAAATTTCCAGCAAACAAATCTTTTATTGTTGAAAATCGCCAGACAAACCTTTCATGTCGTATAAAAACAGAGTCTAAATCTTCTACGAATATATTATGTTATATCATGGGAGTTTAGGAGAAAAGGGAGAGTCATCAATCGGCACCTCTTCATCAACTCTAGTTTCAAGTTACTAGACAACTGAAGTGTCTTAGAAGCAGAGTTGGCCGGCATCAAGGTAGCAATAGACTTACTGCTCGCATGTTCAGCATGTTTCATGGGGGTATGCATAAACTGCCATACGATAACAGATCGCCGGTACTGGCCTTGAACTCGCCGACATTGCACTCAAGACAAGTCACGAAGTGTTTGACTTTGTTGTTCGACTTGTTTGGGCACTTGGTCATAGCGGTATCACTGCAAAACCGCAAAGCTGATCATTATCATCATCAGATAGACAGCGAGTCGATACTTCGCTGAACTATTACTTTCTAGTTTTGGATCTATGAACGTTCCGTGTACTTGGCAATCCCTATTCAAGGATCAGGCCTTGTACAGTTGTAAAATACTTATGGCCCAGAGTGTAAGGCAATATCTTCTATGAACTGCTCGCTCTTAGCAAGGTTCATAGCGGCGAAATGGTAGAGTGTTCTGACGGGACATTATATAATAAATCCAGCTTACACCAGACTGAGGTTGAAACATCTCGGTAGGCACGTCTTCAGCGCACCTGATGAAGTTGCTGGGGTTCGTATTATCCGCTATAATAAATTTGAGATAAGCGGAAAACTTTTCATCGATTTATAAGGGTGTGTTGATCTGGTGGAGTTTTGGCAATCATAAATAACCAGCGTTCACAGCTGTGAAAGTTGGTTGTTAAACTCCGACTCGAACGCTTCCATTTCATCCAAATATTCTTTTTCTTATTTATTGAAGGAGGTTATAGTCGGGTTTACAACAGCGCGCCTAGCGTTCTTTCTTCCGCTTTTTGGTGCCAATTGGAGATTTCAAATGTAGCCGGGTCCATCTCCACCTGGTCTTTCCAACGGATTGGAGGTATTCCTCTTTCTCTGCTTCCTGCGTCGATTACTTTCAGAGCTGGATCATTTTCTTCCAATCGGACGACATGACCTAGCCAGCCAGTTGCTGTCTCTCAATTCGCTGAACTATATGAATATCGTCGTATGTCTCGTTAAATCGACTGCGGTACTCGCCGTTGCCAATTCGGCCATAAATCTTTCCCAAAACTCATTCTTCATTGTTCATTGTTCATGCCCCGTACCATATAGGAGGACGGGAATAATGAGTGACTTCTGGAGTTTGGTCTTTGTTCATCGAGAGAGGACTTTATATCTCAATTGCCTACTTATTTCGAAGTAGCACCTGTTGCCAAGGTTCTGGGTTACGAGGCGTTGTTGTTGGTGTTAAATTATCTACGAATTCAAAGTTATGACTGTCTACAGTGACGTGAGAGCCAATTCGACTGTTTGTTTGATGACAGGAGATATTTTGTCTTGTCCTCGTTCACCACCAGATTCATTTGCTTCGCTACCTTATCCATTCTGGAGAAAGCAGAACTAACGGCGCGGGTGTTGAGGCCAATGATATCAATACCATCGGCGTACGCCAGCAGCTGTACATTCCAATAGAAGATTGTACTTACTCGATTAAGCTCTGTTGTTCGAATTATTTTCTCAAGGAGTAGATTAAAGAAGTCGCATGATACGGAGTCGCCTTGTCTGAAAACTCGTTCGGTATTGTACAGCTCGGGGAGGTCCTTCCCGATCCTGATGGCACTTTTGGTATTGTTTAGCATCAGTAATACAGCTGTGTACTATAATAGTTTTCCGGGGTTATTAAATTCCGACATTGCGGGGAAAGCAGCAATGAAATCGACGAAATTATTTTCTATACGACTATTTCCGACCTCATATAATTAAGTATCTGTAGTCTTTACAAACATGTTTAAGGTTATGTTATAAATACATGCAATATAAGTAATAGACTTTGATAAATCACCCAATCGTTTCTGAACAAGATCAAAAAATTCCATAAGGTCTTAAAAGTTCACATGGTCCAAAGTGTATGCCACTTTTCCAGAATTCTTAGGGATCCAGCAAAACTTTTTTCTGGATGCCAAATTTTTTGTAGTGTGCTCTCTGATTCACACAATGTTCTTATTTATAAGCTCAAATAAAATTTAAGAGCTAAAAGCTTACTGAACAAAGCTTTCGTTTAACCACAACTAAGAGAAGTGTATGATATTCACGAAGATAGTATTGTATTCGTTTGTAAAAAATATGCTCTCGCACAGTGCATTTCATTTGAGCGAAATTCACCACACTCTCTGAGTTGGCTGCAACAAATCGGCAAACGACGAGTGCATTCGGTGTGAATTTGTTTGTATTTCTACAGACATGATGAGCCTTGCGTACGCATGTGGGCATCAGCTGCTTAGCTTACATATATATATATATATATATACATATATATTAGATACATATATAAATATATATTTATGTGGCAACAGCCAAGCATACGGGAGAATGCATTCAATTTTTGAATATCAAACAGCGTTTCCGGCTTGGAAGAACGCAAGCGCGTTGCTCAAAAAATAAAAAAGGATTAGTAGTATATACTTATATATACTTAAATATACATATGTATACACGTATGTAGATATATTGAAAATAAATATGGCTATGTGTTTAAAAGTTTGTATGTGTGTAGGTGTGAGTGTATATGAGTAAAAGTGGAAGTAGGGATGTGAAGATAAGGTGGCAAAATGGCGCTAAACGTGGATTGTTTATACGTTTGTCTAAATATTGTATATACAAGCTTATATAAAAGCATTTTTACAATATATAAAAACATATGGAACAATATATAGATTTCATAGGCTTGTATGCACTGCTAAAGCTGTCTTCCAAAGCCATATGGCAATATCTTTCGATAAAATTGAGCGCAAAATTTTATTTTGTATGCATATATGTAGTATATACTTTTACTTATATACAGGTTTTTACATATATACATACATACATATATGTACCTCTGTCAATATTTCATTGCTAACGCTGCATTTACTCACTGCGCACTCGCCGCGCATACTCTCTGCGCAACTTACTGTTATTACAACCACACACACATACATACACACATCCATACTGAAATGCTCAACCATAAAATCCCAAGTGTGTAATAAAAGAAAAGTCGATAAAGTTGCTGCGAAGCGGCGTCGGCAAGTGAAATGATGTTGCATGCTTGCAATGTTTGTTGTATAAATGCGTTTGTTGTTGTTGTTTTTGTTGCGCATGTCTATAGTAACTTCGGCTTGTGCAGAATATGCCGGCAAATACACGAAATTACGATGCTATTACAAGGCGGCAGAGGCATCAGCTGCAAGCTGCACGCTGGCAGCGAAACAACAAAAACAACATAAATGTGGTAGGAAAATGAGTGGGCGATTTGGTGGGTGGTAGGGACATGCTTACTGTATGTGTTGTTGTTTGTGGCGCTGCAAACTTTATAACTGTTGAGTTTGGGCATTTTTGGCGCTGCAAAGCCGAGCGTCACGAATACAGATTTACGCACAACTCGTATATATATACTTGGATGTATATATGTATATATATACATATATATTTTTTTATGTGTGTATGCAGTTTGTGTTGCTATATAAGCCTAACTGTAGGTGTTCGTAACAGCCCACAGCCGTCGTTGCTGAAATACCGACCGACTAACCGAGCGACCGAAGCGACGAACTGCCACCACTAACCGTACTCTGTTTTCTGTCTAAAGAGTTTTGTTGGCGTAACGGCCGTGTCCAACCTTGCACAATGCGAAACTCAGAAAGCATTCGGCGTTCGGCTACAGAGTGCTTAGCTGAGCGATGAAGGCAAACGAGCGAGTTGCTGATATATGACATATGTACATATATATGTTTTTATATATGTATTGAGCGGCTTTTGAGCACTCGTACGTAAAGCAGCGAGTAGACAAACGGAAATGAAACGCCATTTTTGCAGGAACGAAATGCCACACACACACAAACCAACGTATAAACGAATAATACACAGCCTACACACACATATATGTACAAACACATACATGTATGCATATATAGCAGTACTGTCATGTATATATATAGACATATTTATATATTTATGGCATTCTTTTGTCTGCCATTTCACTTCGTTTCAACGAGTGAATTTCGCGTAAACGATTCCTTGCTCTGTTATAAACGCTACAATAACAATAAATACAACAAAAACAACAACACCGCCTAACGACTTCTACGAGCTTAGCCGTTTGGTGCGCACGAAGCCGAGTGCAGCAGCCGCCGTCGTCCATATTCAAAGGCCGCCGCCACATTTAGAAGTTCAATTGTGCCGGCCAACGCCAGTCGAAGTTAGCAGTCAGCAGTTAGCGGCAGCAATCAGCATCCAGTTAATCAGCAGCAGCTCTACCAAACGCCGTTGGCAGTCAGCATCAGCTGTAAAGCGTTTACCAAGTGCACGTCAAGCTAATTTCAAGCAAAAGATTTGCGTTAAAAAAAAATATAAAATAACGGAAAAATTATTAGATCGAAAAATAAGCGAAAATAAATAAAAGAAAGGAAAATAAATAAAAGAAACGAAAGTAACTAAAGGAAAAGCAAAGAAAGAAAAGCAAAAATTAATAAATAATCAAAAAGCGAAGTAAACGCCGTCACAGCAACGCCAAAGTGAGCAGCAAGCTGGAGCTCGAGCAGCCAACACAAAACGAAAGCATTCGAATCGTATTAAAACAGGAGTGTTTCGCACAAAAACAAGCCAAAAAGTTGAGGAAAAATCGCTATCGCAGACAAGTGCTTTGCATTGAGCGTCGCTGAAGACATAGTTAAAGCGTTTGCTAACGGTACTACATCGTATTCAATAGAAAATAGGTGCGAAAAGCACTAAAAGCAAGCAACCAACAGCAGACATTCGTAGCCACGGCAAACGCGCGCGTTCTATACACTGAATATATATATATATATTTATATTATATACAAAAATAACTGAAAATATTTAGAAATACATACAAACATATTTACATATACACGCCAACACGCCAAGCGAATCTTTGTAATTTCCTAAAAAACACCACACACTGATTACGCCGTGTCTCAGCGTCCATATTGTACGCGCTTGCTTCGCTAACGGTAGTCTACGCCGTTGTACGTGTATGTCGAAACACCGCCGGTAGTCGAACTGTGTGTCTGTGTGTGTGCATATAAGAAAATTTATTGCTACAAAAGCGCACGCCAGCCCAGTGATAGTCAGTGGCAGCGCACCAGTCAGTCAGACAGTCAGCCAAGCAACCAAACAGGCAGCGAACCAAGCAATAAAGCAACAACAAGCCAACGCATCAGTGCGCGATTGACTGGAAACGTTTATAAAACATACAAAGTGTTTACCTGTGCGTGTGTGTGTGTGTGTGAGCGCGAAGTTTTTCCAAATAACATATGTTAGTTGCGGCATAGACATTTAGTGCAGCACAGTAGCGCCGCGAGGTTACGTATACGCCTCAGTGCACCGCCAGTAGTGAGCCACCAGCGGATATCCGTGTCTGCGTTTAAATTACTTACAAAAAAGTGAAAGAAAACGCTTGAAATTTAGTGTATGGTGTTCCTGCGGCAAGCGGTCAATGTGAATTAAAAGTCCATTTATGTGTAACAACTAAGATTGTGAAGAAAGTAATAGTTAAAAAATAAAAATTGAGGTGCAAAATAATTAAAAAAAAAAAATAAGAAAAATGAAATAAATTTATAGCAAATTTGAAATATACCATTTAAAAAATTTCAATAATTAAAAAAAAATTAAAACAATTAAGTAAAATTAAAATAATTACGAATAATTAAAAAAAAATTAAAAATAATTATAGAATTGATAAGAATTAAAAATAATTACGGATAATTAAAAAATTAAAGAAAATTAATATTCAAAAAAAATTTGAATAAATGCAAAATTAAAAATAATTATAAAGTTACGAAAACTTAAAAATAATTGCGAGTAATAAAAAATTAAGAAAAATTAGGAAATTACGAATAATTAAAACTTAATGGCGAATAATTAAAAAAGAAATAAAAAATTATGATTAATTTAAAAATTAAGGAATATTAAAAAATTACGAATAATTGCAAAAATAAGAAAAATTAAAAAACTACGAATAATAAAAAACTAAGAATAAAAAAAATTAAGGAAAATTAAAAAATTACGAATAACTAAAAAAATTAAGGAAAATTAAAAATTAATTGCGGATAATTAAAAATTATTTACGAATAATTAACAAGTAATTGCGAATAATTAAAAACTAAAAAAAAAATTAAAAATAAGTACGAGGAATTAAGAAATTCAAATATTTACGAATTGCGTATAAATTTAATTAAAAAAATTTTAATTAGCAAAACTAAAGTTATTAAGTACTTAGCCATATTAATTCCGTCGTACAGCTGTTTATTGTACTTATTTATTAGTGTTTTTAAATAATTGTGGTGCTGCTGAAGAGTGTAAGCTTAGCTTTGCTTAGTGTTGTTGTTGTTGTAGCTCTGTAAGTATTAGTAAAAATAAGTGTTTTGAGCAAGCGTGTTTTAAGCAAATGAACAGTATTATTTTAAACTGAAAAAGGACAAAACAAAAAATATTTTTACTCAAAGCAAATAACGAAGTGGAGAAATAGCTAAAAATTTTGAAATAGTTAAGAAACTAAATTAATTAAGCTGAGAGAAAGTCAAATAATTGCTCAATATAAAATAAGAATTTCGAAAAATATACCACATACTTGCATTGATTTGAAAAGGTCAAAAAAGTTGGTGAAGTTTTGCTCCAGACTTGTTTTAAAACGTAAATAAAACTTAAGCGAAAGTAAGACGATATAAAGAAAACTCGAAAAAAGTAACCAAATAGCTGTTTTCGGGTGTAAACTATTTTCGAAATAAATTAAAAATACCGAAAAATTTTAAAAACTCGTTCGAAAAATAGATTATGGTTGACAGTGCTTGTAAGTACTACCGTTACTGGTAAAAGTGAAAACAATATTGAGATTTCATAAGAAACCTAGTTTCGAAAACTCAAAAATATACAGAATTATTAAAAAAACAGTAAAAAATTACTAAATTACCAAAAGCGATTTTGAAACTTACACCAAATAACAGAAAAAGTGGCAAGCCGAAGTAAAATATTAAAAAATTTGGTGAAACAAATTTTTTTGGAACTTTAATATTTAAATATGGTGAGAATTAATAAGTGAAATTACTGTAAAAACGGAAATTTTAAGCAAATCACTCTCAGAAAGATTAAAAAAGTTATTCAAAAACAACAAAACTTCAATATTTTGATGTAATTGTAAGAATTATTGCGAAAAGTACTTAAATTAAAGGAAATATTTGAAATAAAAAATTTCAAAAATCTAGTTTTTGAAATATTTTCACCAACAATACAACGAAGACAGGATTTACGGACAGTTCAAAACTTATAAAAAGTGGATTAAAGTTTGGAGAAATTTTGAATAACGATTTGGATTTTGAAAATTCAAAAATTTAGTCTAACGAAAAAAGTAATGTTGTTAAACGAATGTATTGATTACTAACAAAAAGTAGCGGTAAAATAAAAGCACTGAGAGCTGCGAAGAAATACTGTGCAACAAATTATACTAAAATATTCCTAAATATGCCGAAAAGTTTAACATTTTAAAGCCATTTCAAAAAACAAATTTCGAATAAAGTTCGAATATTTCGAAAAAAGTCCGAATAATACTTCGAATATTTCGAAAAAAGTGCGAATAATACTCGGAATATTTCGAATAAAATCCGAAAATTACTCCGAATACTTCGTATCAAGTTCGAGTAATACTCCGAAAAATCCGAAAAGTACTCCGAATACTGAATACAACCGTTAACCAACAAAAAAAAAAAAAACACGGGACTAATATATCGAAATCGAAATATACGAATAACCTTTGGCGTTTATGTATATGTGTCCAATTCGTTGAAAAATTAAAAAAAAATTGTGAAGAAATTAAATTGTTGTGTGCAGTTGGCTAAATTACAGTTTCGTAAATTTGTGAAATCCAGTGAAAAATTGAGTTTTACAATAAATCCTTCTACACTCCGAAATTACTCTCCGAAAATACTTCGGAATTTTGCCGAATATTAAATTACACACATTTGTGACGATCAATAAACAGACGCACTGAATTAAGCAATTCTTGTGAACAAATTGCTCAATATAAAATAACTTGCTCGATTCGAATACTCTAAAAAATTGTATGAAACAAAGTTTTATAGCGAAATTATTAACAACAAACCCATACCTTGCCAAACCCAATCAAAAATTTGTTGAGCAAATAACCGCGAACCAGTCTTAGCACCTACCAACAACAATTCCAGCTAAAGTGAAAATTTAATAATATTCCAAGAATACCTAAATTCGAAACAAAAGCAAAAGCAATATACTCAAAGAGCAATAAAATTGCATAAAAAGCGAATTGAAAATCGCCAAACACGATAAAATAACAATCGTAAATCCGACACAACCTAACGGCAGTCACAATTAATAGCACATTTGTCAACAACAACAAGGCGCACAATCCCCCGCACTACCAGCCCACAACCGTAGCCATCTTTGCCGCCAACGTGCCATCAATAAGCACTAAAATTGCGTCAATAAAAAGGAAACCCTCTCCAGTCCCCATTCCACATAAGCAGCTCATTCTAGCGACAGCGGCAGCAGCAGACGGCGCAGCAGAGGCCTCGACAGCGGTAGCAACAGCAGTTACACCAACAGCAGCAGCGGCAGCAGGAGCAGCGGCAGCGGCGGCAGCAGCAGCAACAGCAACACCAATAACAACAAATAGCCATTTAACGGCATACACGGAACCGTCATCTGTGGCAGTGGCAACAACACACGCGACCACAGCAATAACAACAGCCACAACCAACGAAGCAGACACCAGTCACGCTAACAGTCTTGCTGACATTACAGCAACAACACCTAACGCATTAGCGCCAACAACAGCGACAGCAACAACAACAGCAGTAATCGGTACACCACCCGTACTCGATTATTTGAGTCAACAACAGCAGGTGCAGCAAACACAAGCGGTGCCACAGCGCTCCACCGCCGTTTCCGCTGCTGCTTCTGCTAATTTGATTTCACGTCAAACGTCGCAACAACAACACCAACTGTCGCAATCACAGCCACAGCAGCAGCCGCTGCTGTACACGTGCTCCTCCGCATCGCTGGCGGCTTCATCGTCATCGATACTGGCTCAGCCGCCGCCAACAAAGATTTTTAAGACGGATCATTTGTGTGTGAACGCTTACGGTTTGCCCACTGTTGCCGCTGCTGCTGCTGCTGGGCATCCTTGCGTCTACTGTGTCATACCAGTTGTGGTGAGTGTCTCTTTTTTTCAGTTTCCAGATTTTTTTTCGGCTGGTCCGTAGTGCTTGTTGCTTTGAATTTTAAGGGGAAAAAACGAAAAAAGTCCCGGTAAAAAGGTTATGAAAGCTCCTAAAAATTTCAAAAAAAAAATCTAAAAATTGCGTTTCTGACCTGCCCTTAACTGCTTGTATCCTGCGTATTTCAGTGTCCTTGTCATTTTATGCACGAATTATTCATAATATTAAGTGGAAGAGGCGCTGCCACATTATCATTTCATTGCTTTGCATTGTTCATTGTTCAGTGGCATGTGAAAAAGGGTTAACGGCAAGTCCGTAACAAGGAAAAAGGCTAAAATTGTATTTCTTATTTTATTTACTTCGAACAATACAATTGTATGCCTTGCAGGCAAAGCAGCGGCTGAGTAAATTCATTCGGTGGATTGAAGAAAATCACGGATATTTTTAAACCCATACATTTACGCGTTTATATATCACATTTTTTATATTATTCTTGCATAATTCGTTTTATTCTTCGTCGGTCTTTTTGCCCAAATTAACTTTGGCTTATCAATTTTTTATTCTTATGAGCAATCAACGAATAAATGGTATAAAAAAGGAGTCATAATAAAACACAAACAAAAGTTATCTTCAAATAAAATATTGCAGTCGTTCTACAATTCACAAATCTAAATTAAGATAACGCTCTGCTTAACACAATGGTATTGTCTTTGCCCTGATTTGACCAAGAAAGAAACAACATTTCACGTAATATAATTCGAATCCTTATTATTGCTTTAAAAATAGGCACATTTTGAGTCAATCTTCTATATACTTATTATAAGCCTCTGCTGGAATATTCTTTAAGGTCTTCAGCGATCTTTAATAGTTTCGTTTTCGGTCCATTTTTGTAGCGACATTCGCTAAATTGTTGGACAGTTATATTCATACATCCACGTCTCGTCACCAGTAATGATGCATCTCTCTTCCGACCTCTAGAAATTAGATGAAGTTTGCGCGGCCTATTGCCTGTTTTGCTTTTGCGACCTCTACTGCACGTTGTTTTGCAAAAAGATTCAGGTGCTTTGGTACGAGTTTAGCATTAACACGTTTCATACCAAAAACATTAAACAAAATGTGCTGAGTCGATGCACAAGAAATATTGAGATCCTTACTCATCTTTACAACATTATCTCTTTATACCCAAAACATTAACCAAAATGTATTGAGTCCATCCATAAGATCTTGAGATCTTCTCTTATCTCTCTCTTGCCAGCACGACGATGTTCGAGCACTGTTTTTGTTTTTTAACTATCTCGATGTCAACGTCACTAAAAGAATTGGGTGGACGACGACACTGAATGCCTTGTGGTGTGCGTGATAAACGTCTTTGATAATGGATTACATTGGAAACACAAAATTTCTAGGAAACTCGTTGTTCAATTTCATTTCCATGTTAAAAATCGCATCGTAAATAATCATTTGTCAAGCACACTCTAATTTACATATGGGGAAACTTTACGCTAATGAAAAGGTTGTACTACTCCAGGATAAAAATATATATTTAAAAAAATCCGGGTAATATTTGATAAGAGCAATTAAAAATAATTTTTTTTGCGTCATTGAACTAGCAAAGATGTCCAAATATATACCTTAAAATGGTAGATCTCAAAATGTATAGTCACATACAAAAAGTAGGTCCAGTAATTTTGTAGGACGCCCAATTTACTCGGATCCTGCTTTACGAACATGAATATAAGCGTTAGTCTGCCTTATGTCGACTAAAAAAGTAACCAAATTTTTGAGTGTTTCGAGCTGGGGCACCGAAATTAAATGCATTATAGCGTCTCTTTGTAGTACGTTTGATGCTCTTGCGAAATCCTCACCTTGCCGTTCAATTTTAATGACAGAAAAAATTTATCGTCATTTTTGAGACCTTATAGTGTAGATTTCACCAAAGTTATTAGAGACGAATTATTCATCTAAAATAAAAAAAAATAAAATTTCCTTGATTAGAAGATGAGTATAGGTCGTGATTAATCAAAGGATCTGGTCATTTCATAGTTTTAAAAATAAAACTATTTTTTGAAATTTTATAATTAACGTAACCCTTAAAAAATGTATTAATCTCTTCTAATGCTAGTTAGTACACCTTCCAGTTGCTCCATTTCTTTTTAAAATCGTTCCATACAAACAAATGCACGAATTACTTACAGCAAGAAACCCCAGTGTTATCATTATTTGTCTATATATGGATTTCTTCGAAACTTTTGTTCAAGAAGTATAACATTTAACTTCCAACATTAAGTAGATCATCAAATCAGTTTTTGACGAGCTTATAAAGGCTGATCCATTTCGAGATTCTCTGCTTTTTTGAAGAAAAAAAACTTCAAATTTAATAAGGAAAGTTTATTATCATTAGAAAGAACATTCTTTGTCATTTATTTTTTGAATATTATCTCTTTAAAATTTGGCTACGGCTACGTCTCAGATAGTCCAACCGTTGAGCCCAATTTTTGATGACTCGTTCGAGCATTTCGACTGGTAACTGGCGTCTGACACACGTGATGCTCTGCTCCAAGGTCTGAGCGGAAGCGGAATTGTCCACTTAAACCTTAGATTTTACATTTGCCCACAGGAGAAAGTTTAACGGTGTGATATCAACGGTTTTGGTGACCAATTGAGCCGCTCAAAACGTGAAATTATCTGCTCACCGTACTGTTCTCTCAATAAATCCATTGATTGATGGGATGTGTGAGAAGTGGCATCGTCTTGTTGAAATCAAATTTCGCCGAGATCATGAGCTTCAATTGCATGCATCAAATAGTCGGTTATCATGATGCGATAACGGTCGCCATTGACGTTGACGTTCTTCTCGGCATTATTTTTGAAAACACAACCACAAACCACACCAAACCGTTAATTTTTCTGGATAAAATGACAGCTCTTGAATCTCTCTCTTGGAAACAGTTACACAAAAATTACGTATTATATAATATTTCTTTTCGATTCACTCACCATTTTTAAGTAGTTCTTCTCTCTTTGGAAAATATAATACATACAAATATTTGAGTTAATTACTCAGTCTTTTAAGTGTTATAATGTCTGGTATTCATCTGTACTTGATTATGTCACTCTGTTTTATTTATGCCAATTGTATGTTCGATTCATCACTCTTCATGTTATGACGAACCAATTACAGCTTATAGCACATATGTATGCTTAGATAATTGTAATTAGAAAAAAATTGAAATTAAAAAAAAAGAATCGTCAAAGTAATTAGCTAATGGCGTCTTTTCTTTGTAGCTATGTTAGCAGCCAGGTCACATACCACCTTATGCCGTTAACTACTCCGTTTAAATTAGCTAGTTTCATTAGTCGACATCCGTCTGTTACTAGCTAGCCAAAAGCTTTGATATATACTCTGTTGATTTCCTTTAATTACAGGAAAATATTGGCACTTTCTTGTCAAAGCAAAATGCATAAAAATATTTTCTACAAATAAAAAAATGAAAAAAACAAAATTGGAAAAATGCAACAGACTGAAGAAAAAAGTTAGCCTCAAACTGCCATTCGAGGTAGCGTTGCTGGCGACAAAGACAAACTGTTAGTGGCAGGCAGCTTGGTTTGCCGGAAATTCTAAGACGTTGTCAAATACAAAAATTCGCTCTATAAAGTACATTCCGTAGCAAGCCTGGTACACATACCCTTACACTCCCACACAGAGCCTTACTCATATAATTATACAAAGAAATATAACAGAATAAGGAAAAATTTCCTGAAAAGCGGCATGCTTGTATACAAATGGCGGGAGCGGGGTAGAGAGCGCGTGAACGAGTGCTGTAGACATAGAAACAAGGAGTTCTCTGTTGAGGCAGGAAATAATAGCGTCACAGGCGGTATAGCTTACTTCGCGCTGCTGGTAAACGGTAAATGAAGTATGTAGTAGTGTGCAGTGAATGCATTTTTGTCGGAGCCGAGAATGGCAGCGCAAAATGAAAGAAAAGCTAAAAAGTAAAGAGTTTTACATGAGGCAGCAAATGGGCTCGTTTGTCAACTCCATTGCTACGTGTATTACCCATTGCTTCCTAAACACTCGCGCCGCCCATTAGCCATTATGAATAGTTGTATGCGCCACGTTCGTTTTTATTTGACAGCCGGGAGGCTTGTATTCGTGTTGCCGTCTGTTCGAAATTTTGTGGAAATATGAGAGTTTTTATGAGCTGTTAGGCACGCTCTCATATTGTTCTTCTTCTCTATTGGCGAAGACAAAGTTTACGCTGTTATAGCTGAGTTTACAACAGCACTCCAGTCTTCTTTCCAGGTCAGGTCCATCTTCGCCTGGTATTTCCAACGGAGTGGAGGTCTTCCTCTGCTTCCCCCTGCCGCTACTGTCTAGAATACTCTCAGAACTGGGGTATTTCCATCCATTCGGGCGACATGACCTAGCCAGCGTAGCCACAGTCTCTTAATTCACTGAACTATGCCAATGTCGTCATATGTCTCGTACAGCTCATCATTCCATCGACTGCGGTATTCACGTTGCCAATACGCAAAGTACCATAAATCTTCCGCAGAATCTTTCTCTCGAAAACTCGTAACGCCGACTCATCAGATGTTGTCATCGTCCGTGCCTCTGCACCGTATAGTAGAACGGGGATTATGAGTTACTTTTAGAGTTTGTCTTTGTTCGTCAAGGGAGGACGTTTATAGAATAATATAGTATTAGATCATAGCGCCAGCTTACAAAGTAATTCCTTCGTTACTTATTTGAAACACAGTTTAAGCGAATCCTTCTTTTGGATGAAGCCGTGAGTGGTTTAACTCCGCTTAAAGTTTTGTATACCGATTAGAACCCAACTCCAGGCTTCAAAGTTATACATTCTGTCCTGTTTTGAATATTTTGAGATCCTCCTCTTGGATCAAAGAGTAAAGTAATTGGCAACTTACGAAACGGAGGAATGTAAACTTTGAGCTACTATTCACGTTTCTGCTGAAAGTATTCACGTTTGGAATTTTTTACAAAAGGGCTATGGGTAGGTTGAAAGGTCTGTTTACTCACACTTAAAATCGATGCCAGTTCAGTTTTGTTATAGAAATGTTCGAACTTTGGTCTGTTATAGTTAACGGTATATTAGTGGACTCTTCGTGATAGGGAACTGTACTTGGATTGACAAGTCCTTATCTCCCTTGTTGCAGATTACCAAAGGGGACACATAACTAGTTATATTCAGTTGATAAAAATGATTAACTTTTAGCAGGACTTTAGTAAGCTAGCTAGTTACCAACGGTGACTGTCAAATTAGAACCTTTAAGGTACTTACTTGGCTATAACAGTCTAAGCGGTGTCTACGGCAATAAAGAAGAAGAAGGTACTCACTTATTAACCGTCCTGTTTTGTTGGGAGATTATTCCGAAAAATCGTAACCGATTGAGTTACTGACTCCTTCATCCATTAGCAGGGAGTATTAAAAATCGGATACGAAAAATGTCTGGTTTTAAACTCAATGAAAAAAATCATTTTGGGCCTTTAAACACAATCGCTGTCATCAAAGGTCGTTACACGCACCAGATAGGCTGTCAAGATCGTTTCCTTTTGAAGAAAAATCATGTTTTCTCCGAACTTCGGGACTCTTCGATCTCGGTTTAGTAGTCTGATTTGACTTTGCTTTAAAGTAGATTAATTTGTTTCAGCGAGCATTCTATTGAGGTCTGAAAACACATAAAGCCGTTTTTCGGCGATATCGTAATTCAAACGCTAAGTCGCTGTTAAAAGTCTTTCCTCTTTATGAGGTGGAAATTATTTCGCGCTGAGGGAACAGTTGGGCACTTCTTACTGTATTCTAGATAGAAACCATATACACCTTGTTCTAACAGTTTATGCGATATCGAACTGAAATTTCACACACGCCCTTTTATTAGATTTGGTTTGGGTTACTCACTAAGGTATTATTTTGTTCAAATCGGACCATTTTAGGATATAGCCGGCAAACAAACCGACCGGCCAAAATCAAATTCTTGTATAAAAAACTTTTGTATTTGACAAGATATCTTTAGGAAGCTTGGATTGGATAATTGTTCAAGGCAATTGCAGAACCTCCGAGCTGCCCTACAAACTGATCGATCAAATGCAAGTTCTTATAAGCAATCTCTCGTATTTGTGACGGGTTGAAGAGGTTAACGTTTTTCCTTTATTTTTTTTTTTTTTGGTTTTGATATATTTTCATATATCATTGTGTTGGCAACCCTAATGCCTCACCGCATACATTCAACTTACAACTGCTCCCAGTGCATCGTTTTTGTTAACTACATGAATCTTTACAATTTGTTCGTCCTTGTTGTCGCCGCTGCCGTTGCCGTTGCCGTTGCTCTTCTTTTTCTTCTGCCTGTCGTTGTACTTTCCTGGTAGATGTATTGTTGTGCTTGTTGTTGTCGATTTTTCCGTTTGTTTGTTTGCTTGTTGGTTTTGCAGCTTAAAATTTTATGTTGTTGAGTGGTTTATGACATTAAATTCCATTATTAATATTTCTGGCGTTTGTTTATACGCACACTGAATGCTCCACTGTATATAATGTGTGTGTGTGTTGCTTGTAGTGCTGTTTGTCCAGAAGAACAGTTATTTTCGCTGGCTGATTGTCCTTGTTGTGCCATGCTGCTGGCTGCTGATGGGATTTTGTTTTATTTCCTTCACGGTATTACTCGCTCTTCGTTAATTAGAAAGCAGTAAATTGCTGTCGTCTTTTTCGCTCACCGCGCTTTTTCTCGTAATGCAGTAACGCATTATTATTATTTTTTGAAATTTTTTTAAAGCACATGAAATTAATAATTCAAGTTTAATTGAAAAATGTTCACTTTTATGTCAACTATGTAGTTTACGACTGAGTGTAATTACGCTGTATCATATTTTGCTATCTTTGAAAGTGAAAGATTACTCCAGTTAGTTAGGAATTTAGGTTTTTTCTTTAAGTTTTCGATATCGTTACTTAAAATTAGTTGACATGGAATTTGAAGAGTAGCGAATAGAACAAAAAATTGTCATAAATTAAATAGAAATACAAAGTATCTAGTATTATCTAGTATTTAGAGTCAGAACGTGCAATAAATGACACCTCAACATAAACTTTGTTAAAATCGCTATTTTAAATTAATAAAACGTAAAACATTTAATTATTCATCAAACTCATTATCATTATTCATCAATATTTATTGTGTCACCTTCAAAGTAATTCCCACCACATGAAATACACGTATGCCAACGATTTTTCCTGTCCTCGAAACACTTTTCATAAGCAATTTTTGGGATGACCTTCAGCTCCATCAGTGAATTTTGTTTTATCTCTTCGATTGACTGAAAACGGGTTCCACGAAGCGCAAATTTCATTTTGGGGAACAAGAAAAAATCACACGGAGCCAAATCTGGTGATACGGTGGTTGTTCGATGATATTCATTGCGTTTTTGGCTATAAAGTGTTTAAATTCAGTGGGCGTGGCCCCGCCCCCTACTAAGTTTTTTGTACATATCTGGGTCAGGCATTTCCATATACAGTTCAAAAATTGAGGAAATCCCATACAAAGGTTATGTTGAAAATCACTAAAAGTGAAACACTAAATTTTACGGAAGTTGACTCGATGCAATGGTGCAATATCATCGTGTAAAATTAATGAATTGTTCTTCCACAATTCCGGCCATTTTGAATGAATGTTCTCACACAAAAGCCTCAATACGGCCAAATAGAAGTCCATATTGACCGTCTGTCCCTCCGGAATAAACTCATGATGCATTAAACCATGAATATTGAAAAACCAATTAGCATCATCTTGACATTTTAGCGGCTCTGGCTTGTTTTTTTGGTTTCGGTTCCTTTTTTCCCTCCATTCCGATGGATGGTTATAATATTCTCCATGTATGTGGGATCGGAATTCATATGATCTCCAAAGAGACTTGTCTACGAAAGTCTTTTCGAAAAAAATTTAGCTTTACTGGGACGAGTCGACCACGAACGCGCTTAATACCCAAAATTTCAACCAAAAACATTGGAACTGATTCCCCAGAGATGTGGAGCTCTCTGGCCTTGAAATCGCCAGGCAAGTCTCTAGTTCTTATCCTTCACTTTTTTTTTCAATATTTTCGTCAGTTGAAGAGGTCGAAGCTCGTCCAGAACAAGGCATATCTTCAAGGATCTCTAGCCCATCTGTAAAGATTTTGTACCACTCGTAGGCTTTTGTTTCTAATAATAAAACTGAATCACCGTAAGTCTTTTCCAAAATACGTAACGATTCCGCACACGAAATTTGGTTACAAATACGAATTTTGAGACAAGTCCTTTGTTCGATATTTTTATCTGGACTATAAGTGATACAAAACTTCCCAGTCGCTGTTGTCTAAACAATTTTTGACCGGTCTTGTAACATGACGTCGAGCGTTGTCATAATGAAAAAGTATTGCTTCGTGTACTTCGGAAGGGATCACACTTAAACTGTTTTCTATATTGACGAATCTGTTAAATTCTTAAATTTCTACTAATAAGAGAAAAATCAACTTTTTAGTAAATCCCGTTTGACCCTACTGCACTTCTTCATATCTATGAAATAAATCACACCTTGCAAGTTCCAGAAAAGGATGATCATCATACTTGCGATCAATAGAATAGTTTTTGGTTCCTTTGGAACAGCCTTGTCGAATGAAGTCCACTGTATGGACGGTTCATTTGTTTTTTGAGAATTCATGTTTCATCGACGGTCAAACTAACATACATATACTGTGTACCGATAGCTTTTCTAAAGCCTAATATTTTAGGCAAAATATGGTTTACGTGGTCTTTTGAGATTTTTACTGTCTCTGCTAACTCGCGTACTTTTAATCGGCGGCTTGTTAATAAGAGTTCGTGGAATTATATCGCGTTATTTGTTCTTAGTTTTTGGCAAAATGAGGTTTTTTTTATTCATAGTTCACTTGAGAGCTGATTAAAGCGACCCTCAAACTCTTCGATTCCATTTTTGTAGTACGATTAGACCTTGGCTTCAAAATATGCCTTAGTTTCATTGCTCCACTCTTAATTCGACGAAAATTTCTTCCCAGCGAGAATTCTTTTGAAATCTGAGAACAGGAGATAGCAACTGGTGGTCAGATCTGAAGAATGCGGTGAATCCGGAAGCTTTCCGATGTCCAGTTCGAGGTTTTTACCCATCGTTTTAGCTGATTTGTGACACGATGTATTGTCTTGGCGAAACAACACTTTATTTTTCTTCAAATGCGGACGTGTTTCTGTGATTTCTTCTTTCAAACGATATATTAACGCTTGGTCAGAGATGCTGTTGATGATCCTTCCTTTTTCAAGGTAATCAATAAAATTTATTCCATGCGCATTCCAAAATACAGACGCCATAACCTTGCCAGCTTACGGTTGCGTTTTTCCACGCTTTGGGGCGGGTTCATTGTGTGTAGTCGATTTGGACGACTGTCGTTTGGACTTCGGAGTGAAGTGGTGGAGCTATATTTCATTCATTATCTCATATCGATGCAAAAGCTCGAGTTTGTTACGCTTGAACATCTCCAAACACTGCTCCAAATCATAAAATCGTCTTTGTTTTTGGTCAAAAGTGAGCTCGCGCGGATCCCACTTTGCACAGAGTTTTCTCATACCAAAATAGTCGTGAATGGTAGGAAGTACACGTTCAGTTGATATTTTTGAATTGCCTGCTATCTCGAACAACGGTCATCCAAAATAATTTTTTGAACTTTTTCGATCTTTTCTTCGGTAAGAAACTCTTATGGGCATCCACTGCCTTCATCCTCGGTGCTCATTTCATCACGTATTATCTACGCTTACCATTCACACCGACACTCAAATAAATCGGCTCGCATATCGAGTATATCCTTCAATGCAGTAACCTAAACCGATCTCAGCCATTGCTACCAACGTTTTTAGCATGCCAACCACCGTTCTAGTTTCTAAAAAAAAAAATAAGAAAAAAACAAATTCCAAATATATTTTGTTAATTTCAGCTTCATTTGATTTGCGTCTGCAAACATTCCAATAAAACCGCCAAACAAAACCGTTGATCTGCTAATTAATGTACTAGCCAACCAACCATCCAATCTTCTGCCGCACTTTCATTCACTCTCTCAACTCAACAGCACTCGACTAATTATTCTAAATTCCTGTACACTTACTTACATATTTGTTTACTGGTTTTGGTTGTTTGCCAATTCATTACCATTTTTACCAATGAAGACGAACAGGAATCAAGTATAAATGCCAGCAAAGTAGGAGCGGGGGCGCCGAGAGACGAAACGACCAGCTACAAGTTGGCCAACTCGGCTTGAGGTACTGAATTGTGTTTGTGTGAGTATGTGTGTGTGTGTTTGTGCTTGTAAAGCAGTTAAAATTGAAAATACAACAGCTAACAACAACAACTGTTGCAATAAAAAGCTAACAATAAGTCGGCTGTAGTGTTGTGTGTGTATTTGTGGGTGTATAGGTGTATATGTGCACTTATTTCAGTATGAGTGTTTTTTTTTCTCTTCAAAAGGAATGAAAATTGCAAATTAACACACAATAACAACAATAATAATAATAATAACAATGAAGTGGAAATCATTTTCGCTCTTCTTTCATCATTGGTTGAGTGAAAAATTGCCGGATATACACACACACATACATACTTATATACTTTTTATATGGATACAACGCATGGATTGATATGCTCGCACAATGGAGGAAGCACCTAGATAAGACTCAATGCAACGCTGTGTAGGTGTAAGCCGTACGCAGCGTAATTGTTAAAATACAATAGAAATCAGAAATAAAAAAATAAGAAAAAATGCAAAAAATAAAAAAAATCGCAAAACCTTCACCGCCTTCAATATTAATTAAAAAATGATTGCTCCATTTTACTGGCTCACATAGCAGCGCTTGAGTGTATGTATATACATATGTATGTATGTATACTTATGTGTATTTGTATATAGTGGTACGCTAAGCTGTGCGGAGCTCCAATTTCTAGCACGAATAACAAGAATATGCAGCGGCATTGCCGTGTATCGCCGCTTGTAACAATGATTTTTCATCTACCACAGCTTGAATGCCGGTTTGTGGAGCGAAGCAGCGCAAATCAGGAAGCATTTCTGGCTGGGTTCTAGACAGCTGGAGTTATAAAGGTCATACAGAGACAGATATCTTGACAGAGTTCTTGGAAGGTTCCTCAGCTTTAAGTACAGCCCTCACTGTTCTAAGCTGCTTTCGTGATTCTCAAGAAGGGTTTTTAGAAATGATGCGGATCATGTGGACTCAAAAATCGTGGAATTTATAAGGCTTTATATTTTATATGTCGAGAAGCTGTCGAGAAATCGGAACTCTGCACACTTTTACGTTTTTTCATGATTTCGCTCGTGAAACATTGATGGTCTAGCATTCTTCGGAAGCGGATCAATTTTGGCAGCTTTTTTTTCCATGCCTTCACTCGGTTTACAGCCAGCGATCCACTCGGTTAATTGTTGATTGGACTCCGGAGTGAAATGCTAGAGACACGTTCCATCCCTTACCTCATATCGATGAGAAAAAAATCGGTTTTATTATATGAGAAGAGCTGCGAAATTGCCCAAAATCATTAATTCGTTATTTTTTTTTTGTCGATCGTGAACTCGAGAGGTAGCCGTTATATCAGAGCTTCTGCTTACCTAAACTTTCATATAGGGTCTGCTGTTAAGTCAGTCTCGAATATTTACTCAAATCTCTCGGCTAGCAACATCGTTCAAATGGTAGAAATAGTTGATAAAACAGTAATTTGACAGATACTAGTTCTAATTTAGATCAGATTCCTTAAGACTGCTCTTTCTCGGACCAGCGTCAAGAGCTAAAACTCTTATGTAAAATATTGTCTTTCGAAAGTTAATTTTAAGTTCTAAGTTACCATTTTGTGCGGTTTCCAAAATAATTTAGACTTTTGTATGTTAGGATTCTACTTACATCAACATTCTTGGATGAGAAATGTTTGTAAATATGGTTAAATAGCGTTTTGAATAAACTCTATATTGGCTGCAAGTGACTGGAATTTGCCAAGCGAAGCTCTTTTAGGGAGGTTGTAACTCAGGAATGCTAATATGGATTAAAATAACATAATAACCTCACCTAGGTTATCTCTGGTGGTGTAGACCGGCTATTCTAGATTATGGTTTGACATGTATAAAATGAAAAACCATCGGTTTTGCGACCAGGCATTGGTGCGACCGGCCAGAGGTATATCGGTAGTATGCCTTGATTGCCAAGCAATTGGAAGGAGAAGGCGCAGAGTTATCAAAAGTCAATGGAAGTGCCATACCTGTATTAACTTAAGTGTCTTCTTAGGTTCCTAAGCTCTTGGGCTACTAATTTGATTTAGGAATGAGCACAATAGACTAAAGGTCTTTAATCTATTTTAATCAAACTTCTAGTAATAATGACTGGCCAATTATATAGTTTAGTACTAACAAAAATTCCAATACACTTAATACACAGAGATTTATATAATCGAAATTTTATGAAAATTAATACAATATCTTGCTACACTTAAACGGTGTTGCTGCCTCCAAATCCCTTGCCTCATGGGTACATTTCTCAACAACTTTCTAGCTCATAGACTTCTATACGATAATTTACCAGAATAATACTCCAAAAGCTGATATCCTCTTTATACACACAATTAAGCTAGATTCCCTATCGATCATAGTATAGAAAGTCTTTGAGAATGGCCCATTCGGGTTCGGTCGGTCGTTATGATCCACGAAATGAATTTGTTGATGCTATGATCACGGCTAGGTTAGGTTAGGTCATAGAGTTAAATCTGTCGATGAAATTAACTTGGACAGCTGCAAACATTGGTCCTTTATTTTAATCAAAACCGCCTAAAAATGGATCACAATATCCTCTTAAGATGACGAAGCATTTTGAGTTTACCAGCCATTTTGCTAGGTTCGCTGAAGATGTGTCTACCGATATATTTTAATCTCGGCCTGGCAAGCTGCTGAGTAAGATTTATGGTCCTTTGCGGATTGGCCACGGCGAATATCGCGTTCGATGGAACGATGAGCTGTACGAGATATACGATGACATTGACATAGTTCAGTGAATTAAGAGATAGTGGCTACGTTGGCTAGGTCATCTCGTCCGAATGGATGAAATTACTCCAGCTCTTAGAGTACTCAACGCAGTACCCGTCTTGTAGGCAGAGAAAGAGAAAGACTTCCACTCCGTTGGAAAGACCAGGTGTAAAAAGACTTGTATACACTTGGAATCTCCGATTCAGAAGAAAAAGAAGTGCAAAGAGAGCAATGCGGCCTTATCCAAGGACGCAGATTTGCTTAAAACCGATCTCTTAGTTTTTCATTTAAAAAAATGTAAGTCTCCATCTGAGTTTGGTCCCTCGAATTATAACTCGTCTTCTAAAAAGTCGACACCAGTGAACCATAAAACAAGCGCACATAAATTTGACCACAATATAAGTGCATTTGTATGAATATCGCCACTCGCATGCTACTTTTTTTTCCCTTTACGCCTCATTGACCTCAAAACGAAACACTGTGCACAATTGCAATGCTGCCATTTACTGCTGCATACTTGCTCGTGTGTGTGCTATGACCAAAGCAGCTGCTCATCATCTATCTATCCAAGTAACTGTCTGTGTGTCTATCTAGTATCTATCTGTCTATATATCTATCTATCTAGCCATCCATCTAGCCATCTGCGCGCCTTCGCTGCGCTACTGTTGGTTGGTCGTGTTGCTGCGGTGGCCAGGATGAATGGTTGATTGCTGATGTATGCTACTTTTATGTGCGCTGTTGTTGTTGTGTTTTTTCCAGTTGCGGTTGTTCCTCGCCTTTATTACTGCGCCATTGTTGTGTTGTTTCTAAAACGGAAAGCGTTGCAGTAATATTCTGCTCAGCCAACAGCAGACTCATCGTAATGACGCACGAGAAATGGCGATTTTACTGCTGCTACTCATTTCCGTTTTTCATAACGGTGGGTGTCGCTCTCTTTGTTGTTTTTTATTTTGCTATTTATTTTCACTTTTTTCATGGCATTGTTTTGTTTGCAATTTTTTTCCTTTTCCTTTTCCTTTTTCTTTTTTTAATTTTAATTTTTATATTTTTTAATCTGAGTTTTTATTGTGTGTTGTTGTTGCTATTACAGTTGTGAATATTTTTTTCTTAATATTTTAATATTCCACGTTTGTTTTTTTCTATTAATATTCCGTCTGGGAGCAAGTGCGCTGACGCATGCATTTTTTCGCATATATTTTTATTTATATATTTATATGTATGCGTATGTATTTATGTATGTATTGGTCTCTAGATTTGTACGTGTACAGTATATGGCCATTTTATTCCTCATTTGATCATAATCTATAGTTACCAGCCATCAACCAGCAACATCAGCATAATCGCCTTGCCAAGAGTTCTATCCTTGCTTATGATTATGGTATTTTGTTTTTTTTTTTTTTAATTTTATTTTATTTTTTTAATTGTTATCTTAACTTCAACATGCATATCATTGACTTTTCATTCGCTTATTTAATTTTTTTTTGTAATTTTTTCATCAAATTTAACAGCATCATACTTTCTTCTACCGTCTCCGCTTCATTAACAACTTGCTCTCATTACAAAATACCAGCAATAGCCAACAACTCAACTGTTACTTGTTACCGAACATCAGCAACAACAACTCAACTCTTCCTTGTTACCGAACATCAACAACAACAACTCAATTCTTATTTGCTACAGCATATCAACAACAACTACTCAACTCCTATTTGCTACAGAACATCAGCAACAACTACTCAACTGTTATTTGTGCTCTGGCATCCAGCAACTCATCTTCACTTTTCTTTCAAACAACTCCATTTTCCATTTTTCATAAACAACAATTTTTGTTTCTCACTCACTTCAACGCCAGCTGCAGTTGGCCACTGCATCAGCTGATTGCTTTCGTTCGCATTTCCTTCAATGCATATTTCTTCATCTAAATATGTATATTCATTCCTGCTGACTTCCTTCCCATTGCTAGTTTCTCCTCTCTAACCATTCATAGAGACAATATTATTTTAGTGTAAGTGTCGTATGCAATTTTTGCTGTGCTCTGCTCTACTCTACGAGTGCAATTATCATTATCAAAAAATGGATATAAAATTGAGAGGATGACTTCTCTTATTGACGCACTCATGTTCGCCTTTATTTTGAATTGATTATATTTTTTCATTTTTTTTTTTTGACTTTCTAATATCATGGGGGAGAGGTTAATAAAGTTTGATTAAAATCGATGGAAAGTGTGATTTTTGATTGATATTTAGAACAGATGTTTTCAATTTGCCAAACTTTGGAAAGTGGCGAATCGAACAAATAATAACCTTCCAGGTGTTGGAAACATGCAAATATAAAATATTCTCTCATAAATTTTATATAGATATCATGAATCATCTTGGTCATATAAGCAGGTTCTAAAAGATGTATGATTCAGATAGAAGTTATTAGTTCTGAATCTTCGGTTCTACACTCAATAGTATATTCCTATGGCTCTTCTTTGGCTGCTTGTGGAGCATATGGCTGCATCAAAATGTCTCTGCTGATGACGATTTTTCGATAAAGCTTTCAGTTTGCCGTAAGTTTTTTTCAATTGTCTTAAGTGCGTTTCCAGGTGTGCTTGGGCCTCCCACGCTTCCTGCTGCTTTGTGGATTTCACTTTACCATTTGCATACAGATCTCAACCGGCTGCTTCCGCAAAGTATACCCAACCGAACGCCACTTATGCCGCCTGTCCGGATTGAAATTGATGCTTCTGTATTCCTAGGTAATGACGCTCTGTCGGCCGATGCCAGGCGGTATAACCTTCACCGTGCAAGGGAAATTCTGTTGCATTATAAGCCTCACCTATACTTGCAGACCCGCTCAGGCCCAATCCTTGACATGTATCTTTTGGACGGGGCTCACTACATTCAAAAAATGAATACAAAGCCAATGAAATATGTATATGTTTTCAAGTGGATTACGAACCCTTTCGCGGAGATCATATGCCTCGGCCGCAAGCACAACGGGCTTAGAGATGTTAAATTCGCGTTCAAAAATGATTACAGTATGCCTCTCGTCAGATGCTCTGGTTTAATTTTCATTGAGGTCGAAACCCCACCGTACAACCCCGGGGAAGGATGGTTCACCTTCTCACTTTAGCTCGCCTTCAAATGAATGTTCTTGGCTACCCAGAGAATACTTGGTCTAAGACTGGAAGTCCTGAGTTGCTTGAGCAATATGTAAAATAATCATTTCTGGCCACTCCTAAGTGAATAGCGACCAGAGGTCTGTCCTCACATCTGTGAACTTCTACACATGACACCATCGTCCTGCTATATGGTGCAGAGACCTGGGCGATGACAACATCTGATGAGTCGACGTTGCGAGTTTTCGAGAGAAAGGTTTTGCGGCAGATTTATTGTTCTTAGCGCATTGTCAACGGCGAATACCGCCGTCGATGGAACGATGAGCTGTACGAAATATGGGGTGACATTAACATAGTGCAATGAATTAAGAGACAGCGGCTACGCTGGCTAGGACATAAACACTACAGCTCTGAAAGTATTCCACGCAAAACCCGCCGGGGGAAGCAGAGGAAGAGAAAGACCTCCACTCCGTTGGAAATACCAGGTGGAGAATGACCTGGGTTCGCTTGGGATCTCCAATTGGCGCCAATCAGCTAAAGGGAAGTACAACTGGCGCGCTAACAGAGCTGTAGATTTTGTGCTTTAAGTTTCTTTCTACGGAGGAGTAGAGTTGCCTTTATGACTTCTTCACATTTAGTTTCGTCGATGAATATATAAATATTATTAATCGTCGATGTCCGCTTCTTAGGTCAGTTATTCTCCTCCTTAAAACGAGGTCAGGTTTTCGAAAACTAATCGATATTACAGATTATCCATTTTAAGAAAATATGATAGTTTTACTTTCAATTTTGAAAGCATACATTCCTACATTCTAAATCCTTCTACCGCTTTGTCACTAAAGCGGGTTTTCGCACGCATACAATTCGCTCACATGACAGTGATTTTGATGATTATGCTTGTGTCTCATCACTCGAAATTCGTTTGTGTTGCAATTGTAATCAAATTTGGACGTTTCCATTTCTGTAAAAGCTTTATTTGTTATTGTTTTTTTTTTCTACTCTCCTTTGTCTGCTGCGCATAGCTCGTTATTATCCTGATTATTCCGTTTGTTCTGTTTTCTCCGTCGCAGCTGTTGCTGTGTCCTTAGCCGATGCAAATGCGCTCATTCAGTTGTGAAAATGTTGTTTTATCAATTCTGAATAGATTCAATCTCGTTGCACTCAATGCGCGAGAAATAGCGAAATAGTGAGTGAATCGTCGTGATATTCTCCTACAGAGTGCGCTTAAGTAAATTTAGTTGCTGCGTGTGAGCTTTGCCTGCAGTATAAGAAATATGACGGACTTCAGGCTTTTAATTGTTTTATTTGTAGTCAAATATTTAGATTGAGTGATGTGATTTTTGAATTATGTTATGTGCCGTTATTGTTAAAGAATTGTTCTAAAATAATTTTTTCTTCTTTATTTCAGGTAAGTGTAAACATTTTTCCGATAACAGTATGCCAATAAGTAGGTGAACTGGTAAGTTTTGACATATATTTGTAAAACTATAAAAAGTTAAGAAGTTTGTTGTGTTTCTATGAGATAATCTCAAAATTAAGTTTTGTGATTTGGGGAAAGGAATTCCATAGTCAAGTAACTAATAAGACTAGATTATTACGGTAACTGTAAGTTTTTTTCTTGGAATCTTGCCTTTTGTTGAAAAGCTTTGATAAAAGTGAAACAATTAATTCCGACATCCATCAAAAATATTCTGTACCATAATCACAGTTCTCTTTGTAAGGTTAAAGTATACCTTTTTAGAACTTCAATTAGAAGATATTGTAAACTAAGTTAATTTCTAAAAGTACTTTATGGATCTTTGACATACTCATTTATTTGTAAAGTAAAGAAACTTTCTGTTATGTTAACAAATCATTTGAAAAATCCTCGGCCTGCAATAGTAAAACACAATTTTTGGCGAAATTTATTTTATTGTTTAGCATAGTTTCCATCAAGATCGCTGACTATAGCGACCCTTCAACTTTTCGATATCATTTTGTTGTACGATTTGTCCTTTGCTTCAAAAAAGGGCAAATTTTTGGCAATAGTCTCTTCATTTGAAGAAAATTTCTTCTCAGCAAGAGATCTGAGATCTGAGAACAGAAAATAGTCGCTGGGGACCAGATCCGGAGAATACGGTGAATGCAGAAGAAATTCGAAGTCTAATTCATAGATTTTTGTCACCGTTTTCACTGACTTGTGACACGGTGTATTGTCTTAATGAAATATCACCTTCTTTTTCCTTAAATGCGGCTGTCCTCGGCGATCACGTCCTTCAAATGGTCCCATTCCTTTTTCAATGTAGTCAATAAAAAGTATTCCATGCGCATCCCAACATACAGGCCCCATAAACTTGCCAGCCAACTGTTGCATTTTTTGCACGCTTTGAAGCGGGCTCATCGTGTGCAGTCCACAGCATGACTCTCGATTGGATTTTGGAGTGAAATGATGGAGCCTGGTTTAATTCATTATGCGGGTTTATTGCGCTTGAACATTTCCAATCAATGCTCCCAATTATCAACTCGTCCTTGTTTTTGGTCAAAAGGGAGCTCGAGGGTCATATATCTCATACAGCACATCGTTCCATCGAATGCGGTATTCGCGTTGGCCAATGCGCAAAGGACCATAAATCTTCCGCAGAACCTTTCTCTCGAAAACTCGAAACTCCGACTCATCAGATATTGTCAACATCCATGGCTCTGCACCAAATAGCAAAACGGAAATAATGGGTGACTTGTAGAGTTTGGTTTTTGTTCGTCGAGAGAGGGCTTTACATCTCAGTTGCCTACTCAGTTCGAAGTAGCAAGAGATATTCAGCGTTGAATTTCAAGGCTGACATTGTTGTTGGTGTTGATAATGGTTCCAAGATAGTTGAAATTATCTGCGACTTCAAAGCTATGACAGTGACGTGCGAGCCTAGACGCCAGTGTGACGATTGTTTGTTTAATGACAAGAGATATTTCGTCTCGCCCTCGTTAACCACCAGACCCATTTGCTTTGCTTCCATATCCAGCCTGTAGAAAGCAGAACTAACGACGCGAATGTTGAGACAAATGATATCAATATCATCAGAATCGCCTTGTCTGAAACCTCGTTTGATATTGAATGGCTCGAAGAGATTCTTTACGATCCTGATGTAGGTTTTGGTCAACGTCAGTTTACACAGCCGCATTAGTTTTGCGGGGATACCAAATTCAGACATCGTGGCATAAAGGCAAGGAATTGTGCTTGAGTTCGGGCTGTCAAAAGCAGCTTTGAAATCGACGAAGAGGTGGTGGGTGTCGATTCTCTTTTCTTGCCCATTATTATATTCCTTTTAAATCCTCTGCAACGTCCACAAATTTGCAAAACCATATTCCTTGGAATATGATTGGCTTGAGATGTCTTGTAAACACTGGCAAACCCCATGACGTACAGAGTTTTAGCTTAGATCGTATAAAATAGCCCAGTCTTTTTAATATATTAATAATGACCAAACGGGGAACCTTAGGTACATGTAAAGAAAAACAAGTTTTTCTCGTCAAGGTTGGTGCTTCAAACTCTGCTAGAAGTTTGGTTAAACTTCTCTTCTCATTGTTAATGTGATCCTTAGTATTCGACAAATTGTGAAACCTACCTACATACATACGTATGTATATATCTCTTCTTGAACATAATAGGTTGTCAAAAAGTCTTGCGGTATTTTCGCTAGTTGGCGCTGAAAGCGCGTAGTTCTAGTTTTATTCGTCGCATCGGGTCATGCTATACCAGCTCATTTCACGCGCTAACACGTGTTTGATTTATTGTCGTTTCTTTTAAGTCGTTCGTGAGCTATAGTGTCGCAAACATGGAGCAAAATAAAGAGAAAATACAGCATATTTTACAGTACTACTACGATAAAGGCAAAAATGCATCTCAAGCCGCCAATAAAATTTGTGCAGTTTACATTTCCACCGCACAACAATGGTTTCAACGTTTTCGTTCTGGTGTAGAGGTGGTCGAAGATGCGCCACGCTCCGGAGGGCCTGTCGTCGAAAATTGCGATAAAATCGGCATAGTAGCAGCGTAGCATAGGTCAAGAGCTGGGCATGAGTCATCAAAAATTCATTTCAATTTCAATAAAAATATAAAAAAAAATTCAATAAAAATGCCGCAAGACTTTTTTAACAACCTAATATTACTTTACATTTAGCTATTCCTATGCGTACTCAATCGTTTTTACAAATTTAATTAATTTTATGCTGTTTGAAATATCTATCGAAACCCCGTCCTGCACATGACAATACTCACCCTTAACAACTACATCACGATAGCCGCCTGCATCATATTAGTTTGCGTATTTTTTCAAATTATTATTTATGTAAATATGTATTCATATTATGCCTGGTCTTGACCCCGACTCTATTGTCAGTTTTTGTTTGCTTTTACCAATTCAGGAAGTCAAATAAATTACACAACAGAAGTGCTTATCTATTTATGACAGTTGTTCCGCCACTCGTTTTTAATTCAGTTGTTTGGCTCATTTATCTACATCGCTTTGGTTCGTCAGTTTGGCGTATAATTAAATGCAAATACCGTAATAAATTATTTGTAAAAATTTCGCAATGAACGGCATGTGCGTGGAGAACTAACTAAGGTTCGTTTTGTAGAGGGAAATGGCGAAATAGATATCCTTATTTTATTGTTTAAAATGTATATCATCTCCCTCAGAGTAATCAACCTTGGATCCAATATATTTGTGCCAACTTTTTTTTCATTCCTCGAAACAATTTACCGGAATAGCCCTCAATGCGCGTAGCACTTCACATTTAATGTCTTCAGTGGACTCAAAACAGTTTCCCTGGAACGTTCGTTTGAGTTTGCTGAATAGCCATATTTTGCACGGAGCTAAATAGGGCAAATACGGTGGTTGCGTCACGGTATTGGTATTTGCCGAAAACCAAATTTTCCCGGCCCATAATTCCGCATAACACACAAATAGTATTCCTTGTTGACAGATTGGCCGGTCGGAAGGAATTCGGAGTGCACCACAACTCGATAATCGAAAAAAATTGTCAACAGAGCCTTTATTTTGATCTACTTTGACGTGGTTTTTTCGGCTTCGGCACACTTTTGCCACGATATTCGGCCGATTAATGGTCTGTATCCGCGTCGTAAGCATAGATCCAAGACTCATCGCTAGTACTAATACACTTGATAACATCCTGTTGGTCGGAAAGCATTGTTTCAGGATTGTTCGAAGTGAGATTATGGAGCCATATTTCAGTCATTGTTAGATATCGACACAAAAATTGGGGTTTATTTCGCTTGAACAAAATTTGATGACTATTTCATTAATTATCTTCATATAACCAAAGGGTTGAGTTTAGAGAAGATTAGCACTACAAGTATAACTGCTTGTAATCTTTTATCTATATGATTATACCAGTTTATGCGACTTATACCAGTTGCCTATTCAACCTGTTTTAGCACTGCACTCTTGTTAAAAAACACGACACGACTCCTATGCAATTGGATCGGATACAATATTGTGTGATAAACTTCATTAAAGTGTTATAATTGCTTGCTTGAATATAAGGTTAGGTTTCATATGGCTGATCCATGGATCATAAAATATTACTTAAAAGGAAAAAATATCCTTATTGGCGACTTCTTGGGAAAAAGGTCGTTACCTTATTCTATATGGATATCTTAAATACAGAGGGACTAGATCGGCTCAGTTCTTCGCGCTGTTTATTTCTGGGTGATCAGTCCTTCTGGTTGTTACAAATTTCGTGGTAAAGTTAATATACTGTGTTCGGGGAATAAAAAATGGAGATTGTACGCCTAACCCATCCAATTTTTAGTTGTTGATATTTCAGTATCCGTTTTAAGCAATACATGGATTCTTAAATGAGGGAAAGGAGGAGGCTTGTTATTGCTCATTTTCAATGAAATTCTTTATTTCTGTGAAAGTACAGGCCATAGACTTAACGTAGCCTTACAGGAAATAGTGTAACGGCGTTAAATCGCGCGACCAAGGCGGCCTATTGACTGGACCATTTCGTGAGATAACACGTTCACCAAACTTGGTTTTCAATAAATCGATTGTGACATTCGCTGTGTGGCTTGTGGTGCCGTTCTGTTGGAACCATTGTGTATATTTGGTTATTATTGATCAGTAGCGATTCTCATTCACAGTAAAGTGTCGGTCTTGAACATCACGGAAGAAGTACGGCCCAATGACGCCGCCGGCCCATAAACCGCACCAAACCGTAATGTGTGGATTGCTGCCTGACCAATAACGTATATTTTGCTTATGACGAACCCATTCACCCAGAAGGGAGCCTCATCTCTGAAGATGTGTTTTCGATGAAAATCCAGATCATTTTCAAGCTGTGACTCAGCCCAATTCACGAACATACGACGATTGTGGTGGTCAAGCGGCCTTAGTACTTGCGTCAATTTGATTTTTTAAGAATAGAGGAGAGACTGATTTGGGTTTTTATCAATTGATGCGCTGGTGTCAGCAATATTCTCTCTGCGGGCACTTCTTTGTCTCACTGCTACGGGATTCAAATTTTTCTATAAGATACTCAATTTGATCTGAGAGGACTATCACACTACTGAAAAATCCGTTATATATATGAAGATATAGGGTTTCCCTCCAGGTTCTTAAACAATTATGTAATATTATTCTGACCCTTTTCCTTCCTTTCAGCTTTCTGACCAACCCAAGCTCACGTGACGTCACAAACAAACTGCTTTCACGATTTTGGCTCAATCAGCTGTATTATGTGATTTTCAATGTTGCCAATCAAGCGAACTTTTGTTAATCCCCTTTGTTTGTCGAAAAAACCGCGCTGAATGCACAGTCAAAAAGCGAAATGTATAACGGCACTCTGCTGCTGTGTTTGTCTATCGAATTCTGCTTAATGTTTCATTGCAAGTGGTATTTACATTTCTATTGTGTTGCAGCAGTGGCGCACATTGGCAACATTGATAAGCAAAATACGCAATAAATAAATATTTGACTATTACAATTTTTTATTCTTACCCATTTATGTCTATGCAGCGAGCAGCGGAAGCGAATGCATTTGTCTATATACTTATACTATGTATGTATGTATTTCTGTATTTCGTTTTAGGCGAAATTTGACATTGTTATTGCATTGAAAGTGTGGTTATTTTTAAATATTTACTGAACGCGCACAAAGCTGCAGCTGTGGCAGTGGAGCTTGCAGCGAAAAAAACGCCAGCCAGTGCAGTGTTTTGCTGCGATAACTGTGCAACATGCCACATGCAACACGAGTGGCAAGAGCATACAGCCGGTGGGGCGCTGAGTTTGTACGCTACGGTCTTTAGCTGCTATCGATCCTGCCACACAAACACACACATACATACAACGCCACTGCTTGCCTGCAGCGCGTATTACTACTGCTGTGGCATTGTTAAATATTTGCGAAATATTTTATCATACTTTGTGCTATATTACACTTTGGTTAAAATATTTTAAGTAAACAATTTCGGCGTTGCTGCCGCTGTCGCTGCTGCTGCAGCCACCAACCAGCATCGATGCGGTTTTGTAAGCCAATTGTGCGCGCACTCGCTTGTTTGCCCTTGTTGTTGTTGTTAATGATGTTGTTGCAACAACGTCTGCCATATGCAACTAATAAATTTTTGTGCGTTCGCACACATTCTCCAACTGCGTGCCGCTCAAGGCTGTGCGTGGCTTGTAAATGCGATCGGCACCCTTGTCGTTGTCATTCCTTGGCATTTGTGGCAAGGAAGCGCCTGAAAGAGCGTGTTGCTGGAAAGTTTAGCTGCTATGTTGCGGCAATGGTAGTAAATACATACACCGAAATATGTTGCGTGTAAAGTAAAAATACGCACACGCAAATATTCAAATGTCATACTTAAGTGGCAAGTTGCGATCACCCGGCAGAAGCTTCTTGCTTAACCTTATTCATAACGGAAACGTAAATTTTGTGGCTAACCATCAGTTTGTTAACAATAAATCAATGAAAAATTGTAGGATTTAGTGTTCGACTGTGTTCACACGAGCACGCTTTTGTCGTCTAAAACGGTTTTTTGTAGACTAGGTTACGTAGATGAAAAACTAATGCCGCTTAGGCTGGCAATGTTTGCATAAACGTATATGAATTTGAGAATGCGATATGAAAGAGAATCCAAAAAGATTTCCAACTCAAGTTTTCGTACTCGTGTCGCTTTTGTGAACGCAATGAGCGGATTCCAAAGAAAATTTGTCAATATTGAGCGACAAAGGAGTCCTCGTGTAATTAATGGAGTTTTAGTATCAGAAAAAAGTTTCATATTCATATTATATATTTTTTTTTTCTAAAGAGAACTTTACAGCCTTAATCCAAGCGGGATTGTCCTCATAGACTTTAAACTTTACATATCTTCACAGAAAACAGGTGTGATAATCGCCAATCGACTGGCCCAAATCTTGAAATTATCTCACCGAAGTATTCTCTCAATAAATTCATTGATTGATGCGATGCGTGCTTAAATTTCAGGCATCATATTTGAAGAAATATGGACTGATGATAAAATCGGTCCATAAAACACGCCACACCGTGCTGGCTTGGAACATGTTTTTGCTCGAAAAAAGTACTTATTTTTATTTGTGTTGGTATTACTTGAAAGTTTCGATCCATCGTGCGTCTTTATGGCTCCAAAGTTTAACTTATAGCTCAACACTAGAAGCTCTTCTTTCATTTTTCTACCATTTAGGTTTGTGATTCACAAGAAACAACCTTTATAAGCTTTTAGGTCATGGTCTATTGCTATTAAGGCAAGAGCGTCGGGCGATGTGTGTATATTCTGGATATAAAATGAAATCAACAATATTTAACAAGGACATACATTAATTAATACATTAAAGGCTATCGGACATCTATGACACTAGAGTTACGAGTATTCGGAATGGTGGTATTATTTGATAGTTTTGATCTGTGGTGAGTCTTTGTGACTCGAAATTTTAACTTATAGTTCAACACTTGAAACTCTTCTTTCATTTTTGTACCATTTAGGTTTGTGATTCACAACAAAACAATTTTTGTGCGATTTTAGGTGATGGTTGCTACCACAGTCAGACATTTGACGGATGAAATTGTTCAAAATCGATAAGACAAAAACATTTCTGAAAGCTGAGGACTAAAATTGATTAATGCGAGTACCGCTTCTTGATATTTTCCCACTGTTTTTATGTCTTATTGTTATTTTTCTGAGTCACCCTACATGTAGACAACGATTTTTTCATATACTAAAGGCAGTAAAGTAATAAAAAAACTGTTGTCTATAGTTAGGCTTTTTAGATAAATAAGATATATAAATTAGAGAACAAAGTCAAATTATCTAAAATGGTCTAAAATCTTTCTGTCTTAATATTATTACATTTTCACCGTCATCCTAAATGTAGGCAACTATATTTTGCTACATCCAGTGAAAAAAATTAAACGTTGTCTGCAATTAGGCGTTTAATATATATAAGAAAATTTGTAAAAAATTTGTATTGCAAAGCAGTTTTTAAATTATTAAAAATTTGACTCAAAAAATATAACAAAAATTTGTGTGAGGTAGAAAATGTCTCGAAAAAAATTCCTTTATATTAAATAAATGCCTTACCTCTCGTAGGAGTTTGCTATTTTAGATAATAAAATCCTCATACTTATATTTTTTTTTACAATTTTTCATACTTTTTGGCTTCTTTTATAAGTTGTACTTATTTTTGTGCGAACTGCAGTTTATTGCCAACTATCTGCTGCCACCCACATACATATGAAAGTGTATGTTTATTGCCATTGTGCGAAATTTGTTGCAAACAGTCGTATGCTTGTTGCTGTTGCTGTTGCAACTTATGATGCTATTTTTTTGGGTTAAGTACGGGCGGCACTCACAACTTGTACGACGTCATAAAATGCCACAGTATGCAAATTTCCAAATCGAATTGTACATAAACAAGTGGATTTTCACGCGGCGCCTTCTGTCACACACACACACACACAAAGGCACACTGGCATATTACTTCCTGCAATGCTGCCGCGCCACCCACGCACTGTCGACAGCGGAGATCGGCTCATAAAATGGCATGTTTGCGACATTAAAAAATCGTAAAATTACAAAGAACAAAAGTCTGAAGTTTTCGCATTACAACGAAAACGAAAAAAGTGAAGAAAATAAAAATAAAATCAGAATAAAAGCAGGCCACGGAAGGGATGCGCGAAGACGGCGAATGAAATGAGAAATCAAATCAATGCGACTCTTTCGCGAGCAAAATATGCAAAGATGTTGCTGCAGCAAACAGTTTAGCGACAATAGAAAAGCGCAACATCAACAACTTTTGCCGACGCATTCGTAACGCAGCCCGCGCTAGCAGCTAACTGAAATCCGTAGAACAAACAACTTTTCGCCGCATTATCGTGCTGCGCCCGCGCGCACTCAAGCGTCCAAAGCCGCAACGCAAAATTATACAAAACTTGCCAATTGTTGTTGTTGTTAGGGCGCGCTGTTTTATTGCTGCTCAATGAGCGATGAAGTGCAGCGATTTAAGAGCGCGCGATTGTTGTTGTTTTTGTTGTTGCTATTGCACCTTTTGTTGTTGTCAAGTTTTATTGCATTTTGTTGTTGTTGCAATTGTAGTCATTTTTGTTGTTGTACAATTTCTTGTAGTTGTAAATTTTATTGTTGTTGTAAATTTTCTTGTTGTTGTAAACTTTATTGTTGTTGTAAAATTTTATTGTTGTTGTAAATTTTCTTGTTTTTGCAACTTTTCTTGTTTTTGTCACTTTTATTGTTTTTGTTTTGTAAATTTTCTTGTTGTTGTTGTTATTATTACTCTTGCCGTTGTTGTTGTGGCGCACTGCAGTCATTGCAGCTGCCATTGCTGCAACTATGCCACAGCAATGAACGTTTTGCGGAAATTGTGAAACTGTGGCAACACCAATACCACCACCACCGCAGACGCAAATCTCATTTCAGCGCTGCGAAATAAACAAACCCATCAACTTGGATTCACTAACAGATTTGGTTCAACAATTTCGAGACATCGGCGAAATGGGAATTTTCATGCTGCTTAAATATTTCCCTCAGCCGCAGCGGCGATCCTTACTCGCTACTTGAGCGCTGCTTTGTTTTTGTCGCGCCAGCAAGCGCAGAAAAATTGCCGCGAAAAAGGCAAAACTGTGGAGCAAAAAGAAGAACTCTTCGCGCTCGCCGTTGAAGTGTTGTGAAAATGAACAGCGCCAAGGAGAAAAATAAGTTTTTCAAAGTAGTAAAGTTTTTGAGTTATTCTTCTAGGAAATGTCTTAGTACTACAAGAAATCTTTGAAGCTGGACGTTTTTATGCGAGGCTTTGAGGAACATAATGTGACAAGCAATATGACTTATGTTGCCTCGCTTGAGTGGTACGCGGTGACATTTAAAATTTGTGAAAGAGAATTAGGTTAGTTTTTTAAGCAATTTTCAACGAATAATTAAGGAGAAGAATTCGTTTACGGTTTGCTTTGCATCGCTAATAAAGTTAGTTCAGGTTTCATAAGTTTTCAAGTAGCTCAGATGCTATATTTTTTAAGAAAATATGCCTTGTTTAAGAGCTCAAACAGAGTAGTTTTAACGATAGTTACAGTACTAAATAACTAGTAAACTCAAATTTTATTCCCGCTGGACACAAGTCAGATTCAACGATTTTTGTAAACCTTTTACTCTAGAACAACTATTCCGAAATAAATATTTCTCTGTTTTTGAGTCCTTTATTGCGAGCTCTCTATCAACTATAGCTTTAGGCCACCAGATCAATGCAATGTCTTTCAAGTGGAAGTGAACACCATCAAATGTAGATGGACTGCTCTGCAGTGCAGCTTTTTTAGAGAGATTTACATTCTCTCCAATAGCAGAGCGGCTGTACTGGCCTGCTGATTGTGCACTCATGACTATCAAGACTAGTCAATTAATGCCTGATTTCTGATAAATAACATTGATCATTTGTTATCCGACTGGTTTAGGTGTATGGTCTCAGCGGAATTGTAAATACCAGAGAACACCCCCAATTTCATGAGATGAGGAACGAATTCGCATTCCGTTGTTCTCTTTCTCTCTAAAGCTACTAGATCTATGGCTCTCAGGTGAGCTCGGAATGCGTTGGTAAACATTAGAACTTGTACAACTTCTAGCGCAGAGCGCAGCTTAAGAGGTTCTCTGAACTCCCTACTCATAGCAAGGTTTATCTCGACTATTTCAGGTATTCTGACTGAATATTTTTTAACAAAATGTAATTTGTCAAAGCGGTATGGAGAAAGGTGAGGTAGAATCATCTAGGCACTTTCTTCTCTGCTGCTCAGCTTTTGTCAGCTTTGAGTTTTTTTTTTTTTGCAAATAAAGTTATAACTCTTGTTTTGATTGCAATACATCGAGGTATTTGAGTAACTTTGCACTCTTTTTTATCAAGATTGATAAAATTATTCATTATTCATGTCATTCACGGTATTTAGAGCCCAGCTTAAGCGAATATCTCGGTACACAGAAAAATTAAGGGGTTGATTGTGTTCGGAATCCCGTTATTTTCTACCAGAAGGAATAGAAAATTCTTATCAAGAAACCTCAAACAATTTAAAGCGATTCAAAACGTCGTGAAAGTCTGCATATTTATGACTAAAGAACTATGCAGCCTTTCATACTTTTGCAAAATCTTGCTAAAAACATTTGCTCATTGTGAGGGTAGGACCACTATGCTTTCTATAAACAAACCCATAACTTTCAGTTTTGATCTGACCATATTTATTTTATACGTGCTAACATAACATTTTGCGCAAATCGTTCTTCCTTTTCGCTGTTTGGTGTCAATTGGAGATTCCAAGTTTAGCCAGGTCCTCCTTCACCGAGTCTTTCCAACGGAGTGGAGGTCTTCCTCTTCCTCTGCTTCCTCAACGGGTACTGCGTCGAATACACTCAGAGCTGGAGTATTATCATCCGTTCTTAAATCGCTGAACTTTGTCAATGCCTTCGTATATCTCGTACAGCTCATCGTTCCATCGACTGCGGTTTTCGCCTTACCAATGCGCAAAGGACCATAAATCTTCCGCAGAATCTTTCTCTCGAAAACTCGTAACACCGACTCATCAGATGTCACCCATATTTCTTCTCCAGTCTCGTGAAGGTAGAAATAACTAAAAATTTAAGAAGTCATAGGATAGGAGTCGCCTTGTCTGAAACCTTGTTTGGTAATGAATGGGCCGGAGAGGTCCTTCCCGATCCTGACGGAGCGTTTGATATTGCTCAACGTCAATTTACACAGCCGTATTAATTTTGCGGGGATACAAAATTCAGACATCGCGGCATAGAGGCAGCTACTTTTGTGCTGTCAAAAGCAGCTTTGAAATCAACGAGCAGGTGGTATGTGTCCATTCTCTTTTCACGGGTCTTTTCCAATATTTGGCCCACGGTGAATAATTGGTCAGTTGTTGATTTTCCAGGCCTATCAGATTGTTTCTCCATAGCTTATAGCTGCCTCTAATAGCGACCGATCAAAATCAGAATGAAGATCTAGATTTATTTGTAATATTTTATGCTTTAAAAAATGCACCTGCAAAGGGAAGGAGCTTCGGTTAACATTTTTCCTTGTTATATTATTCATTCTTATCGCTTTCCATAAGTGTATACCTCTGCTCAAAAATTAAAAACACCCTTGATTTTAGTTCAACCTGAACTAGCACTAAGCCTACATCAAATCAAGGCCACTTCAGAGATAACTACAAATAAAATAAATAAATAAACAAGCAATTGTCTTTTAATTGCACTTAGCATACGAAATTGTGTCTATTTAGTTAACTAATACTTGAATGTCTGCATACATATGTATATATTATGTGTGAATATGTTAACCATAAATTCAATTAGAATAAATATTCATTTCGTAATCTGCGTTTGCGCCGCTTACAATTAATGCTATTAGAGAATTTTCGAAAATCTCATAAAATTAATTTAAAAGCGTTAAATGTGGATAAGACGCCATAAAAGCGGATAAGAATGCGTGTTTGCCACAAATTCAAAGACATACATAAGCGCATACACATATGTATGAATGTGTCTGCCAGCAGCAAGTGTTGTGAAGCCAAATTGCTCGCAGGAAGTAATTCCAGAAACGTGCCACTTGAAAGCAGACGCATTAACATTCATATTTAATAAAGTTATGCCTGTATGTGTGCACATATGTACTTTCATTTCATACACACACTTAAGCCAATGGCAGTACTTATGCATATACCCAACAGGTAATTTGTAAACATATGAGCTTATTTGGCAAAATCAGAGTTTTTTTAAGCTAAATTCACCTAGGAAAACTCAAGTCAAGAATAAGAATTTCGAAATCTGCAAAATTTATTTTTCGATTTTTTCAATGAAAAAGAACTGCTAAGGTAGTTTCTGCTAAAAATATAATTTAAAAATTAAAATATTTTAAAAAATTATTATTTTATATACATACATACATATAGTTCATCTCAACTTCATGCTTTTTCCATCCGTTATCAATGATCCGAATTGATTTTTCAAGTAAATTTATGGGAACCTATAAGAAAATGGAGCTGAAGTTATCTCACAGTATAAATATTGCGGTTACTGGTTACCATCTTTTGTTCCAGAATTCATTTGCTTTCAAGAATAGAGTCTTGAAGTTATTGAATTTCAAAACATAACAGTTGTTTAATGACTTGCTAGCGCTAGTACACTTGTTATATAATAATTTCTTCGAACAGAGTTTCCATATAGTCAGTTTTTCTCCTTACAAGTATTTAGCTCGTTAATTTTGAAATTCTGGACTCTCTGTTCACTTCTATACAATACTTAGGTTTTCCAATTTCTCATACATTTTTGTCCATTACTACAGATCATCAAAGTTTTATTACAGTCAGGTCATAGGCTCCTTTTCAATTAAAAGGCATTTGGAAACCACTTCAGACTTAAAGATGAAGCTAAGAGACGAAAAAATACGACGAGCAAATATGAAAAAATTCTACTTAAGCTATCATGATTTGAACATGTTACACCCTGAGCAGGGTATACTAAATTTGCCACGAAGTTTGTAATACCCCAGGTTCTGCCGAGCATCTGCCTACACGCATATAAAGCATTGCTAGCTTGTCTCACTCTTTCTTCTACGTTGTCTTTCCACAGCAGTTGGCTGTCCAAGACTACCTCAAGGTACTTGGTGCTGTTAGTGAGAGAGGTTGTATCTATTTATCGAAGGGAACCTCCATAGAAGAATTTTGAGCTTTCTTGCAGCAGATCCGTTTTCTCTGGGTTCAACCCCAGACTAGCTTGCGATGCCCAATTCTGAACTGTATTGAGAGTGGTGGTCATAATACTGCTGCTAGTCTCTAGATACCTACCCGTTATTAAGATTTCAATGTCGTTCGCATATGCCACTATCTTAGGGTCCGTCCAATTTCTTAGCAGTTTATTCACTACTAATGTTCATAGAAATGGGGATAGCACTCCATCTTGCGGAATACCTCTACAGAGTTTCTTGTTCATTCTAGCGTCGTTCCATTCTGCTTTTATCCTTCTAGAGATCTAAAGGCTTCTAATCCAGCATTGTATACCAGGATCAAAACCTATTGACTGGATACTATTTAGAATAGATTCGGTAGATACGTTGTTAAACGCTCCAGAAATGTCCAGGAATGCTCCAAGAGCCTATTCTTCATATTCAAGAGCCGTTTCGATATTAAATACCAGTGTATGTATTGCAGTCTCTACTGACCTGCCCTTGGTATATGCGTGCTGCGATTTGGACAAAGTTCTAGGAGGCGCTCCGGTCCTAATGTCTACGTTTTCTCTAGCGTTTTCAGCAGAAAGGAAGTTAAACTTATAGGTCTAAATTCTTTTGAATAGGTTGCGTTGTTTGTACCTGCCTTCGGTATGAAAAGTACTCTAGCCTCTCTCCATGAGTGTGGTACAAAGCTGAACCTCATACATCCCCTAAAAATCGTCTTTAGCCACGGCACGGTTAGACAGAACGCATTCTGTAACATTGCTGGAATGTTTCCGTCTGTGCCGGGAGCTTTATATGGGTCGAACAAGCGGACTGCCCATTCTATTTTATTCTCCGTAAAGATGTGTTCGGGAAAGTTTATCACACTACTTTCTTCAAAGCTAGGACTAACCGTGTTCTTAAAGCCTGGAAAGTGCACACTGAATAGGTTTTCGAATGAGTTCTGGCAGTTGTTCGTTTACTCTCCTCTACGAATTAGACCGGGTGAGGCGGGGCTTTGGATAATAGTTTCCTAGGTCTCGCACATCGTGTGTCTTTTCAAAGCCACTACGAAAGTTCTTTCAGGATTCTCGCTTTGTGCTGCGCACCAAATGTCCCTTAGAAGATCTTTATATTCGTTCCAACAGTCCTCGATCTGTGTTAGCTTGAGAAATAATTATTACAGCAAAAAACAAAATAGCGTAAAACGTTATTTTATGTATGATGAAAGTGAGTGAGAGAGAGAGAGAGAGAGAGTTAGAGATTGAGATGGATCTAATGAGAAAGGAGATATGATGTATTGGTTTGACTTCAACCTTCACAGAAAGAGAGCAAGGCTGTCCTCTCGTGATCTGATCCTACTGGGTATCACGCTACCAAAAAGTCAGCGGATATACATAGGTATTTATGTAATGCGTTTGTGGTTATGTGCATGCATTAATAAATAATACTGTAAATAAACAAATAACCTTAAGAACACTCAAGTCATGAGAAAGCCACATCCACACAAAAACGCGGCAGCCAGAACACAAAGCGCTCGAACTTTAGTGTGTGGCAGACTTTTAGAAAGTTCAGCAGTCAAAAAACTTGCCGAAGGAGGTGATAAGACTTTTCGAGATATGCGTGCAACGCTTGAAATGCGAGTGAAACGAAACGGAAACAAAAATTAATTAAAGCAAACCACAAAATTACAGCAACAACAACAGCACCAAAGGGTATGTGGTGCGGCACGGCAACAATGATGGCGGCATGCAAATGCAACACTGTGTTGCGGCAACGCCGAACGACGACGAGCCGAGGCAGTGTCAGCGGCAGCGGCAGGAACTGTGGTTGAGCCAAAAAGCCGGAAATGGAAATAAAGATAGGAATGAAAGGAAATAAAATAAAATGTAATTTGTGAATTTCGCCGAGTTTTTGAATATTTCTGCTCCCGTGTGTACGTGTATGTGTGTGTGGGTGTGCGTGTGCAAGCGTGAAATCATATAATAAGCGTAATAGAATTAAAGAGCTAAAGGGTAAATGCGACAGCACAACCGCCAACTGCAACAACAACAACTACATATGTAACAGTCGCATGGCAGTAATAGCTATAATAATAACAACAACAAACAACTGGCGTACAACATTTAAATTGCGCGCTGACGTCGCCAGATAAACACCAGCATGGGGGTGTGGGAGCCAGAGGCGGGCACCAAGCGCCGACGAAAAAGTTGTATGCAAATGATTTACGCGTGACGCGAGCGTGGCGAGAGGGGCACCATTGGTAGGTGAGCTGGTTGCATGATTGGTTTGGTGGCGTTGTTTGGGGTGAGATGGAGTGGGGATGTTTGGGCCAAGCAAACACCACCCGACAAGTGACGGCAGTTTGACAGTAAATGCGCACTTGCCCACATTTCGTGGGCGCGTATGAGTGTGTGTGTGTGAGTGAGAGTGCTTTTGTGTATAAAGTTGTTGTTGTTGGCCCGTATTGTTGGCTGGTAGCGGCTGTGGGATTTAACGCTGCGACTTCGAATTGAAATGCTCGTCGGCGGCGTGTTGATGCGTGTTGTAGCGACCATAAAGCCCGCCAGCCTGCTATAGCCCGGTTCTTGCCATGACAACAGTGTTGTTGCGGTGGCTCAATATGTTGTTTGTTTGTTTGTTGTTGTTGTTGTTGATTTCGTTGCAATTTCATTGCCATACACAAATACATTTGCATACCTCTAAAATGTTTGTTTTTCGATTTTGTGTTTTTTTCTGTTTCTGTTACAGTTTCTGTTTCTGTTTGTGTCAAACTCGGCACTCTTTCGCCAGAGTTGCTATTTGGTAAAAGCGACGCATTGTCGAGTGAATTTGCAAGTTTTCAATTAAAATACCACCAAAAGCGCGCCATTGAAATAACTACATACAGTTACAATAATGTTGCAAACGAAATTTTCGAAACGAAACTTTGCAATGCTTACGACCTCTGACGTTTGATTTGGCAACTATGTACGTGTGTACATTCTTGAATACTGACATTTGGCGAGCGAAGGCTTTTGTTTTTGTATTTTGGTAGTGCACGATATATTGTTTGTGGGGTCATGTACATATGTGGGCATATACGCATGTATATATATACTTTTGTGTCAAACTGTGTGCCATGGTGACAGGCGTAATTAAATTTCTGGTATGCTTTAAAACTTGGATTATGTTCGCTAGAAAATTAATTGAAATTTTTTTAAAATCTGCAGCTAAACTTTATAAAAATTTGTGTAAAATATATTAACTTTTGAAGAGAAAAAATTTCATGAAAGAGAAGTCTCACTCTGATCCTTATGTCAGCCCTCTCGGAAATTTCATTGTTCATCGTGTTTAGTGAATGTCACTGCTGGCAATCTCATCAGCTATTTCATTTTCTGTAACGCCCTTGCGATTTGTTTAACAATCGCTTGGCTATAAAAAAAAGTTGAGTAACCTGTCAAGTGCCGCCATTGAAGTGGTTCTTAGTTTTACAGCAAGCAGTGAGCCAGCGCTTCTACGGTTTCCTGTGAGATATTTTACCGGTAGTTGTCCACCACATCAAATTACTGTAAAGTCAGATTGGCTTTTCTACCGCTGTGTACCACGATTGCATAAGAAAAGGTGATAGGCCCGATGTTGACCCTAACATCTCCCCTTTAAATCTTGTGAGTATCCATGACGGGATCTCATATCTCATTACCATACTCGTCTTCTCGGCATTTACCTCTAGGTTAGCCGATATTTCCCATTCGAGTATAACTTTTAGAGCGCTATTCTAGACTGTCAATTTGAGGGCTTATCCTTTAAATGTTTACAGAAGCTCATTTGTCATTTTTATCTAAATTATGATGGCGACTTCTAGTCCGGTTGCTTCTAGACTATTAACTATTGCGCCATTGCTGATATATTAAATGCCCCGTTTATGTTAAAAAACGCCCTCGGAGCGTATTATCTATGCTCTAGAGCTCTCTCTCTCTCTCTATTTAAGGTTAACGATGAAGCGCAGTCTCAGTGGACTTAGCCATCGCTGAAACTGATGGCGCCCACACTCATATCATCATTAGGCCCATTATGATCCCGAGTACTTATAAATTAAGTCTTATCCAGCAACTCAGTTCACTTCGTAACATACCTGAGTTTTTCCACTCCAGTTCTAAGTTGGAACATTTGAAGCCATGGAAGACATCCCGTTTCCTGTTTTATTGTATTTTCAGAACTTTTTTCACATATCATGAGGTATATCGTGGAGTGTATATAAAAATGTTTTCAGAATTTTTTGATGACATCTGTGGGAGAAATGGCTGGGTGAATGAGATGCGTTTTTTCATTGGCGGACACGATTTCTCATATTTGGATCATCATTCTAAAACACAAAAAACCAATTTATTCTTAAACAGTACGTAAATGGTTATCGTTCCTACTAGAATCATGAAAAAATGTTGATAAATAAAAAAGTAATTAACGGTTTTTTTTTAATTTTTTCCCCATGTGTTTTTACATAAATTTTGTCATAACACTGTCAATAAATTATAAAAAATATAGGGACGATAGCCAGGCGTTTTGTGTACATTAAAAAAAAAATTAAGCAAATCGTTTGAGTAGTTCGACCGGAATCAGGTCCGCCAGTTTAAAAAAGTGTGTTTTGAGAAAAGCGCGTTTAAAAAGCGTTATTATTATTAGCGGTATTATTATTTGTGGGCTTTTCGAAACCTTCCATTGGTAAAGTGGGTTTCCACATTAATTCTAAGGGTATAAAGGAACAGAAAATTCAAAAACAAAAAAAAAAAAAATTGAAAAAAGATTACCCTACTGACCCCTTAACTTGTTGGTTAGCTGAAAGACTTAATTGTAGTTATTTTGTTTTAACCTACCTTCTATACTATATATGCATTACTTTAGAATAAGCCCGGTCCCGTTCTTATTTCACCCATCATCAGTGAATACATATATTTCGAGTTGGAAGGGATCACAGAACCACTGAGCCGTAAAAATGTTGTGTTAAATTGCTCTTGGACTTCCTTTTCTCGGTTGCTTTGCCAATTTAGTCCGCGTTCTAAGTTTTCGAAACTTAAGATATGAAATAAGTTATAGTTATTTATCGAAAGCGTAAGACTCGAAACTAATATGTTTTTGTGACGAAAAGCAGAAGAGATTTCTCCATCAAAGAAAGTAGTGTAGTTCATTTGCATATGCGTCAATGGACATGTTAGCTCAGGGTTACCAGTTTGTTTGACCAATCGGTATAGTTTGTTCTATACACTACTCCTCAAAGCTTGGCGAATCGAAAGCAGCTAGTACTCGTATTGCGTGGAGTAAATTATATTTAGGAACCTGGTATACCTAATCTAAGTCAGTTTTCTTTATGCCGCAATAGTGAATATACATAAATTGCCTGTTCTGTGTAATTGGCCCGAATACTCTCTTTCTAATGGTTATGCTACTAGTTATAAAACTCTACAACCGTTAAAAAAATAAAAGTTAATTACAAATGATGTATCTTCAAACTAAATGAAAATATTTGCAGTCACTGTACTCGTTTAATGGCGAAAACGTTTAATTTGCAGGCGATAAACTAACCCAAATGAACTTTTTAATGAATTTGTCTACAAAGCAGAGTCCACTTGAGAGTCTTTTCCTTAAATATGCCGTATAGTTAATATACACACACACGCTTGCACTACATAAAAATAAGCAAAAAAGAGTTGCAATGCAAGAATGCGGAAGAAACGAATATTGCCAAGTTGCCACAGACAATTTGTCACGCTCACATGCCACACCTACCAGAGTTGCTCCGGCTTTAACAACTGAAACACTAATTTGTTCTCTAAATTTGCATTCCTCGCCTCAAATGCACACACACATTCACACAAATGCCTGTATGCAAAGGGTGCTCTCTCCTTAACTGTCATATCATTTTTAATTGTCAGCCTCATATAAAAATAAATATCTAACAGCAAGAGCAAAGTAAGTAACGGTTTGTTTTAGCACTTTCACGGTGTTGGGTACGTGCTTTTTTGCGAAATTTTACCAAACCGTTAGTTGGAAAGTGCAAATTAGTTTTTATTATAGTCAACATTTTATGACACGGCTGACAGCGGCTGTTTTAGTGTGTCGTAAGTGGAAGCAGCTTTAGAGGTCGTGACTTGGAGCTACAAGTACTATGAATAGAGCTTGTTGGAAAGACGAAAATGTAAGAAATTCGCTAATAGATTATAAAGCCTTTCGTAAAAATTCCATTTTAGAAGGGAAAATAGAGAATTCATTCTAAAATGTTGTCTTAAATGTATTAGAACAAAGGCAGACTAGATATAATTATCAGTCTTACTATGGTTAAAGCTTTGTAAAGTTACTCCCTAGATTCATTGGTTTTCAGAGTTTCTTCTTCTTTAAAATAGCCCACAGCTGCTCTATTGGGCTTAAGTCTGACGACTGTGGAGGACAATCGAGAAGTTCAATTCCATTCAGGTCACAGTCCTGCATGGATATGTGATAAAAGGTGTTGCTCATGCTCGAGTTCAAATATGTCAAGACTTGGAAAATGTGAGTCATCGAATAGACTCTCCACGGTCTTTGTGTTCACTCTAATATACTCTACGGCTGCTATATTTTCTTCACCGCGTGCTGGACGTGGTCTATTCGAATATTATTGAATAATGAATGCTGGATCTCAGGATGGGTGATGGTGTTGCAAATAGTACTTTTAGTGGGTCGATTATATTGGCCATAAGTTTAGCGAAGCGCGTGAAACACATTCTTTACAGAACGTGAATTTTCGTAATAAAGTTGAACGATTTGTAATTTTTATTTTAATGTATTTGTTGTGCTGGCGTAAGTCCTTCCATGATGAAATGCCAAACAATACTAAAGAAATATAAGATGACAGCTTGATACGTTTCAGGCGTGTTCTGTCAAAAAAAGGCATTGAAGAAAGTACCTCTACTTGGATCACCCGTTAGTTCCTTCACTTGTTAGTGAGATAAAATTGTGCGATCAAATGACAGAGAAAGTCAATCAGACACCAGCGTGTTTTAAAATGAAGTAGAAGCCATTTTCTCATTAAATTGAAATAAATTCCAGGCGATCCTTTCATTTTTACATACCTCAAAAATATCGTTTGTGTTGACCGGTCATTTTCATTTAATATCTTATAAATTGATGTAGTATCTTTCCAATTTAGATATGTAGTCATTACAGTGATATGTACTAAGCTATATTAATGAACAATTAAGCATAGAGTGATAGGTAACAGTCAAGTAATAAACTAAATTAATAAACATTAAAAATATTAGTCAATTTACAACTTAAGTGTCTCAGCTAATTGATTTATGATCTTTTTAAATCTTTCTATTTTTAGTAGAATAGATTTGACAAGAAAATTTGAAGAAAACTTTTTGTTGATTGAGTACTAATTGACAAGTAATTAATTGCCTAATTGACAATTTAAAGCATCTTAATTGAATGAAAGTACAGAAAATTTTGTATGTGATATGTTATATTGAGTTTATGAATAGAGTTAGGTGAGAAATGAATAAAGAGATATATGTACGTATATAAATGAATAAATTGTGTCACTAGCATTAATTTTGTTCACTTTATTGCTTCTTTTAATGATTGTAATTTATAAATTTTTATTTTTTCTCAACAACTAATTAACAAACCCACTTTTTAGTCGTTAATTCCATTACCTTAAGAACTTTTTTTACCTTTAGTTTAATTTCCTGCAGTTTCTATAGTCGAAAGGGAAGAAGGTCAAAAATTTAGAGAGCTACCAGTTTCCTTTACACTTATTAGTGAGTTCACTCATTAGTATACTACTTGAACTATTACTTCGAGGCGACTAACTGCTTTTCCATATATTTTTTCTATACTTGAGCAATTGTTTTCATGTCTCTAGACTCCTCATGGACCTAGTAACTGAACACCATCTGGTATCGCAGAGGACCAAAACTGGTCTATGCGTGGCTCATTGGCCTACTAGACTAACCTAACCAATGTCTCTAGATATTTGTACATGATTATCGTTTGTGTAATTATTTTTTTGAAAGGTCAAAGCTTGGCGTTCCTTTAATTATCAAGCCAGGTAAAGAATTGTGTCTCATATTCATTAATGCCTATTTTAATCACGATCTGTTCCTTAATCTCAATTTGTGTGTTTGACAGTTATGTACTTCAGGTAACTTTCTGGTAGCTTCGTAAACCGTGCTAACTAAATGCTAACCAACCAAAAATTGTGTTTGCGTCACTGCAATTTGCTTTAATGGCTGACAATCAACACAGACACATACATAGAAATTAAAATACCTGTGAAAAAGCAACAAATTTTTCAAGCAGCTACGGCGAGTGACAAAGAGAGTGCGAAAACAAATGACTATGGCATTGCATGCGACGTCTAATGGCTGCTGAATTAGCTTAAAATTAAGCGTTATTTATAACGTGAGAGCGTGAAAGTGAGTTCATCAATGCGCCGGATACAAACACAATCATTTGGATGTATGGGTGTAAGTGTGAGAAAATTTGCTTACACTCATGTGAGGGTAAGCAACAGACATTTCTACGCTGGTTCCTCGACTGAGTGACAAACAACTTTAATTAATATTCTTGTATCAATCTGGTTCAGATTGGTTGGCAAAGCTTTGCTAAAGATTAAGCTGTGAAATTCTTTTCGTGGTAAAATCGATTACTGATAAGTTAGACGAAATCACCGAGAGAACACGCATATTTTCTTCGGACTTATTTTGGATAGCTTTTTCATGTAGTACTTAACATTTTTTTTTGTTTCTATTACAAGAAGTAATGACTGAACTTGGTTTTGAGAAAATTGACAGCTTTCTACTTAAAGCTTGTATTTTGTTGCTCTAAGGCACATATTTTGCTTTTACAAGATTCTGCTTTGAAAGCGTAAGTTTCAAACTCTTAAAACAATTTTTCGAAAATTTGTTAATATCGTGATCACACATTTATCGACCGAATATTGAGGTTATCCGACAAAACTACGGCGGTTTTCTGGTAACCAATGCCACAATTGAGGTATAGAAAATTGCTTGCATGCCTTAAAGGGGTATTGCTGGGGTTTTTGGAACTTTTTCGAGAAGAGTATCCTAGAATGTTTTAGAAAGAAAAATACAGCTATAAAAGATGTATATTTCTGTCGGTTGCTAAATCTGTACCAAATGGTCCAAGTTACGCAGCTATTACTTAGATGTTCATCAAAAACAAACAACAACACTTTTTACTCTTAAGTCAATTGATACAAATATCTTACGAAGTCATTTAAGAGAAATTTTCACAATAGAGTCCCTCAAGCATATCTCAAGAATTAAATATCTTAAAGCCGCTTTGAAAAGGATAACAGAGAAAAGTATTTTCTTAGAGAAGTAATAGAAAAGGCGTGTAGTCAAATTCAAGATCCTTGCGACGGCTACACAATAAGTTATGCTAAGATATATTACGTTCCGTTATGTTATGTTATGTTCTACCTAAAGTCTGTTAAGTTATGATTAGTTAAATTAAGTTAAGTTGTGCTAGGTTATGTTTCGCTAAGTCATTTTATATTAACTTAAGTTAAGTTATGTTACTGAAGTTTATATTAACTAAAGTTGTGAAGTTATTTTAATTTAATTAATGTTAAGTTAAGTAAAGTTGTGCTAAGTTATGTTTCGTTACGTTACTTTATATTAAGTTAAGTTACTGTAACTAATTTTTTGTTATGTAAAGTTATTTTAATTCCATTTTTGTTAACTTAAGTTATGCTAAGTTATGTTTCGCTACGTTATGTTAGGTGAAGTTAAATTATGTTACTTAAGTTTATATTATCCAAAGTTCTGAAGTTATTTTAATTTAATTAATGTTAAGCTAAGTATAGTTGTGCTAAGTTATGTTTCGTTACGTTACTTTATGTTAAGTTAAGTTATGGTAACTAATTTTTTGTTATGTAAAGTTATATTATTTTAATTTTTGTTAAGTTATGCTAAGTTAAGTTATGTTATGTTGTGATATGTCATGTTTTATTTAATGTATGTTAAGTTATGTTTAGCTAAGTTAAGTTAAGTTGTGCTAAGTTATGTTTCGCTATGTTATGTTAGGTTAAGTTAAGTTATACTGAGTTATGTTACGTAAGGTCGCGTTATGTTAAGTGCTTTTAAATACCTGTTAAGTTATGCGAAGTTATATTACTTTATGTTAGGTTATGTTATGTGCTATAAAATGTCTGCTAAGTTAAGTTACGTCACGTTACGTTACGTTATGTACTATTCAAAATTTGTTAAGTTAGTTATGCAAACTTATATTACGTTATGTTAGGTTATGTTATGTGCTATAAAATGTCTGCTAAGTTAAGTTACGTCACGTTACGTTACGTTATGTACTATTCAAAATTTGTTAAGTTAGTTATGCAAACTTATATTGCGTTATGTTAGGTTATGTTATGTGCTATATAATGTCTGCTAAGTTAAGTTACGTCACTTTACGTTACGGCATGTGCTTTTCAATGCTGTTTAATAATTTCGGTCGCATTGCTGTATACTATACTATTTTTCGTTTAAGTCATATTAGGTTAAACTGTTTTAGCGGACTAAGTTATGTTATGGTATACTAGTACGTAATGATTTAAGCTAATGAAAAAAGTAATGACTGAAAAAGCTCTTTCAAATTTGCTATCTAAAAAACATTGATGGTATTAAAGTCGTTTCGAATGGAACATACCAAATTGACACAACAGTCTCTTCAAAGTGTGCGAACGTCATATAAGACTAACATAACGGTAATAATAAAAGTAATAGTAAAATGGCACGTTTTTTTCGCTACGCCATTATCTGGCAGACGAAAATATTGCGGTAGTCCGCATAAAGTGAAATGTATTTATTTGCTAAAAGACTGGTCTGGGGATAAGCAGCTGCGACGCGCGCATAGCATGGCGCACGTACCGCTAGTTACCAGAAGCCACTTCACTTATTCAGGATTTCAACTGCAATTTGGAAGGAAGACAACGCTGTATGATATGTGCATATTTACACAGCTACATACTACATGTGTGTGTATGTTCGTTTGAGTGAATGTATGTGTGTGCGCAGCTGGCAGTGAAGTTGGCGCAGGACTGTGGCAGTTGGATGCGTTGCAAGTTATTCATGACACTGACGCTGAATTACGACTGCAATAACAATGCGTCTTGGCGTTCAGTTTTTTATGAATTAACCGTTTCTGCTCTGTTTTTTGCTCCTCTTTTGCTAGCCACTCGGCTTTAGAGCCATAAATATGTGCTGCGACTCTGTAAATACATAAATATGTATAGATGTACAGATACATCTGCATCTGTATAGTATATACACTCGTATATATGTATGCATGTCTGCTTGTTTTGCGATTTAGTTCTTCTGCTATCTGCATAAAGAAGCTGCAATCTAACGAATTTTCGGAAATACGCTGACAAATTCATTTAGACAAATTATTTCACTTTTTATTCAGCAGCGGAACGCGGAAATTCGCAAATGCAAAAGCAGTAAAATGCCTTTGTAAATGTCACGGAGAATAGAAAAATTATGAATTTGATATTTATTAAGAGCTTAGAAGCTCTAGCTATGAAATTCATTACATTTCCGTTTTATTCTTTTGCTGCTTCCATTGAATTTATCTCAGCACAAACGGACTTTTGTGTAAAGATATTGAATTCTTTATTTAAGTTAATGTAATATTAGTATAAGTAATGGGCTTATGGGGTGTCAGCCTTAATATAAGAATTCTTAAAGTAATGGCCGGTTCAATGGTGGCTTCGAATGTTTAGAAGCCGCCTTTTTTCAAAAGAGATCAAGGAGCTTATCACAGTTGAGCTTAATAGTTTTTGTGTCGATTAAAAAATTTTACAACTAAAGCTATTCTCATCTACAATAAGTAGCTAGTAATTTTTTTTTTGGGGTTACCACCTGTTTAAAATTTTTTTTGAAATATTTCAAAAACAAAGAAAGCAAATAAAGTCCTGAATGAATAAAAAAAAATTTTCACACTTAAAAAAATTGTTAACACATTTTTTTGGAGTTGCCATCTGTTTACACAATTTATGAAATGTTTAAAAAATAAAAAAAACAAATACCATCTTGAATGAATAAAAAAAGTTTTCACACTATTTTTTTGGAGTTGCCATTTGTTTACATATTTTTTAAGTATTTGAAAAATAAAAAAACAAATAACATCCTGGATGAATAAAATAAGTTTCAACACTTAAAAAAAATTGTTCACCTTTTTTTTGGAGTTGCCATCTGTTTAAATATTTTTTAAAATATAAAAAAAAATTAAAAAGCAAATTACATACTGAATAAATAAAAAATAAGGTTAATATTTCTCAAATTTTTTTTAGAGTTGCCACCTGTATTGATATTTTTTTGAAATATTTACGAAATACAAAAAACAATAACATGCAAAATAAATAAAAAAATTTGCCCACTCTTTTTAATTTTTTTGGAGTTGCCACCTGTATACACTTTTTTTTAGGTATCTAAAAAATAATATACAATATAACAAATATTTCCATAAAAAAATAAAATAATACAAAAATTTCAGTTTGCGAATTTAAGAAGTTTTTTTTCTTCTTCTAACTCGGATATCATATACATATGTACCTCATGGTAGACGGATTACAGACATATAGAGTTCACTAGTTAGTAGAGCTGCACTTCAAGTGATATTGATCGATTCCATGGTTAAATCTTTCGTCTTAACTCTCTTTGCTTATTCTAAAAGCCCTATTGATTACATATTTTGTTCCTTGCAATAAAGAAGATCTGACTGTCAGCAGTTTCATTTCCTTTTACGAGACTTAAGCGCGTATTTAACCCAAGTATTGTCTATGCGATGATCTTGACAAAAGCATGGTAAAGAAAATCAAAACCCGATGGAACAAACTACTTGAGTGCAAAACTGAAAAAGTCATGTGCAAAACTGTAGATCGGAAGTACACAAGATACCGATTACTTAGCATTCGATAGAAGATACTGTAGGAACTAACTGGTCTGGTGGCACTTGTCTCGAAATAGCAAGACTACACTGTAAGCATCTGGGGTATCCACGGTATGATACACTGGAGGAGGTATCGATAATGAGACCGCTGAGTCTGTTATATTTCGCGTCAAGCTCAGGCATCCTAAAGGATGACTACTCCTCTTGGACCTAGAAACTGAACTCCATCAGGTATCGCAAAGGACCAAAACTAGTCTATGCGTGGGTTATTGACCTACCAGATTAGCCTAACCTTACCAAAATGCATATTTTCTTTCTATAATAAACCGTAAATCAAAATACGGAATAAAATTATTGGCTAAACTTTCTTCATAAGTAGCCCTGTTAGCTTCTTCGAACATATAGAATATGTTTCATTCTTTTTCGTTTTCCCCAAAAAATGCTAACATTCTTTGTCAACCATATGCTAAAATAACTCAAGTCCATTTAGAAGTGAAATTTATTTCATTAAAATTCTCCTTTGAACTTTCGATTAACCCTCCATTGCTTCAAGTCTTACATTTGCTCTCATAGTATGTATGCAATAAAAAAGAAAAGCAGAAAGCAAATTCACAACACAAAATTCCTTTTATTCACTCTTCGGAAATAAAATTTCATTTATTGTCACCCAAATGACCATTCAACTCTCTTAGCTAGTCAGCTGGGCGTATCGACCATGCTGTCTCAATGCGACTGTGACCATTGTGCTGCTGCATACTTATTATTAGTCGTTGCCAAAAACTTCTTAATTGTCAGTGACTTTCGTTAGCTGCAGAAAGGGGGGGAAGGGCGGTAGAAAGGGAAGAAAAGTGAAAAGTTGAAAGGATGCAGAGAAAGCTGCAAAACGGATATAAAAATAAATAAAGCAACGTTGAGTAGACAGTTGGCGGAGATGTGTTAAGTGTCCGCTTGGAGCATAGAATAGCCTCTCAGGCATGATTGGAGCAGTCGCTTTGCCAGCGCTGAATGACTTTTCTTCTGCCATTCGCGCAAAAATAGCAAGTTTGCAGAAAAGTCAACAAAAACAATGTTTGTCAGCGCAAAAACGAAAATGTGCACAGACAAGCACGGAACATTTGGCCATTCGGTTGTCAGCAAAGGGAAACGATGGCAAGGAACAAAGAAGTAATCAACTTGTGCTAGGGACAGGAAAGGTAGGAAGGTGCTTAGAATGAACTGCGAAGCTTAGTCAATTTGTTTCCGAGAATTTTGTTATTATTTATTGCCGCGAATATAATATTGACTAAAAATTATTGATTATAAATCAAGGATGTCTCTGAAATACTTAAGGGCATGACAAGATTTAAGAGGTTGACATTGAGTGAAGCTTTAGGTACTTTCTTATTTCACAAATGTTTCGGTTTATAACATTTAGAGTGACCTTTTGTATTCATTAAAGCGGTTCTTTCGTTTTTGAACCCTGGTTTTTATTTTCTCCCATCGATCATTTTTATAACATTTAACGGACTGTCGTATCTATGAAAAGGGGATCTCATTTGGACAGCAGAAATATCCACCCTTTCTAATGTCAAAATTTCTGTTTAAGGTTAAAGAGAGCTGCATGTACCGGCTTAGCGCTTCGTTGTTAAGGCGGAAAGGACAACAGAAGCGAAGAGGTGAAAAGAGCTCTAACTCGTTTCAAATCTAATAATTAGTATTGAGGTGAGAGCGTTCTTCACAGCGAGCTCAATGTTAATATTGCCGGTCTGCAATCGAAGTTAATGCTCTTCTCCTTGAAATAAGCTGCACTTTCTGAAGAAAAAAGAACTGAAGAGCTCTGTGAGCAAACAAGGTGTTCGAAATCCGTCACAAATCGGCAAAGAGCTTTGAGCCTATCACAAATTCGTTAAAGCAGCTAATGGCAGTTACGGCAATGACTTCTGGTTCGCCGAAGATAAGATCAATCTTTGTCTTGCAAAGGCTGGATAAAGAAGATAATTGTGTCAGAGCGCTTCCTCCTCACTTTCCTCTATTCAACCTTGACAACATACGTCCGACAATGTTTTTAGCCTTACTGCAAGTATATTCTGCCTATTGGACCACGTTATCCGCTCCAGCGGCAAGATGAACTTTGTTAATAGTAAGAAGTTTAGTGGATCTCCTGCGTTGTATCCGAGACCAAAAGGATTTCGAGGACGCATAAAAGAGGAAAGAACTTCAGTCTGCCCTAGTTTGAACCCTTTCAGCTTCCCTGAGTCTTAAAGCGCACTTCCATGCAAAGCTTATAAATCGGGAAAAGATCCGAAGCCTTTGTATTCACTCAATTTTCTTGTGCCCAGTAGTTGAACTTGTAGTTTCGTGTAGCTTTTTTAGGAGGCCCATTGTGATACCACTATCACTATTTTATCTCCTTTCTGAACCATGTCGTGCTTCTGGTGAAGTTCATCAGTACAAAAAGTTTCATTTGTGTTCTTTGCAAATGCAGGGATATGAAAAGTCGTCCAGAAACCCTCAACCGTTAGTTGCGATTTTTTTCTGTTCAGAGCCTTGCATTGGCATAGAAGATGTTTTACAGTCTCCTATGTATTCTTCTAGCTATTGACAGCTTCTACCTGCTAATTCGACGGTGATCTGTTAGCATTCCTACTAGAGTTCTAAGACATTCATTTTGAAATTTAATAGTCGGCATATGAGGCCATCCATTGTTGAGCAAGTCAGGAATAGACTCCACCGAAACTCAGTTAAATTTATAACACGTTCGTCGATTAAATATCTACAAGTGGCCAGAGGCATGTGAATTCCCGCTTTTTCGGAATTTGATTGCAGGGTGGTGGCTGTTCTGGCAAGGTCATCACAGTTATTAGAAATATCTCTAAGCACTGGAACCCAGGTTAATCGTAAAATATGATGTTAGATCCCTCAAGAGATCAAAGCATTCCCTTACTAACTTCAAAGAAACTCTAAGTGATCGCAAAGTCACCTGGCTGTGTGTATATATATCTACATAAATACGTATATAACTTGTGGTGAGCACACCGTATGTCAGTAGTACAAGACTTTCTTTGATTGCTGTGATCTTCGCTTGGAAGACACTGCAGTGGTCTGATAATCAGAGGGCGATTTTGCATTGTAATTTTGCTAAAAGGACACCACCTCCCCTTCGATTGTCTAGTTTGGACCCATCCATAATGCTAATCCCTGCATCACTGTCCAACTCGCCCCTTTTGTACTCTTCTCTGGAAGAGAAAGCAATATTGGGAGTTGAATTTAGTCTCAATTCCATAGGGTTTCGAAAATAAGTAGTAGAAGAAGTATCATAGAATGCTTCTTATTACAAGCGTAATTGGGAGGATTCCCTTAGTCCGAGAGCTGACTTCACTACAAGCTGCCTATAGAACAAGTCTGCGGGCAGTAAATGTAATATAACGTTTAGCGTCTGACTTGGTGTTGTTCTAAGAGCTCCACTGATGTATATACTATCTTTGTATGCTTTCCAAATGCCATTCCATTACCTTATTACTTTTCCATTATTGGCTACCAAACCAATATACCACATGCCATAATCGGTTTAACAACTACTTTGTAGAGTCAATGAGTTACGCGAGTAGTTAATCCCCATTTGGATTCCATCATCCTATTGCAGGTGTAAAGTGCTGTAGCTGATTTCTTCACCCTAGCGAGTTAGTTTGGTTCGCGTGAGAACTTTCTTTCTAAAATTAGTCCTATTAAGCTTGCTGGATGTTGTTTAAAGCGCCTTCAAAGTCTAAGAAGGCAATTAGAGTGTATTCATGCATGCTGTGAAGCAGCCATTATGTCTATAAGTATTATGAATGCAAGTAAAAGATAATGTGGCTTCATCTCGAAAAAGATAATCTTTCTGGGGTCTACTTCAGTGAAACTTTCGATCACACCGAGAAGAGGACGAAATATCTTAGCATAATTTTGATCTTCACTAAGAATGGCAGCGTTTCCATGCTTGAGTAGCTCAAAAATAGCTCTTTAATTGTTTCGTAACTTAATAACTGTTTAAAATTAACGCGCTCTCAGCTTTTCTCGGCAGCTGCTGCTCGCCTAATGCAAGAAATTATGCGATTAAATTGCAAACACTTAAGTGGCTGTAAATTCCAAAGCGTTGAATGAAGAAAAACGCTCACCAAATACAAATACACTGGTGAAAGTGTCAAGGTGACATACCAAAGAGCAAATCATAACAATTTTCTAACAAAAGTTTGCAAGGGGAAAACTGGAAAACTGAAAACTTTGCCAAAAGCCAAAACCGGATTTTTTCACAACAAAAATTTCAAGCTAATTTCAACCAATTTAACACAACAAATCCGTAATGCCGAACGAATGCCATGCGTCGTTGGAGCACTTCAAACAAAAACTATGTAAGTGTGTGTGTGTGTGGGTGGAGAAAAGAGGAGTTTGGATACATTGAAATTTATGCAACAATAGCTAAAACGATCTAAGCGTTAGGCGGTGAAGTGGGGTGTGGCGTGTTTAGGTGGAGCGCTCTGAAGTGGCCCGTGGCATGGCGAAGGCGTTGAGTTAGGAAAATTTACATGCGAGTCAAAAGTTGAAAAACAAATTTTTGACAAAATTTCACTAATGCAAAAGTACGTCGGAAAAGTGGGTGAGTGGCGTGTGAAGAGTGCGTAACGGTAACTGCAGTTAGCAAAACTATAAACGTGGCAAATTGAGTAGAACAAATTTTATTTTCCACAAAAAACCAAAAATAAAACGAAACTTTTTTGGGTTACACGGAAAGGACCAACAACAACACTAAAAAAATATAATAAAATTGAATTACAAAAATAAACGCAGATTGCCAAAAGAAGTATGTGTTTGTACAACAACATTTAGCTTAAAAAAGGCACACAAGTGTGTGCGCCCTAAAGTATGCTTCAAAATTTTCAAAAACCTGCGAAAACTCGTTAATAAAGTAAATTATTAAGTTCGAATAAGTGGCAAGTGCTGAAGTTTAGCGAAGCTAATGTATATGGCAGTTAAACACACAGTCACATATACATACATAAAATATTTTTATTTGCACCGAAAACTCACGCTGCCACGGTTCACACATTAAAAAGTCACAAAAATAGCCACTTTCAACTTGCCACAAAATGCGTATTTTCGCCACTTGCCACCGCTCTCGGCCTAAGCGCGCGATAACAAGCTCGCACCCAATTCGAAGAGTGTCTAATGCCAGTGAATTGCTTTCGAGTTGCATATGGTGCGTACATAAAACTAACAGCGTGTTGTTGTATGCGTTTGTTGACCGCTCAGTTAGGCTGTTCAGCTGCTGTGGTAAATATCATGAGCTACTTATGGCTTTGTTGGCAACAGCGGTGACATCGCCTACAATGAAATACGAACTTTTTTTGTGTTATGTCAAAATGTTGTGCCAGCGACGAGCCACAGGCGTTGGCTCGAAATCCACCAGTGCTTGGAAGGTGATGGTGAAAAGAAAAAATGGTTCTTCTAACTATTGGTTCTTTTTTGAAAGTGTTATTGATGGCAGTGTCCTTTTCATGCTGTTGTTGTTGTAATAATGTGTTTTAAATCCAGTAATAAGAAATAAACATAAGGATCTGGAAGCTACTCAAATCTTCAGAACAAAATAGGTGAGCAATCGGGGGTTCTAGTAGGAGCGTTCTTTCCCTGGCCGGAGGTGTAGGTACCTCAAACACAAGAGGTACCTGTACCTCCATTAGATGATGGGGAGTTGGTGTACGCTTTTAGCCTGGTTAGGTCTAAATGGCCCCTGGTTTTGATGGTTTGAACGGACAGATGTGCAAAAGCTTGTAAAAGTTCTTTTCGGAATACCTGGTGGCCATTTATGATCTGGGTGAGATATTTTCTACGTAAGTGGAAAAAAGCTAAGGCTGTTCCTCTCCTAATGTCCCCTGATAAGATTAAGAGGAGATCTTCATTCTTATCGGGGCATTAGTCTCATCATATTCAAGTACTTGGGAAAGTGCTGGAAAGAGTGGTGGTGGAACGGCTTCAGGAGCTAACGCGGGGTATGTGGTCAGAAAGGCAGGTTGGGTTCAGGAAAGGACGCAGTGTGGAGGATGCTTTGTTTTTCGTTTATGATACTTTTGGTGTGAATGTCAGCAAATATGTCCTTGACATATCTGTTACCTTAAAGGGGGTTTTATTACCTAAGTCTTTTAGACACGGTAAATACTTGGGGTTTAGGTGTGGGAATTGACATATCGATGGAAAAAACGGTAGCAATGCTGCTGAAAGAAGGATTAGGTGTCCATCAGTCCAGCTAAACCCCATACCACCCAAATCCCTAATGTTCGAGTACATCGGGCATTCTGCAATTACATGCTCCCAGCCCTCGATCTGTGCTCAAAAAAAACTCCAGGTCTTATCAGATCTCCACTAGTCGGAATACCGAACTGTTAGAGTCGTATGCACGTGAATTGTTTAAGCGGCGAAGGCGTTTAACTGGGAAATAGGGTTAGTTTTTGTATGAGTGGTGTGTGTATGTGCCGTGTTTATGGGGTTCAACTCCTGGCCACCAGTCCATAGCAGTATGGAGGCTCAACTGGTAGTAGTTTCGGTTGACTTGAGCCGTTGTGCCGCGGAAGATTTCATAAACGCATTATGAATTTCTCATATATAAATATCTTATAGTTACTGATACATCATTAGTAACCGAGTTTTCTACAGAGTTCATATAAAACCTGCAGCGGAATCCGCTGCTCGACTGCTACATGCTAATTCTGAGGTGGTTATTGTTACATGCTCTTTCGCTATCTCAGAAAGAGCCCTTCTTCTAAGCGTGGTCTTTACTATGTTCCTGATAATTAGAGGAATGAATTCGATTTTATGGTCGTTCGGAATGGGAGTAAGCTTATGCTTCATTTGCTTTATGCGGAGTTAGTTTTTCTTTCCAAAGTGTTGTTGTTTAACGTTCTCTCCATTCTTGGGCGGAGTCGAAACATCCGTAAAATGTAACTTTACTGCTGAAAAACGGAAAATGCTATGTTCAGGCTTGTCCCATTTTGTGAATAATTTAATAAAAAAATATCTTGTAAGGTAGGGATAGGTTATACTGCTATTAAACTTTAGAACCATTGCTCTTAAAAGGCGATTTTTTATATTTCAAAAAAGGTTACTTAAACTCCATATATCAAACTTTACGCTTTAGCAAGGAATGGTTGTATTATTAGTCTCTTATTAGTTTAAAACAGAAATTCTGCATCCGGCGAAGAAAGATTGGGTATTAAAACATTGTTGTTTATGGTGAGTATTCTCAGCCATGTATTGCAGCTGGCTATTGCTGTTGTTGTAGCGGTTATCCGACCCTGATTGGGTGGCAAAGTGCAAGTTGATTGTTATTAAAAGAAAGAGGCTCAGAAAACGTACTATTTTGTCGTGGTCGTACCGTAGGTAAAAGGATTTTAGATGTTCAGGTTTCATAAAGCAAGCAAAAAGTGGATAAGAGTCCCGCGGGGAGTCATTGCAACCTACATGCATGCATAGGTTAGGTATTTGGTTAAGAGCAAACTTAACCTGCTGCAATATCCAGAATGAAGATGCGCAAGCGTCTCTCAACATTCGAGAGGAATCTCTAATGATGACATTGATGATCCTATAAAGCGGCTTCTCAAGTATATGCTTTCTGCGAAAACATCCCAGCAGAAACCGGTTGGAGAGGAGTGTTTTAACCGCGCTGCGGAATTAATGACCAACCGACCGGTTGCCTAGTAAGTTGCCAACAACATTTCTCTGTCTTTTCCACCGGTGCTGCCGGCAAGTGCTTTGAGTGAAAGAAAGTCGAGAGTAATACCAAAGATTTGAAGGTTGTTAACAGTTGGAATTTTAATACCTTTAGCCACCATTTTGGGAAATGTGAAAACTACCAAAATGAATTTATCGAAAGTAATCAAACCAGTATACTGAGATCAGTAGCCATACTTAATGCAAAATCTTTTTCAAGTAGTATGGGCTAATAGACTAGCAACTATATACCAGTAGCCTTATATAATAGGGATGTTAGCTCAGGCCTAACATGACCTATGTGAGGTTTAAACTATTTAAGCCTCTGCACCGAAATATGTTTTTTAACGAGATATCGGTGCAAAGTGTTTTGGAAAAGTGTCTCTTTTTCATAAGAACATGCTGGCCGCCGAAGGTGCATGAAGACCGAATGTTAATGAAAATTTTTTGTAAATAATAATACACAAAGTTGTTAATATGTGAACTTGTTTGTATATTTTTCGGTATAAATCCACCACCTTCTTCGTGACATTATTACATTCTTGCATTAAATACCGTTACACTTTATGTTCGCTGAATTTTTAATTGCGGTTACTTGCAACGGAGCGCGAAGGCGCTGGTCAGCTCATACACATATTTGTCCCAAAAATAGCTTGACGCTTAAAAAAACAAATTAAGTGCAAGCATTTTAAATAAAATATCCTTTCATAAACATACATAACTGTAACGGTACATACATAGACACACACACACTCTAGCCCACAATTATTTTTCGCACAAGTGACGGATGACTTGCGTTGAGGGTGCCGCACAGGTCGCATCCACATCCTTGTACATATTTGCAAGTGCATATGTGTATATATGTGTGTCTGTGTGTGCGTTTGCAACTCAAGTGAGTTGAGAAAGAGTTGGCACTTGTCTTCATAGCTGACTGGGTTAAGTGGTATCCTGAAATGTAAGCTGCAAGTGTGTTTCTATGTATGTGTGCGTGTGTGTAAGTACTTCACAAACAGCATTGTGCCTAAAAGTATACTTCTTTATACGCCATATACATGCGACTGTGTGTGTTTGGAGATCCTTTTGTACAGTTTTTTGCTTGCTTGTGACAAGCTGTGCTTGGCTTTCTGCAGTTTTGATTTATTCGTGCCTTTTCGGCGCGCCAGCATGTGTCTGTGGGTGTCTTTATATGTGTGTGTATATTTACACACGCTTTCACATATGAATACATCTTGATTTTTGCATTGTGCAAAAGTGTTTTTCTTTGTTTCTTCAGCTTCCACTTTGCATACTTATATCATTCCGCTTCCTTTTGCGTCCTCACCGCTATTGTTTCGCTTAGTTTATTTCTCAAATATATTTTTAATTTGGTTTTTATAGCCCGAACAGTCTAAACGCGAATTGGTCGCGCAGTTTTTGAGTTATCGTTGTGAAATTTTGTACATATACTTTTCTTTTCAAGACGATTTTCATTTGTTAGAAGCGCTGATGTAGGACGACTATAACATATAGCTGCCGTACAAACTTTCCGATAAAAATCAAGTTCTTGTATGGCGAACTTTCCTATTTGCCAAAGCATCTTTCCGAAATTCGGCATATGTTATTGTCTAAGACGAGGCTGCAATCTCTGAATATATGGTTTAAATCGGCCTACTATATCATATAGCTGCCATATAAACTGACCGATCCAAATCAAGTTGTGGTATGAAAAACTTCTTTATTTGATAAGATATCTTCACAAAAATTTCATCGTATTATTCGTGAAAATAACGGTACAATTCCCGAACATATTGTTCAAATCGGATCACTAAATCTTATAGCTGCCATATAAACTGACCGATCCAAATCAAGTTGTGGTATGAAAAACTTCTTTATTTGATAAGATATCTTCACAAAAATTTCATCGTATTATTCGTGAAAATAATGGTACAATTCCCGAACATATTGTTCAAATCGGATCACTATATCATATAGCTGCCATATAAACTGACCGATAGAAATAAAGTTTTTGTATGTAAAACTTTTTTATTTGACAAGATATCTTCACGAAAATTGGCTCGAATTATTGCTGAAAGTAACAGTACAATCCCTCAATATATTGTTCAGATCGGTCTACTATAGCACATAGCTGTCATACAAATTCATCGATACAAATCAAATTGTGTTTATGAAAAACTTCTTTACTTGGCAGTATACCTTCACGAAATTTGGCTCGTATTATTCTAGAAAGTAACAGTATAATCCGCTGAAATATTGTTCACATCGGATCGCTATAGCATATAGCTGCTATACAAACTAATCTCCACAAACAAGATAAATTTCGTTTTAAACTCTTTTACGCTATAAAAAATGCACCTGTGAAGGGTATTATAGTTTTGGTAAAGCCGTTATTTCTTCCTTTAATCTTGTTTTTTTTTTATTTTTTGTTTTGTTGTTGCGGTGAAATTTTCTTCTTTTTGAGATTTTCACAATTCTGCCATGCAAATGCGGCATAAATTTCGGTAAAGTGTGTGTGGCGAGCATACTCACACACACACAAACACATATGTATATGTATATGTATATATGAACACATGGATCTTTCTTGTGCATGTGTATGTTTGTGTCGCTGCCACTCTTTTCGCATTATTTTAATAGCGGCTTTTCGAGCACCACATTAACATTTACAGTTATTTCGCATTCGTTTGCTTGATTTCTTTTGCAGTTTTTTCCCTTCTTTCACATAAGTATTTCCTTTTTGGTAGTATTTTAAATGTCACAGTTATTTTTCTCATTTCTCTCATCATCCATCTGATTTTCCACGACACAGCAAGGCTGGCGCATTTACAAATGTATGTGTGTGTGTGAGTGTGTGTGTGTAGCGAAAGCGCTCTTCCACTTATGCAAACTTTTTCATTGCTAAAATCGCATACTTGAGATTTTCCAAAGGCGCCCAGCACATTTTGCTTATTTAAATGTCATTTCTATAAATAAACATTAAGTTGAGTTAAGTTCTGTCTTACTTTGTGCAATGCAAAGGTGCTGAAGTATTATGTGTAAGTATGTGTATGAGTATGTGTATAAGTAAGTTTGTGAGTATGTGAGTGAGTCAGTACATGTGTGTGTGGCTTTTAAATGACAGTTATGTGGCATGAAAAGTATACTTAAGATGCAGCGCTCACTTGATGAAGTAGATTTGAGGTCGAAATGCAAAGAAGAAAAGGTTTGAAATTAAAAAAAATAATGAAATTTACATAAATTGGATCGAAAGCGGTTGATATTCTTTTACAGTATTAGTGTCATGTTATTTAAATATTTATGTATTAATCTTGTTGCTTGCAAAGTAATATTCAAATATGAGTCATGCAGCCAAATTCAAATTTTTTAATATACTCAAATGCTTTTGGGGATATCTTTAAATGTGGGATATCTTTGAATGTGTCCCCTCATTTATATAAGCATCTGCAGGCATGGCCTTTAGGTCTTGAGATCTTTTGGTTAAAGTCTAGCTTTGACACGTTTCATACCCAAAATATTAACCAAAATGTGTTGAGTGGATTCTTAGAAGATCTTTTGCTATCTTTCTGATGCCCAAACGACGATTTTCAAGCTTTGTTTTACTTAACTTTCTCGATGTTAACGGCATTAACAGACGTGGATGGACGAGTAGCGTGAGGCCAGCTTTCGATGACTTCATGACCTTCATTCAAAGCGTTGTTCAAATCTAACATTTATTATTCTTATGTATATGATAAATTAGACTCTCCCAAATACCTGTGCAAAATTTTCAGCGTTCATCCCATTTCTTATGAGCTTGTTCTGAGTTTCTGCCGGCATTAGCGAGTTTTGGTTTTTTCGGTTTCGGGCCATTTTTGAAGCGCGATTCCCTAGATTGTTTCAATGTCATATTCATAAGTCCACATCTTGTCCCAGCGAATGATTTATTTAATGAATGTAAAAACAATTCGGAGAAATTATAGCCTCCGAGGGCGACAATAACAGGGAGAGATTTACAAGCGATTGTACTGCTACTTCGTAGCCGCCGGTAAACATAATATGCATGCCTTCGTAAGTGTAATTTAAAAAGTCCTTTTCATAGTCGTACATGCGACGTGGATCTTCATCTGTGTTCCACTCACCCATGCCTGGTGTTCAGTAGATCATGATTTGCCCACTGATGGGCTTTTATGTCATTACCTTCGTTTAAAGAGGTTATATCCACTCGTAAATTTAAAAATGGTGTATTTATAAATACATTGTGACAAACGAGTTGCCGTTGTTGTAAATAGAACGCTAAATATTTAATTATTTATTAAAATTTATTTTATCGCCTTTAAAGTAATCACAACATATGTACATATGTATATGCTCACGATTTTTCCAGTCCTCAAAACACTTTTCATAAGCACTTTTTAGGAAGGCCTTCAGCGAATTTTGCTTTATGTCTTCCACCGACTGAAAACGGGTTCCACGGAGCGACAGTTTCAGTTTGGGGAAAAAATTACACGAAGCCAAATCTGGCGAATTCAGTGGTTGATTCTTGGTATTCATTGCGTTTTTCGCTTTAAATTCGGTCAAAATCGTGGGTCCATGCGATGACTGTTGACTTGTTTGCATGACAAACTTACAAACCCATGTCTCATCGGCAGTTATAATGTTGGGATGGGAGTTCGTACGAACAAGCATTTCCAAAGGGACCTGTTTACGGTACTCTTTTTGAAAAGAGTTCAGCTATATCGGGACGAGTCGAGAAAGAACGCGTTTCATACCTAAAGTATTCATAACAAGTAAGGAAGGGCTAAGTTCGGGTGTCACCAAACATTTTATACTCTCGCACAATAAAGTGATAATCGAGATTTCATTATACGTCATTTACATATTTTTCAAATACCGTATTTTTGTAAAGTTTTATTCCGCTATCATCATTGGTTCCTAATGTATATTCGTATTATACAGAAAAGGAATCGATGGAATTCAAAATAGCGTTATATTGGAAGAAGGCATGGTTGTAAACCGATTTCACCCATATTTCGTACACGTCATCGGGGTGTTAAGAAAATATTTGGTCCATAAGTGGGCGGCGCCACGCCCATTTTCAATTTTTAAAACAAGCCTGGGTGCAGCTTCCTTCTGCTATTTCTTCCGTAAAATTTAGTGTTTCTGACGTTTTTTATTAGTCGGTTAACGCACTTTTAGTGATTTTCAACATAACCTTTGTATGGGAGGTGGGCGTGGTTATTATCCGATTTCTTCCATTTTTGAACTGTATATGGAAATGCCTGAAGAAAACGACTCTGTAGAGATTGGTTGACATAGCTATACTAGTTTCCGAGATATGTACAAAAAACTTAGTAGGGGGCGGGGCCACGCCCACTTTTCCAAAAAAATTCGTTTGTTCGATATTTTTATCCTTTAATATCTTTAAAAATGGCTTAGTTATGACACTTTATATGTTTTCGGTTTCCGCCATTTTGTGGGCGTGGCAGTGGGCCGATTTTGCCCATCTTCAAACTCAACCTTCTTATGGAGCCAAGGAATACGTGTACCCAGTTTCATCATGATATCTCATTTTGACTTAGTTAAGCTTCGGACGGACGGACAACGGACGGACGGCAAAATATATTTTTCTGAAATATCACCAGAGGGATATAAATTACAATTTCGGGTACTTTTTTGTCACAATGTACATATATCAAATACAGAAGAATTTAAGGAGAATATTCAAAATTCGAAGTTTATCTGGTAGGAATTTTTTAATATATGTAGTGTGTTCAATTATTATTATAAATAAAATGGATCTTTAAAAATTTACGAAGAAAATTGTTTTCTCTGACTGGCAAGTGAATATAGCCCCTTATATTTCATATATGGATAAATTGTGGTTAAATAGTGGCTAAATGCTGAGTGAAAGAGCTTATACTGCTCCTAATATTTATACCCTGAACAGGGTATATTAAGTTTGTCACGAAGTTTGTAACACCCAGAAGGAAGGGTCGGAGACTCTATAAAGTATATATATAAATGATCAGTATGTCGAGCTGAGTCGATTTAGCCATGTCCGTCTGTCCATCTGTCTGTCTGTATATATACGAACTAGTCCCTCAGTTTTTAAGATATCGTTTTGAAATTTTACAAACGTCATTTTCTCTTCAAGAAGCTGCTCATTTGTCGGAACTGCCGATATCGGACCATTATAACATATAGCTGCCATACAAACCGAACGATCGGAATCAAGTTCTTATATGGAAAACTTTCACATTTAACAAGATATATTCACGAAATTTGGTATAAATTATTTTCTAAGACAACAATGTAATCTCCGAAGAAATTGTTCAGATCGGATTACTATAACATATAGCTGTCATACAAACTGAATGATCGGAATCAAATGCTTGCATAGGAAACTTCCTCATTTGACGATATATCTTCACGAAATTTGGTATGAGTTATCGTTTATAGAAATAATGTAATATCAGAAGAAATTGCTCAGATCGGATTACTATAGCATATAGCTGCTATACTAACCGAACGATCGGAATCAAGGGCTTGTATGGAAAACTTTCACATTTGACAATGTATCTTCACGAAATTTGGCATGGATTACTGCTTAAGACAACAATATAATCTCCAAAAAAATTGTTCAGATCGGATTACTATAGCATATAGCTTCCGTACAAACTGAACACATAGTTACTAAGAGAAATGCACCTGTGAAGGGTATTTAGCTTCGGTGCAACCGAAGTTAACGTTTTTTCTTGTTTTCAATTCAATCATTCACAGTCGAATAGGTAACTTCGCATTTATCCGCCCTGCGGCTTTTATGTATCTTTCGGCTGGCTTAACTTCATTAAGAAAATTAGCTATGAACATCAGCGTAAATGAAAATTTAATTAATACTTTAATAGAAAATTAATTTTGATAGTATGAAAATATGTAAATTGTAATGTATTTTTTCCAAGGTTTTTAATTAAACACTTGAGAGCTATATATAAGCATATGTATGTATCGGTTATGTAGTATATTGTTCTTGTATATATTTTGAATTTTAATTCTTGCCTTAATTTTTTAATTATTTATATTGTAATTTTCTCTTTTCAGGTAAGTGATCTGGTTTCTTCACCCTAACGGTTTTATATTAGATATATTTTATTGTATGTCTTATAAGAGTATGTGGTAAGTTATTTACAATATACAGTTATCCGTATTTATAATTTAAACGTTTAAAACCACACCGAAAAAATTACGGTTCATCAGCTATATTATCATAAACCTGGTTTTAAATAAGAGTCAAAAAAGACGTCTGCAAACAGCGGCTTTTGTTTAGACTTAAGTTTTCAAGAAAAAATAAAACTCCTACAGTTTAATGTTATGACCTAAAATTTACCTTTATTATAGAGATAAAGGTTTACCATTCTTTCGGGCAAAAGAAAATCCCGGCTGATTTAAGTAAAAATAGTCGAGAAATCTGTTTTCCCATCGGTTTTTGTTACAATTAGGGCCGTATGTCAACACAAAGTCGCGCCGAATATTCTCTTCCAAGTCGTCAATCGTGTCGGTTTGATAAGCGCTTTCTTAGGTTCGCGACGCAAGATAATGCGCTCACCAAAAGTTTCTTTTAATTATTTTTTTGTCTTGTTAAAACAAAAGGACGTCCACATTAGCATTTTCAAATCAGCCTCGAAAAAGTTATTAGTCATGGTTCTATGGCGTGTCCCATGTAAATTTTTTTGTAACCAATGATTACCTCTGCCCACCCAACAGTGACTTTTTGTGGATGGAACAGCGTTTCAAAAATGTCTTGTGGATTATCATCACTCACAGCGCGACAACTTTTTTTTCTTATTCTGCTCTATAGGCTTACGCGCTTAGTTGACAACAGCGCGCCAGTCGTTCTTCCTTTTCGTTGTTTGGCGCTCAGAGATTCTAAGTGTCGCCAAGTTCTTCTCCAAGTGGTTTTTTCAATGGAGTGGAGGTCTTACTCTTCCTCTACTTCGACCGGCGGATACTGAATCGAAAACCTTCAAAGCTAGAGTGTTCTCTTCCTTCCGGACAACAGGACCTAGCCAGCGCAGCCACTATCTTCACCTTCTTCACCTGTTGGTAAGGGTGATTATATTATTGGGTCCCCCTTTTTGAGGATTGGGCAGAGCACACTTCCAATTGTCGGGCGTGCTGTCATCCGACCATATCTTTCGAAGAAGCTGTTGCATGTACCTTATCAGTTCTTCGCCATCGTATTTTAATAGCTCGGCCCATTCATCAGCCCCTGCCGCTTTGTTGTTCTTCAAGCGGGTAACTGCTAAACGAACTATATCATAGTCGGGCAATGGAATAGCTATTCCATCGTCATTATGTTTTGTTAAATGTAAACGTCTCTGAACAAAATTTTCTTGTGAGAATCGGAAACGGTTGCCTTATCGTTTTTGATCCGCATTCGGTTCTTCTTCGATGCCCCGGTACTCAGCAGCATTATCCACTAAAATTTAATTTTCTAAGGGCCTAAAAGTGTTTTTTAAGAGTTCTGGTGTTCTTTCAAACTTTACCAACGCTTTGATAGAAGTCGAACAAGAACAGTTAGTGATAAGAGGACACAAAATATGGAGTTTCCAAAGCATTTCCTGGGGAAAATTTATAAAAAATTATTGTCAATTAAATACTAATAGAGCTATTAGCTAATTGAACAATTAATGAATTTTGAATTGGACAATTAGTTAATTGTTTACAATTTATTAGTTTAGCATTCATTTTCCTATGACTTTAAAATATGTTTTAAATGTCCTGGGTACTTGTAAGTTCTGATAAGGTTTTGATTAAAGACTAACCGTTAAGGATGAAAGTGCAACTAAACAAGAGGTTTTTGAAAATATAGCACATGCGAAGTTTATAAAAATATATTCTCAATTGACTATTAATAGAGCTATTAGCTAATTGAAAAATTAATGAATTTTGAATTCGGCAATTAATTAATTGTTTCAAATTTAATGGTTTCAAATTCAATATCTGATAACCCACAATTATTTTTTGAAAGTCCTGTGATACTTAGAAACTTTACCGAAGGTTTGTTTAGTTTTTTGACACACTATTTTACTTGGCGAATGGAAAGTTCCTGTCATCCCATCACGAACTGAAAAGTCTTCAGCTAAATTTTTCCAAGAGGGATGCTATTTCCTATTGTTGTAATTACAGGTGAAATACCGATGCAACTGCATGTACATAAATATATATTTGCAAGTGGTTCCGCAGTACCACAGCCGAGCAGACAATTACAAGTTCCTTAATATCCTCAACTTTGCGCCTTCTCTAATTAGCATACAAAATACACACATGCAAGTGTACATATGTATGTATTTATATTTATATAAATATACATACTTATATAGTGCATGTGTGTGCTTATTAAAAAAATACGAGTTGGAAAGATCCAACTAAATGCTTGCGCCACAAGGCCCCGCTCCGGCAGCTGGCAGCAGTTTGCAAACTTTTTGTGTCATCCAACATCCTCAGCAGCGCCGCAGCGCCGGATCAGCAGATGAAGGGAAAGTAAACACCACTAACATATATGTACATAGTATATGCATGTTTATGTAGTTGTAATTGAAAAACGAGAAAACAGGCTAGTTGGCGCTTTTTAAATATTCCGTTTGGCTGAATTTAATGGCCACCAAAGCGGCTTGCCCATGTGCTGCCTCACTTCACCTCATGCCAGCGTGCCAAACGACGACGATGAACCGGTGCCGGTGCCACGGCTGTTGGCAGTTCTTTAACCAGTCAGTTTTTAGTACTTAGTTAAGGTGCTACTAGCTTGATGCTTGATGACTATGTGGAATTATATAAGTTCTTCGTTCCCCCTAACTAACTAGCGCCTACCCGCGCTCGCGCAGCGGTGACTCAGCTCAACTATATAGCTCATATGTCCATGTAGACCTCATATGTACGTGTGTGTGTGTTGTGTTTGCCACTAATGTTGCTGATGAGGCTGGTTTTCTGCTGGTGCACTCATGCGTTTTTATGCTGGTTGTTTGCGCAAATTTCTGAATATGACAGCAGCCCGGCGGGGGTGGGCTGGTGGCTGCTGGTGAATGGGTGTTAGTGATGGCGGTGTAGTTATTCTCTTTTTCTCCATTCACGCATTCTTTGTTCGGCACGTTCTTTCAGTGTGTTCTCTTTGTCTAATATTTTTAATTATCATTATCTGCGCAAATGTGCGTTGCAAATGTATGTGTGAGTGTGTGCAGTGTTTATATGCTTGTGTATGTGTAAATAGATATATGCGTAAAAGATTGCAGTAATTATCCACACACGTCATTTCAATGATTAACCCTTACTTGACCGATAAAAATCGTTTAAAATGTTAAAATATTAATAAAATTATTATACATTGTGCCAAAAAAGTACCTGGAAATTATAAATAAAACGCTAAATATTTATTTTGTCGCCTTTAAAGTAATTCCCACCACATGTAATACACTTATGCCAACGACTTTTCCAGTCCTCGAAAGACTTTTCATAAGCATTTTTAGGGATGGCCTTCGGCTCCTTCCGCGAATTTTGTTTTATCTCTTCGATCCACTGAAAACGGTTCCCACGGAGCGGCAATTTCAGTTTGGGGAATCAGAAAAAATCACACCGAGTCAAATCTGGTGAATACTGTGGTTGATCGATGGTATTTATTGCGTTTTCGGCTTTAAATTTGGTCACAATCGTACTCTTTTTAAAAAAAATTTTACTCTATCGAGCAAGAATACATTTCATATCCAAAATATCTATAAAAATCATTCAAACGGACTCGCGAGAGATGACGAGCTCTCTTGCCGTCTCTGTAACACTTGTCTGACGATTTTCAAGCACCATATTCTTCGCTTTTTTAATATTTTCATCAGTTGAAAGGGTCGAAGGTCGTCCGGAAAGGGGCATGTCTTCAACGATCTCTCGACCGTCTTGGAAAGCTTTGTACCACTCGTAGGCTTGTGTTTTTGATAAAACTAAATCACCGTAAGTCAAACAAAAAAGTGACCCTGTCAAACCGAAAAGTTTTCGGACAACAACTTCATTTTCTTCGGCAGGTTTGAAGGGCAGCTGTATGCTATAGTTATCCGATGTCGTCAATTCTGACAAATGAGCGGCTTCTTGTCGTGAGAAAGTCATGTGAAAATTTTCTGACGTTTTCTACTGGGTATTATAAGCTTCGTGGCAAACTTAATATATCCCAAATGAAAGAGGTGATTCACTTTTTGATTTTATTTGTGGAAAAAATCTTTCTATTTGCAATAGGAGAAACCTCCACAATTTTATGACAGCTAGAAGAGCGGTGGGCCTTGACGTGACGTTAGCAGCTAGAGAAATTACAACCTTGATTTCGGAATGGAGAGTTTTAGGCGACAATTCCTTCTCTGATTTAGATAAATTAGTTTTTGCTTGGACGTTTTGTGCCCAGTTTGCAGAAGTTATTGAAGCTTTGGAAATAGAAATTAAGACTTCTGTTGCAGGATGCTTCGATCAGATCACAATAAGGATTCAATGCTGTTCGCAGGTGCGATTGATAACAAAGAACGGTAAAGGGAAACCTTCATGGTGAACATTGAAAGTAACCAAGATCAGATCTTCGAGCAGACGACTATTCAACGAAGCCCGTAGAAGTGGCTTTCGTGATGATTGGGTTCTCTAAGGATATATACAGGTCCGAGTTAAGGAAAGACCGCAGAGCCTTCTGCGGTAGTGTGGAAAACTGTTAAGAGTCCACACAGTTTTGACGAATTTTAGCAGTCCTACTCCTACGAATTCTAGTAATCCTACTCCTCTAGGGTATTAAGGAAATGCCGATGGTGATTGGACTGTAAGCGGAGAGTGATTGGAACTACTCCTGGACCTTCACCTTTTGTTGAACCATGTGAATTAATGTCATAAGTCCACACAGTTTTGGGCGCATTCTTGCGGATAATCCTACTCTTCTGGGGTGTCTAAGAAATGTCGATATTGGTTGGACTATGTGCGGCGAGGAGTGGTTGGAACTACTACCACATCTTCACTACTTTTCGTTGAATCATTCCGCTAGAGAAGTGCTACTGGGGGACCTTCGAGAGGGCTGTACAGCCATCTTGGAAATTTTGGATGAACGTCACCTTTCTTGGATGCTGAATTGATTCAAACCTTTTCAGTCCCTGTATCCTAATAAGTAAAGGTATCTTGCAGCTGGCTGCCTTCCTTTTACCCGAACTGGGTTTAGATTAGGACAAGTTCAGAAGGCCTGAACATTGGTTAAGATGTGTTTATATTGAAGGCGGGTAAGAGCCGTGACATTCCTTAATGCTATTTTTGCTGGAATGTTGACGAATGTAGGGTCCTTATCTATTTTTTCAAGCATGCCTTTTGCAATCTCTATCCGACATCGGTTTTGCAAAAGATGCATGGTCTTTTGGTACTAATCCAGCATTGACAACCTTATATTCGACGTTATTGTCATTAATAGAGGTGATTGGACGACTCGATTGAAGTACCTTTTTGATGACTTCAGGACCTTCTCAGACTGCTTTCTGCCACTCAAACACTTGTATTCGTTATAAAGTAGACTCATGAAAACACGTCTGTAATGTTTTCGAGGATTTTGATTCCAAAAAAAAAACATTGTTTTAAACAAACTCTTGGTTTTTTTTTTCAAAGTAAACATTACCAGCTTTGGTACATCGTCCGTCTCATCCGTCGGGGCTTGGGCGCAAATCAGTGATTCGCAATCTCGGACCTAGTGGCCTCAGTCCTTGCCCCGTCCATATCTTGGCGGTGATATCAGCCTTTACCTTACGCTGGGCATCGGCACCTTCCTATTTGATGGACCGGACATTCCAGGTGCATTCCTTTAATCCATTGTCCTTATTACGTTTGCTGTGGTCGTCATCAATCGTGGGGTCTTTCATCCGATGCTGTTGTTTCTATTATATTGGGAGTTGTTTCTACGTGGGGGGTTCCAAACCAATCGCAGCACCTTGCTAGGCAAGTAGTATAGAGTTTTATACACATTTATATAGCGAGGTGCTTGTTTCAAGACCGACGCCCGCTCGTAGCCGCACCTCTAGTGAACAGGCGCTGCAATTAGACTTCAGCGGACCCTTAAGCCGAATATGTCGAAGTGGCTCCGCTAAAGCTTCTTCTTTTTTGGCCGTGAACCCAGGCTCCACCCGTTTTGGCTACCACATCTTAAACAAAAGTTACTCACATTTCCAGGGTGCATGGAGAGGCCCCAAGAGTGGAATTGGCCCTACGTTTGTAGCTGCTTACCCAGAAGCATAACTGTATCCCATTACACCCCTGCTTAGTGCACTTAATAAGCTTACAGCTTTCCGTCTACTTGAGTTTAATTTCCCATCTCACTTACAAACATATTTCAGAGATTTCAAAGTTAATGACGTAAGCAAATTTGCCAGTTAAAATCAACATGTATATATACATATGCATAAACAAATATACATATGTATAATATATATGTAACTGTGGTGTAAATATGTACAGAGCTAATATTTACACGCGCTTTAACCTGTAATTATGCTGCTATATTGACACATGAGTTGTAATTTATAGATGCACAAGCTCCCACACAAATCAAAAAATAACCCTTGGGCTCACACACACACGCACATATATACTTGTATATACGCATAATACCACCTCATATTTTATTTAAATTCAGGCGATGAATTGCAGGTTTCGGTTTGATTGCAAAAGTGGAACATAAGTCAGCGCAAACACACATACTTTTAAAGTGCAAACACGAACACACACAGAAGCATATACATATTTGCTTATGAGTAGGTGCATTCATGGTATTTATGAGGCTGTGTGCCAGAAAACTCCGTAGGCAGCTTGAATATGAAAAAATGTTAGCGATTTTTTCTGCATTCATGTAAACACGGTTTTTAATTCGGCGGAATTGTGTTAATTAAAACTTAAATCCGCTGCCGCCGAGGTCATTGTGCGTGGGTTTTAGTAAAAAATAATTCAATGAAAGTTGATTAAGTTTTGGCCAGAATTAGCAAAAATAACTTTAAACGAAAAAACTGAAATATTTGCTGTTATTAACATTAGACAATAGGAATTTAATAGTTTTTGATATCTTTGATATATGCAGAGAGCAATTTTGTGACTCAGCAGTACGAACCTCCTATGAGTTTAGCAGGCGCTGTTCGATGACCAGCAGACCGGATATTTCTCGGTTAATACAGAGCACAGGGAAATCCATTGAACTAAAGTGTGATCCATTTCGAAGTTCCCTACTTTTTTTTTAAAGAAAAACTACAGAAACTTCAAATTTAATGAAGAATGTTTTTTATCATCCAAAAGAACATCCTTTCACATTTATTTTTTGAAACTTATCTCTTTCGAATGTTGGCCATGGCTACGTCCCAGATGGTCAATCCGTTGAGTCCAATTTTCGATGACTCGTTCGAGCATTTCGACTGGTAGCTGGCATGTGACACGCGCATAGACTTTTGACTTTACATATCCATACAGGCAAAAGTCTAACGGTGTGATGGCACATGAGCTTGGTGGCCAGTCGATCGGCCCAAAACGTGAAATTATCTGCTCAGCGAAGTGTTCTCTCAATAAATACATTGATTGATGCGATGTGTGGGAAGTGGCGCCAATTTGTTGAAACCAAATGTCGTCAAGATCACGAGCTTCTATTTCTGATATCAAATAGTCGGTTATAATGACGCGATAACGGTAATCATTTTTGAAGAAATATGAACCGATGATTCCACCAGCCCACAAACCTCACCAAATCGTTGGTTTTCTGGATAAAATGGCAGCTCGTGAATATCTTCAGGTCGCTCTTCAAATCAAATGCGGCATTATGTTTGTTTACATACCCTCATCGCTTCACAAAATTTGGCTCGAAAACTTCGGATCTTCGTGGAACTTTTCAAGAGGCCAAAGAGCGAAGCGATGTCGCTTAAGAAGGTCGAGCGGCTTCAGTGCTTGCACGAGCTATATTTTGTACACTTTTAATTAAAAATCTTGGCGTTTCATCCGTCAGTTCGTGTAGCACAATAATGGTTCGCTCGTTTCCGTTCCGGAAATTTCGATGTGAAAGATGCGCCTAGCTCTGGTCGACCGATCGTTGAAAAATTCGATGAAATTATGGAAAGGATTGACCAGAACCTTCACATAAGCAGCCTTGCCATCGCAGGAACTCAACATTCTTCATTAAATGGTTTTGAACTATTTAACAAAAAGGCTGGCTACAAAAAGAAGCTTGAAGTTTCGGTACCACATGAATTGTCTGTGAAAAATTTAATGGACCGAATTAACATCTGCGATTTTTTGTTGAAACGAAATGAAATCGAACCAATTCTGAAGCGAATAGTAACAGGAACGAAAAGTGGATCAAATACGACAATAATATGCAAAGAGGATTATGGTCCAAGTGTGGTAAAGCTCAACAAATGGTCGCAAAGCCAGGATGGAGGCCTCGAAAGATTATGCTGACTGTTTAGTGAGAGTGGAAAGTAATCTTCCACTATGAGCTGCTCTGACCTGGTCGAAAGATTGATTTTACATTTTACTGTCAAAAACTAATCTCATCAGTTGTCAGCAAGAAATCGAAAAAACGCATAGAGTTGATCAATAGAAAGGGTCCAAAGTTCATTATAAATATAAAAAAATAAGTTGGAGTTTGTTTGAAATACGAAAAGACTTTTTCAACTCGTCGACGGAGTCTTTCTCCCACCACGAATCTTACACCGAACTTGCGCTTCTTTATTTGGAAACCATGCCCATGTACCATGCCACAAGGACCTACTCGTCGTGGACATCAAACAGCTGGCCACCGGCACCTTCCCAATTAAGGGACCGGACATTTCAGGTGCATGTCCTTAAATCGTAATCATTAACATGTTTGAAGGGGTCCTCATAGAATGAGGGGTCTCTCATCCGAGGCTGTTTTCTTCTTTTCATTAGTTGTGTTTTTTATTGGCCAGTCCCAAATCCAGCGCTCATCCCTGGGGTGGGATGTTTCGCCTTCTCACTTAAGCTCGCCTTCAAACGGATGTTTTTTGGCTACCCAGAGGATACTTGGTCTAAGACCGGAAGTCGTGAGCTGCCTGAGCCATATGTAAAATAATCGTTTCTGAGCACTCCTAAGTGCATGGCGCTCAGAGAACTTTCCTAACTTGCGAAGCTTCTACACATGTCTCCATCCTCCGCTTGAAGACTAATTTTAAAACACCTAATTTTTGTCTTTTCTTATAAAATAAAGGTGCGCTGATTTAAAAGGTTAAATGTAAAGAAGTTTATCGCCATTTTTTTCACTTTCTCTTTGTTTATTTCGAACCATTTTACTGACTTAAAAACTTGAGATAATATTTTTTCCAACTGCCTGCAGAAAAACTTTGATTAATTTTTTTCTTGAAATTTAGCAAAAGTCTGTCAGCAGAGTTGCATTTGCGCTTGAATAAAGAATGAGAGCTCTTGTAAATGGAATAACATTCGAAAAAACACAAATGAAAATCAAAGAAAGAACAAAAGAATAAAGAAGAAGAAGAAGCATAGAAAAAAGCAAAAACCAAAAAAAAAAAACAGAAAATTACATGAAAAATTAGGGAAAATCAATTGTCATTACAGTTGGCAAAGTTGCTGCTATTAATAGTCGTGTATTTACCAATAACAAAAAAAAAACAAAAAAAAGCAACAAAAACAAAGTATAACTACACTTGCGCTGCAGTTCGCTTGCCTTTTTGCATTCGTTATTTGCTCGCATTTGCCTTAGTTTTTGAGGCCATGTTATTGTGTACGCTAATAATAAGAATTGCTCTTGTTGTTGTTGTTGTTGCAGTTCGATTGTTTGTACTGCAAACAAATCAAGGCAAGCCGAAGCCAAGTCAGCCCGCCTAGACCAAGTTGAGCAGTCGGTAGCAAGACCAAGCGACAGCAAACTTTGTTATTTATTCATTTGCATTGTTGTTGTTGTTGTTATTTTTGTTTCGATATTGGAATCATGTCACAAAATTAATCAGTGAATCAATTTGTTGCAAAAAACTAAGAGGCAGTTAGTAGTCCTGGCTCAACATTGTGGAAAAACTAACAACAATTACATGCAAACGAAAAAAAAAACACCAAAGGAACGAGCAAGACGAAGGCACGAAGCACGAACGTTAATGAAAAGTGTAGCAGCAAACCTACATACATGCAAAGAAACAAGTTGTTGAATCAAATTTGTTTTCGAAATATCTTTTTTTATTGCACGAATACACATACATACTTACATGTACACACTCACGCAAATGAATTCGTTGCAAAACTGTTTGTGTTGCTCGAACCGAAACCGAGGAGAAATTAAATGACAAAAACTTTTACAAAACTTAACAAATTGTAAGCCATTAGCTCTCGAGTCGCTCATACTTCCTGCACTGCTGTTGCTCCCACTATCGCCGTTCTCACCCTCATTGTCCTTGCTGCCCTTGCCGCTTCGGTTCGCTTCAGTCGGTTGGCAAGGATGAACTGTGTCATTTCGTTTCGAAAGGACTCGCTAAATTACACAGAATTGAATTTGGAAATTTTTGCTATCATTTTAACTTAACTAAAAATATACCGTTATGTGAGTTTGTGTGTGTTGTTTAATTATTCGCAAGCCTCAGTTTGCTTTACGTATTGTGCGGCAGCAAGTTTCTCTGTGTTGTCATTTGGAGCGGGCTCGTTTGAAGGCGTTAAATCTAGCGTGTAATTTACTTTGCACTCCCATAAACTAAAAGTTGACGAAATAAATAAATATTATGCTAAAATTATACAAATAATTTTGGGGTGGAGCTAAATTTGCTTTTAAAGGGTTACAATTTGAGAGTTTTTATGCCTGAACCTTTGCTCGTTGGATTAACGTTAGTGTAAATCATGCAAATTATGAATGCATTTTATACTCTACAACAAGTCCAACAAATTGTAAAGGAAATCCTTTCGACTTTCTTTAAAGGGTTACATGAGTTTCCTCGAGTAAAAAACAGCATTTTTTCAAAAAAAATTTTCTAACATAAAAAATTAAATATTTTATTAGAATTTTTGACTGTTAAAAAGATACACCATTTGCAAAAAAATTCCGAAATTTTTGTAAAAAAAAATACTTCGAATTTGGCCATTGCGACGCCATTTCAGGTGACCCCTCGGAAAAAAGATACGCCCGCCTTGGCAGAATAACTCCTTACAGCATCATCTAAAGTAAAAAATACGTGTTTCAGTTTAAACCTTAACTTAGAACTGGGACGAAGGAAAAAAATGAAAATTGTATTTTTCGCAGACATTTTTACAAAAAATTTCGCGACCTTTTTTTTCAAATAATTGTAATAAAAAAAATCCAAAATTAAAAAAGTCCAAGTCTTTGAGAATTGTACCTCAAAGACCTGCGTAAAATTTCATGCAGATCGGTTGAGATGTTCTCGAGAAATCTTAAACACCGACTTTTAGAACACAGTTTCGAGAAAAACGCTTTGACACTTAACCTAGCTAGCCGCGAGCGCACAAGTTGGCTGTATTTCCGAAACTATTATTCGGAATAACTTGAAAATTTAAGACAATATTTTAGAAATTTTGTTGAGTTTCATTAGGTAATGAAAAAAATCAAGATTAGTGGAGCAGGTATCGATAGCGAGGCCGCAGAGTCTGTTAAAATTCGCGTCAAGTGTAGGCATTCTAAAGGATTACTACGCCATTTGGTTTCGCAAAGGACAAAAGCTGGTCTACATATGCGTGGCTTATTGGCCTACCAAAATTAGCCAAAACAAAATGCAAACTATGATTGTCATTTGTTTTAAAGCGTGTAGGATTTCTACGTTTTCGTCCTCAGGTCAAAAAAAAAAATTAAATGAGTCTGAAATTTGAGTTTTCCAATGAAAACTCAATAAAAATATTTAAAGGGTGTCTTTTCGGACATATGGTTTTAAAGAAGAAACAAAACAACCTTTATTTTAATGTTATGACCATGAATTTGGCTATATTATAAAGGCCAGGCTTTACCATTATGTTTTAAAAATGATTTCGGGCGCGGTTAGATCGAATATATTCCAGCCGAGAAGACCTTTTTTTGTTCACTTTTTGTAGTAATTAAAACCTTACCCATTCAACCGAAAATAAATTTCACGCCTAAACAAAATATTCTTGTTAAATTTTTTTTTTGTTATATTCGTGATCGGCGCCATCTTGTTTTGGGTTCATTCATAGTATTTGCGATCCCCTTCATGATCGTTCGGCTTCAATTTTTGCACGAGTTGGATTTGGTAAGCCCGCAAACTAAGATATTCGCAAAATCTTCCATAAAGTGGATGGGCAAAGCTCCATATGTTGCGTATTATGGTAGTTATACTGGAATATTATATTTGTAATATTCTGTCGATGGTATTGGACAAAAAAAGCTATACCTACCTTCTGGGAACAAGGGAAGATAACAAAGGGAAATCTCGATCGAAAAATCTATATTGATAAACACTTTTAGAAAACTATATTTACCAGTATAGTGCAAGAGCGAGTCTGACCAACACTCTAATCTCTATAGGGATGTACAGGATGACAAGACGAGTTGAAATCCGTCTGACTGTCTTTCTATCCGCCCTACCTTGATAAAACTTCGTATGCACGTTTCTTGGAAAAAAACTGCGAGTTCATAGATGGGCGTAATTGGATCACTAGGTTAGCTCAGGTTAAGTTAGATGGGTGACCAAAGATCGCACGTGATCACAGTGCTTAAGTCTTTACCTCCTAATCGTGCGACAGTAAAAAAGGAAGTGTTGAGTTGCTTCCACCTCATCTTTTACATACAGCTTCTGCAGATGACGTCTGGGAAGATTTCCAACCTTACAGCATGGATACCAGGGCAATGGCCTGTTAAAAGTCCCACAACCAACGGAACGCTAGCCTTACTGATGGCAAAGAGATCACTAGATCTTTGTGATCGATCTTGGGCCATACCAGTCTTGTCACAAAGACACTCGATGCTATTGATAGCGAGATTGGACACTCTTTGACCAGCCCTGAACGCACTGTTAATGAATTCAAGGCAAGTATCGTCGCTCTGCTATCTGAGTGAATAGTCACCTCTCTAAAAGAGGCTGCACTCCGGAGCAATAGATCTATTAAGGTAGTAGCTTAATGGCTGCAACCTCGGCCTGTAAGACACTACAATAGTCAGGAAGTCTAAAACTGGTGTAAGAGAGCTCCCTTCACCTACCTTTACCTTCGGACTACTGCTACGCCCACATTTTAAACCCAATAACTTCACTTCCAATTTATGAAATGTCATGAAATTCTCACTGGACAATCGATAAAGATAGCAGATTCTAACGCACCAGTCGACATATTGATGGCGCCACCAGGGGGCGCTGTTTACTTTGGAATGCACCAAAAAGCTTATAATTTTTCTGAACCGTCGATATCGGAAACTGTAGCATGTAGCTGCCAGAGTTAACATTTTTGCTTGCTTTATTTACATTTTTTGTAGTTGTTCGCCTTTTGAGCCTTTCACAGCACTAAAATTGATCTAAAGTCTATCACATAACTTGCATTGAAGAAAGCATTCCAATTTAATCAGATAGGTGGTAGACAGGATTTTAGTTGTCAGCATTTCAGACTAAGCCACTAAAATGTTATTTCACAAACCCATAAACTTAATTGTTGTTTACGTAAAATTTTCCAAGTGTCCTTGAAGTGATTATTTTAGTTCCATAAACTTTCATCCATAGAGCAGTCACGTACATCTTAGTCATGTTTCATTCTTACCTTTCTCAACTAAAGTTTATGTCATAAGACTTGTCGCTCTCTTATCTGCTTGTGAGTCCAAAGCAAATTGTGTAATAACTAATACTTGTATGTGTATACATATTTTCTACGGTAAATATTCAGTAAGTGACAGTTTAGGCTATTAAAAGAAATTTTCTGCTTTTCAATTACACTCATTATTCGTAATAATTTTATGAAGCCTTCAAAACTTATTAAATGATGAAATATAACAAGTGCCACTGAAGGCGAATGCATGCAAATGCAAGCATACATACAGGCGCTTAAACACATGCACACACATACGCAGCACGACAGCTGTGCATGCGCTCGGCGATATCGCATGCAGCTAGCGAATATGCTGCAAATGAAGTTTGAGAATGTAAATTACCAGCTCATCGCATATTTCACTAAATTGTCATAAATTAGGAGCTAACGGAAGCAGCAGCTGAAGTGGTGGCGGTGGCACTGGAGATGGCCACCGAAGAACTTGCGAGAAAAGTTGTAATTTTATGTGGCACGGAGCGTTGTTGCAACACCAAAAGCCGCGAAATTGAATATATTTATGGGTCGAGCAAAAGTTAGAGTTGCATTTTGAGGTATGTGTTGTGAATTTCACCGATAGCGCCAGCGGAACCGCGCTGCCCCGGCGAGCACATAAATGCTTTAACTAAATTTATGCATTCTACTTATTTCACCAGCTGAGCAAATTATAACAGCGACGGCAGCTGGCTGACAATGCGAGTTGCATATTTTTTTTTCTTGCGCTACTTTCATGCGTTTCTTTTCTCTGTTTGTGCGCGCTTAATTAAAACTGTAACTCGCAGCAACACTTAACCTTGTAAATTTATAAATATTTATACAGTTTGCTCTACTGTAGAGATAGAGAGAGAATAAAGCGCTTGCAGCGTGCTTGTGATTTATGCGGTAAAGTGGTTTAGTTCGCAGTTGATAGTGCTAAGGATAAACGATATCCTTGAAGAAGCTGGTATGGTTGGTCTGGCAGCAGCTTGGTGATTCAAATTTCCAAAAGCTTGGTCATAGTTTTTGGTACCAACTTACGAATCACTCGATCGAGTGGGCTTGGTAAAGGGATCAGTTATGTCAAAAGGTCGTTCAAACAACGTAGGTACCTGGTAGAGAATACGATATTCATATCGAAGAGGCTACTTGAACCACAATTACAAACTCAAAGAAATATTTCCGGGCCACATATGTGATGTGAGATTTCGCGCCATCTAGGGAAACTGAAATTCTTGCCTTTTTGAAGAAAAGTGTGGAACTTGAGATTTTTAACATTCGAACTGCCAAACTCTATAAAACTTTCCAAACTTCGTTTTACGCTTGAGACTCTTTTTGAAAAGCCTCTTATCAAGTGTCTGGAACCTGCGAAGCTTTGGATCTCTTGATGTGTGGTCTCGATGCCATATTTTTAACATGTTGTCGAGCTGAGTGGTGGCTATGGTGTATGGTGTAAGTGGCAGACTAAAATTATTCGCTTTGAGTCAATATTTCTTAAAGGAAACGGCTTTCATTGTCCAAGTAATGTATGACTATCTAAAATCTGCTATATACCTCCTTACCTTATTAACATCAAACATTGTCCGAGTGTCAGCAAGCGTTTTCTTAAGACACTTAAATTTAATTCTTCGTCGTCGAGTGTTCGAAAATGTAGTCTCCCGACTATCATATTAATTTGAGCGATATGCTTGTAAATCTAGAGATAAACTGTATTTCCAATAATTTCCGCTTCTGAGTCTGTTCCACTTTTGGTCTCATCGTAACGATTTTTCTGAGCTAAGAGCTAATTTCTATTTTCGCTGTTGATTCGGTTCTCCACATTTTGGACTCATCGGACAGTGATTTCGATTCTTTATTTATACTTTTGGCTCTTGTAAACATCTATGAATTGTTGTTGGACTAAGTAAATATTCCTGTGATAAGCTACTGACACCCTGGTGGAGTATATCGATTATTATCTTATTTCGAAAAATTTAATGTGCTCTTTATTAGTTTTTTCACTTCTGTTCTTACATTTTTTGTATTATAGAAGGTACTGTTGGTATAATACCCAAACTTAGTAAACTTTCGCTGAAACACATGAGTAGAGAGGGCTGATTCCATTCTCGATATACCCTGCGTACCAGTACTAGGTACGCTGTTAACGTATATCGATTAACAGAAGGAAATTAGTTAATTTAAAAAAAATGAATATTTTTTGTATTATTTTTTAGAATATTTTTCATTCCATTTATGTAATCTTTCCATGATTTCGGCGAACTAACCATTCTTTCTTTAAAACACTTTCTATAAAACTAGAACTTCATTAAAATACTCGAAAAATTTTGTTCCTGTGTTAAACATAAAGCGAGATTACCGATATTTTTAATCGATATATTTAGTGTATAATGGATAGTTGAAAGTCGATTAGTTTTGCTATCGAAATTTTAGTTTTAGACAATTAAAAGTCGATATTTTTAATCGATAAAATTAGTTTACGATCGATACTCGAAAGTCGATAATTTTTGTTATAGAATTTTTTTCCAAGCAATTGACATATTACATTTAATCGATAAATTTAACATATAATCGATACTCGAAAGTCGACAATTTTCGCAATCGAAATTTTTGTTTCCAAATAATTTGATGTTTAATAATCGGTAAATTTAGTTTATAATCGGTACTCGAAAATCGATAATTTGTGCTATCAAAATTTTTGTTTTCAAAGAAAATGATGTCCGCTATGTAGTAGCTGCATGAATCTTTCGAGGGTTGAAAACTCTATTTTGATTTTACTACGGAAATTGCTCGCGATCAATTCGATTATCGCTCTCAAAATTAACTTTCTTCAAAGCGATCCTCTATAAAATCACCCTAAACCCAGGTTAAGATGGTACATTATTCCAGCAGTGTAAAACTTTTATCTTTGAAAACTTTTATATTTTGAAAATGATATTTCATTCGTGGCTTGCGCATACTTCCTTTCAAAATATAGCGAATTTCTTCATTATTTTCACTCTTTTTTGAACATCTGATAAATTTTTTCAACTTCCCCAATTTTAATTGTTTTTTGGTTAAATGAATCTCACCTTTCCAACACTATATGGTATGATACAATGTGATTGGTTGCACTGGAGATATAAGACTGCAACGACATCTATTGACAAAATACGAAAATACTTTTTCGACTACTCAATATATGTCTTCTGTTTCGCTTAATAGGAAAATGTCCCCAAAAATATGTAGTTAAATACTCATCTATCTTTGCAAGCCTATATTTCACTAAATTTTTCCCACAGGGTACCTAAATTAATAGGTGAACTATTTCTAAGAGCATTCATACCAACTACACGTACACATGCAGCCATAATTTAGCCTGTTTGGTTGCAAGCTTTCACCGAACCGGCTCGCTGCGCTGCTTGTGGCATAAGCAAAACTAGCAAAACTTTTCCCATACATAATTATTAAAAGTGCAACTTATCAACGAGAAAATTACGTGATGTCTGGCAAAACCCTTGCAAAACTTTACACACCAACTATGCGCATACACTTGCAAGTAAACATGTATGTGAGTGTGTGTATATGTGTGTTTTGTACGCTTTGACGGCATATCGCGTAAATTAGCATCGCAGCAGCTAAGACAGCGGCAACAACTTCTTACGGCATGGCAGCACTGCTGCACATGTTGGCGCTGCTGTTGTTGTTGCATTTGGAGCAGCGCCTGCACGTTGTTGGCCATTGCACTACTTATGTTTCATTAAGTACCTGCGAAGTAGTGTGCGTGCTGCAGTTGCATTTACTGACAACAACAACAACAACGTAAGCGACAACGGTAAAAATCGTTGACACTTGCATACTTTGCATTTACGGCACATCGCGTACAGCGCAACCTGCGGCTTATTGCCTGCGTTAGAGCGACTGCGGCGAGTTTCGAGTATTCGCACTTGATAATATGTTGTTTGCGGTGCTATCTAAGTTCGTTTGCACTTGTTTACTTCTTAAGAACTTGGCAAATACTTTAACTCGAACTGAACTTTTCGCACCTAATAATCAGAAATTGGTTTTTAACTTCTTTTACGAAAACTTCATAATATGTAAATGCTGTGATGGCGGTGAACGCGTTGTTGATCGAGTTGATAGGATTACATCAAGGGTTTGCTAGAATTTATGATTTTCAGATTTCTTTGCTTTGTGTGTACAAGTGTCTGTTTTCGCGTTCAAAAATTGATGGACTAGTAAGCGTGTATCATACACAGACAGATGAACAGAGGGGTGGCAAACGGACTGTATAAATCGATTCAGCTTACAGCTATCAGATATTTGTTATTAATCATCGGTTACACTAGACTCAACTTATTTTCTCTTTAACGAGCATACTATAATTTCCCTCACTGTGACTCCAGCTTAGCTTTCCTTAATTATTGTAGCAGCTTCAACTGAAAGCCTATTCTACAAGTATGTGAGTGTTAGAGAGTAGCAATTTTCAAAGCGATATTAAAGTCATATAAATATTTGATGAGCCCAACTCTAGACTTTTCAATTTTCTGTACTTAATTTCGAACCTCGAAGGCAAATATTTTGAGTTAGGAGGCTAACTTCGAAAAACGATGGATAATATTTTTACTAATGGACTTAGATCTTAGATAAAAATTGCTTTGGTCAATACCCAGAGAAGTTTTGTTCAGTGTTTCTGTTAAAATTGCTAAAATTTGGTTCCTGAAATCATTAGGCCGATAAAGGTTGAGCTCTTATTACCTAATTTCGTTGAAGGGGTCTTAGTCTTAAGCCAATTTTATGTTTCGTTAAGTCGTCGGAATGCGGACAGAGATGCTATCATATGTGGCCGAAGTTGAGTTGTTCTATTTTTACAATGCTGACAAATTTTTTTGCCACTCTTGTAGTTTTATGATCCAATAGAATTACCTTATCTCGTTTCGACCACTGTTTCCAAATTTCCAGAATGACACTTTACATGGAAGTGTTAAATGATAAGGTACCTAACATGGCGCTTTGGGAGAAGTATTACTTGATCTGGCCACCCTTTTATCCTAACTCGACCATTAATTTCTTCAAAGAGAGACTTTATTAAAATCTTAAGTAGTTGGTCCATCATAAACAGGTTGATTATCTCAGATAATGCTTAGCCAGATCCTGAAACAATACATATTCATAGCTGTGCATAAAGTAGAAGGTTTCAAGTTTATAATCTTGGTGGTTCTAGTGCAATCTGAAGCTCTGCAGTAAACTGTGGACGCAGTTCTTCAGTTGCAATACTCTTCAAATCGTCAGACGTAAGCCATTTGTCAGCAGAAATGACACTCTGAGCCATTGACTGTTAGCGTAGTCCGAATCACCGTTTAATTTCGTTGCTTTGTCGGAAACGTTTTACTTAGATGGAATCCAATGTCATTTCTTGACATCGGTCAATTCTAGAATTTCAGTAACTCGAAAGGCTATGAATTGCTTATAGCGGCGGTGATTGGATCGTAGCCACGGTATTCGATTGAGAGTTCGCATATAGCATCTTCGAATTCTTAGGCTCTCTATTTTCGGAATTAGTTTAACCCTTATTAGCCACTGGCAAATTAGCGATCTGTGATTGGAACATCCCAGTCGCATCCAGCATTTCATTTCTCCTGGAGGATAGCCTTGGCTTATAACGGATTTTTCAATACGGGCGCTACAAAAGTAAATCGATAGGGACCGCAGACGACGCCATATTTTTTCGCTCTCTTTTGACATTTCTCTTCAGTAAGGTTTGCCATTTCACCATGGAAAAATAAACGATCCAACAACGAGCTGAAATTATTAAATTTTTCTACCGAAATTCGGAGTTAGTGGACTCAACTTTAAGAGTTTGTTTTTCAATAAGAGCCCTACAAACGTTGTTTTAAATAAAACAAAAACGTTTTGGGATATCAATGAAACTATTCATTCCTGTAAAAGTACGTTCGTACGTACTCCTTAAGTCACCATTGCATCCCAAAAAAATTACAGTTTGGTGTGGTTTATGGGCAGCCTTGGTCATGCGTGTGCCGTTAGACTCTTTCCTGTAGGGCTACGTCAAGTCTATGGTCTATGTCAACAAGCCAGCGACAATTGATGAACTTCGTTCGAATATCGAACGGGAAATTGCAGCAGTATCGGCCGATATATGCTTGAAAATTGGGTTCAGCGTCTGGACTTCTGCAAAACCGTTTTTGCGTTATTGAAAAAAGTTTTGTAGCGCTCTTATTGAAAACCCCCTTATTACGTAAAAACTGATGAGGATCCGTCGTTGATAGAGAAATATGTCAGAATCTCTATAGTTATTTAGCGGGCATGCGAAATGGTCCAGGACGTAATCCATCACATGCCTAAAGCGTTCTCAGTAGGTATTTTATGTTCAAGATCGAGATTAGGGCAATTAATACCTGACTCAAAGACGAGGTTCTCGCTTGAAAATCACTGTGGCTATTTGTTGTTTGGTTTTTGGAAAAATATGAGTTTAGATAATATTGAAACCACGTGAGAATTTGTGTCCTCATATTTTAAGAAACTTCTGAGTGGTTGTTTAAATTTATGAGAAGCTACTTCGTGACAAAAGGATGCCTCGCTTTGTATTGTCGTCTGTCGAGTGTAGACCATAATTAACAAATAAACTTTTATCGGTCGGTAACAGCAATTAAACTACTTCTTCCATATAAATCTCTAGAAGTACACTGAATATCGAGCTATTCGAAGAATTCTAGCCCTTCTATGCCGGTGAGAATAGGCCAAGTGCCGCGTTATGCATTCCTATTAGGTAACATCTCGAATGCTTTGTTCATAAACCGTTAGGCGCAGACTCCATCCACCACACGCTGGCGCTATTAAAAGCAACCGCCTCCCTCACACCACTTAAATTTGGGCCTCCTCCCTTTAAAGTGGCATCTCATGTTGATGTCACAGCAGTGACATAAATAGCAGATGTGAAAGTTGCAACTGCAATGCATTTTTTGTTGTTGTTTTTTTTTTCATTTTGTTTTTCGGTGTGTGTACTCAACGCTTGCCTTATCTTGAGTGCGAATTTATTTATAGCGCCACCACAATTCCTCAGTTGTGACAATACTTGAAAGCTCACACTTTGCAATTTCTAGTTTCGGCTGTTGAAGCACTTAGGCAGCGCCACCTACAGCTGGCACCAACGCACGCCAACAGAAAAACAGAAGACATCAGCAAGTGGAAAAAAGCTGACAGGGTGGCAGCACCGTACAACGCCCTGGTGGCAGTAGGCGCACTTGAGAAGCGCAGAAAACTCTCGAGCACCAGGTGCAATGGGTCGTGTAAGCTTTAAACGAAGGCACTGAAATGGCGAAAATGCAAAAAAAGGAGAAGAAACTAAAAAAGAAGCATATCAAGAGTGATGACAAGCCTGCGTTGAATACGCACACACACACACACACATGAGTCGAGTGAAACAAAAGCGCTGTGTATGTGTGCGTACTTAGTGGATGTCGGCTTTCGACTTGAGAAAGATGACATTTGAAAGTATTTCGTACGTTCTGAGTGAAAATTATTGTCACAAGTGTTGCTGGGAATGTTTTTTATACATATACATACATATATATTATACATATTTACTTTAATGTATGTACATGCGTGCATATAACAATGTGACTTAAGATGAAAACATTTTTTCAACATTCTTGTCACTCGTTACCAACGTCCCTCGTCTTTATGAGTATGGGTTGTATATACCCTGTGGGAAAATTGACGAAGTAGTTATTCAATAAAAAGCAAAAAAGAGTTAGCATCGATTGCACCAAAACTAGTTTCCAAATAAGAACTTGATTTTGTTCGATCGGTTTGTGGGGCTCTATGCTATTATCGTTCGATTTGTAATAATTTAGTCGGATATTATAGTATTGCCTTGAATGATAGTTAGTTTTGTGAAGACATCTGGCAAATAAAACAATTTTCCATGCACGGACTTGATTTTTATCGTCTAGTTTGTATGGTGATCCGATCTGATCAATTTCTTGAGATGTCGTACCATTTCGTGATGCTTTTTCGTTCGAGGAGTAAACATCGAAAATCTGAATCCCATGTTTATGCGGAAATCCGAACTAAACCTCCTACCGTCTTGTACTGGTCCCCTCGGTACCACCATTAAATATTACGTCGGGAGGATATTTGAGAAATTCTCATTCGTTTACAATAGTTTGAATTCATTCAGTTACATTTTGATTATATTTAACCCCACTGTGTGGTCTTTTAGCCATGGGGCAATGTACGGAATCAGTGGAATGTCTAGCATCCATTTCGACTGCCTTCCCATCGCCTTTGCCAACTCTCCGTCGTATCTACGCGAGTTTGGCAAGTGTGTCGTTCCATCAATATACCGTTTCGTAATGTGTCCAGCTAGGTATGTACAATATGAAGTGTCGTCTCCGCTGATTCGTTTATTAATTCTTACTAATATTTAATACTGATATATACATATGTATTAACCAATGGGAATCAATAAAGATGTATGAGATGAACCTTGCTTGAAAAAAGTGCGTTTTTTCACCTTTTGTTACAAATTCCCTACATGGATCTCTTAGAGCTCTCTTCAAACATATGTTTCCTAACTAACCATCGCTGATTCAAATCTGTTTTTTGTGTAGGGAAAATTTAAGCTGAGGCTAAGTGTGAGCTTGCAAAAGAAACTCTGAAAAGCGCAAGCATCAAGAGATCTGAGTTTAAGTGTCGAATACTCTCACAGCTAGCGTAGCCGCTGTCTCTTAAATCATTGAAATATGTCAACGTCGTCGTATATCGTGGACAGTTCATTGTTCCCTCAACTGCGGTATTCGCAATGCCAATGCGCAAAGGACCACAAATCTTCCGCAGAACCTTTCTCTCGAAAACTCGTAACGTCGACTCATCATATGTTGTCATCGTCCATGCCTCTGCACCATATAGTAGGATGGGAATGATAAGTGACTTGTAGAATTTGGTCTTTGTTTGTTGAGAGAGGACTTTACTTCTCAATTGCCTACATTGTCCGAAGTAGCTGAGATATTCTGCATTGGATTTCGATTCAGACAATGTTGTTAATTCTGGTTCCAAGATAGAGGAAATTATTTACGACTTCGAAGCTATGTGATGTGAGAGCCTAGTCGCGAGTGCGAGATTGTTTGGTGACAGGAGATATTTTGTCTAGCCTTTGTTGAACTCCAGACCCATTTGCTTTGCTTCCTTGTCCAGTCCGGAGGAAGCAGAACTAACGGCGCGGATGTTGAGGCCGATGATATCAATATTATCGGCATACGCCAGCAGCTGTACACTCTTATAAAAGATTATACCTGCTCGATTAAGTTCTGCAGCTCCAATTACTTTCTCCAACAAAAGATTCAAGAAGTCGTATTGTGGGGAAACGCCTTGTCTGAAACCTGGTTTGGTATTGAACGGCTTGGAGAGATCCTTCCCAATCATGTCTGAGCTTTTGGTATTGCTCAACGTCAGTTTACACAGCCGTATTAGTTTTGCGGGGATTCCAAGTTCAGACATAGCGGCATTTCCTTTTCGTGCTGTCAAAAGCAGCTATAAAATCGACGACGTCACGGGTCGTTTCCAAGACTTCACACGGGTGATTGCCTTCATTTTTCGGCACCTAAATTACTTCAAGAATGTATGCTGATGCTACAACCACAGCAACAACATATCTCTTTTTTTCCCCCTTATATTTTGGCTGGCTGATTAAAACTTACTCTTAGACTCTCCTTTATAAAATCCAATTTATTTTTGAGCACTTTAAAAATAGCACAGTTCTTGGAAAAAATATTTAATGGCTGTCATTATTACATTTGACTCCTCCCTATTTTTAATATTTTTTGTTATTTGCATATATTAATAATGGCTAATTGCAGGCTCATTTAATAATTTAACCTCTCAATGCGACGAGGTTTCAATAGAAATTAATCTGCTAATTAATGCAGCATGAAAGTATGTCTTTCCACATTTGTCATGATTGATTAATATTCACTGGCTCGACAACAATACCAAACATATACACATATTTAAGTGTACGAGAATGTATGCGTCACCGTGACGTGACGTTTGTGTAGCCGTCATTCAAAATTCATTCACTTTCCCGGGCGCAGCAAATTGTGACGACAGCTGTTAATACAGAAATTATAAAAACATTTTCAAAAAGTTTGCACTTTCCATAGGCGCCACCTCCTCTACCGCCACTATCGCCTACGCCACCGAGTCAGCAGCAGCAGTGGCAGCCACTCGCAGTCGAAGCGCAGTGCGGCGCAGCTCTTTCAAATTCATCTTCCATGAATGCATAGAATTCAAAACTTAGCACATGAATAAACATGAAAACGTCAAAAAGTGAAGCGTCAAAAGTCACAATGACGGAAACAAATATTAAAATGAGTGGGTGCAACATGGCTGGCTGAGAGGGTAGGCGCTGCTGCAAACGCTTGACTAAATGTTAAACTTCAATTCATGGCGGACGACATGAAAAAATTACAAAAACAAAAAGAATCACTATGCATATACAAGCATGTTTGTATAAGTGTGAACGGAAAGTTTTCCATCCATTTTTTTAGTTGCAAAGTCAACAATTTCGCTCTTCGGAAAAAAAGGTATGACGGATGAATGAACGAATCAACGAGTTGAATGCCGTCGCGTAACCTGACGAAGTAGGGCGACAGCGGTGGAACGGTTGCAAATACAAGTTTATTTGTGGGTGCATTAGGGTGGTCATCAAATTAACTAAGAACAAAACACTATGGGTGAACCGAAGCTAAAATACCTTTAACATATACAAAAGATTTCTTACAAAAACCTGATAGGGGTGCGATCTGAAATTTTTTTCAGAGATTGTCCAATTGTCTTGAAAATAATCCACGACGTATTTCCTCTAATTAAAAAATTTTTGACTCCGATAGTTTAGTTTTTAGGGAAGTTATATATTATAGTGGTCCGATAACGGCGGTTCCGACAAATGAGCAGCTTCTTGGAGAGCAAAAGATGTGAGCAAAATTTCATATCGTTATATGCATTAGCACACAAAAATGAGAAAGGCAGAAATGCGTGAGTACGAAGAGCTTGACTAGCTGGCCGACAGAGTAATGCTAGAAAATTCTACAAAAAGGTTAACAGAAGGTTTCAAAACCAGAGCATACTCTTGTTGAACTCCCAGAGGTTATCTAGTGACTGATGCCCAGCACATACTGAAATTATGGACGGAGCACTTCTCCAACCTGCGGTATGGCAGTGAAAGCAAAACACTAGGAGATGATGAACCCGATTCCTCAATTGATGACGATGAAGCAGACGTTCCATTGCTCGACTATTAAGAAGTTTGAATAGCAATTAACCATCTGAAGAACAACAAGGCGGCGGGGGCCGATGGATTGCAGGCCGAGCTATTCAAACACGGCGGCGAAGAACTGATAAGCGGTATGCAGACAAAAGCATGCCCGACGATTGAAATGTAAGTGTGCTCTGCTCAATCTACAAAAAGAGAGACCCCACAATCTCATCGCATATAAGGTCCTATCGAGCGTGCTGTGTGGAAGACAGAAGCCCACTGTCAACAAACTGATTGAACCTTACCGGTGTGACTTTAGACCTGGAAAATCCACAATAAACCAGATTTTCAACATGCGGCAAATCTTGGAAAAGACCCGTGAAAGGAAAATCTGCACGCACCATCTCTTCGTCGATTTTAAAATTGCTTTTGACAGCACGAAAAGGAGCTGCCTTTATGCCGCGATGTCTGAATTTGGTATCCCCGCAAAACTAAGACGGCTGTGTAAACTGACGTTGAAATATATCAAAAGCTCCGTCAGGATCGGTAATGACCTCTCTGAACCGTCCGATACCAAAGGAAAAGTGACTTATAGAATTGGACCCTTGTTCGTCGAGAGAGGACTTTACTTCTCAATTACATGTATACACACTCCGATGTAGCATCTGTTGGAAAAAGTTTTTCTGCTTTGGATTGCAAGGCTGAGGTTGTCGTTGGTGGTTGGTGACACCCTAATAGACATTTTTATGTGTTATAAAAGAAATTTGAGAAAAAATAGAAATACGAGTATTGAAGAATAATTAGAGAAAAAACTTTTGAAATGTAAAACTAAGGCAAATAGACGTCGTTAGGAGCCCGTAACGGTGCTGACAAAGGTGCGCGCCTATTGAAAGGCACACACCGCGCACCCTGTTGCAAGCTATCCGAGTGTAGTACCAATAACACGAAATGGATTGGTGATTATGGAGTGTTGAAAATCAGCGAAACTTTTCGAACAAAGCAAAACAGCGGGTGGGGGGAAATTGTCAACAGTTTTTCTTTTTATTTCATATTTTTTATTCTTTCCCATTTCCCATTTCACCTTTTTTTGTATTCGCTGTCATTAGACAATAAAGTGCGACAAGAGTTTCTAAGCGAATCGCTTGGAAACTGTTGCATAGTGGTGCATGATGGGTGGGTGGTTGGTGCGAACGCGTGCTGGAATAGCGAAAAAATCACAATCGAAAAGTAATTATGAAATGACACGTTGTGGAAAATGTTGCGGCGCGGGAGGGGTTCAGCGGGACGTGCAGCCAGCGTGACGCTAATGCAATTCAAATAGAACTTTTCTCATTAACGAAAATTGCACATTACCACGATAAGATATACGCTATTAGTATATAGTGGTGGTATTGGTGAGGAGAGTGGATGTTAGGTGACTATATATGGATACATATACATAATTTTATCTTTTTATTCGCATATAATTATGCATTAGGAGATTTTCAAACTTGAAACTAAAAATGAGCTCTAATAATATTTAATTTTTTTGTAAATGCTTTGTATGTTTTCTAAAATTATTATATTAACTTTCAAAACTTTTTTATATTTCAAATTAGAATATTTCCACATTTTTCTAACAGTCCAATCTTAAGCACTTTATTTAAAATTGTCATAACTTTTAATAAATTTATTGAAGATGGCAACTCTACATCTTATTTAGAATTTAGCCCGAATATGCAGCCAAAAACCGTTTGGTAGGAAATAGAGCTACGTCGTTGAAATTCAAGGGTTCCATGTATTTTTAAGATTGAATGATTTGATAACAGATGGAAATCTATTTTTTTTTTCTCTCAGAAGCGGTGTTTTGAAGAAAGTCAGTTTGTACCAAAACTACTACAAATAAGAATTGAATAACCAAAAGTCGACCAATAACCATATTTTGGGTCATTTTGAAGCCGAAGTTGAAAAGAAACCAAATGGCTTTTGTGGAGAAAAAATGCAGTTGAAGCAAAAACTTGGCTTGATAACGAGTTTCCGTCTCAGGAAAATCAACTATCGTGGATTGGTAGGCTAAGTTTAGACGTGGTGAAAGGAGCATCGAGAACGGTGTGGACGCACTGGACGCCAAAGCGAGGTTGTTACCGACGAAAAGATCCAAAAGCTCACTCAATAATTTTGTAAAACCGCAATGTGAAGATAGCAGGCGCTTTGAAGATATCAACTGAACGTGTACATCATATTAACCATAAATATTTGGGTTTCTCATACCTTCTATGAAAAGTAGGTGCCGTGCGAGCTCATTTTTGACCAAAAACAACGACGAGTTGGTGATTCTGAGCAGTGTTTGGAGATGTTCAAGCGTAATTAACACGCATTTTTGCGTCGATATATGTGAATGAATGAAACATGGCTTCATCATTTTACTCCGAAGTCCAATCGATAGTCATCCGAGTGGACGGCACAAGATGATAGTTTTTATTGACTATCTTGAGAAAGTAAAGACTATAACCAAGCGTTATCTGACCGAAGGACGAAATTGCCGCAAACAACCGCAGTTGTAGAAAAAGAAAGTGCTGTTTCTCAATGCATTGATGATGCTGATTTGTGACATCAGTGAGAACGATGGCAAAAATCCAAGAATTGTGCTTAGAATTGCTTCCACATCCACCGCATTCTCCTAATCTTGTCCCCAGTTCCTTTTTTCTGATCTCAGATCTCAAAATATTGCTCGCTGGTAAGAAATTTTCCTCGAATAAAGAGGTGATCGCTTAAACTGAAGATTTTTTGAAGCAAAGAACAATATATAATATGTATAAATCGCTATAGTCAATGTATTACCCTTGCAGGGTGCTATGCTCATTAAAAACACGAATTTTGCAAAAAAATCTAAGGCCTGTCGCAAAAGAAACAGAACTATTAAAAAAAAAACAACAAAAAATTAATATTTTTCAAAAGTTATTGGGTTGTCAAAAAAGTCTTGCGGTATTGTCGCTAGTCGGAGCTGAAAGCCCGTAGTTCTAGTTTTATTCGTCGCATCGGGTCATGCTATACCTTTTTGGAAAGCTTATTTCACGCGCTAACACATGTTTGATTGATTGTCGTTTCTTTTAAGTCGTTCGTGAGCTATAGTGTCGCAAACATGGAGCAAAGTAAAGAGAAAATACAGCATATTTTTCAGTACTACTACGATAAAGGCAAAAATGCATCTCAAGCCGCCAATAAAATTTGTGCAGTTTATGGACCCGAAACAGTTTCCATTTCCACCGCACAACGATGGTTTCAACGTTTACGTTCTGGTGTAGAGGTGGTCGAAGATGCGCCACCCTCCGGAAGGCCTGTCGACGAAAATTGCGATAAAATCGCTGAATTGGTCGAAATAGACCGGCATAGTAGCAGCTGTAGCAATGGTCAAGAGCTGGGCATGAGTCATCAAAAATTCATTTTAATTTCAATAAAAAAAAAAATCAATAAAATACCGCAAGACTTTTTTGACAACCCATTACAGATATAAAGATAATAATAATTTCTTAAATATATTTTGACCTTCCTTTTTAAATATTTTTAAATTTGAAATTCATTTTCCTGTCTCAATTAAACTGAAAATATACATTTAAAAAAGAGAAATCTAAATACAAGCATAACTGTACGTATACGTTAGTTTTTCTTCCTCATAAATCTGTATATCTGATTGTGTTGCACCTTGTAATCAAAGAATGATGGATTTTGTAAGAAAAGCGAAAGCCGGAGTCGTCGAAAACTTTCCAGACTTTTCATTTTACTTTATTTAACTTTCTTTGGGTATGGACTTACATATGTATACGTACACATATGTATGTTTGAAGGTATGGGTTTGCTCATTGTATAGGTAAAAAAAGGAAATTTTATCCGGTTTAATTGTCAGTTGAATTGGGAAGAGTTCTGATGAAAAGGCTTAGAAACTTAAATATGCTTGGTGAGATATTACTTTAGTCTCGTTCTTGTTTTGAATTTTGTGAGTAATGAAATAATCATGTGTTGCATATGAGATTACAAAAAGTATATAATTTAAGTTACACAAGTGATTTGATGTTGAGACCTTAAATGTTTTGTAAGCGTTCTTTTCGTTGTTAAATTTGAATTGCCATTAATTTTGCATTAAATATACGGTTCTATTAAGCATAGTTCGAATAATCGGGTTTGGTTAAAATATACATCGGTTAGTTCGATAAGATGTTGCCACTTTGATGGTAATTTCATAGTATCACTGTCATAGGAAACCTCGTTCCTATTTGTAAAAAACTGAGACAGTCGAAATTTATTCAAAAAGTTATTCGCCAAAGCTGGAAATAGGTAGTAATCATTTGCTGTAATGTCCGGACCATAAGTTGAATGTATGGAAACCTTTCAACCAAGATTCTGGAATTTTTGGCTAGTCACTATCGCTGTATGTTTCTTGGTGTTGTCCTGTTGGTACACAATTATTCTCCTTTTGACCAAAACCGTCTGCTTTTGGGCGATTGTTTCCGTCAGATGATCGAATTGAGGGTGAGTAGGGGACCGAATTCAGAGTTTGGCCATAAAGAATAAGCCAACAAAAGTAAGGGTATTTTAGGGTTTTGTTTTTTTCAACACTTTTAGAAATATTAAATATTTTTAGCTACTTCCTCAAAAGCCCAGGATCCCGAATTTCTATATAATTCAAGGCATTGATATCACAGCAACTCCGTTTACACTTGCCTTCAGCACTATCAACATGCTATATGCACTCTCAAGCGGCTAGATAGCCAAGTCCAAAAATATTTTTGAAAATTCTTTAATAGAATTTCGGTTTTGGTTTCCACTTTTTTCGGCTTTTTATTTTCGGTTTTGGCTGCTTTGCTAAACTTTTCCGTAAACATGCCAACATATTTGCTCGAGAAATGCCACAAGCAGCAGCAGCAGCAGCCGTGTCACAACACATGAAACACACAGCAACAACAAACAGTGTTCATATAATTGTGCAACAACAATTTGACAACAGTGTGAATTGTGTTACAAAAGTAGCTGCTGCTTCATCAATGCCTGCAACAGCAACAGACGCCGCAGCAGCATGCAACCGAAAGCTGTGGCAGGTGGCAGGTTAGCTCTAAACACACACACATGCACACACACATAAACAAATATGCGCACACAAGCGCTGGCAATCACAAAAACATTGACGCAATTTTCTTCAATGTAATTTTTACTACACTTGCTGCTGTTGTTGTTGTTGTAGTTAGCTTCGTAGCCATGCTAATTTTATAAATTGGAAGTGACAACATTGTCACAGCGTTAAAGTTAATATGCTTCTGGAGTTGTTGTTATTGTTGCTGTTGCTGATGATATTGTTGCTGTTGCTGCTGATGATATTGTTGTTATTACTTGTTACTGCCGTCGAAGTCTTTTAGTTGTTGTTGGCATAGTTGGCTGCTTAGCGTGCTAGTGCAGCGGAGTTGCCCCAAAAAGGGCCAACTAATTTCTGGAGTCAATAGAGGAAGACTGGCAAAATTAGTTTCCCAAAATGCTTGCGACTGCCACACTTGTTTGTGTGCCGGTATATGGATGTATGTGTGTGTACGTTTGAGCATTTTCTTTGCTCTTTCTCTGAATTAGCCCTGTCTTTTGGTTGTTTCTTTATTTTATTTTGTTAAATTTAATGCTCTGTTGGTTATGCAACACCATGCATGTGGTTCGACTATGACAACAACAACAACTACAATGACAATAACAGATAAGCAGATTATCACACGTTTTTTTGTTGCATTTTTTCAGCAGAGTAAGTCTGTTTTTATTGCTGCAATACCGTTTTATTTTGAACGTGTAAGGAAGATAATAAAATTTTGAAGGCAAAATCGAGTAAACCTAAAAATTTTGGCGAGAGATCGAATAAATGCAAAAAAAATTGGGGGACATACCTAAATAATTCATTCAGTTGTTCTGCTCTTAATTCCCATTTTTTAGGCATTAGGTACGAAAAATGTATTTTTTAAGTATCGTTCTCGTGCTGAGGCTTGTATTGTATTGCTCTTTCCTATTAGTGAACGGAGCGTTGTATGCGATCTTCATTTCGTAAACCAATGTTAACTCCCACAATTCGGCATTGATTGCTCCTGTGAGTTCAACTCTGCGACAAAAATGTCGGCTTTACTGCATGGATAGCGATCGTATGGTGTCACTGTACACAGATATTAGTTCCTCAAGCTCAAAGCTTGTTGGGTTGTTGGCGGTTGACATTTGATTTTCGATCAATATGACCTTAATTTATTTTTATTGGTTGCATAGGAATACTATTCTTCTTCTTCTTCATTATTGGCGTAGACACAGCTTACCCAGTTACAGGCGAGTTAAAGGAGAAGCACGGAGTCATGTGAGGAAAGTACTCTGAGCTCATGACTTCTAGTTTTAGAGTAGAGTATCCTCTGGGTACTCAAAAAACATTCGTTTGAAGGCGAGCTAAAGTGAGAAAGCGAATCGTACCTCCGCACGGTTGTGCGCTAGGTTCAGGATACCCCACGTAAAACAACACGAATAAAAATTGCTCGGATCACATTTATGTGCCACTGGGCTGAACACAGATTTTCCTAATATTCTGCCATGAGCAAAAAATAATACGACTTTTTATCACAATAATAAAATTCTTAATTTATTCTTCAAAATCTATCTCGTCCCCCTCCAAGTAATTACTCTTGGTCCTATGCATTTGTGTTAATGCTTTTTCCAATCCTCGAAACAGCTGTTAAGTTCAATTTCCTGAATACCCTTCAATGAGTGTAGCGATTACCGTTTAAGAAGCTATGCCAGTGAAACCCATAAAATTATTTCGATTTCTTTTTTTTAAAGAAAGTACTCGATCGAATGTTTCGAAGTTCTTTGGACATAATTAGGTTTATTTTCAGCTATATTTTAAGATTTTTTTTAAGTATTGAGAAATAACGGAGTAATGTGCTGTCGTCGGAAATGCTCAAAAAAAAGTTCGCCAACTGCTTACATGATTCCGGACGAATGAGTAGCTGAAACACAAAAATTCGAAAAGTTATTAAAGTTGAAGGTATTTCCTATACAATGACTTACGATTTTTGAACAATATCAAAAATTAACAAAATGGCGTAGTTCTGAAAATACTCCAAAAACTATTCACGATAAGACCTTGCCAATCAAAAAATTCGGAATGCGCCACACCTCGATCATCAAAGAAAACTATCAACATAACCTTGAATACTCGACCTGCTTTTACGTGCTTTTTTAGGCTTCGTTTCATCTTTGTCACAATATTATGCCGCGATTGATCGTCTGTTTCCGGGTCGTAAGCATAGATTCAAGACTCATTGTCAGTAATAATACGTTTCATGACATCCTGGTAGTCGGCATTTGTTCGAAAAAATTTAGTGATTTTGTAACCAATCGTGCTTTCACTCTTCTTAGACTCAATTAATCTTTCAAAATGGTTTTCACTGTTCCTTCTGATATTCCAACGATACCAGTAAGATCTCTGACTGTTAATCAACGATTCTCTAGCACCAATTCCTTTATTTTATTGACGTGTTGATCATCAGTTGATGTTGATGGCCGTTCTGAACGTGGTTCGTCGTCAACGCGTTCTGGACCATCTTTGAATTATTTGTACCTAACAAAAACACGTTTCCAACATTCTGAACGTTTCAGCACAAGAAATTTGATTCCGCACACAAAATTTAATGGAACTGCTTTGCTGAATAATTTCACTCATCGTAAAAATTGCCGAATGCACTTTTTGTACTTCAGAAAGACAGCCATATACTAAACACTAATGATAGTTTTGATGTGATGTTTGGCACAGCTGTCACTGGCAGTCATATCAAGCTGGAAAAAAGTATTTCGACTAATGGGTTTCGTGCAAGTTTTAAATTAAAAAGTCTTACTATTTCTTCCACAATACAGTACTTTGAAGCAAGCGACGTTTTCCTGTGAGTGTGGAAAAAAATTTCGAATAATGGGTTTTCGCCTACAGTAGCATGTGGATATTAACAAATATTTCTATAATATATAGTATTTTTTAAGTCTGAATATTTAAAGTAAATAACTGATATCTTTCCTTTGTATATTTTCAGGTGAGTGCACTTCTTAACCATTTTCCATATTTGATCTCCATTAACAGGTAACATTATTTTAATAGTGCCTTAAACTGTCAGTGGCTTAAAGGTATTGGGATCCTTAATTAGTTGTGAAAAGACAGAATTACTTGAATGAAAATTGAAACTCATAAAGTCTTGACACTTTGCTTAAGTACTGTGATTAACAGATAATTATTTTGATTATAATTATTTTTGATAATACGTTTCCAGCTTAAGAAAAAAAGTCCTAGACATGTGATGTAAAAGAAGGTGACGTTGACAAATCAACCATATCTCAAACTTAGACATCTGCAGACTGATTTTATTTAAAAAGCTTGTGTGTATTTTGCTATTGGCAGTAAAGGCTGTACTTTGATTCATTTAATTCAAAGTTTGGTTATGATGAAATTAGAATAAAAGTGATGCATCTTACTGACGTTCAAGAAAGGATTTCCTTGTCATTCGGGAGGAATCACTATGGAAAATAGGCATAATGAGACTACAACCTCGATTACCTTCAACGATTTACCGAACTTTTGACAGCCGAGAATCCAAAAACTAGCTGGTATGAATCGTTTAGACTGGCATAATGACATCAGCATAGACTAGGGCGTGGTTAGATCTGTTTAGTAAGACGTTCACATACATTGTGACAAAGGTGCCTGGAAATTGTAAATAAAACGCGTAATGTTTGATTATTGATCAATATTTATTTTGTCGCCTTCAAAGTAGACGCCACCAGATCTAATACACTTTGGCCAACGATTTTTCATGTCCTCGAAATAAGCATATTAGGGATGGCCTTCAGCTTCATCAGCAAATTTTGTTTTATCTCTTCGATCAGCTGAAAACGGGTTGCCACTCAGTAGCAATTTCAGTTTGGGGAACAAGAAAAACTCACGCGAAGCTAAACTTAGTGAATACGGTGGTTAATCGATGGTTTTTATTGCTTTTTTGGCTTTAAATTCAGTCACAATCGTGGCTAGATTTGTCGCCGCATTATCGTCGTGTTCCATGAATTGTTCTTCCACAATTCCGGACGTTTTCGATGGATGTTCTCACGCAAACGCCTCAATTAGGCTAAATCGAACTCCTTATTGACCGTCTGTCCTTTAGGAATAAATTCTTGATGCATCAAACTACGCATAACAAAACAAGAAAAACAATGACCATCACCTTGGTTTTTAAGCGGCTTTAGAGTGCTTACATTGGTTTCAGCTCATTTTTTCCCTCCATTCCGATGATTGTTGACTTGGACTTGGCCAGAATTCGCATGATCACGCATGTCTAAAGAGACCTGTTTACGGTGCTCCTTTTGAAAAATTCAGCTTTGTCCGGGAGGAGTCGAGCAAGAACGCGTTTCATACCCAAAATATCCACCTAAATCGTTCGGGGGCGGACTCACGAGATATGGCGAGCTCTCTTGCTATTTCTCAAACACTTGCCTGTCAATTTTCAAGCACCATATCCTTTACCTTTTTTCTATTTTCATCCGTTGAAGAGATGGAAAGTCGTACGCACACGAAGTTTGGTTAGGAATGCAAAATGTTAGACAAATTCTTGATTCGATATTTGTATTCATTGTAAAAATCGCAACGCGCTACTGAGGTGTATCGACTTAAGCAGCTGGTGTAAACAAACTGGTTGGCAGATCGCGCTTATATTTGACACAGTCATTAAGGACAGTTCTACCAAATTAGCAAAATGTATTTTTTTAACTTAAGAATTGATGCCTTAAAAGTCCTTTGGAGAATAATTTTGTATATTTTTCGAAATATTAAGGAAATATAAATTTGTAGTGAAGGTTCAATTAAAAACGTTTTGAGGCAAATTTTGTAAATGGTGATACACTTTGTAGTATAAAATAAATGTCGAATAATTAATATCTGAAACAACATAGACATATTCTTGCTAAAGTGTCCGCTTCAGACGTTTATGCAGCAGGTGTTTGGTAAAACTGGCGAATGCCACAACAACTAGCGGCACACACACATACACATACATATTTGCAGGGCTTCACTGGTTAATGGTGGCTGCAGACATACTTGTGCATGCACTTTGCAATAACTGTGCAATTTTGTATACAAATGCGATGATTTTCTAACCGCTAGTGCAGCACGCTCCATGCCGTGCGCCATTAGTTGTAGTTAAAATTCTGGTGAATTCATCGTAGTGCTGATTTAGAGCATACTTTCCGGCTTGTTAAGCGCAATGTAGTCAAGTAGACGAATTCTAAACACATGCACTCACACACACACACACACCGACACTTATACATGCGCACATAATAGACTGGCATGATGAAGCAAACAGAGCTATGCGTTGAAACATTCTAAGCGGAAATAGAAATATTGCACGGTAAGGGCATGCCGGCATTCAGGAGAGGCATTTAAGGTTGTTTTATAATGAAACTTTGGAGTGGTGAATTTGTTGGTCGTTTTGCATGCGCAACGCTTGTTTCAAAACTGTGGCAACATACTGCCACACAAATATCACTCGCATCACAGCAACCGCCTCGCCTCACCATCGCCACCATTCCAACAGCTCTAACGGACATTGTATGGTTATGGTATTGTCTTTGGTTGCTGCAGCAGCAGCTAGTTGCTGGCTGCGTTGTCTAAAACGCCCCGAAACGCTTGAGTATATGAAACGTGCCTCGCATAACTTTCTTCGGCAATAAAACGCACGCGCATCTTCATTGTTTCGCTTTTGCTGCAATCATACCGTTGGGGCTTATAACACAAGCGGCGCATCGGTGCACGGTGGCATCACACCCATGTCATTACGGTACATACGAATAGCGTTGCTAAAATGCTACTGTTATGCTTTGTAGTGTCGAGGGAGGCGCACTGGTGCGATGGTGAGGGTGCCGGTGGCGGCGGCAAATAAACATGGTTTCACATCACGTTTTATACCTTAAAATTACGGCAAATGGGAAAACATCGACTGAAGGCATTGTACGCTGTTTGGTTAAAGGTACTGTGTACTGTACTCCATCCATCCCATTGCAATGTCTTTGTTGTCTTTTTTCCAATCTGGGCAACCGCCGGTCATTGGTCAAGTTGCTTTTAAGCATTTCTTTCTCTGCTTGCCACTGAATGTTTTAACGAGCTCAACGTACTCGTTGCTTCGTCTGCTGTTCTTGTTGTTGCCGTACGGGGATTTAACCTTAAATGGCATTTTTTACGGAGTGCAATAAAGTGAAATACAGAAGCGAAACGAAATAAAATTAAACAAAAGCAATTATCTTTCGTTTCGGGGGGAAAAATAAAAATTATTTATATATGAAGTTTAATAAAAACAGATTAAAACGATAAAAAACGAGACTGTACGGTAGTTACCCTATTGGAGGTGTATCTCAGCTTTAACGCGCCTCGGGCTACTCTGCATAGACTAACAAATTCACATAACCCCACAAAAATAGTCCTGCACGATCTTGGAGGCCACGCAACAGACCCAAGACGCGAGGTAATGCGCCCACCAAAAGTTTTTTTCAATAAATTGCTTGGTTCGTTGGCTCTATGGTCCTAGAGCAGTCCTGTGAGAACCAAGGATCGTCCACATCAACATCCTCCAACTCAGGAACGAAAGCGTCATTAATGATGGATCTATAGCGTTCTTCATTGACTGTAACATCGAACGACTTCATTATTGAAGAAATAATGTTTCTCTATCCATAAAGTACACCAAATTTGGTTGAGATGTGACTATGTATTGTGAATTGTCCTCACTGTAAATGCGACAATTTCGTTTATTAACATGCCAACTCACCTAAAAGTGAGCTTCACCGCTGAATAAAATTTCCTTGTAAAAATAGAGCTCGGTGATCAACGCGCTTTGAACCCTTTCTCCGAATGTGCCATTTGCTTGATGGACGTTCGGCTTTAATTCTTGGACAAGTTGGATCTCGTCGTTCCGAAAACTAAGATCTTTCCGCAAAATCTTCCGCAAAGACTCATTCGGTTTGCGAGATCGATCCGTGATTGCTCGAATGGTCGACTTTGCTAAGTGATTATGTCGAAAATTGAGTGCAGTTCGAACACAGCCATTATTTTCAAAATAATTTTTGATTTCATGATTTGGTTCCAGAGTAAGTCTTTTCCTTATGAAATGGTAATCCAAATTGAACATAAATCAAGTAATAGTTACCAAAAAGATCAATTCCGAAAATGTATGTCCTCATTGCAAGCCACACGTCTGAAAAACCGTTATTGTTACCAAAAACAGCTCTCTGAGCATCATTAAGACAACTCTCATATAGACTGATATACACACATATATGAATACAAACCATGTATGAAGTCAACCAGAACTTTGAAAATTTTTATATTACAGGGTTTTTCCAGAAAATAATAAGACTGAGTCGAAAAAAAAAAAAAATTATTGAACCAATAGTTACAATTCTTTAAAAGCGTTGCCAGCGCGATTTCCAAGCATTGAAGGCGTAACAGAAGGCATTCTCCGAAATAGCCTTGAGAACCAAGGTGCATGCTGCTTGGATCTCCACTGTCGTCTCAAAATGCTTGTGTTAAATCGGCCTTTTCAGGTTTTATGTAAAAAAGTCCATCGTTTTTGTTTGGCAATAAAGTTGCTAATAACGGCTATCTCGATTATCACTTTATCATGGTTAGAGTATAAAATGTTCGGTGAAAGAACTTGAGCCCTTTCTTGGTTGTTTTAAATATAATATAGCTCGATGTCTTGTCGAGACCGATTGACCCTTCTTTGAATTATTGAAAATTTCCAAGTCGGAGCCTGTTCCATTCAAACTAGCAAATCATCAAATCTTTCCTGGTGGAATATTAGCCTTTAACTACAATAAATATAAATAGCTCGTTTTCATCTTTGATTACCTCATTTTTCATTTTCTATTTCAGAAATTTTGATGCTTGTTTTCAATGCCTCGAAACACAATTTTTCAAGTTTTCTAGCGACCATGGTGAACAAAGTCTTAATACTTTGTAAAGATATTTGATAAATGTTAATGGCAAGCAAACATTTCCAAAATAATGTTTTAAAAGTATGTTTGTAATATTATTATGTCCCATCTGCACTTGATAATCATTCATATTTTTGTATATTTTTAGCTTTGATATTACACAAAATAACACCCGTTGCTATTAATAAATATAATAAATCAATAAAATTTTGGTAATTTGCGATATAATTGACTTTATGGTAGCACCTGCTAACCACATATGTATGTATTATACCTAAATATGTGTACGCATCAGCATCGACACCTTAATACATTATCACAACATAACAATACATTAGCAATAAATACAACATTCACAGCACCGTCCTTATATTACGCACAATGTACGCCATGGCGTATGCGTATTTTTATTATGCTCTCTAATATCTATTGTTATTTTGATTATATGGCCAATTCTATGCCATTATTATATGAGCGCTCAATGTGAGAAAGTCACAGCTGTTTTCTTTTCACCAAAAAAGTGAATACCAATTACCGTTATAAATATATGAATATGTTTTTCGTGGTATATTAGCAGAAGCAACGACTTTGTCGAATTATTTAGGCGCTTTATTATTAGGTGCTTAGCATTGTGGAGGGTAAATTGTTTGAATACTAGTTAATGTGATTTTAATGTGGGGTTTTGTGCACCGAAATTTATATTTGTATTGTAGTGTGTGGATATCGTATTTGAAAGCAATTAAGTTTTAGTTTTTACATTTGTAAAAATTCTGTTGGAAATTATGATTATGGGATTCATATAATTTTTATCGAGGTAATATTATTTCATTAAGTGAATTTACGAAATTATTAAATTTTATTATCAAAATAATTTTTCCAAATTGCAACCTCATTTTGACAAGTCATAATTCTTACTTTGTTTAGATATTTTATAAAGTTTGGCAAGCAAATGAAAAAATAATGTTTTAAAAGTATGTATGTAATATTATTATGTCCCATCTGCATTTGATAATCATTCATATTTTATATATTTTAGCTTTGATATTACACAAAATAACTTCTGAATTTGCTGATTAAGTCTTGGAACAACTTGAAAACTCAAATAAAAAAAAAAAATCATTTCTTAATTTGCGATATAAATAAACTTTTATATGGTGCAAATAACCACATATGTATTATATCTAAATATGTGAACGCATCAGCGTCGACACCTTTTACATTACAATATAACAATACATTAGGTAAATACAACATTTGCACCGTCTGGTGGAATCATCGTATCCGTATGCTTCTTTTATTATGCTCTCTAATATCTATTGTTATTTTGATCTATATGGACAATTCTATGCCATTATTATATGAGCGCTCAATGTGAGAAAGTCACAGCTGAACAAAAGTGAATACCAAACAACGACTTTGTCGAACTATTTAGGCGCTTTATTATTAGGTGCTTAGCATTGTGGAGGGTAAATTGTTTGAATATTAGTTAATGTGATTTTAATGTGGAGTTTTGTGCACCGAAATTTATATTTGTATTGTAGTGTGTGGATATCGTATTTGAAAGCAATTATGTGAGGTTGGAAATTATGAGTTTTATCGAGGATTAAGTGAGAGGGGTTACAACAGGTTAAGTTTGGAGACGATTCTTTCGACAGGGATCACCTGTTACACTTTTATAGTTGGAACACCGATACCGTCGTGATACTAATAACCGCTACCCGTGTATCCATAATGATACCGTAGCTGTGGCCGCATACATTCAAAACCCAAAATTCGTGTTGATGACGGAAATAATGAAATCCAAGATGTTTCAACTTCAGTTTGGCAAACCTGGATAGTCGAGAGGGAATTGTTGCTTCCCTGCAATCTTCTAGACATCTCTGAACCACCGCTGCTTTTTTGATTTTTTTTTTAAATCTTCAAGAGTTAAAGCTGTGGAAACGTTGCATTCGTCTTCTTCCGTTTGTCTGAATTTCGCCTATTGCATGCCATGTCGAAAACCCAGTATATGGCACTACCACTACATGTGCAAACAATATGCTTATCATATATGTGCTTATATATACATATGTACTATATTTCCACGTTCCAAACTTGTCTTTTTGATTATTTTCCCTGGCTTAGTGTGGAATTAGGTCATCCGATTAAGTAGATTAACATTTCCTGTTGTGGATTTGCTTTTGTGTTCACTACAGTTCATAATTGAAACGAAATTCACATTTTCGATGGCGCTCGTTTCGCAGAAGCGCTCACACATACACACACACAACCAGCCATACACACAAACAATGCGATTTTATCAGTAAATTGAATATGATGGATGATCAGCGATAATTATACAACAATTGTAAATCAATTGCGAATGTTTTGGTTAGCCGGGCACTGGACTGTCATCGAACTAACGTTCACAAATAATAATAAAGAAAATAATAATAATAGCAATAATGGCAACGAAATTAGTTGCCATGAAAGCGCACTGTACACTATGGCATTTAGTTCAACTGCATATTGGAAATTTTTATTGCCGGAATTGCATAAATATTGCATGGAATTGTTCGCGAAAGCGTTTTGCTAACTGAAATGTCAAGAATTTGTAAGCATTTTTTTAGTTTATGAGTATTTTTATGAAAATGCAATATTTGAAGAAAAGTCATTTCATTTCAAATTATTGAAATTATTGAAAAATATGATTATTATTGAAAAAATCGGTTGAATAACAAAATATTGCAAGGTGTGAAAAATCCTTGACCTAACAATGAAAAAAAACTTCACGTTTCACAAGCTGAATTAGTCGAAGCGGTATCTATGTAGAGAATCGCGGCAACTATCGTGCGAGAACAAACCAGGCTGTAGAATATGATGAAGCGGATTTGCCTCAATTAAAATACGAAATTCACCTTTTTTCCATAAAGAAACACAATTGTAGCATCAATTATTTGAGAACGATTCAGTGAAATGTTCTTGATGACAGTATTTTTGTTAAGGTGTCTTGCGCAAAGTGCCGGTTCTGCGATGTGGAACAGGAAACTCCAGAATACCTGATTATGGATTGCACAGCAATTTGCAGAAGCAGTCTCAAGGCCCTAGGTTCCATCTACGTGAACAGGGATCACAGCACCTCAGTCGCGTCCAGCTGGCTCCTGGAATTGTTCAGGATGCTGGACTTTTGTGACCATATGTTATATAGGGGAGGGCACAATAGACCGTAGGTCGCACTGCAAAGCCTCAACTTGCTATCTATCTAAACTTGATCATATACAAATTCTTCAAAGCAGAATTATATTTAAATACATCAGATGCTCTAACGATGAAATTATTTGAACATTTGTGAGCAAACATTTCAAGAAAATCTTCAAAATTTGATATTTTCAGCCTATAGGAGGAAATATTTGATCTATGAGTATATGTGATCTTCGAACGGATTTTTAAACCACTATATGGAACTTGGTAGACAGTAGTCTTCTTAAAAATTACATCTTCAAATATAGTACCGTCATTAGTCGATTTCTGCATATGATAGCTTATATAAAATAACTTGAACGGGAAAGAAGGATTGATTTATTTAAATTGGACTTGAAGGTAAAGATTAATAATGGGAGGAAATACTATTTTTGGAGTCGGTATTTTTGACAGCTGTTACTTGATTTATACTCAGTTCGGGCCAGTATTGGGTGTTTCTTAAGATGTGTGGTTTTCAAAGAGAGACAACTTACTGTAGTTTGCCATTTCAAAATGAACAGATTTACCCTGAAACCTGCAAATTTATTATCGCCCAGTAGAGTCGGTAACTAGAGTAATCATGGAACGATTTCGCATCACGAGAGTAAGATAATGCGAATTCTCAGAGACGCCATACATTGCGTACTGCAGACGCTATGGCTGCTATGGAAGCAAAGTACCGAAGACCAGAATAAGGACCTATGATTAATGACTTTTTCGTGCCTGAATTGGAAGCGGTTGGTGTGGACCACCTCCGCGAAACAAATGACGCCTTTAATCTGAGCTCAGTTCTTGCTCATTTTTTCTCTAGGTATGGTCGTTTTCTGGTGACCAGTTGTAATGCCTTGGTCGTATTCTGCTATAAAGAATCTTCCCATAATATTCGCTTGACTTTCAAAGTATTTTAAATAAATTTTTTTTGCTTGCATTAAAGTATTAAGTGTTTTTAGTCACCTGTTTGTATTTAAATATTTTGTTTTTAATGTGAAAATTTCACTGGATGGAGTTGCCATATTTAAAGTATTTGGCTTTGCTTTGGTAGCATTAAAATAATTAGTTTTTTCTCATAGAGTTGTCAGTTGTTAATGCGTCAATGTCGTATATAGGGTTACCACATTCAAAAAAAAGATTTTACTTTGGTCTCACTAAAGTAATTATTTTTTTCTTATAGAGTTGCTAAATGTTAATACTTCTAAGTGTTGTTAATGCAAAAATTTCAAAGGGCAGGGTTGCCACAATTTAAATTAAGTGATTTCATTGTGGTTGCATTAGAGGTATTACAATTTTTCGGGGTTGCCATCTGTTTGTATTTTAATATTTTTCTGTTAATGCGAATATTCCACTGGTTGGGGTTGCCATATTTGAAGTATTTGTTTTTGCTTTGTAGCATTTAATTATTTACAGTTTCCACTTAGAGTTGCCAGATGTTAATGTGTCAATGTCGTGTTTTTAATACAAATGTTTCAGTGCATAGGAATGCCATATTTTGAAGTATTTGATTTATTCTTTTTTGGTAATAAAACATTAGTCCTGTATTTTAAGGTTGCCAGATGTTCAATTTCCAATATAGCAACAATAATTTTACAAAGAAAATAAAAAATGTTGTTTCACGTATTGAAAAAACTCAACTTTCCTTGACTTAAAAATAATACTTGTTTTGACCCTTTTCCAATTACATAACAATTTCGAAATAATTTTTGCTAAACGGAGAATCTTAAAACGAATCGTAACATTCATTAATCATTTGCCTTCTATGCCTTCTTTTTCTACTGAAAACTCACTGAAAACTCAGAAAGTAGTTTTCGCCTGCTCTCTGCATTTCTTGTTTCACGTTTTTCCTTTAAATTTTCATCGACTGAATGAAGTAATTTTTCCATGATTTTGCCTGTCAGCCTGCTTCTATCGACTACAATTGCCAGCAATAGAGTTCGACATGAAATTCACAGGTGAGTTTCTCGTTGCAAAAAGTTCGTAAATACACCTGGGAAATTGTGTAACTCTACAACGTTGCCACCTGCAAATGCTAGGAAGAACCACAATTTTTTTTTCTGTAATTTTTAGAAGAATTTCTGCAGCACAAATCTGCTGCTGCACTTCAGCTGCTGTTTATATGCAGTTCTTTGGGTAGCAGAAGTGAGTCGTGCCAGACTGATGAGCGTGTTGAGGAGCAGCGTGCGCCAGTTGCTTTGCCAGCAACGCATATTTCATTCGCAGTTCAATGGAGATTTCCCAACTTGAACTTCTTCCGCTCGAATAAAATTTATGAAAGCAAGCAAAAGCCCAAAAGAATAGCACACAATTACAACAACAAAGCGAAATACTAAAAATAAATTCGTAAAATAAATGCAGAAATTTTGAATTGCGAAAAAATTGCGTAAATTGCACAGATAAAAGAGCAATGCGTTGCCACGAAGTGTGGAAAGAGAGAGAAAACTGTGTATATGCCTCTCGTGAGTCGCGCGCCTTTTCGCCTACTTTTGCCAGCCAAATCTAACGGGGCTCTAACGAGCGTCTCAGCGCCAGTTTTGTATGCAAAAAGTATTTGCTGCCAAAATTGTTGTTGTTGTAGCACGGCAGCGGTACGGAAACTGCTGAAGAGTTACAAATGTGACAAGACTGCAGGAAAGAAGGGCCATTTGTGCTTTTTCGCTACTTTGGAATATACTTTTTTCTCTTAATTTTCGGTATTAAATTTTTTGTTATTTTTGTAAATTTTTTTTGTGAATGGCAAAATGCAAACCAGGCATAAAAATGGAAATTGCGTTATTTGTAATAGTCGCCGAGAATTGAAAATGCAGCACCAGCTTCGGCAGCAGTGGCAACGGCGACGACGCCATGCGAGAGTAAGCAATTTATTTCACAAATCTCGCGTCGCTTAGAAAATCCATTTGGCGCAAACAATGCAAATGGCTGGGCAAAAATAGTGAAAAGAATACCAATGCCTTGCAGAAAGAATCTGCAGTATAACACAAAGTCTTGTAGACTTGTAGAAACAATCAAATAATAAATTGCGTATGTGGCAGGGATAAGAAAAGATTGACTTACAGCCGCATACATGCGTATAAATGAAGGCATATACATACATACATACTATATACACAATGGACATGTGTTTCTTAAAGCGAACCTCAAAAGGAGAAAATTACTTTGAATTTTTGCGCATACTACTGTGAAAAAAAATAGGAAGACTTTGTTCATAATTTTAAAACTCGTAACTTCTTCCGCGAAGTCTATGTCAAACCCCTGAAAGTATTCCCCCTAGTCCACTTCACACTTTTGCTTTAAATGCGTGTAGCGATTCACGTTTAATGTTTTCAATTGACTCAAAACGGTTTCCCCGGAGCGGTCGTTTGTATTTGCTGGAAAGCCAGAAATCACACGGAGTTAAAACAGGTGAACACCCTGGTTGCTGATATTGCTTGATAATTTGGCGAAAAACTCACGAAGAATCAATGTCATATGTGCCGGTGCATTATTGTGCTGCAAAAACGAAGAGTTGTCGGCCTATAACTCGGCCACTTTTTACGAATATCTTCGCGCAAATGACGCCTAACACTCAAATAGTATTCCTTGTTGAAAGTTTTGTGGAGTACACCACATCTCTATAATCGAAGAAAACTGTCATCATAACCTTGATCTGCTGCTTTGACGTAGTTTCATCGGTTTCGGCTCACCTCTTCCACTATATTCGGCCGTGTGTTTCCGAGTCGTAAGCATAGATTCAAGACTCATCGCCAGTAATAATATACGTTTGATGACATTCTGGTAATCGGAAAGCATTGTTTCACTGATATTAACGAACTAACGCTTAATACTGCTTTCGAAAAAAATAACTGACTTTGGAACCAATCGTGCTTTTACTTTTCTTAGGCCCAAACGATCTCTCAAAATTGTTTTCACTGATTCTTCCGATATTTCAAGGATGCCAGTAAGATCTGTGACTGTTAATCGTCGATACTCAATCACCAGTTCCTTTATTTTAATGACATGTTGGTCATCAGTTGATGTTGATGGTGATTCGAAAAGAAGACCCTCTTTGCATAATTTGTAGCAATAGAAAACACTTGCTTATGACAAACAATTATCACCGAAGACTTTTCCAACATTCTGAACGTTTCGGCACCAGAAATCGGATTCCGCACACAAAATTTAATGGAACTTCTGTGTGGAATAATTTCACTCATCTTAGAAATCGACGATTGCACTTTTTGTACTTCAGAAAGAGAAGCATATACAGGGTCAGGCACTCGAAGTGTTACCAACTTCAGACCCTTCGCGCAGCTGTCGCACTGGAATCAGCTGTTTATAAATTTGCTGAATGACAGTTCGGAGTATTGTTCACAAGTGTACGAAAGCGTTTTGCCAAATGTGAACGCAAAAAAAAAGTGATCAGCGATGGAATTCAAATGTGTAGTGGAATAGTGTGATTGCTTTATATTTTGCTAGAAAATCACAGCCAGCAGTTTTTCGTGACCTCAAACACCTTAATGTGAATAAAGTTTTTGTTTATCGCACCATTACTCGTTACAATGATACTGGTAGCATAGCAAAACGCCATGGAGCTGGTCATCAAAAGAGTGCAAGGTCACGTGAGATGGTTCGGAAAGTGAAGAAGCGACTTGAGCGAAATTTACGACGAAGTGCCAATCAAATGGCTAAAGAACTGAAAATATCCGACCGCAGCATCCGACGCATATTGAAAAATGAGCTCAAGGTCAAGCCTTACAAGTTCGAAAAGGCCCATGATCTCACACCCAAGCAGCAACAAGTAAGACTTGAGAGAGCGAAGCAGTTGCTTCGCTTGGCCAAATTACGAACGTTGTGTTTTCTGACGAAAAAATTTTTCCAATTGAACAATTCGTAAACTCTCAAAACGTTAGGGTTTACTTGACCGATCGTTCATACGAGAATCTAAGTCATCGGTTGGCCACCAGGAGGCAGCACCCGCCGCAAATAATGGTTTGGGCCGCTGTCACCGCAGATGGGCGCTCTCCAATTGTTTTCATCGAGCCTGGCGTCAAAGTAAATGCGACATATTATCGGGAAAGTGTTCTGAAGGCTGCTTTGAAGCCATGTATAACAAGTATCTTCAAAATATCTCTATTTTTATTAAGATTTTTCAACTTTTCTCATCATACTGATCATTTATATATATAACCCTGCAACTATCTAGCTTAGTTTCAGGTGACAAATACAACCGTTATGAGAACAAAACTATTAAGCTGTGTAGCAACATGTTGCAAGCGTAAAAAAATGCTTTAAGTCATCTCATAGTCCACACAATTATTGAAAAAGCTTCTTCACAAGAAATCACAAAATAAGAAGAAATAATAATTTAAAAGGAAAATATGCATAACAACAACAAAAATATAGTTAGTGAGTAGCAAAGCTGCTTTCAACCAAACAATCACAAAGCGATAATGTGGAAAGTGTAAAATGTCAAATATGTGAGCATTGAGGTTGCCAGATAATGCCAAGTTTGGGAAGAAAAAGAGTCATAAATAAACAGCAGAATGTATTGAATTACAAAAACCACACCGAATTTGTTTTTCGCAGTAAAATAGGAGAAATACGAAACAGTTTGCTAACAACAACAAAAATAATATTTTAGTCCGAATAAAAGACGAAAAAAGCGACTTATCTCAAAGCTGCTGCTGCTTCGCCAAGCACAAGAAGCTGGTCAGCTGTCGCGTGGGAGATTGCGAAGCGCATTTTGTGACAAGACACGACGCACATACTCACACTCCTACACAACAGCAAATGCAGAAAAGCACAAACACACACACACACATACATAGCTGCATGTGTGAAAAGCATTAGCATATTACTTCCGCATGACTTTCCCCCCCACCAATTCGATTGGCTGTCGATGCCGAGGCGAGCATATCGAATGCATAACAAGCAAAAACCAACAACTACAAAAAAGTGAAGAAAAGCTTTGGCAGCGAGATATGCAAAGCGCAGAGCGATAGGAGGGAAGACAGCAATATCAAATGGCATTACAAGTAGCATTCTTCGGAAGAAATCGAGCGATAATGCAGCAGAAAGGATATTTGGTGAGGGCGCTGTCACCAACGCCAACATTGCCAACGCAAATAGCACAATGCCGATGTGTGGCAAGCGGCAAACGGAAGGGGGAGATGTGCTGTGGAGTCTGTGTTGTTGCAGTTGTTGTTTTTGTTGGCGCTGGTGGTGTTTGCGCTTAGTTTAAAATGTTTATTCTTTCGCCATGGCTGTGCCAGTAATGTGAAATGACCTTTACGCCATCGCTCTTTCTGCGCCGCTGCACACACTGCACCATCTCTGTCAGCTACAAATAATGCAATTTTTCTGCTCCTCCAGCAATGAAATGCAAATAAATCTTAGTCACCAGCGAACAAAGAGACGATTGGCTCAGTGCTTTGGTCAGTTGTAACATACTGCCAAATGCCGAGGATGTGCTGAGGCTCGTTGCTTACAGTGGTTTGACGAGGAGCGGCAGGCTCTTGGTGTAGATTTGAAGTTAGAAAATGTAATGTTAGCCAAGCAACTGGCGAACACATTCAGTTGAGTGACTAGCACGTTTGCATTGTTTGCATTGTTTGTATGTATGTGTATGAGTGTGTGAATCTTATGTGTGTGTAAAGGCGTTGTAAGCTACGACTGTGTACAGGGTGATTCAATATGTATTGATATTAAAAATGCTTTAACTAAAATATGTTTGTCTTCTCTTGAATGACGCCTAGTAATACAACACAAGAAATGCCGAACAAGTGCTCATGTCGTGTGATCCTCTTTGCTTATAAGGAACGTGAGTCGATTTAATTTTTTCACAATCGTACTCAATACTGTTACAACAGGCTCTCTTCCTATAACCAGATCCCTTTCGATGGTCCAGGAACTACGCGTGGCACAAAAAATCGTTCTGTATCAATCATATAAGGCTTTATGCAGAAATAAACTGCTTTTATGGATGCAACGTAGTGACTCGCCAGACGCTCTGGGAGCTTGCCTAGGATGTGTTTACTATCTGTTGCTGTTTATGGTGAAAGGTTTAGATTTTTGTCAATACGGATTAAAATATCTATGAATATTTTTCGAAAATAGCCCCAAAATGTCAGTAACTTATCGAACGAAATGGTATGGATTTTGCCTACATCGCATAGTTTATACAATAACAAACAAAACCTTCCAGTTAAGGTATTTCCCTGACTTTGATTACTACGAGATGCAAGAATATAAAATTTTCGGTTACATTCGAATTGAGTGCTTCCTTACTTGTTTATATATATTTTCGAATTAAAAATTTTTAATGGAGAAATAAATCGTCAACGAAAAATGTATTTTAGAACAACTTAAGTCATATTCTTTTATCAGGATTAAAACCTTCACTTTTGTGAAAGAAGGCAATGGTTCGATTCAGTTAATCTACAACATTCACTAACCTCTTTTGAGTGACAAGGAATACGCTTACCAAGTTTCATCTCAATTTTTGTACAAATTATCGCTTTAACGAACATATATGTATACATTCGGTATTCGATTTTTTTCGTCATTCTGACGATTTCGAAATATATAACTATGTTAACTGACTTGTTCCCTTAAAAAATCAAATTTTCAAGCCTTTAAATTGCATATTGTTTTCCTTACTTTCCCATATTTTCAGAAGAACATCGCTCAACACAATAGCAACGGTGTTTGTGGGATAAAGAAACCATGTCCGAGTTATTTTTGAACAAATGGGTGTTTTGATATACTCGGTCTGCTGCACTTACACTGACACTCCATACAAAACCATAGCGATGAATACTGATTTCGCTCGCAGGATACGGTCCATGTTATCATTTTGCATAGCATATTATCCATATAGTTTGCGAAGTTTTTGGGGTATTTATATTTTTTATCGGAATTTTTATAATTCTTTGTACATAATAGTAATCAGAAGATTTTTGGGTTCAGATCTGTTAAGGATCGTTCAGTTACTATGGATATTTCGAAATACCCATTTTGATAAAATCAGTCAAATGTGTGGTCTTCTGGTATGTTATGAAAGTTGCTTTTCTTTGGTTTATAATCATTGTTTTTTACATTACTGATTTTAGTGTTTAGGATAAAAAGACTCTTCGAAGCTTTCCTAGTATAATACTGTTCTAGTTGTTTCCATATTGCTTCGTACAATTATGTATGTATTTTTATTGGAAATTATTTGTGTCTGCCAAAACAGGACCAATTCGGCTTGGACTTCAAAATTTTCGCTGGACAGTTTCAAGATAATTCCAAAAACTCTAAAATATACCTGATGAGCTGAGATAAAAAAATAAACTAGATTTTTGCAAATCTTAATACAAATCTTCATTATCGCTATTTTTCATACATTTATTATACGCCTCGGCTGAGAGGACTTTAGTGGCATCAGCTAATTTAGATTTTTTCGGTGTCGGCTCATTTTTTGAGCACTATTCGTTAGATGGTGGACAGTTTCGACGTGATATTCATAAACCCACCTTTTGTCAATAGGTATGACCTCTTTGGCGACTTCCATTCGACGACGTTTTTCCAAACGTTGAGTCATTTCATAAGAAATTTTCAGATTCTCTGCCATCTTTCTAATGTCAACTTGTCGAATTTTAAGGTAGTAGTCTGGTAACTTTTGTGCAAAAAATCTAAAATTTTAGGCTGTTCTTCACACTTATAGTTCTCGTCGGTACTAACGAGAATATTTTTCATCCCTAACTTTTTATTATACAACCCTTTCTTTGCTAAAATAAAAGAACTTTTTTTCAAAGTCCGCCATTTTGTTATTTACCTTTAAAATTTAACTTCAGTAGTTTCGACCAGAATGACATGTCCATAGATTAAGAATAATCAAGAATATTTGATTTCAGATTACGTCAAGAGCCAAAATCACCCGGACCACCCACGTGCATTTTTTTTGAGGTTTCAACTTCGACTGACAATAATAATACTCGTAGTAATAAAGTATTAAATTTTTTCAAATACATTTTTTTATATTTTCAATATGTACATAAATAAAAACGCTCTAAATATTCAAGATAATTCATTTTTATTTTCCTATAAAAAACCACCCTCTAAAGAAGTCATGAAAATAGGCATAAGTTAGCAGACTACTACCTTAAACTCTTTTTCTTTACCATTTTCGCAGTCATTAAAATCGGTAGATAGACGACTCGCATGAAGCAAGTTTTCGAAGATTTCACGACCTTCATTAAATTCTTGGGGCCACTACCGGAGAAGATGGAGATAAAAGAGAGCGATAGAGAGGAATAGGAATTGGGAGAGAGTTGTTTAGATAAAGATTGTACCGACTCAACTCTACTGAGACTGTAATAACTTACTCAACTCTTTAGCTCTTTTTTTTACCGATCAAAGCAAAATATCGCCGTTTCAAGGTTTATTCATCGGGGTTTATATACCAATGTTTCCGTTACGGTGCTTAAATTAATATAGCATTACAACGAGACGACTCAGAGATTTCCTGGATTATTAATTTTGACAATGTTTTAAAATTATACCGAATATGTAAATACATATGTACATACCAGTTGCAAGCATAAGTAATGAACATGCAGAAAAGGGATAAAAAATGATGAATTCACCCAAAGCAAACACGAAATGCTGCAACATTATATATTTAACGTGCACATTTTTATTAAAAATTCAGAGTGAAATATCTCAACTTTTGCTGCTGCTTGCTGTCATATAAGAGCAGGCAACTGCTGTCTTTATATGGTGCATGCAACATGCATAAACACGTACTCATCTGTGTATACTGTGTATCTTACTACACGTCATCTGCTGCCAAGCAGCTGAGTTGTATTCGGGAGCTGCACATCCTTTTTATGCGCCTTCAGATATGCTACACACGAGCTATGGCTATTACTATATCATAGATGAGACTGAGTAGTAAGGTGGTATGAAAAGTATTTATTAATATATTATTATTTATTACAATATCTTTGACATAAATAAAGCAAAGAAAATTGTTATAAAGAAATAGTTATTCCAAAAAAAAAAATTATAAAAAAAAATTCCACAAAAAATTATTTTTTAAAAAAAAATTAGTCAAAAAAAAAATTAAAAAAAAATTTACAAAAAAAATATTTATAAAAAAATTTGTCCAAAAAAAGTATTTAGCGCTTCATAAACCTTCCGATTTAAAAAAATACATACATACATATGTAGGTTTGAATTAGTGTAATTTAATTTTCTAATTTTACTTCGTTACCTTTTGAACCACCCTCGTATCAATCAATAGCTGCTAGTTTGAGTGGCAGCTCAGCAGTATTGCATGCCGTTATGCATAAACTACATATATACAGAGATGGATGGTTAGTAGTAGTAATGTTGCAAGCTCGATCGCAAACACATACATACGAGTATGCTGATATACATACACCTATGTATACATACATAATCATATATAAACATTTTAAATGGTCATTCATGCTCGAACCTTAAAATAAGTGGCAGCTTGTATATGAGTATGAGCAGTTCATGGGCACCATATACAATCTAGATGCAATTTATCTGTATATGTGTGTATGTGTGTGAGTTTATGTGCGCAGCAGCTTGTGTAGTACACGCGTACGGTATTAATAATTTTAAGAATTCCATTGGGGAAAATAAACATTACATATTGCTTGCAATACCATTTATGCAACAACTTGGAAAATTTTGTAATTGCTTGGGTTGTATGTATGAGTGTGCGTGTATAAGTATGTATGTGTGAAATGTGCAATTGTGCTGGTGATAAATTAATTTCGGTTTCCGTTTATAAAAATAGTGCATATTACCGTTACATAAATATCATTCTGAGTTATGGACATTACTATTTAATTAAATTGTAATATTTTTACTGCTGATGTCCGCACTTGAAGTTAGCAGCGTAGTTTTGCTGCTCAATTGCAAAGTTGTATCGAAAATATTTACTTTAAAGCAGCTGTGAAGCCTGTGAAGTTTAAAACTGAGTTTAGTTTTTAGTCACTAATGACGCTGTCAAACAGAAAGAGTGCTTTTGATATTACTAACTTTTACAATCAAGTTCAGGGCATGCAATTGTATAGTAAGAGCCTCCTTACATGAGAAATACTAACTAAATGGAAAGTCATCCCATTTAACGAACAGGGGTTATGCGCTTACCCCGGTTATTCTAATTACACTTCACGAGTATTACGGGCCAATATATATATATGTAGATTGGTTAGTATTTTTTGGTAGAAAAAATCTCATATACTGAAATAAAACAAATTGGTTATCGTTTAAAAGCTTGTTGTGTTTGTCGAAAAAATATAATAATTCTTGCCAAAATTCTCTTTTAGTTCAGAAGTCTTTTTTAATGACAAGTTAGAACAAAAATGCAAACTGAGTTTGCTATTGCTATTCAAGATATTTCCATGAACATTAAATTAAATAATCCAAGAAGAGGTACTTTTTTCAAAAGCCTTTTTGTGACAGATCACGCATGAGTCGTGTCAAGTTGTCATGTTATTTTTGTTAGGCATTTTATTATGGAATGACTTACGCCTGACATATGGAATGGCATTTTACGTCGAGATCTTAAGTTGAAAGAGCAAGAACTGAAGCTGTTCAACATTCCCAAGCGTAATCGCTTCGGTCTATGGGCTCTTGAAAAGTTCCAAGAAAATCCAATGTTTTTGAGCCAAATTTTGTTCAGGGATGACGCCAATTTCTGCCTCAGTGGGTATGTAAACAAGCAGAATTGCGGCATTTGGGACGAAGAGCAATCTGAATAGATTCAAGAACTGCCATTTCATCTAGAAAAACAACGTCTTAGTGTGGTTTGAGGGCCGGAGGAATCAGCGTTGACGACCGTTATCGCAACATGATAACCGACCATTTGATGGCTGAAATTGAAGTTCGTGATCTCGGTGACATTTGGTTGCAACAAGACGGCGCCACTTCCCACACCAAGATCGTGTAGCATCACACTTTTAGACTTTTTGCAGCGTGGAATTGTAAAGTTTATGCGGACAATCCCGCTTCTATTCCAGCCTTTGAGCACAACATACATCACACGTTCATACGCCAGTTACCAGTCGAATTGCTCGAACGAGTCATCGAAAATTGGACTTATGGGGATTCAACGGATGGAATAAATAAATAATTTTTGCAATACTTTTTGAACACACCTCGTACGCCAGCGGTCGAAATGCTCGACCGCGACCAACGGATGGATGAAAAAGATAATCTTCAAAAAATAAATTCTTTCGAATATAATAGCAACTATTTCCGATTAGATTTAAAGTTTCTGTATTTTTTCTTTAAAAAAGTAGGGAACCTCGAAATGGATCTACCTTTATTTGAACATTTAAAATTTTATATATATACATGTATATTATTAAATTTTTTGGACGTAAAATTTAAGCAATATTTTAGCAGAATATCTGCAGCTTCTGGTTATTTATGAACCAAATAATTTTATATGCTCTTATAAAGATTTTTTGAGGTCCTGCTGTTTTAAGTAGTCTCGATAATTTATTATGTCATCTTTATGGAATAGTTAAAAAAGGTTATAGATATTGTTTTAACAGATTTTGAAATCGATGAAAAATGAGGCATCGTAGAAAAGTTTTAGATTTTAATTTGATCTGTAACCCTACTTAAATTCTAAAAAATTTGTTCAATCAGGGATGATAGGGTTTGGTTGGATTAGTCTGGTCGACTAATAAGTTACACATGGACCAGTTTCAGTCCTCAGCGATGCCAGATGGAGTGTCGTCAGATAATTTATGTCAAGTAGTCATCCTTGATGATGCCAATTTGACGTGAATTTCAATAACCGCTGCGTCCTCACTTACGATATTTCTTCCAGTGTCTCATATCGTAGGGCGCCCAAATTCTTGAAGCGTAAGATTGCTAATGTGGGATTCCATTGTTTTCTTGGTGCCTTTCCCTTGACACTTCTTGGAGTTTCCCCGATCTCTCATTCTATCACGTTTTGGAATGCTTTGCTATGCTCTTGCCCAGATCGTCGTAAAGATAATACAAGGAGCTTTCCAAAGTAAACAGGACTTTTTGAATCTATCGCCCCCTGGTGGCGCCATCTATATATCGACTTGTGCGTTAGAATCTGCTATCTTTATCGATTGTCCGGTGTTCCGGTGATTGTTCATGACATTTCATTGATTGGAAGTAAAGTTATTGCGTTTTTAGTGTCAGTATGTTTGTGTTATCGGTGCGAAAATGAGCTTCGAATAAACAGCCAATAATAAATTTTGTTTTAAAATTGTAAAAGCGTTTACCGAAACGTTTCAATTGATGAAACAAGTTTATGGCGATGATTGTCTGTCTCTCCCGTAGCAGAGTGCACTAGTGGTTTCAACGTTTTCAAAGTGGTTGTGAGCGTGTGCACAGTTTATTCCGCACAAATTGACTGACGACCAAAAATTGCTCGGGATCCAACATTTGAAGGACACTTGTGACCGATTATTTAACCAAAAATCACATTTTAATCATTAACAAGTCCCAGTATTCACCTGATATGGCACCGCTCGAATTCTTCCTTTACGAAAAAATGAAGTTGCCCATGAATGGAAAGCGTTATGCAGACGTAGAGGCCATTCAAAAGGCTTGCACTGGCATACTGGCGGCCATACCGGCCAAAGAGCTAAAACACTCGTTCGACATGCTTTTGGACCATGCAAAGAACTGTATTGAAGCAGAAGGAGACTATTTTGAATAAAATAACTTGATTTTTCCGAAAAAACCATTTGTTATGTTTTTTTTTTGTAAGTCCTGTTTACTTTGGAACGCTCCTTGTATGTGGGCTTATTGGTGTCGGTAACGATTTCGGATGACAGCCGTACATCACTCTTAACAATCTCTTTCACTATCTTCAACATCTCTGCTCTGCTGCTCACTTTATTCCTACGACATTTCTGGTTGAAATGCGAAGAGAGGTAATGAATGGCCTTGACTTTTGTTTGGCTGTCTACGTAGATATTAAATATGGAGTTGCCTGCCGATACCGTAGAGGCTAGCCTCGAGGCTTTTCCGATATCTTTAACCTCTACTTGAAATATGCTGTAATGATCCGACAGCTTAAAAGGCTCTTATATGTCTAGTACCAGATAGTACATTCCCATACCAACTCCGTCCTTCATTTTTGATCCATCCCTGTCTCAATTGAAAATAGGGAAATTGTAGTTGGTGCCCACTAAATCGCCATTACCCACATACCTGTGCGCTAAGTTTCTTTATGTCAATTCGCAGGCCGCCAGTAGTCGTCCTATTGATTTTTTCGCGTAGTTTTCAGCGAAAACTTCTATAGGCAGGTTTGGCACGAGATTAAATACGGTGTTATTAAAATTATTCTTAAAAAAGATTTGCGACAGCAACATTTCTGAACAGCAAGTATTATTTTCGACTGTGTAGGTAACAATAGATCTCGAATCAACAGTCCGAATCTCCAGTCATGATGAGAACATTAGATAAGGCGGTTTAGGCTAGCTTAGATGTGAATCCAGATGAAAGCTCTAGTTGGATAGTTAGATAGATATCAGCTATCGCTAAAGCGTCTTAAACACATCATTTGCTATATCTACTGGATGTCTAAAAGTGTGAGATCCGAGGTGTTTAAAGCTCTGATCAGGCAAAGAAGGTACCATGGAGCATTCAGATGATTCTAACACATTTTCTTCTTTCATGTTGTTGAGGGCAGTAGATCTCATAAGGTTTACTCTGGGTCAAGAGGACCCGGCGACCTTACATTTGTCTTTTATGGAAACCTTTTTAAATTTAACAGATAAATTACATAATTTTTCCATGAATAATGATTATTTTATTGAAAATGCCTTTCATTGGGCTCCAATTTGCTACTAAACATGGACATTTGGGGATCCCTCCTTCTAATATGCTTGCATATACCTCAGTTTATGGTCTCCCAACCAAACTTTCTGCTGCAAAAAAGCGTTCACTGAGAACCGTTGGCAACTGTACATATCAACCCCTATGTACATATGTTGAGTGCAATTTTTGTACTGCATTTTTTCATTGATTGCTTAAGCCTTTATCAAACAAGCCGTCAGCTGGAGAGCAAGAAAGTGAGCATGAAAAAAATGTGTCGCTCATTATGTCTGTCTGACTGTCGCGTTAAGCAATTGCTCGTTTTATACACATGGTAGCGGTAGCGTCAATGTGAGTATTGCTATATATTCACCTTCACATAGACATACATACATATAGGAGTATAATATATATTATATATATGTGTGTTTGTATGCACCCCATTTCTTGAGTTTGCTACTGCAGTGCGACATTGTCGCTGTTGCCATTTCATGTCACCGTCTAACGAACTGGACGAAGATTTTTCCCTACTAGCCGCTGTTGTTGTTGCAGCAGCAATAATTTCGCAGCGCTGGTGCTTGCTATGTCTTTGAGAGTGGCACACCGTGGCAGTGGCAGGGAAAATAATCTTTTAGCACTTACTTCCTTTTCGGAACATTAACTTCTGTCTGCTTGTGTAATTTTCAGCAGCAATACAATACCTAGAAATGGGGAAACACACACAAATACACAGATATATCAGCACAACCGCATACTTTATCTCGATCTAACGAAAAAAAATCACTCATACGCCCTGTCGCACGTACAATATCGGACACTGCGAGCAACCGCAGCTGATTGTGGTAATACTTTTCCACTTAAAAATACCTGCACACTTGCACACACCTACAAAGAAACACATACAAAGTATGTGTGCACGCCAATTCCCCCCGCCCGCCTGTCACCGCCACTAGCGCCTACCCATACATCAGCAATTGCTCTAAGCACACATTTCATTTATTCATTCAGTGATTCCTTCTTTATTCATGCATTTATTTATTTATTTACATCAATAGTTGTAGCACATGCACGTGTCTCTGTGTCCGTGTCTGTGTCTGTGTGTGTATTTGTGCGCCCTCTGGCACACACGTGCCGGTAAATTTATGTCGCCAACGCCGGAGTAATAAAAAATGAATAATGTTGAAAATTATTTCTACACTTGCCTTGCCTTGGCAAAGGTACTATATTTATGTGCCGTAATCTCAGTCTGAATGAGTGAAGCGCAAAGTTGAAGGTCATTTGTTGTAGTTGCTTTCGTGCTTATTGCTCTTTATTTCGTATTTGTAGTTGCTGCTTTGGATTTGTCGCATTCTGCCTACAATGTGGCTACACTTGTGATTATAAATATTTCATATGCTGCTTAGGGGACTCTTTAAGAAAAGTAAATAATTGATTATTTGTTGTTGATTGTGCTTTTGTCGAGGAAGATTTTTTTCTCTAAGATTTTTTGGTAATTCAAATGGTTTTTGGTATTATTGTTGGATGGATATTCATTTTCGTATTTATTTATTTAGTTTTTGATGTTGAAATTGATACTGGTAATGGAGATCAAATGCCTTGAGTATTGATTTTTGATTATGTTGTAAGTATAGACTCTAATATTATCATTAGTATTGATATCAATATTGATATGAGATTGGTGTCTGCATTATTATCGATCTTGATATTGATATTAGTATTAACATTGGTATTGGTATTGGTATTGATATTGGTATTAGTATTGGTATTGGTATTGGTGTTGATGTTGGTATTGGTATTGGTATTGGTATTGGTCTTGGCATTGGTATTGGTATTGGCATTGTTATTGATATTAGTATTTGTAATGATATTGGTATTGGTATTAGTATTGCTATTGGTATTGGTATTGGTATTTGTGTTGGTATTGGTATTGGTAGTAGTATTGATATTGGTATTGGTGTTGATTGGTATTAGTATTGATATTGGTATTGGTGTTGATGTTGGTATTGGTATTGGTGTTGGTATTGGTATTGGTGCATCATTCTATCCAGCATCAACGGGGATAAAGATGGACCGATTACCAGATCTGCCAATCAGTTCGTTAGCGACACTACCAGCGGTATTGGTATTGCGAAACCAACCGCGTTATTCCATTATTTTGTACCATATTGAAGAACGTGTTTTCTTTTATTCGCATCGGTTAAACATTGGTAAAGCATTTTTTAAATAAAAAATTGACAGAACCCCTTTGGTGTTGGTATTGGTATTGGTATTGGTATTGGTATTGGTATTGATACTGGTATTTGTATTGGTATTGGTATTGGTATTGGTATTGGTATTTGTATTGGTATTGGTATTGGTATTAGTATTGGTATTGGTATTGATATTGGTATTGGTACTGATATTGGTATTGGTGATACTAGTACTGCTGGTGATATTGGTTTTGTTATTCACATTGATAATGGTATTGGTATTGTTGAAAATGGTATTGGAGTGGTACTGTATTGATATTTGTATTGATATTTGTATTGATATTGGTATTGATTTTGAGATTGATATTAGTAGTTATTGGTGTTGATATTAATATTGGAGTGATTATTAGTATAAGTAATTGCGATCGGTATCGGCTTTATCTCGAAACGATGATCTTGCTACCGTGATATCAGATTAGTATTAGAGCCATGTCTTCTCATGTCATATCCTTTATCGCAAATTGTGTTTTGTTGCACTCTGGGTAATGAAATAGGTATGGGAGGGCTGATGTTTAATAGCATATAGTTTATCCAGGCCAACTTTGCATACCCGTCTATGCTTGTAGTGTTCGTCACTTAAAAAAATATGCTTCAACTTGTGATATCACTCCGATTTAATAAAGAATTACTCACAAGCACTCCAGAAACAATTCCAGTTGAGTGCCTCTAAATTAAAGAAAACACACCACAAAGCAAAAGTTAGATTAAAACCTGAGCTTGCAGCCCGTCTGTAACAAAATCACAGCAAAACTTCAAATACGTTTGCATTTTATGTAATTCCAAACTAATAAATGAAAGCCAATTACTTGGTGTCTGGAGTCAACAGTACAAAAACAACAAAGCGACACTGCTATTGTAAACGAAGTAAGCAGCTTGTTGTAAAACTAAAATGGCCTAAACGTATGAACAATGCAATTTAATTGAAACAATGCAACCAGCATTTAGAGACAATGTGAGCTTGTCTGCTCACACACACACAAACACACGCACACACAAGCATATAGAAATGTAAACATGCAAACAAAAAGCAGCCACAACAAATGCTAATAACAAAATGCGTCGCAACGGAGTTTTGTGCTTGTAGCCCCGGACGATTTTCAGTTAAACCCATACCTTGGACAAGGGCAAAACATTTTCGGTGCTCAAAGGATATGGCAACGGCTGTGTGGCTAGTTTTGAAAATCGCTCGGACATTTTAACCAGCAAACTCGTGAGGCAATAGTAAGATACCACATATATATATATGTATGTAGGTGTGTATGTGTGCGCAAAGCCGGTTAAGCTGTTACATGTTTTGTAAGTGTATAATTTCGGTTAGCCAACAAAAGGAATGCAAAAGCTCCAGTTGCAGCTTTTTGATATTTAATTGCTTATATTTATGCCTTTGTATGTGTGCGTGTGTGTATGTTTATAGCTGTGCGAGTAAGATATTATGGCACTCATGTCGGTTCCCACTGCAAGCAGTTATATTACGAATGCAAATGCACAAAAGGACATATGGGATATGCATATTTGAATAATTTCTTAAATGAAAGGTTACACATAACCCCAAAACACAGAAGGTTAGGTCGTGCAAATATACATATATGCTCGTGTATGCGTGTGCACAGTTAATTCCAAGTTGGTTGGTGGAATGTTTGGAAATTTGCTTTCGAGGAATAATTTAATTTCATTAGTTTTAAAAATGTTAAGTTCAGTTCGTGGGTTAGCTTGGTTTAGCTACTCTACTGAGAGTTTGTTAGCGGTTAAAGAGTCCTTTTGAGTAACTAAGGTGCACTTATGGTTTCTTAGGTCGGAGATTATGAATATATTGATATTTATAAGTGTAAATGATCGTATTTTTTGCGCACAAGATTAATTGAGTTGGGTAGAAAGTTAGGTTTGTGGTAATGTTGCGTCAATGGTAACTTTCTTTAAAGACTATTCAAATATCTTCATCTTGGTTGTGGTAGTGTGATCTGAACAATATGTTCCAAGATTGTAGTTTCAAACTTTGTCAGGATAATTTATCTTTGGTTATAATCTAGGCGACATTTCAATAATTTGTCAAATAAAAATGTTTCTCATACAAGAACTTGATTCTGATGCCTCACTTTGTATAGCAGCTAAAGGGTGATCTAATCCAAGGTTCTAACCTTTTTTTTTTAAAGAAAAATACAGAAACTACAAATCGAAAAGTGAGAATGCACATTATCATTCGAGAGAACATTCTTTGGCATTTATTTCGCAGGATTGTCGGCATAGGCTTTAGACTTTACAAATCCCACAGAAAAAAGTATAACGTTGTGATAACGCAAGATCTTGGTGGCCAATTGATAGGCCTAAAATGGGAAATTATCCGCCCACCAAAGTGTTCTCTTAATAAATCCATTGATTAATACGATGTGTTGAAGTGCCGGCGGTGAAACCAAATATCGCCCGTTATCATGGCGCGATGACAGTCGCCATTAACGGTTCTTACCGGCATCATTTGTGAAGAAATATGGATCCATGATCCCACCAAACCGCCGTTTTTTCTGCATAAAATGGCAGCTATTGAATCTCTTCATGTGTCTCTTTATTCCAAAAGCGGCTAGTGTGCTTGTTTCCATACTAATTGAGTCAGAAATGGGCGTCTGCGCTGAACAAAACTTGGATCAGGAACGTCGGATCTTCTTGGAACATTTCAAGCGCCCATAGAGTGAAGCAATTTCGCTTGGAAAGGTCGAGCGGCTTCGGTTCTTGCACAAGCTGTATTTTGTACGCTTTTAATTTAAGATCTCGACATAAAAAGCGCCAAGAAGTTCCATACGTCAGACCGAGTTGCCGCGAACGGCGTCGAATCGAATCTCCACGATATTCGTGTAGACTCTCAGCTACGGCTGCTATCTTCACTGCGTGCTGGAGATGGTCTATTTGGTCGAATATTATCCATTAATGAATGCTGGGTCTCAAGTTGGGTGATGGTATTGTGTACAGTGCGCTCAGTAGGCCGCTTATGTTGATGATAAGTTGAGCCAAGTTAGTAAAACGTTCCACGAAGAAATGCTAAGCAATACTGAACTCAAGTAACATGACAGCTGAACGCCATAGTCACTCGTGATCTGTTAAAAATTACTAATGAAAAAAGTACATCTACTTGGATCAGTTATTATATATATAAATGCTGTGTAGGACCAGACGAGTTGAAATCCGGGTATTTGTTTGTCCGTATATTTATTCATTCAAGCGATAACTTGAGTAAAAATAAATTCATCTTAAAGAAAGTTCAAACATATGTTCCACGGGCGGACGATATTGCAGAAATGCGTAATCAAACCATTGCCACGTCCACAAAACGCCATTAATCGAAAACTTATAAAATACCATAACTAAGTTCCACATTAGGATACAAGGCTGCAACGAATTTCATTAAAAGGACATCCATGGTTCAATAAATGTTCAGAAAATGGTAGTTTGTTTGGCCACCAATGGTTAAATGTAAATTTCTTTCAAACCGCTGAAGATAACGCAACCAAACTTGCTGAGAAGAAGTCTATGAGTACTTCTCGATACCTTATAAAAAATGATTAGAAATAAAAGTGTTAAAGTCATATAATAAGCATGCCCACTGTCCATATATCGGTTGTGTGTTAAACTATTTAAAGTGCGTTAACTTACTGACCAAGTGAGCCACAAGCATTAACTTTCACCGACAGAATGGTAGGGACAGGCACGTACAACCACGCCTACTTCCCATATAGCGAATGTATAAATAATGTCAGCAGCCATCAGAGTAAAATTTGGCGAAATAGTAGCTTTAAAATATTATCTCACCTACGGAATGTGTCGAAGTCGAACTATATGAGTGTAGATGACCGAGTTTTTATCGAACATATCGGTCAATCAGTGGTTTCGAGCTATGACATTGGGTGAAAAGGAGTCTGTCTCTATGTAGTAACAGTGTATTTTCTTGCCTGAGATTGTAAATAATGGGTGCAAAACTTCTCACATTTAATTAAAATATATACGAAAATCCCACACATCATTCTAACTTTTTTTGGTTGTAGTTAAAATAAGTTTCGTTGATTTCATCGTGTTTCGAGGCGATACTCTTGAGCTAAGAGTACCAAACATCTGTTTAGTTGTCGTTTTTTTTTGGTATTATATCCTCTAAAATACACTGTGCGCAATTTCATTTTTAATGGGTAAGGGGCAATTTCATTTAGAAGATCGAAAAAAGCAAATTTTCCAGGTTTTTTTCTGCGAAAACTTTTAAATTTATAAATCCAAAATTTTGTACACATTTTATGGTATTATTTAGCTGTATTTTAAGACTTAATATTAGTAAAAATATTTATTTGGAAAGAAACTACAGCTGATTTCCGGCAGTTGCTCTCAAAAAAGATGTTTTACAGTGACCACTATATCTTTGAACTGGATTCTCTGAAATTAGAACACTAAATAGATTTCGTTAAGTTTATATGAAATCTAGTAAAGCAAGTCGAAGGAATAAGCAAAACAATTATTTTTTGACAAAATGGCGATTTCTATAAAAATAAACGATTTTTAACCAAAATTTTGGCCTTAAATTATTCATAAAAAAATATTTATATTTAAGAAGTTCAAGTTAAAAGTTTAGCCGTTTTCAATTAATGTTGGTCACCGACACCGAAACCATCATTTTGAAAAAAACGCATTAAGAAAATAAAATTATAGATTGATTAATTGAAGGCCCTTAATATAGAGAAAATAACCTGACCGACCTATATTATGTCCAGAGAAAAGTTTTAGAATTTTTGAAGTAATATTTCGAAATGTCTTTTCTTGTCTTGCTTTTCGGCTATACATTGCTCCTTGTGAGTGAAGCTTTGTGTGCACTAATACAAATAAAAACTCAATTTGACAACTTTATTTATATAAATCAAGGCAAAAATTATTTATCTTCGATTATCAAGCAATAATTTCTTTATTCTATTGACGTGCTAATCATCAGTTGATGTTGATGGCCGTCCTGGACGTGGTTCAATACCGTCCTCAACGCGTTCTCGACTCTCTTTGAGTAATTTATACTAATGAAAAAGACTTGGCTCACTGCAAACTATGATCACTGAAGGCCGTTTCCAACATTCATTTCCATTTCCACCATTTTCAGAAAAACTTCTATGTTGAATAATTTAACTCATCGTAAAAATCGCCGAATGCACTTTATGTACTTCAGAAAAGCAAGTGCATACTAAACATTAATTGTTATTTTGATGTGACATTTGGCACAGACGTCACTGGCAGTCACACCAACCTGAAAAAAAAAATAGTTTGACGAATAGGTTCTCGCGCGAATTTAAAAATTATTATTAGTTTTTGCTCACAATAGTATAGATTACTTTTGAAATTTGGTATCGCTTTAAAGTATAAAGACCTCCTTCTATTTCTGCATATATACTATTTCCCTTGCCTATCCTTCTCAACTCTTTCCTCGAATGTTGCAGCTACTATAACACTGTCTGTCAAAATGCTTTTAAGTGTATTCAGTTTCGGCAGGAGCAAAAAGGTCAACCACAATACTGATTAGAAATTCTTGAACATGCGGTGTAGATGAGAAATATGTACATACATATATAAATAAGTATGAAAATGTGGCAAGTACAGGTTGTGCAAGCGAATACATTTCAGACATGTAAATGCTAATATTAAAGCAATAAAAGGGTTAAAATCTTGCTTATACAAGTAATATACATAATTTAGCAGCTAAAATTACTCATACGCAGAGGTGTGCGAAACATAATAGAAATGGTTGAGTGCACACATAAAACAGTGGGTGTATGAAAACACTCCTGCACCCTCAAATATTCTTACCTACTATACAAGTAGACCCACATATTACCGGTGTGGTTACGCACACACGCACACCTCCATACATTCAAATATTCTTGCGCCTTTCCACAAACAATTACACACGCTCATTTTAGGCGTGATATACCTACCGACATAAGAGTTAGTTACTTATAGCTAGCAAAGCACTGTTGAGTTTGAGATGGTAAACCGAAATCCAATTCCCAAATAACCCATAACATTTTGGGTACTTCGTTAGTTTAACGATATATTCCATTACTTCGGGGGTTGCTTGACCGTCTGCAGACTGATGGTGGCTTGCTTTACATACATACTCAGGTATTGCATTGATTAGTTTCATACTGTTTCAATGCTTTAGCATTATTAAGCTCACCTGTCCGACAGCCCGCCTGTTTGTTTGGTATTTTTGGTTGTTCACTCCTTGTGATTGAGCGCACAGGTATGTGGTATAACGTGGTTAATGTGGTTCCGGTAAACCCTCTTTAACCCACTGTAAAGCAGCTTTTGCGGAAGAATTTATGTATTAGTTTGAGTTTGGATAAATGAAATTTAAACTCTTCTAACTTATGTTATTGATGTTTGGTACTAAACTTGAAAGTTGATATCAAAACTAGAATAATTATTTTTTGTGGCCAGGGCAAAAAAAAAATGATTTGAAATAATATTAGTCAAAATTTTATGGAGTTAAATGGTATTGAATTGTTTTGATTATCAATATCGATACAAATACCAATACCATTACCATTACAATTACTAATATCAATATTTTTTAAATATCACTATAACACCATTACCAATAGCAATACCAATATCCAATACAAAAAGCAATATTTTTTAATGCTAGTATGAATATAATTAATATGCAAATATAGTTCTTACTAATATCAACACCAATACCATTACCAGTACCAATACCATTATCATTACAATTTCCATTACTAATGTAAATGACATTTCTCTATAACATTACCATTACAATTACCAGTATCAATATTTTTTAAATATCACTATCATTATCAATATGAATACTAATAGCATTACCAATATAATAATTACTAATACCAATACGAATATCATAACCAATACCATTACTAATATGAATACCAACACTTACATATATCAATATCTAATATAAAAAAGCAACATTTTTAACATATCAGTTTCAATGTAATTAATATAAAAATAATTATAATACCATTACCAGTATATATGAAAAGTAATATTTGTGAATATTATCAATATCAATATCAATTTGAATACGATTAGTAATATCAGTACCAATACCATTACCATTACCATTCCCATTACATTTTTGAATTATCATCACTATCAATACTAATAGCATTACCAACATAATAATTATTAATATCAACACCATTATCATAATCAATACCACTAGTAATATCAATACCAATACCAATACCAATTTCCAATATAAAAAACAATATTTTTGAATAGTGGTGTCAATATAATTAATATATACATATATATAATAATTTCCAATATCCACACCAAAATCAATACCATTACCATTACCAATATCAATTACAATATTTTTTAAAAATCAGTACAAATATAATTACCAATATCAATCGCACCGTCAGAATTTAAGTAAAATTATTTTAAATTCAATTTTTAAATACGAAAAAGCCTTAGAGTAATCCAGCACTACCGCATTACGTGCAACATATGCATAAAATTAGTGAATGCTATAATACAGTTATCAACTGCGCTATTAGCAGCTAATAACTTGTAATCTGCGAATAAAAAAATGACGCTTGCATGTCTGTGTTGGCACTTTGTATTTATGTTTTATGTGAATTGTTGCAAATGTTGCACTCATAATGACATTGAAGTGCCCTTTTGCGGTTGCGACTGCGGTTTCATTTCGTCGATAATATGTGGTGTTGACAACCACAAATTCGGCTGGCAAATAGCTGCCATTGTATGAGTTTGCATTTTAAGTAGTCGGTTTCCATTGTTAACTTACCGTTAAATGTAGCAACAAAACTTTTGTTGATTAGGCAATTTTTTCAATGAATTCCAGATTAGTTTGCATGACTGCAGTAATAATGGGGCTCACTTATTTATCATGCTACTTTCGGGAGCACATTGCGAAGCGTTTGTGGTTTGTGAACAAAAGTTCGCAAGGCAGTATTCTTTGAGGGAGGTTTGGATGTTTAAGGGCCTTTGAGAACTCAACAACTTGGATTAAATTAAGAGTTATTCGGCGATAATAGTGTGAAATTATGAAGAAATAATGAAATTTTATTTGTTTTTTGCTGAAGTCTCTAGCTCTCTTAAAAATGTAATGTTTCATAATGAGACCTAATTATACAATTATAAATCAACCTGAATGTAGGCAATGCGTTCTTTAATAACAGTTGTCTTATACTGAAAAAAATCGTTGCCTACATTTAGGATTTAATCAGTTTGAACGTTAATTAGGGAAAAAATTACAATAATATTCATCTTTTCAATAAAAAGCGGTAAAACTGTTTATTAAAAGTAAAACAGTCTATCTGGTAGAACTATACCAACATATGTATGTATGTGTGTACGAATATTTCCATTTCAACGTTCCTACTTATATTATAAGGCTTAAAAACTGGTATATAATCATTTGCCATATATTTTTTTAATTAAAGCAAAATTGTTTAATTAAATTTGTAGCTGCAATATTCCTTTATCTTATAAAATATTAAATAGGTGGCAACCATCCATTGTTTTATTTAATTTTCAGTGTTCTGTGACACATTCTATTTCATAGCCACAATAGTTCCTTGAATAATAAAGTATATTAAAAGTAATTTTCAAACTGGTGGCAGCCATTTTAAAAAAGTATTCGTAGCGTAAATTTTCAAAACTTTTAAATGAGAGCCGTTTGCGGTAATTCTTTAACACATACATATGTAAATTTATTAGATATAAATATTTAAACAGGTGGCAACCCTTCAAAAAAATAATTTGCATTGTAAGTATTTTTAACACTTCCATTATGTCCACATTCTAGCGTTAATTTCTTTTACGAATTAAACCTTTAAACAGGTGGCAATCCCTCTAAAAATAACTAGACTTTTAGTATTCTTAAACAATTTCAAGCTAAAAGCTTTATTTTAGCTTTTTTCAAGCTTATAAATTTAAATTAAATTTATTTTATAAATAAATATTAACACAGGTGGCAACTCTTCAAAGCATTATTTTAATTGCATTTCCAACAATTTCATAATATTCGTATGTCAGTGTTACATTTTCTCAAAATTTTTACATAAATAAAACTTAAAAATGGTGGCAACTCTTTTTTATACTGTTTTTTATTTTAGAATCGAATTCGAAAAACTAACCAAAACTATTATTTTTAAGAACAACAAAAAATAAATATTAAAATAGGTGGCAACTTTTTTATATAGAGATGTCTAAATGGGTGGCAGCTCTTTTAAATATTATTTCATTTTTTTTATACCCTGAATTTGATAGCTGTACTTACATATATGTACATAGTATATGTACAATAATAAGGCAATGCAATTTATTTTATTATTTAATTTTATCTTGTTAACTCTTACAAAGTAAAAAATTTAAACAGGTGGCAACCTTGACATTTCTAAATTGTCTGCATTCTTAAACATTTTTATGTTGAAACCCTTACTGTGTAAATCTCAAACTTATAAATTTACTAAAAATAAATATTTAAACAGGTGGCAATCTTTCAAAAAAATATTTTAATTGTATTTCCAACAATTTCATGATGTTCATATGTCAGTATTAAATTTTCATAAAACTTTGATATAAATAAAACTTCGAACAGGTGGCAACTCTTATGTTTGCACGTTCGAAAAATTAACCAAAATTACCATTTTCTGGCAAAATTATTTGCAAAATTAGTCATAATTATTATTATAACTATATTGATCACAGCTACACCTAGCGAGTGCCAGTCGCACAGCTATATACTTGTACATATGTATGTACTTACTATATTTAAGAGTTGAAATTAATAAATAATTACCTTTTCCGTTTTGCATATTTTTTCCGCTGACGTTTTATTCAATTTATGCTTAAAAAAAATAGTAAGGACCTTCGCACTCCCACTGCTTCATAGAAAACTTGCGTAACGCTCCGGTAAATTTACTTTTCGGCTTATTACGAGGTAATAAAATCGGATTTATTAGCTTTTCCTGTTAATGTATGTAAATAAGGAAAAACTAAAGCAGTAAAAGTATCATTCCTCAAAGTTCAAATCAAATAAAAATAAATTAAATACAAGCAACCCTCTAACACAAACATACACATGTATACTTGTATAAACAGTTATTTATAAATACCAATCGCAAAGGAAACTTGTTGGCTTAAAAGACCGAGCTAAGCATTGAAATGCTAGTAAACTTATGCAAAAAGCATTAAAAGCGCCGGTGGAGACCTTGTATTTCAGCTTATGGCCCACTTACATACATATGTACATACATACATAGGTGCATATACACACAGAGGTACGTTAACAGAAGTACGCACATTAGTGTGGCGTGCAACATGAACATGTTGATTGCCAACGCGCACCGTTTAATCGTCAAGGTAGTCTGGCGAAGCACACACACATACACCCACATAAACACCGCTACCTTTCTATATATATTTCTATATATGTATATGCAAGTATGTATATTCGATTTATCGCTCACCCACGCACACTTGCAAATATACAATTTGTGTTTTTGTTGTTGCCAGCCTATGGCCTGAAAGAAATACCTTTGCTTTTCTTTGGAATTTTCTTAAGTGGTAGTTCTGTAGTCAAGTGTGTTGTTGTATTAGCATAGCTAAAGGGAGTAAACAGTGTACAGTTAGTTAGTTGGTTATACTCAAATATTTGTTGTTATTTGTGTTCTTGTTGTTGTTGCCCAAGTAGGCAAGCGCCGTTGAGCAGGCAAGTAAGCATGTGTAAATGCCGTAATGCCCAGATTGTTGCATGGTTAACGGCACAAGTGAGCCTATTTGAATGCTTTTGGGGTCGCCGTCATGCTCTTGGACTAATATGTACTTAATACTTAGTAAATGCGGTTGTTGTGCAAACACCACCGAACACAGTGAGAGTTTGTGGGGGTGCAAATATAACAATATTTTGTTATGGCTTGAAATGTATTAGACTATATGTATATCGTTTTAGATCATATTCGAAACATCTGGTATGTAACTGTGGCTAGCTTAAAATCGAATGTAAAAGTGATAATCATTCAGGGAACCGATTTAAAAAAAAAAATTAAAAACTTGTTTCCTTGTCTTTTGGGTCAGTTTCTGAGAAAATTTGCCATAGTAATGCGTTTATTTTTATGCCATCAAAAGTAAAGATTTCAAAGAACGTAAAGATTTCAATCCTTCTAAACTTTTGAAACTAAACGAAAAAATTATTTTCAATGTTGCTTTTTAATGTAGAAAAATATTTTATGAATATAATTTTGATATCTTGTCCGTGTTTTTTTTACACCTATAATATTTTGTATGATAAAATACAGTGTTTCGGGTCATAAGTTGGTAAGTTTGTACTAAGTTTTATGAAAGAAACAGTTTTATGATACAAGATAAAACTAAAAATACCAAAAACCTGGTTATTAAAATTCATATTCATATTAACTTTGAAGTTATGGGAAAAAGGCTTTATACTAATTTTATAGTCCTTTTCAACACCTAAATTATTTTCACATAACTTATTTCTATCGGACTCATAGTTTTGCCGGAAATCGAGCTAAACTATTTTAACCCTAAAAAAATCAACCACGTCACTCGCCTTCCCTTCAACTTTGATATTTTATATTTCGTTTTCGATGGGTTTCAGCTTTTTAAGTAGCTTTTGTATTAGTTTAATATGAGTAATGAAGCTTGAAAAGAGGTATTAATCTTCTTATTCCTTACTCAAAAAACAAATTGTCAAAGTTAAGCATATTTTTAAGCCTTTCGACTGGTCTAATCTCATAAATAAGTCTATGATAAAGTATAGAATAAAATTTTTGTTCCAAGTAAACTTCAAATTTCTCACCAGCTTCTCTAAAACCAGGTAAAAAGAAATATATATCGGCCACTAAGCTTCCTAAAAGATCTGAAAATAATTTTCTATCTGAAAAATATGAAACTGAAAAAGCCAGGGGAAGATAAAAGGAGGTTAAGTCCAAATTTGTTTATATTCGAAAAAGAGAATTTTAAGAAATTAAAGTCGTCAGTTTGAGAAGTAAAGACCTCTTTTGACTAACAAAGACCAAACTCTATAAGTCACTCATTATTCCCGTCCTGCTATAAGGTGCAGAACTAAGAGTCACCGGCTACGCTCGGTAGGTCATATCGATCGTATGTACAAAAACACTCTAGCTCTGAAATAATTCGACGAAGTACCCGCCGGGGGAAGCAGAGGAAGAGGAAGACCTCCACTCCGTTGGAGAGATCAGGTGGAGAAGGACCTGTCTGCACTTGGTATCTCGAATTAGCGCCAAATTGCTAAAAGAAGATACGACTGGCGCGCTGTTGATAACTCGGCTTTAACCGCGTAATCGGTGTCTACCTACCTCATTAAAGAAGAAGAAGAAAGTCGTCAAAGCATGGCTTAACAAAAAATTTTTGTATACTTACTTATGGTTTTAGTGATTGGAAAATAACTGTGAAAGTCATTGTTGACTTAAAATACCAAATCGATATATCCTATCGTGGTATTTGCAGCCTTCCAGCTTGTGGAAACTTTTAATATACCTTACTATTTCGGTAACTATAGGTTATGTTAGCTTAGATTGCTGATCTAGAGAGATCGCAGGTGGATTGCTATATGTAGTTCTATCCATTCCCGATAGTTTAGTGGGATGTCTTATCTTATGCACTTCCAAGTATTTTCCTTACTGAGGGTAAAGAAATCACTAGATCTCTTGCGATCAATTTTGTGCTAATAAGATTTTGCGGTAGCGCATGTACAATTGGTGGCCCAGTGCAGACCAAGGTCCTGCTAAGCTTAGCTATCTAGTAGTAGAACACAAGAGGATACGGGAGCACCAGCCCGCTCCTATTCTACTGATTGCGGTTCTAGTACGCCTTTCGTTGCTAGCTCATCAGTTTTACAATGCCTACGAATCCTCTGTGGCCTGGCTCGATGTTATTAAAAACGCGGTTAGGCAATCCTTGACCAACCCTGAACGCATTGTTAATGAGTTCAAGGCTAGTAACGCCCCCATATTTTCTAAACGGATGGTCACTTCTCTGAAGGAGGCTTCACTCCGGAGCCGTAAGTCTACTGCTACCTTAATGCCTGCAATCTCGGCTTGGAAAACAGTGCAATAGCCAGGAATTCTGAAAAGTGATATAGAGCTCCTGACCTCTCCACCAACCTACGGCTTTGACCCGTCCGTAAAGCAGCTCACTGCCCTCTTCCTCCATCGGTTTCTTCCTACCCACAATTCACCACGGAGTTCAAATGATTCGAGACAGTGTAAAGGCAGGAAGAATATTGTAAAAAATTACATATGTTTATTATGAAATACGAGCAACATGGAATTCGATTTGATTTCTCTGTAAATTTATTTACTTTGATATTTAAAAGCCCCCATTCACTTCTTATTTTCGTGCTTGAAATCTGTTTTAGGTGAGCAATAATTTACAAAAATTCACAAATTTTCGCTCAGTGTAGCAAAGTCCACACTAATCCAACTTGCAGCTTCGTGATAGTATTGCGTGAGCAAATCCCTTTATGCGCTGACTTGTTTGCGCTCAACTACCACAAACTTCTAGCTTTACCGTTGGCATGCGAACACACACTTTCTTCACCTGCTTTCACTTTCTTCCGCACATTCACGCATTCTGCTGATTCTTTTGCAAACTAACTCGAGTTATTTGGCTTTCGGCTATAAAAAGTACCACATTTTCTTTTAATATACCAGCCAAATAACCAGCAAACATTTGATGAGCACATTTGCATACGCATACGAACACATACTTGTATACATAAATAAAGAAATACATTAGGGTTTTCGTTGTTTAATGGAAAATATTAAAAAATCCTTAGTATAGGTTACTTTAAGGGTTGATCTTAATACGGAGCTCAATTTGCATAGTTATAGCCTAATTTCACGCTCGTCGGTATGTGAGCTGAGAAACAGCCACTAGGAGTAGCTTCTGCGATGTAGTGATCCAAGATTTCTGGGATTTAATTGAAGGAAAATTTTAACGCGAACCTTTTACGAGTCCTTCATACACCTAGCTTTTTTGAGTTTTAGTGTGACTTTTGTAGCAATCACAGAATCAACGGAGGCTATATGCTGTTGGTACTCCCTGTAAACAGCATATGCCGATGCGAGCCGCTCGTTAGACACATTCCATCTCTTTATCAAGTGTAGCCTTATCGAGCACTCTCCATCAGACGAATACACCATACAAGTAGAACATTATTGTAAGCCAAAATACCATCTTTGGTGCGAGTCTGCAAGTTTTCTCTATAACTCTTCTACAGCAGTATAAGACAACCTATGCCTACTTTACACTCTCCTCAATATTTGTCCGGCATGAAAGGTTACTCTCAAGGATAAACTGCGGGTATTTCACCTTATCAATAAGTTGAAAGCATTGAGAGCCTCTGAATGAGCAGAAAGGAACGTCTGAGATCTTATACCTCCAGAAAAATAATACCATTTTACTTGGATTGACAGGTAAGCCGCATCTATTGACCTAGTTCGCTCACTACGCTGAGGAACTCTTTGGTTAGCTCATAGACGGCAGTTAAAATTTATCATTTAATCATAAGAAGAACGTTGTCAGCGTAGACCGTCGTCTGACAGCCTCGTTCCTCAAATTATTTAAGTAGATACTTAACCACCAAAATTCAAATTTGTTTGGAAAATACCACACCTTTGATGAGATGCTTGAAGTTCGATTCCACCACAAACTTTTCGAGGGCTTTAACCATTGCCTTCGGCCACACATAGTTTCCTCGATGTCGAGAAAGCTGCCTACAGCAACTTTCCTGTGCATAACGGCTACCTCCAGTTGGGCAGCAGCACCTTTCCAATTAAGGGACCGGACATTCCACGTGTATGCTTTTAAATCGTTATCCTTAATCCTTCTAAAAGGAAGAATATAGGCTATGAAGTTTGAAATTCTTGACACCGACATGAGAGCTCTTTTCAGCCTTCAGTTTAAACGCCGCTGTAATCAGTCTCCAAGCCTTCGGAACATGACCTTATCTAACGCAGTTCGCGTTGATGGGAACCTACCTTCTAAATGACACTTCGACCATCCGTTGCAGTAGTATGATGCCAACATGGTTTTAGGACTTGAAAGGTTTGAATGAATTCAGCGCCCAGGTAAGTTGAAGTTCCTCCATGGGGGAAAAAACATAATTTAGGCGCGGTTTGAATGAAAGCTCGTAAACAATAATTTTTTAGAGCAAAAATTGAAACTTCAAGGCGCATTTGAAAGAAAAAGTTCAGCTTGGGAAATAACGGACACCCCAATGTATATACTTACACGTTCATATGTATATATTACGTTCATATATGTACATACGTATGCCTTGTAAATGATTTTGAGTGAATTCAACTGGGTCCTTTGAATGTCGGAACGCGCAAATATGATTGCGAAAGCATATCCGCCGCATGTGTTCGGGTTTGTGTGTGTGCATATGCATCTATGTAATGTGTGTGACTGTGTTTTCGTGTCCGTGCTGACGTGCAAATATGTGCGTTCTGCAGTGAAAGCGCACAGCATTCAACCTTTTTCTACGACCTTCTCTTGCCTACAATCAACGAAATTAGCAAAATGTATGTTGTCGGCTGTGCAACCAAAAACAAACAACCAAACACCAAAACAAAACGAAAAGTATGCGAAACGATGAAAAACGAAAGAAATAAAAGTATGCTTTGAGGCGATCAAGCAGGTACTGCTGCCAAATAGCTAGCAATTCACGTAGCCACTCTTAAGTAAGTCAGCTTGTCAGTCAGCCACTCAGTCAATGGTACACTTGGGCAACCGCCACTCTGCATATTGAGCGCGTAATTCCCCGTTGGCTACTTTGGTAAGTGCCCTCCCAAGCCTTTTATATTTCTTTCTTCGGCTGCTTGGCTGCTTGTTTGTTTGCCGTGCTGCTCTTGTTTCGGCGCGCAACACTTTTGTGCGTCTATTGAAGCGCACAACGCCACTAACATTTGCATATACATGATTTGCGCACGCACACATCGACACATACATATTTACATGCCCACACATATTCGCAGCGCGTGAAAATGTACCAAAAATAGCTGGCTGAATGAAATCTCATCCCTTTGTTGGCGCTGAAATAGCGCAGATTTTGAAAGAAATGTAATCTTGAAAGCCAGTAATGCCACCTGCACACATCTTCACACATTCATACACATACACACACGCATACCTTTTGTATTGCTGAGCTTTGCTCTTGCTGCTGCTGCTGCTTGCGCAACTGCTAAGCGTTAACAACAAAAATAATAATGGTGTGGGCCTTAAGTGTCGATATAATTTAAGCATAGCTCACAGCGTTGCCAGCCTTTTGCGTTTACCTATAGTTCTTACACATTTGCATACATTAGCGTCGTCTTTATCTGCACGCGTTCACAGTAATTTTTGTTCACCATCAAATAATATTCATATATGCCAAAGTATAATTTGTTAGGGTTGCCAAATATTTTTTTTAATGATCGATATGAGAATATTTGGTTTTTACGTTTTTTTGCTAACAAATTCAAATAGGGTTAGATCTTAGAAATTACAGCTTTTGCCCTCATAGCTTATGGGTCAGACCGGCTGATGTGGGAATTGAATATTTTATGTTCATCGTTCATGGTTTGGAAAAAAAAGAAATATTGGCTAGTCGAAAAAGTATTTTCGTATTTCAAATCATATTTTATTTTTTTTATATTTATACTAATAAATATGTGCCATTTTGTTCGACCAGTTTTTGCCATTTTTCCGCTAGAGACATTATTCCATCAGTGTAAAAGTTTTATCAGTGTAAATCGAAATTTCGAAATTTTCAGAACGGAAGTAAGCGAACCATTGTGATGCTACACGAACTGAGCTCTGAAGATATACGATTGCAACGACATCTATTGACAAAATACGAAAAGACTTTTTCGACTACCCAATATTATCAGCTGAGGCATGAAATGTGTAGAGTTTCTTTTAAATGGAAGATATTTTTTTGAAGAAAATAGAAAAATTTTAGAAGAAGAATAGAATTCCTCTCTTTTGACATCTGTTATATTACTCTCCCCCTCAAAGTCGCTTAAATTGTCCATTACGGAGGTGAAAAAACTAAGAAAAGCTTTCTTTCTAGGACAAAATTTTCGATGTCTCCATGAGTTCTTTAAATTTTTTTCGATATTTGAAACACCTAATTTTTTAGTTCTATGCGGAACAATTTTGAAATAATCTCTGAAGCCAAACTTTCATTTTAAGATGTCTGACTATTGTTGGTCTCTAATACGTCATTTTCCAAAGTCTACACATCGGAGAAGAGCTTTAAAACGAAGTTTTTTAGAACTTAATGATTAATTAATTTTCTTAATAAAATTTTTCTCAATAAATACATGTTTTTTTCTGTGTAATACCTAGATAGCTGAAACTCTGAAACTAGAGCTTAAAAAAATTTTAAATTATATTTTTTGAAATAGCATATTATATGTAGTCAGCAACAGCTAAAATTTCTTCGGCAACAAATGTACTGTAAACTAGTGTTATCATTGCATACAAATTTAGGAGAATTTTGTTTATTTATGTCATTGTTAATTGACAATGTGACACTGACTAACTATGAGTTGGTAGAGAAGTACATTATCGGGAATTATACATCAGCTCCAGCTTTAGGCTTACTGACCACAGTACCACCTTCCAAGTGGAAAATAAAGGTAGCAGTAGAACTACTGCCCCGGAAAGTATCCTTATTCAGAGTAGTGACAATCTTCTCCAATAGTAGGGCAACGATATTAGCCTTGAGCTCGCTGACTATACGCACAAAACTTGTAAAGACATGCCTGTACATCTTATCTCTACTGCAGTTTGGGAACGGGTATGAACTCTGTTGGCTTCTTGTGGTTCACTGCTAGACTGTTGGGCCTCAGACCAGCTCAGCAAGCGTTCATCCACTAATATCAGCTGTGCAGTCGCAAGGTTACTCTGGCGCAGGGTAAGTCGTAAGAGGTGTAGGGAACTATTTGCTCTTAGTAAAGTCCATTTTCCAAAGGTTGCAGGAATCTTATAGCATTGACAGACGGCAGCGTTAAACCAGATTAATTGAATTTTTCGAGATTAATTCAGGAGTTACCACAGCTAACTCCGTTGCTGAATCCAAAAATAACTCTCAAAATTTTAGGGAGTTTGTGAGATTTTCGTTGGCAACATTGTTAAAAATGGCCAATTTTAATCTATTGTGAATGAAATACAAGCAACCCTGACAGCTGTTTATCAAATTCTCAATATAATATCAATAAAACTTCTATGTTATGATGCAGTTTTAAAAATAATGTGTTGATATGCTTTTGTAATAAAAAATGGTTTGGTAAAAATTGGTCGGCTAACAACCGTAATGTTTATCTTCTATCAATTTTCGTTGAAAATATTATAAAAAGGACAATGAGCTGTTTATGAGAGTTTAAACTCGCATAGCTGCCGTCTGTCACCTACAAATTTGGATCTGATTAAGTGCGCAGTTAATCCGGATTAACGCTGCCGTCTGTCTAGGCTATTACCTGAACACTATGCGATCGTTACTTATGCGGTTATATTGAAGATTTTACCGGATTCCAGTTGCAGCTGTTTGGAAGAAGAAGAAATATAATCATCTTAACACTTCCTCCGCGAATGTTTTGCCTTTGTCAGGTCAAGGCAAAAACACTTCTAATCTCATACTTTTGGACAACTAGCTGAAATATTGAACTTTAGATGCAGATTAGTGTTCAGTGCGCTTAGCCGATAGCTAATAGCAACTTATAACAGTTTTTCATATCTCTTCACAAAGGGCTATACACAAAAGTCTTAGTATGATCCCCCCTCCATACATATATAACCTAACTTAATCGAACTTTATGAATATAGTTCATTAAAGTTTACCTCAGCAGATTTCTAAGATAGGTGGCTGAAATATTCTGCGATTATTTAAGAATAACACCAAATTTTATGCACGTCTTGAGCATTTTATCGTCAATTTTTTTAAAGTATATTTACCATATGATGAAAATCAAGCTTAGTTCTATCCTCTATATTATTAATCACAAATTTGAAGCCAATGTAACAAAATAAATATATGTGATCAAGGCTTATTTCTGATTTCGACAACATTAATAGGCTGAGCTGTGTCTGGGTAATACTATAATCCAGAGACAGCTCAACCTATGCTACTTAGTTGAGCTTTTTTTTCTTAAAGAGAGAAAAATTAGATCAAACTCTTTTGAAAACTCCGGAGAACGCATAACTAACATTTCTAGACCAGCACAAAGGAAGGAGTGCAAAGTTCTACTCGTACAACAGTAATATAGTACAAGTCATATAAGCACTTTAAATATAATATCGAACATAACTCCCAAAAATCATAATATTATATAGGGTTTAGCAACAACATTTCTTAACCAGAATAAATAAAGTAATGATCTTTCATTCTTATGAACCTTCTGCAAGCAATCCATGTTGAATACGAACTATGCAGATGTTTTATAGTCATAGTTCCGTGAAAGTCTTCTAAGTGAGAGATCAAAAATTTCCAAAAATTATATTGTTACATTGGATTTTAATTTAGTATAATTCGTAACATTTGTGTAATTCATTAAGTACAATAAATAATATTTATAAAAACTAACGATTTTTCTCTCTTTTACATTTTCAGGTAAGTGCCGGAAATAATAACCGAACATTCATAATTTTAAATTAAACAAGTATGTACTCGTCTATTTAAATAATTTTTATATTTTAATATTATTCTTAATAGAAACGGAAAGAATTTAAATGGTGTTCATTTCATTAGAATTTATTTTGAGAATCAACTTTTTTGCTTCAACTTTTCTTTAGCTAATGTTAGGAATATTGGTAAATACCCAAGCTCTTTACAGAAGTACTCTTCAGAGTTAGTTCTTCAGATATTATAAGCAACCATTATTTTGACCTTATGATGGCCATCAAGCTTGACTTGGACTGACAAAAATAATATTTTCATTTATTTTAATCAAATCGTTATTATCGCCCTTAAAATAGACTCTTTTTGAGGCAATACAAGCATACCAATGCGTTATCCAAGTTTTCATACACTTGTCATAAGTCTAGGCTGCAATTGCTTCTAAGGCCTTCAGCGAACTTTCGTTTCTATCGGCTTTGACGCAGTTTTGGAGCCATTTTCTCGATATTAGTGGATAGTTTCGACGTCATCTTCATAAACGCACGTCTCGTCAACAGTTCTGATGCGTTTAATGACTCTCGAGTCAAAGTAACCGGAAGGGACACGGATTTTTAATCGAAAGCGACCCAGATTTTTTACCGGAAGAGACCATGGATTGTTTACTCGTCACCATTCCTCGAAATTACTTCAGGAATGTTTTTTTTTTACAACAATAATTTCCATTTGATGACTTTCTCCAGCAACTCTTTTCCGACCTCTACTTGACGTTGTTTATTTAATATTTAGGTCTTTTGTTACGACTCTCACACACTCTCTGACACACTTCATACCCAAAACTGTAACCAAATGGTGCTGAGTCGATCTATAAGAGATGGTAAGATCCTCTGTTATCCCTCTGCTGTCAATATGACGAACGTTGTTTCTTTAACTTTCTCCATGTTATCATCATTAACAGAGGTGGATTGATAACTCGCATGCGGTAGTTTTTGATGGTTTCATGATCTTCACTGAATGCTTTGTGCCACTTAAATATTTGTGGTATACTCACCAAAACACTTCTTTAAGATTTTCAACGATTCACCAATCTAGAAAAAAAAATTTGAATTGCGGGCTTAGATGAAATGGACCAGTCTGAGTCATATTTTATCAGATGTTATACATAATTTCTTCGCTAAAGCGGTTTGGAAGTGTAATAAATGATGCAATAGATCCGTGAAAGCTGAGTCTAGAAGACGAATCATGCTTTACTCTAGTACTGAGGTTGGAATACCTTTTGTGGTGGATAATATTGCATTTGCAGAAAACTTTTACGATTTTTCCCAAAAAAATTTTAAGCAAAATTGATGATTCTATCTAAGCCAAATTGATAACTTCAAGCTAAGTCATTGACTGGGGATATTTGCGAGGAGTGTTTGAGGGGAATTTGAGGAAATAATTAGTGCTTTGAATATTGCAAATTTGTATCAGCTGTTTTGTGCTAATCTCAGCATCTCATTAAGTCTAGTAAATAATGGGATAGATAATGTTAGGAATGTAGTTCCCGGTTCACCGTAGACTTCGGCCTAGTTTTTCTCACTCCGACAGTTTACGTTGACTTCAGTATATTTGCCAAAAAATGTTGCTTCAGATGCGGCTATCATTTATTTCTACTAATTTTAATTTATCCCTAACCAGCTGTTAATATTACAAAAATGAGGAAATGGCTTTCAATAATGAAAATCGAAACAAATTTAAACAGAACTGCGACATAACACCTTAGAACTGTAAGCTTTTTAACAGGTAAAAGCGCATAAATCCAATTAGCTTAGAATCGCTAATCTCCAGTATTTATCTTGTATTTGCGCTTAGTCAGTTCTGCTAGTTAGCAGTTCCAATCAAAATTTATTTCGCTTACCAACACTGTTCGCCGTTTTCACTGCCTGGCAGTACCTTTCATATATTATAAGAGGCGGAGAGGGGTGGAAAAATATAATATCTAATTTCACTTTAAACTGACGCACATTAACGCTTTTGTTTGCGCTGAGCAGTCAGTCAGTCAGTCATTGAGGGTGCCACATGAGGGACGTTGTCCGTGCGGGCGACTAACTAATAGAAATTTGCGCTTGCGTCTGGGTATTGTTTGTCTAACAATGCGTACATTAAATGGTGCATAAAAGGATTTCTATGTACTGTACCTGAGTCCTTTGAATGGACGACAGTGTGTGTGTTTGTATGTGTGCATAAGTAATTGTCACACGCGAGTAATTTCCACTAAATTACACGAAATACTTATCTGCTGAATAAATTACATGCGCTGTGAAGTACCTTCGGTGGGGGAATACTTGTCTCTAGTTTCAAGAGATTATGCAGATTATGTAAGATAAGGTTGTTCCATAATAAGCCCGATTATGTAAGATAAGGTCGTTCCATAATAAACCCGATAGATTTAAGGAATTTTTGAAATCTTTTAATTGTGCTCTCTTTAATATGTTGGAACTCTTAACAAGCGACTGAAACGTTACATCTACTTGTGAAATTCATTAAATGCGAGTTTACTGCGTGTTTGCTTTAAGAAAGTAAGGGATCTCGTAATAGATCACCCTTTGCATTAATTTTGAGTTTCAGCAGTCTATTTGCCATAAAGCTAGACATTTAAGAATCGTGAAATTTACAATAAAATAGCTGTTCTAGAAACCGTTTCTTATTTTCTCTTAGCCTTCTTACCTTAGAGTTGTATGTATGTTTTACTAAAACTTGGTATAAGTTGATCCATACCTACCATGCGCTAGTAATAATCCAAATAAAATATTTCTGTTCGTCTCCTTAATTCCCTGCCTTAGTTATTTATTTTTTTTATAATAGTTCATTTAAAGTCTTCTTAATTTTTATTAAAGAATATATTCATTTATTCCTTCGCTCATTCTAAATTCTAGCAAAATACAAGCCAACAACATTTTTCTTGTTTAATTATAGCCAAGACAGTAATTAACAGAGAAACATTTAGTGTAAGCAAATTCTTGGGAAAAAGTTCAAATAAAGTAGTAAATAAGCGAGAAAGTTGCTGTGAGCTAAGTAAAATAGCTTTGCGAAATACTTGCTGGAATTAAGTGAAAATTAACAGAAACTGTAATAACAGTAAATTTAAATAAAGGACAAAGAAAAGAAAGCAGAAATAGTTTGAAGGAAAAAAAGTGAGAGATTTCTGGCGAAGATAGCGGAGTGGGAGAGTGGTGAAAGCTCCATGCAGCTTTTAAAACATTTGACTTTTATTAAGGGAAACATTTTGATGCTATTTTGTATGAAACGTAAATAAATGGTACAATCTAAGTGTTATACATTGTGATAAAATATTTTATTATTCATGAATATTTATTTTTCGCCAACGATTTTTCCTCTCCTCGAAACACTTTTCATAAGTACTTTTTGAGATGGCCCTCAGCTGCTTCAGCAAATTTTGTTTTATCCCTTCGGTCGACTGAAAACTGGTTCCACGGACCGGCAATTTCAGTTTAGATAAGAAAAAATCACGCGAAGCCAAACCTGGTGAATACGGTGGTTGATCGATGGTTTTTATTGTGTTTTTGGCTTTAAATTCGGTGGTGGGTCGGTGCGTTGGTGCATTATCGCAGTGTAAAATCCATGATTTGTTCTTTCACAATTCCGGCTCAATGTCTCCACGAATATCGAAAAAACAGTGAGCATCATCTTGGTTTTTGAGCGGCTTTGCCGTGTTTTTTGGTTTCTGCTCGCTTCTTCCCTTCATTCCGATGATTGTTGACTTATTTGCATGTCAAACTCCTAAACCCATGTTTCGTCGGCTCTCCATTAATGTGGGATCGGAAATCGCGTGATCAAGCATGTCCAAAGAGATCTATTTACGGTACTCTTTTCGAAAAAAATTCAGATTTATCAGCACAAGTTGAGCAAGAACGCGTTTAATACCCAAAATATCCACCAAAAGCATTCGAATGCACTCGAAAGAAATGTCGACCTTTCTTTCTAACACTTGTCTGAAGATTTTATAGCATCTATTTTTTAATATTTTGATCAATTGAAAAGGTCGCAGATCGTCCAGAATGAGGCATGCCTTCAACGATCACTCGACCATCTTTGAAGGCTTTGTACCACTCGTAGGCTTGTCTTTTCGATAAAACTGAATCACCAAAACGCTTTTTCAACATTCAACATCAAGTCGGTTGTAAACAAACTAGTTGACAGATCGCGCTCATATTTAGCACAATAATTAAGAACAGTCCGATTACCCGGGGAATTTCGTTAAAATTTCTTAGTGTTTTTTTTGTCACATTGTATATTTCACATGATTTCTTGAGAACAGCTTTCATTTACGTCAAGAACTATTGCTAAGTTAACTGGTCGATTCTTGTGACAGGATTTATGAAAGATGGCACTAACTCCTAAATTTAATTTCATTTCATAATAACCTAATTTACAACCTTTCCAAATCGACAAAGTGCTTTTAGCCTGTCAAACATGATATCACATTCGACAAATTCGCCTGGTTTACCGAAGGAGTGGCTATAAAAATGTTTCAACCTAGCAAAAGCTGGTCTATGGTGAAGAAAAGGTTTCAACTCGCCATCTTCCATACTAAATACTTTGGCTGTTGCAGTGTGGCAGGTATTTCAGCCTGACCGAGAGGATGCCTATAGAATAGTAAGCAATTTGTCTACTGCTGCTTTTACGACGGCCACTTCTACTTAAAAGAATCTGCAGTGGTCCGCCAGCTAGGCACCTGACTTTGTACACTGGTTTTGTATGTAGAACGTCTATAAGTGCCATCGTTTTTGTTATACGTAGTCCATCACTTATGTCAATGAAAGCCGTGCGCTAAACGCATCTGCAAACATTAATGATTAAGCCACGGTTTCGTAAGGCCATATTAACTGTTTCGGCGAAAGACTTCACTGATTCAAAAATACTTTATTTACAGCAGTATAAGACATGCATTTCTAACTCTTCCTCTAATATTGGCTCTCCATAACTGGTTACTATGAAGCATAAGTCAGAAATAGTAAAGTAATCGATGGCTTTCCAACGGGAAGCGGCTTATATAAAGGATTTGTACCTCCAGGTAAATAAAGCTGGTTCAGTTTTATTTGGATTAACAACTAAATATGCCGCTCCTCCTTAACGAGTAATTGACTTAAAATACAGTTTTTATAACTTTTCTCTCGCCTTTGGTTTTCATCTTATATCCGATTTAAGAAAATCATTACAAGTTTCGAGTCAAGAAACCAATACATCCGTGAAGAGGTTATGTTAGCTCTCAGCCGTGATAAGGAGCTGTTAACCTTTAAACCCTGCACAGGATACATTATGTTTGCCAGGAAGTTTTTAGAGTCCAGAAGAAAACGTCGGTTTATCCGTCTTTCCGCCTGTCTGTATAAACAATAAATAGTTAGTTTATCGACCTAAAATTTTGTACACGTCCTTTTCTCTCAAACCAAAAACCTGGAGACTTCAAACTTAATATGAAATATTTATTATCATTCGAAAGAACATTCTTTGGCATTTTTTTTGAAGGTTATATCTTTCAAATGTACAAGTCTACCAATTCCAATTTTCGATAACTCTTTTGAGCATTTCGACGGTTAACTGGCGAATGACACGCGTGAGGTTTTGCTCCAAGGCCTGAATCGAAGCGGGTCCGCATAGACTTTACACTTTACATATCCCCACAGGCAAAAGTCTAACCGTGTGATATCACACGATCTTGGTGGCCAATCCATCGACCCAAAACATGATTTTATTTGCTCACGGAAGAGTTTTTCAATAAATCCATTGAATGATGCGATATGTAGGAATTGCCAACGTCGTGTTGAAACCAAATGTCGCCGAGATCGCGACCTTCAATTTCGGGCATCGAATTGTTGGTTATCATGTCGAAAGCTTTTGATCAATGCGTATCATTCCGAATCTGTACCTTCAAAAATATACAAAAATATACGCGTTATTCGAAAAGCCAATTTATGAACTCGCTGAACCTGCAGCGCTCTTCACCAGCTCACCTCACCTGCTTTGTGCGCCGTGCGTTTGGTGGCATTAAGCCGCTTAGACTGAGTGCGGTTGCATTGATGTTTAAAGTTTGGAAATTCATTTGCAAATTTTATGAGTAACCGGCAACAACAACACTAACGCCAGCGCAGTAATGAGTTTTTGTTGTAGTTGACCAGCCACAAGCTACAACAACGTGCGTCCGACGAGTTCAATGAACGCTTTTAGGTGGCGCTGGCTTAACAGCAAACAACAACAAATTATATAAATGCAAAGCGTATAACAAAATAAAAGCGAAAAACGCTTTTGCATAATAAAAAGTAAAACAACAAAAAAATATAAAAAAACTTTTTAACTAAAATAATAATAAAGGCGAATTTTTCATTTCACTTTAAACGCCAAAGTACTCAGCATCAATTTTTTATTATAACTGCACTTTGGCGTTGTTCATTTACAAAACAACAACAACAAGAACGAACAACTATAAATAAAGCATTCTCCATACTTACGGTCGGACGTTTTTTGTTGGGCGTATTTTGCGAGCGTTTTTTGCTTGTTTGCCTTCAAACTACTTTGATATTTGGCATATTAAGCTTGCGCTTTTGCTCGCATTTACCGCAATTTTTCCGCAGATTTTCGCCCGCACGCAGACAGCTGCTCCGATTGTAAATAGCTCGAAACAAAAACAAAAAGTAATCGTCTATGGTGACCCGCCCATCATCACTACCACCCAGAGCCTCCTGAATGACGCCTGTATGTGTGTGTGTGTGTGTTTTGCCATTGTAAACTGCGAAAAAGTTTATAAATAATCAGCGCCAAGTTTTAGGGTTCACAAAATACAGTTATATAAACGAGAGCGCGCTAAATTGATGAGCGCTTATGTCCGCCCACAAAGTCGTGCATTTTCAGTTTGAGTTCACTTGAAAGTTCAACACGCTTTTCGGACTTTTCAAAGTAATCTTCTATGCCTTTTCAGACGCTTAGCTTTAAACTTTTGCGCTGTTCGGTTTGCGGTTTCGCCAAAGCGCTGAACGCTGTTTTGAAGTTGCTTTTATGTGTAGTGAATCTTCTGTTCGCACGATGTGACTTTTCGTGAAATGCAAAAATTCCATAAAATTGCATCAACTTTAATGGTAAGGTATTTGCGGTTAGTTTATTCACAAATGGCGTACTCTTTGCGGTGTTGTGCAAGTAATTTTCTATCGCAAGCGCTCGCAAAGGTAACAGATGTGTGTTAGATGAGCTTTGAAAAAAAGCTTTTACCACAAAAAGTTTGATTTAATAGAAGGAATTTAGTTTTTATAATCAAAGAAGGGAGAAGCAAATTAAAAATTAATTTAAATGTCTGTAAAAAAAAGTACAGAAGGTTGGCATTCGCACAAAGTCCGTAGTAAGAAAAGTATTGAACAATTTTACAGAAAAAATGGCTAATACAGTAGAGGCCCGCTAATCCGGATCAATTAAAACCGGCCCCTATCCGGAATATAAGGAAATCCGGATTACCAAAGACATATCAGAACTATGTATTATGAAAAAATATTTATAAATTTCCGTTTGTTTATTATAACAAATAATACACATGTTCCAATAAAACAAAAAAACTTAAACCAATAAAGCATAAAAGCGAATGTAGTGAATAATAAATATGTGATCCGGATTAGAGAATACGGATAGAGAATGTCGGTCCGGATTACAAGGGACATAATAGAAATTTTGAGTTTTTTAACCCTGTCCGGATTACAGTGGAATCCGGATTAGGCCATGTCCGGATTAGCGGTCCTCTACTGTATCACCAGAGACTACAAGTTGCTGTTCATATGGATATTCAAAATCATTAATTCATTCATTTGCGTTCAACTGCTATGCAAGACATGAACCGGAACTACGAGTGAAAATCAAAAAACAAAAATTTTTCCCAAATTCCTTGTAAAAATTTGTATTTTGTAATCTTTCTGTCAAAGCAATAACACGTCTTCTTCTTTATTGGCATAGACACCGTTTACATAGTCATAGGCGAAGTTACTACAGCGCTACAGTCGTTTTCCCTTTTCGCTGTTTGGCGCCAATTGTGTAGTCAAGTCCTTCTACATCTGGTCTTTACAACGGAATGGATGTCTTCATCTTCCCCTGCTTCCCCCGGTGGGTACTGCGTCGAATACTCTTAGAGCTGGAGTGTTTTCATCCATTCGGACGAGATGACCTAGCCAACGTAGCCACTATCTCTTAATTCACTGAACTATGCAAATGTCATCGTATATCTCGTACAGCTCATCGTTCCATCGAACGCGATATTCGCCGTGGCCTATGCGCAAAGGATCATAAATCTTCAGCAGAACTTTTCTCTCCAAAATTTGTAAAGCCGACTCATCAGATGTTGTCATCATCCATGTCTCTGCACCATATAGAAGGACGGGAATAATAAGTGAACTGCAGGGTTTGGTCTTTGTTTGTCCAAGGAGAGTTTTACTTCTCAATTGCCTACTCAGTCCGAAGTAGCACCTGTTGGCAAGAGTTATTTTGCGTTGAATTTTGAGCATGACTTTATTGTTGGTGTTAATACTGGTTCCAAGATAGACGAAATTATTTACGACTGCGAATTTATGACTGTCAACAGTGACGCGAGAGCCAAGTCGCGAGTTTGCATGTCAAACGACTGTTTGTTTGATGACAGAAGATATTTCGTCTTGCCCTCATTCACTGCCAGACCCATTTGCTTTGCTTCTTTATCTAGTCTGGAGAATGCAGAACTAACGGCGCGGATGTTGAGGTCAATGACATCAATATCATCAGGAGACGCCAGCACCTATATACTCTTATAGGAGATCGTATCTGGTCGATTAAGCTCTGCAGCTCGAATTATTTTCTCCAGCAGTAGATTGAAGAAGTGGCACGATAGAGGATCGCCTTGTCTGAAACCTCGTTTGGCTCGGAGAGGTTCTTCCCGCTATTTCGTCATCTATCGTGAATCGAGTTAATCATCTCCTGGTGTTAAGCTTTCACTGCCATTCATCAAGCTGGAGAAGTGTTCCCTACATAATTTGAGTGAAATCTGGGTATCAGTCATAAGATCACCTCTGGGGGTTGTACAAGAGTATGCTCGGGTCTTGGAACCTTCTGTTAGTCGCCGCATCTTTTCGTAGATTTTTCGAGCATTATCCTTGTCTGCAAATGCGTAAATGAACAGTTTTATTGCCTGACTAGATTGGAACCATGTGAGGACGACCACTTCTCTTTCTGTCATCAGTTGTAGACGTTCGGGAAAAACGATCAAAAGTGCGATAAATCAATATTCTTTAGTAATTTTTTTTTTTGAGAAGTTTGTATATTTCTCTTGCGCTTTTATCCCATTTATATAAAGTAATCTGCAAAATACCATTTCCACTCCACCACTTGTTAATGAGTAAAAAAAACCTAGTACTTATTATTAGACAAATTAACGGGGTTTTTTCAATCGGCACACTACAAAGGTAGACAGATTTCTCTTCAGTAAGGTTTGTCATTTCATCATGAAAAGATATACGATGCAACAACGAGTCGAAATTATTAAAATTTACTACCGAAATTCGGAGTCAGTGGTCTCAACTTTAAAGAGCGCTACGTCCAATTTATGGTCGTCGTAATCGTTCCGACAAATTGAGCGTATAGTGGAAAAAATTGAAACCATATACACAGTACAAAATGTTTTTCTACCAGTGAGACAAAGAAGTGCCCATAGTGTGGAGAATGTTGCTGCCGCTAGCGCATCATTTGACGAATCCCAAAACAGTCTCTCATCCGTCGTTCTCAAGCTTTGTTCATCTCTTTGACGTCGTTGTGGCGAATTTTGCGAAAAGATCTTGGCCTACATCCTTACAATATTAAATTGACGTAAGAACTGAAACCGCTTTACCACCGGAATCGTCATATGTTCATGAATTGGGCTGAGCAACAACTTCATCCGGATTTTCATAGAAAAATCATGTTCAGCTATGAGGCTCATTTCTGGCTGAAGCTTCGTTAATAAGCAAAATATGCGCTACTGGTGAGATAGCAATCCATACGTACTCCATGAGCCACCATTGCATTCCGAAAAAATTATGGTTTGGTGCGGCTTATGGACCGGCGGATATGGACTTGGACAATATGTTTGTACGATATGTGACTCCAACAGGACGGCACCACAGTCCACACAGCGAATGTCACAATCGATTTATTGAAAACCAAGCTTAGTGAACGTGTTATCTCACAAAATGTACCATGACATGATTATTGCGCTGATCCGAGTGTATTTTTTCAACATGTTATGTGTTAAGGTTTTTATGTTCTGTAATGATATATTTTGTTTTGTTATGTTATGTTATATTATTTCTCCGGCTTGTCAAAAAAAATTTTGTCCAAATTTTTAACGTTTATATGTTATATTATTATAGACATGTTATTTTATCTTATGTTATGCTAAATTTAGTTAAGTTAAGCTTAGTTATGTTACGTTAAGTTAAGTTAAATTAAGTTAATTTAAGTTAAGTTATGCCAAGTTTATTTAATTTATGTTATATTTAGTCAAGTAAAGTTAAGTTGAGTTAAGTTAATTTAATTTAAGATAAGTTATGCTTAGATTATTTAACTTAAGTTAAATTTTGTTAAGTGAAGTTAAGTTGAGTTACGTTATGTAAAGTTTGTTTAACTTAATTTAAGTTTAGTGAAGTTATACCAAGTATATTTAACTTAAGTTAAGTTAAGTTGTGTTAAGTTAAGCTAACATCGCTTTCCTTAGTTAAGCTAAATTAAGTTAAGTTAGGTTATATTGCTAAAAATGCACAGAAGCAAAATGTTAAATATTAATTTCTTACTACAATTACAATTACGACTCTTCAAGCTCTATTTATACATAATAAATATTACGATGGCACACAGTATTTCACCCCTTAGTACCACCCAAACCTTGTAATACTAATTCTATTGAATCACAAATTCCACTAAGCAAATTAAATGTAAAGTCTAAGAAAGCGCATTTCAATTACCTGCCAACAGCAACTAATTACTTGATCAACATTTCAGTACGAAAATTATAGATTTCTATTTGCTTTAGCCTCGCCCACACCCAACTTGCCAACGTGCAGCAATCACGCGATGATTTAGTGGCTCATAAATTACGCATTTCAAACGAAATCCGATATTATGAGAGCACTGAGCACTGAGCAGCGCAAATCATTGGCAAACGTTTATCGAGCGTTACGGAAGGCACTTTAGAGGCACAATCGCGTAATAAAAAGCGAGTAAATAATTCACTGGCACTGACTGGCCAACAATCAATGCGACTGGCGGCGACGGCAACGGCAACAACGGCGGCAGCGAAGACTAATGGCAGATATGCTGTGCATTTGACGACGCTGGTCGTTAATACCTGAATTTATTGCCAACGCTCTAGTACAAGTATAATAACCCGAAATTTCATTCCATATCAATAAACAGCAGCGGCGCAGCGGCGGTCACCAAGAGGGTCGCTCAACTGCAGTTGAGAGAATATACTTTTGTATGTGTGTGCGTGTGTTTGTGGTGTGGTTAAAATGTGCCAAAGTGGAAATTGAATATCTCAATGCGCAACTAGCGGTCATTCGATTAGGAGCGAAAGTATGAAAAGAGAAACTAACGAGTGAAAGAAAATTTATTATAGTAATTGCGGAAATGCATGCGCATGTGTGTGTGAATACACATTTATATGTATTTTTGTAGCGAGTGCTATAACAAATTAAATAAATAAGTGCAATGGGTGCTGAATTGTAGAGAATATGTATTCTCCGACAACTGTATACATGGCGTATACGTAACTTTTAAATGCTGAGTAGATCCAAGAATGTTGCAAATATTGTTGTTGTGGTTATAGTCCAGTAGGTGTGCATGTTTAACAAATATCTAAATAATATTGAAGAGCCTTAGATATTATATAGTAATGGGTTTTTGATGTAGAAGTACGAGTTGCGCTGCTTATGGTGCTTTACTCTTTAAGTTTATTGGGTCACCTTATGTATATACATATGTATATGTCCCAAGTCTCCAACTCGAAATTCTGTGCACAGTTTTTATAGAATTATTTTGAATTCATTATATTTTTGAATATGTTTAATATGAATAGACCAAAATCAAAATGTATTCTCCTCCATAAGTGCCCTGGAGCTGCATTTTTGTAGATATTTTCAACTCTATCGTCCTAAGTTCGTAAGACTTAAAATTATTCACTGGTCCTTAAATATCAAAAATGAGCTGGTTTCATAAAATTATGGGCATTTTAATTTTTTGAGAAAAAAAAATATATATATATTTCGTCTTCATTAATGTTATCACCTGCAAAGTAGTCCCCATTCGCTATTTTGCATCTTTGCAAGAACTCTTTCTTGTCGTCGAAACACTTCTGAAACTCAATTTTTAGTTAACTTTTAGTTTTAACAAAAATTTTCATCTATCTTGTGGAAGGACAGCCCTTTAAGGCTCTCTTAATTGGGAATAAAAAAAGGTCGGAGCGATAACTGACGAATTATTTTTTTTTAATATTTTGTGTGTGTATTCAACACCGATAATAATTTAAAAACGGCATTCAGATTGCATATAACTGATCACCATTATCATGAGGTTCTAGTAAAACATGAAAGTATAAGAGCACAGGCTTTAAATAATATATATATATTTATAAAGATAAGAAAAAGTTGCTGGGAAAAAATTGACACAGGGTCCCACTTAGCCTTTGAACTCTGGCCCTTTGATTCCCAAAACTACTAGTTATGGTTCAACAAACCTTTATAGATAAGCGAAGCTTTGAGTCTACCAGAGCATTGTTAGGTTAGGTTAGGTTAATCTGGGAGGTCAATAAGCCACGAATAGATCAATTTGGTTCTTCGTGATACCAGCTGAAGTTCAGTTGCTAAGTTTAAGAGGAGTACTCATACTTTAAGATGCTTGCGTTTGACGCGAATTTTAACAGACTCTGCGGTCTCACTGTCGATACCTCCTGAAGTGTATCATACTGTGAGGGTCCCAGATACTTACAGCTTAGTCTTGTCGATGCTGAACATATGCACAAGAGATGCCCATTGTCTATGCAGTTTTCTTGATCTATCAGCCCCATCTTGCAGTCGTGTGTCTCCACCAGTCAGTGATCAGTTAGTATTTCCATCATGTTCCTACAGTCTCTTTTATCGAGTGCCAATAGGAATTTTGTGTACTTCCGATCTACCGTTTTGTACATAACTTTCGCAGCTTTGCACCCAGGTAGCTCATTCCATCGCGTTTTGATTTTCTTCACCATGCTTCTGACGAGAACGTCGTAAAGACAATGCAAAGAAATGTTGATCACATTTTCATTTGGCAATCTCTGGCAACACTTTCCACTGCTGTCCTGTTTCTCAAGACACTTTTGGCCGATATACGGTACGAGCTCCAACTATTGTGGCGAGACGAACCTTACTGAGAGTAAGTATGTAGTTCAGAGGATCCCTTGCATGACACTTTGGCTCGAATTTAAATCTTGAAGGCCAAAGTTTTCAAGTTAGAAATTATTGTTTGAAAATGTATTTTCCCTAAGGACAGTTTTTACTGCTTCCAGGAAATAATATATTATTCATTCAATCTCTTTCACTTTTCAGAGTATGAAAAATGAAAATATTATATAACAGTATCAAAACAGTTAAGCTTATTTAAGCTTCTCGATACTTTTTTCGAAAGTCTGATATGGCAATTTCTAGTAGAAGCTTTTTACAACCGGACCTCAAGCCCTGCGCTAAGCTTTATATTAAAATATCTTTTCAATGAGAGTCTGGTATCTGCACTCTTGTATGGCATAATTTTATCATTAGGGATTTTGAACTTGGAAACGCTTCCAAGTGATAATCAAAACCATTCGAAGAACTTTGAAAAGGCATATAGTTTTCGGAAGCTCCTTCTTCATCATGAAGGTGGCGCTGAAATCTTTAATTTTAGGCAATGTATTATATATTTGAGAAATTTTTCGATTGAAAAGCTTCGTGGGCATACTCATGTGATATTTCAGTACAATTGTGATTACGAGCTTAAAGCTCTAAAAAGCTCCTTTCAAAAGCTCTATTCTCTCCAGGAATAGAAGTCAATCACTTTTAATTCAGATGACTTAGAAATCGAGCGCATTTGCACTGAAAGAAAACTTGAAGAACTAAAGACAGGACTTTCTAAAAACCGCCTCGTGCAAGCAAAAGCTCCCAACTGCCTAGAATACAATCTTTGCGCAAATTAAATTTGAAAATCATCAACATTTTATTATTTGCAAGAAAACCCAAACCCTTCACGTCATCGTGAGCACCATCACCAGCGCCATCATTGTCACCGTCACCGTGTCAGCGTCAATCGCAGTCGACCCACCGCTGGCAGACGGAGCACCTGATCGCACGCTAATATCTGCTTTAGCTATTATTTCGCTTGTCATCCCGCTGCTGCAACTTATCAGTGGTGTTCTGCCGCGTGTACTTGTTGGCTGATTGCTGCCACTAACGCTACTAAACTAATACCAGCACACGCAACAATGCATGTGAGTGCCGCAACCGGTGCCGAGGCACAGCTGAAATTGTCAGCGACAGTTGTCGGGAGCGCAATGAAAGCCGCACAAACGCAACACAGCTGCCGCTGCCACCGTGCCTGTAATGGCAAAATAATAACAACAACAACAACAACAGTAGCTAACAACAACTGTTGCAGCCACATGACAAGCATTTCACAGCGTGGACTAGTAGTCGGCTTTACGAGGGGCGTAGAGAGGAAAGGGCGTATTTAGGTGGAACCGAGTCAGTTTGCCACGTGAGCCTTGCTACTGCTGAGCAAGTGAAGGCGGTAGCTGTAGTGGCAGTTAGCATTGTTATAGTAAGACTTGTTGAAGTTTTGTAGTAAGAATTGTGGTAGGATAGTGGTAGAGCGCTCGAAGGCTGGTGAGTGAGCAGTAGAAGAATAGTGGTGGTGGTGGTGTCAGTCGCTCGCAACGATTATTCCTTTAACAACGTCGGCGTAACTCGTGCATAGCTTTTATCGCGTTGCATTAAAATTGAAATTTTAAGTGTTCCTCTTGTTTCTGCCATTACCATTCCTTGGTCTTGCTGCCTTTTCCATGTAATTTTTAATGTAATCGTTTTGTTTTTTGCCATGACTATTTTAAAAGCATTTAGCATGAGCGTAGCTTTTGGTGATCCAATACCGAAAGCTTCTGCGGTAGGTCTCACAGATTTCGGGATTCGATTGTAAGTTCATGCGGAGCAGAAGTTTGAAATGTGGAGCTTTAAAAATTAATAGAAGAGTTCTCTGCTTTGCCTGTTTTTTATTACTTCCCACGACAGCTGGTTTTACACTACTGAAACGAACCCAGACTTGAAAATACAAGAGCCGTCAGCTCGGCGAACTAAGCATATTTGAGAAAGGTTTGAAGTCGAAACAATTACTACGGCATCATTGAATTCATCATCTGACGAATCAGCATCCCAACCCAAAGCAAATTGTTGGTGCAGAGCACACTTAAATTCCAATCGTCGGGCATGCGTTCGTCCGACCATATTCTACTAAGAAGCGGATGCATTATCTTTATTAGTTCTTCGCCGCTGTATCTTTATAGCTCCGCCGTCCTCGTCGCTTTGTTGTTCTTCAAACGATAATTGCTATTCGAATCTCTTCTTGGTCGAGCAATGGAATGTCGGCTCCATCGTCATTGATTGGGGAATCGCGTTCAACATCTCCAGGTGTTATGAAATCAGCCGAGTTTACAGTGTTTGACCGGATAAAAATCTGGATCCGTTCCGGTTACGCAGACCCGACTGTCATGGGGATGGTAGCGCGAACGATCTTATCTTAGTCCAGTCAGACCTACAGTTGCGGCAAAATTGACTTAGCTAAGAGCAAATTGTTCAGCAGACCTCTTACGGTTCACTTTGGATCAGAAGGATCTCGAAGTCGCATATGTAGTTTCTGGTTGTTGACCACCGCTTGCCAAGCTCACTGGAGGTCCATAAGTCTAGTGTTGGAGCGCAAGAAGACTTCGAATTCCCTGCTGGCTTCGAATCCAATGAAATTGTGGTAAGAATGCTCTCCCTAGCAAGCTTATCGGTTTTGCAATTTCCGGTGATTCCTCTGTGACTGGGCAACCAACAAATCTGATATAGAAAAATATTGAAACTGTTGCTAATAAAGTCGTGTTGACTAACTTTGAGTGCACAGTCAGCAAGCTCGAGCCAGTTTTGTCTGACTTTGCAAATTCGTTTACTTTTTGGTTAATGAAAATTTCCTGTGACCTCTTTCTCTTTAATCTTCCTTTCATTGATAGGGTTGTTTACGTAGCGGGTCCCAAACCCGGCGCACAATCCTGGGGAGCGATGGTTTACCTTCTCACTTCAGCTCGCCTTCAAATGGATGTTTTTTGGCTACCCAGAGGATACTTGGTGAAAAATCGGAAGTCGTGAGCTGCTTGGGCCATATGTACAAAGAATCGTTTCTGGTCATTCCCAAGTGAATGGTGCTCAGGGAACTTTCCTCACTTGCGTGAACTTCTATCCAAAGGCTTTACTGACCGGTAACACCAATTATGAGCATCTAGGCTAGAAATTTGGCTATAATCGGGTAAGAAGAGGCTAGAAATGCCGTCGGTCTATCTGTGCATATGGTAGATTTCTGAGTTCTCCCGTAGTTATTGAATATAATTCCGTTTGGAAGATACCAGCTGAGTTAGGTAGATGGCTAGACAGAGATATAAAGATCCTCGGTGTATACCCACCTTTGTTCGCAATCTTCTGAAAGTATTCATAAGTTTCTAGTTTACCTTATTGTGTTTAGTATGTTTAAAATCTGAGGTGTCCGCACCTCAGTCAAATCTGATAAAATATTATTGCACTCTATAAAGCTACTATCATCAATTTAAACTGCTTTTCTCGCGAGTAAAAAGGAAATAATGTGGAGATAGCTCCTGACATGCGTGATGTTTCGGGATTGCATTCCTCAATAGCGGCACAAACACCAGTCAACACTTCGTTGGAGTTGTAGTTCTCTGTTATTTTTATTTTTAGCACTTAAGTAGAATTCGAATTGCCTGTGCGCATTCTCGACTCACAATCTTTTTTCTACAAAATATAATATGTTTGTGCGCATGTGTATGTGCCGAATCGTTTTCTATCATCTTGTTTTGTGCGTTCCCTTCTAATTTCTATGTTGTTGGCCACGTTTTTTATTTCTCACTCACATCCTTTGCTCGATTTCCCACCGCCACTACTGCTACTAGCATTACTACTTTTTGCCGCCACTGTAGCGTAAGCCAAAGATAAATTGGCATTGTATGGGCTGTCAAAAGCAGCCGTAAGTACGCGTTCCGTTAGCGCTCCTTCGTTTGCCTTTGATTCACCGATGCCGCCGTTGCCTTGCTTGTGCTTAAACTTTACGATTCCCTTTTTCACTCTATTAAAGAAATATGTAGTTGAACTCAAATACTAACCACTACTTAAAAATGTAATTGAAATTTCTTCGCGATTCTATTTTACTCACTTCTACATGTAGTTAATGTACCTACGAGTATACAAGTATGTATATAGTTTTATTGCTCGTATTCTACATGCCTATATATCTGTAACTGTATGGTTATTGCTTTAAGGATGTTTTTATCTTCATTTATTTTGTTTACTGCTTTGCAAGGTTTATGTTTACAGTTAAAGCTTTGCAGGAGATTTGGTGCACTGCTTTTATTGCCAGAAGGTAGTTTTGGAAAAAAGACTGCTTCAATTTCGTGAAGTAAAAATATTTCGTAAAAATTCACCTTCTCTTCCTATAAATTTTATGTTCAATAGAAGTATGGCACTGTTGTTTATATATACTTATTATATAAGTACTTACTGCTTAATGGAATGATAGTGCGTTCATTCTATTAAGTGTCATCAGAATTTTTCATTTATAAAAAATACAAGTCTATTTGCTAAAAAATCTATTGTGTAGTCGAAAAAGTCTTCTCGTATTTTGTCAATAGACCTCGTTGCAGTCGTATATCTCCAGTGCTACCAATCTCATTGTATCATACCATATATTGTTGGAAAGGTGAAATTTCCCTAGCGGAAAAATGGCAAAAAGTGGTCCACCAAAATGTTACATATTTGTTTATTTATTTATTAGTATTAATATAAAAAAATAAGTTGAAGTGTGACCAGAAATACGAAAAGACTTTTTCGACTACCCAACATGTTCTTTCACACCCAAACAGTTTTTTTTTTATTAATGACGATAGCATATATGCCTTGGGAAACAGAACAATTTTCGCTACTTAAACTCGTTTTTGGAATATTAAGGCATATCACCATAACTCTGTGCGTTGAAACTATTTTAAATATGCTAACTGTATTTATGATTCTTTGAGAAACGTTTAGTATCATAATTTGCCAAGGTCAACTATAATCAGTTTATTGACTAACATCGTAGATCAAGGAGAAAACATTTGCTTATGAAAATAATGGCACAACTGATGCATATACATACACATTTCGAACTGTGGATCTAGTATCATAGAAAATAATGTAACTTTTTAGAGGGCAAATAAGTATTTTGTCAGTAAAAGAATTGGTAGGTAACTCCTGCCAATTTTGGTTTTGAAATATATTTCGAGATGCTATGTTGAAGCTCCTTAATGTATGAAAGATTATTTATTCATACCAAATTATTCTCATATTCCTATAAATGTTTCGAGAACAAAGTGAGAAACACTAAGTTGTAATAGACAAGTCCAATTTAAATTAGCATTATTATCCTTATATAAACCAAGTTCGTATACTCGCACAGGATCAGTATTAAAATTTAAAACTAAAAGCGAAAAACATGAAAAAGCGTTGACTTCGGCTGCCCCTAAGCTATTATAACCTTCACATATGTATTTTTATAGCATAATGATCTTTATCATGATTTTAATCCGTCAGTTTGAGTAACAAATATGTTACATTGGTCCGATCTGAACAATATCTTAAGAAGTTGCTTGGGTTTCCTCTGGTAAAAAACAGTTTTTTTTCAAGAATTTTTTTCTCATATCAAAAATGAAATATTACATCATTAACCAAGAAATTCTGAAATTTTTGGAAAAAAATATTTTAAGCTCGGTCATTGCGATCATCTAAAGTTAAAAAATAAGTGTTTTAGTTAAAACTTTAACTTAGGAGAAAAAAAAACTAAAAATTTAATTATTCGCAGAAATTTTTACAAACAAAATTTAAATTTCAGTAAAATTTTTTATGTTTTTTTTTTTTAATAACTAAAATCGAAAAAATGTAAAACTGTTATACATGCAAGTGGTGATCAATTTCCAGCTTTCCCCCCTCTGAATCCGTCACTGGTTATAGAGTGACCTGACGCATTAACAAAAAAGTTCTCATGTAATGAAGATAATTGAGTAAAAAGCACTTACCAGACGTATCTCTTAAACTGTAAAATAAAAGCAGCAATTCTCATTTTTGCGGTTTACCTGTTGGAAACACGTGCAAAAAAATTTAGAACCAATATATTTATATGACTTTAAGTATGGATTTTATAATCGCACAATTCTCTATTTTATAAATTTGTAGAACTTATTTTTAGTAGTTCCGATTTTATGGTATTTATTGCATCAAGGGATTAAATTAATCGAATTTCTTTCTAAATCCAACCCATTGTTGAAGTATACGAACTTATGTACATATGTACATATGTTCCAATTTACATTCATATATTCATAAATATATGCACATTAGGATGGGTAAAAAAGCGATTTTTTCACTTGGTACTCTGAAAAATAGATTCATAGGCACCTCTAAGAAAGGCTCCCAAAGTTTGAGCTCTTATTTGTATCTCGCTTCCAACTACCAGAGAAAATAACAGGTTTCATAGATTTTGTAGGAAATTGATTGCTCTGAATGTCACGCATGAGTTCTTCGTAAGTCTAACGATATGTACGGTACAGTCACCCGGAAGATCTAAAAACTTTATATTAGGTATGTGGTGGCTAAGGAAAATATTGTCCCAATTCAACCAATTTCCAACAAACAGACATACTGAAAAGGAATCCATCCAATTTATTATTTTTCATTCATTTATTTTGGTTTAAAAGTCAACTATACGTACTGGGTCCACATATTCAATACCTGGGGGGTTGAATAGTTTGGTTCGATTCACGCAATTTTTAGTCATACGGTGGCACATCTCAAAGACTCTCTTGAAGCAAAGTTTTTTCCTGATATATTAATTCAGTCTTGATTTTTATACTGGAAAGTAGAAGTTTCAAAAGAGATATAAAATTGTGTTGTATGGGAGGCGTGGCCGAAATCCGATTGTTCCCATTTTCACACTGTAACATAAAAATATCAGAGATATGTCACGTACCAAATTTAGTTCAAATCGGTTGGCGGGTCTCGACAAATGTTATTTCACCTTAAAGTGGGCGGTGCCATGCCCTAATTTAGTCCCGACTCCTTAAAGCTCTGTCAAATCATCTCGGGAGTCAATTTTAATGTCTCTGGCGTATGTAGTTACTGATTTATCGCGCTTTTTGCAGTTTTCAACAGTGCCGTTATGTGGAGAGTGAGCGGGGTTATCATCTGTTTTCATCTATTATCACACTATCAGTATGATTTCCTATAATATAATATTTGCGCTAGGTAAATTTCATTGTTGTAGCTTTTGCGATTTAGGAGATATGTACATTAAACTTATGAGAGTGCTCGGCCACGCCCACTTTTTAGAAAATATTTGCCCACAAATGACCATTGCTAGTAACTATATATGTACATATGTAACTAGTTAAAAAAGTTGGTAATAGTTACTGCATATTCGAACAAGTAATTTATAGTTATTTTCTGTGTTGCTCATACGACATGGTGTACCGTATGGATGCAGTACATTTAATTCATAAGTTTAACTTGTAAACAAATGGTTTTATGAAAAAAATGATTAAGACCTTTTTTATAGAGCAGAATATTTTGTATTAGAATATCACTCTTTCAAAGTTGTAGGTTTATTTGTTTTGGAGCTAAGAAATATATTGCAAAAGATCAAAAAATCCAACGTAAAATAATTGGGGAAAATAAAATGATTTATGCATTGTTTAAGATAACAAAAAAAACTTATTTAAGGTAAACACTGAAACATTTGCAAAAAAGAAAATAAGTTGGAAAATAATGCACACCCTAATATATGTATATATGTATGTACATTTATCATCAAAGTTTATCGTATATATTTCTTTGGTACGGTATTCCTTCTTTTTTCATTTAGTGACGCAATAACTGCCCTCAATATGTAACCCACATTCATAACACACACACCCAGACGCACACAAACTTATATACTCAGAAAGTCAAGTCTCATTTTACTACGTATCTACATTCTGGGCACATTCTTTTTATTGCAAAAAACTCTATGGAGCATTTCACTTGTAGTTCGTTTGCATATTTCATATTCAGTGGTGGCAGCACCGAGAACAAAAGCTATCTCTAACAAGCTGTGATAACGACCACAAAACAAGCTTGTAAATGGCAAGCTAGAGCTCAGCGCTAACGATCCAGCAACACTCACTATTTTCATGCACAACAGCAACAACAAAAACAACAATAATAATAATAACGGCACTAGCACTAGCTTAACTACCAGCGTGTGTACTTTGTGCTGCCTGCAGCATCAATGACAGCAGCGGTAGCGGCGACAGCAACTGCGACGGCAACGGTAATGGCAGTTTGTGGCAGCAACAATAGCAACAGCAACAGCGCGCTGTCAGTGTTGATTGTTGTACAATTTGTGATGCAATCAATTTTCAATGCAGATAATTGATTTTTCCGCCTGCCTCCTGCCTCAAGCGCTGGCATTTGACGTGGCTGCCACAACCATTGCAGCAGCGCCTCGCTATGTGTACGTATGTGCTCTTGTGTGTGTTGGTGTGCGATAACTTCCATTGTTTTCTGCGCGCGTGTGTGCTGCGAACGCTTTAACTCTAATTGCATTATCTAAGTTTGCTTGCAGCGTTTCAGCGCTCGCCATGCAAATATTCATAAAATAAACTAGCATGTGCACATACATACATACACATATGTTGGTGTGTTTGTGGTGTTGGCCATATCAATAACGCGCTGCTATTTGCCTGCGCGTGTATTCGTTCAATGGCATGCTATTATTCTTTCCTTGAAATATGCACAATTTTTTGTTTGCCCAATGTGAGAGTCTGCAATAAATCAGATTAGCGTTGTGTTGGCTCGGCAATCCGCAGCGCTTTTGTTTTCTCTCCACTAGAGTGCAGTTTCGTTCCCAGAATTGAGCGGAATATGCAAATGGCTGTTGTTTGTTATTTTTCGTTGATGAGAATCTAATTTATTATTGATACGAAATTTGATTTTGCTGGCGAAAAAATAGGAAAATGCATTAATTCGGGAAAATAGCTTAATTTCTGGCTAACTTGGTTAGTGCGCTTCCAACAATATAAGATTTATAAAACGCAAGTTTCAAACAGAAAGTGAGATTGAATATAAAAGAGAAAGCGGTAAGTTTTATGCTCTTACTAAAGGAGAAGTCGACGGGCTTCATACACGCACGAGTTTGTAAAAGTTAAAGCCGTGTGAAATATTTGAAAAAAATATAACAAATTTTATAATAACTAAGGAAAGCGCTAACTTTGGATGCACCGTAGTTAAACACCCCTCACAAATATATAAAATTCCTTACAAGAGCTTAAGGCTTATTGTTCAGTATGTTGATAGCTTTATGTCAAAAATATCCGATCTGATCAATTTATTCGAAGATTAAATACTTTCCTTGGAAAATGTCTTGAATATATTTCGTAAAATCAAAAAGGAGAAAATGAAAGCGGAGAAAAGAACGTATGCAAAATTTCAGTGCGATATCTTAGAAACTGAAAGACCAGTTCGCGTATATACAGACAGATAAAGAGACAGGTGGAATGGCTAAATTGACTCAGCTTATCACGCTGATCATTTAGATATACATTTTATAGGGTATCCAACGTTTCCTTCAGGGTGTTACAAACATCGTGGCATACGAGGGCACTGCGCAACGATCGATGCTCCATACGTTTTAAGAGCGGTAGGGGGACAAAAAATTCAATATCTTTGGAATGGTATGAATGAACAAAAATTTGTTTGCAGATTATTAAAGTTGAATATTTTCCGCGTTCTGTCACATACTTTTCAATTTTTTTTATTGTTTGTTATTTGTTTTTATTATTTGTTTAGCAAAAAAATTATGTAAAATATTATTTTTTAAACAAATGGATCATGAAAAAATATTTATAATATAGCACGAACATTTTTCTTTGACTTCACAAAATTTCATGGATTTATCTCCAGTAGTTTATGAGCAAATGATTTTACAATTTTATCGTTCTCTAAATTTCAACCTTCAATAACTTTAACAAAAAAAAAAAAAAAAATTTTAACGAAATATTTATATTACGGGGTATGCGTCTGGTGCTCTTCCTAATGAAAATCTTTCAAAATCCGAGATTTTTCGAAATTTTCTTAGATCACTTGACGTGCTTTGAGCCATATACATATGTATATATATGTATATCGTATAGCCTACCAAACAGTTAAAATATGTTTCAGTTTAGTATTTTAGTCATGGCGGATTATATTCTTTTGGACAACGCCAAATTGTGAGAATGGAATGAACGGAATCGATTGACATTTACAAATTCAACTTCGGCGGAATGTCAAGGAGTAGCAAGTTCTTTAAGGTATCCCGATTTTTACTCGAATAAACATTTATTTGTTTCGCCAGCTTAATAATTTTAACATTTCTAATGTTGATGTAATGAGATAACAAATTGCATATTGGTTAGGACATTTTCATACTTTTTGTCAGCCATTTGTGGATCCACTGGAGCATTTGGGTGCCGAAATACCCATTTCCACCAAAATCGCAGATTCAGAGATTTCATCAAGTAACATCAATATTAAAACTAGTGTTGAAACAAAAAAAGAACCGAAAAAAATGATGAATTCGACCCTATAAGTAATCATTAAAAAGTGCTTACCTAGCATCCTGCTATTGACGGTACAAGTAACCATGTAATCAAAAGATTTGCCTATCAATTTTAATTTTGCAAAATAGTTAAGAATATTTGTAAGGTCTCCTGTTTGAAAGTATTTTCGTATTGAAGATCTTATATATCATACGAGTATAAACTCTAAATAAAACTTTATTTATACAAGGTCTGTCGCAAAAGAAACAAAACTTTTTAAATATAACTGTTTCTGGTGGCGCCACCTATTGGTGGGTATTATTCTATTAAATTCTGTTTTAAACTTGGGAAAACGTTTACTGAAACATTTCAAATGATGAAAAAAGTTTATGGTGATCAGTGCCTATCCCGTAGTAATATGCATGAGTGGTTTAAGCGATTCCAAGAAGGTCGTGAGGACCTCTGTGACGATCAGAAGTCGGTCGTCATCAGAAGTCAAAAATTAAGATAATGTTGATTTGTTTTTACGATTCCGACGGTATTGTACACCGAGAGTTCGTCCCACATGGCCAAACTATTAATGCTGTGTTTTACCTTGGTGTTATGAAGCGTCTTTTGTTACGAATTCATCGAGCTCGACCACAATACCGTGAGGCAGGGTCCTGGGAACTGTTGCACGATAATACGCCGTGTCATCGGTCGACGCTTGTCACTGATTTTTTGACAAAAAACTCCATATTAACCATTAATCACTCACCCTACTCACCTGATCTGGCACCTTTTGATATTTACCTATTTGGAAAACTTCATTTGCCCATGAAAGGACACCGGTTTCAGGACATTTCAGCCATCCAAAAGGCTACGACAGATATTCTCAGGAGCATTCCGAAAAATGACCTTGAACACTCATTTGAAATGCTAATTGACCGGGCTAAACGCTGTATCGAAGCACAAGGAAACTACTTTGAATAAAAAAATACAAATTTTGAAAAATATTAATTTTTTGTTGTTTTTTTAACAGTCCTGTTTCTTTTGCGACAGACCTTGGATATTAGTTTTTCAGAAATATTAGAAAACAGCGTTATCTAACCGCTATACTTATGAACCCCTTGTTTTTTCATATGATTAATATATTTCCAAAATATTTTTCGTGAAATGGTAAATTACAGATATACTTCCACCTTAGTGCTACTAATTGGGTCGATTTGTCCGGTCAAAATATTTTCTCTTCACGCTCTAAATATTTTATTGAAATACAGAAACGATCAAACTTTGCGGAAAAAATTATTACAAAGAAAAAAAATATATATTCATGACTTTATAAAGGCAATTGTATCATCGAAATGATAGATTACAATAAATAATTCGGTTATACTCATGGGACTGCAAGCATAACTCTTCGATGAACTATTTAAATATAACTTTATATTATAAATGAAAGAAGATAGTCTCTTCCACTTTTCGAAAATTTTAAGCCGGAACATCACAAATTTTATTTTCTCAGTTTAATGTGACTCTTATTTACTTAAGGAATTGACAATTGTCCAATTGGTTAAAACTATACGAATTTCTCTAAGATGCAAAGGAACATCAAGTCTCAAGGTACCCCACTTCAAATAAATTTACTGTTGTTTTCCTGTAGTTAAGACTATATCTAATTTAAGTAGATGTTCTAACAATGGTCAAAGTTTTTGAAAAATATGGACCAAAACATTTTTCTTAATTCCATGTGGAGTAAGAACTGTTATATAATTTCAATAAATATTTTACTTGATCGACATTAGAGAAAGAATTTTTCAATCTCGGCTAGGAATAGATACAACGGCCGGAAATAACCTGATTTTATTTCATATCATGATAGAATACTCAAACATAAATTTAGACAAACTAGACGTTGTTGTAAATATATGAATATATCCCGAAGTCTCCAGTAATCGGTTAAGTCATTTGTAAGTAATTTTTCTCCTTTCCAAAGCATAATAGCTTACAACAGGACTAAACCTATAATTATATATGGTATGTACCGCTCGATTAAACACATTGCACAGTTATACGTACGCTAATTAAGTGGTGAACTTGATGTGTTGTAAATTCCATTAGCAACAAATTGTTACAAGTACCTGTACGTTATCACAAATCACAGAGGAATTGCACGGAATGGGCATTTTGTTGTTGCACAAATTAAGGGAATGAAGCTACAAATGCAAATGAATAGTGGATTACCATGCAATACATGCTAATGTAGCAAGGGATATTAGTAGTACATATTAGTTGCAAATTTAGTATCCGTTGTTAGCATTCTTGCTTTGCTTTAAATCGAAGGAGTCCAAAGAATTTTAGCTATGTACACATACAACTAGTCATTCGTATTTCATATTCATATCTTCGAAATTGAACCTAAAATTTTCGGATAATTATTATATTTCCGTTACAATTAAAAGCGCATACTTGCAGAGATTTTCTTAGAGGATTCTAAGATCCTATTTTCGTGTTTCTTATACTTTTCTTGTATTCCAAGAACGACAAATACGCAATTATACTCACTCCTCAAGGCGATTAGGGCAACAGCAATATATTTTTCATTAGAGAAAATCGAAAACCTCTACCGGATCCGTCTTTGTACCATAAGATCAGTACTAGGTTCCGATTTCTATCATTTTTGTTGTCTTCGGACAGTTAAAATGCCACTTTAATAGGCGCTTTCTAAAGTCGGTTAGAAATTCGGTTTGAATCGGTATGAAGATCCAATTGAATTGAGATACCTAATTTGACTCAAAACATTGACATTAGTCGGCAAAATTCTTCTTAGCTGCATCCTCCTCGCGGATGTCGACTTGGCAATGGGTGTCGCTCCTTACAATATCATGATTTTTGATTGGATGCGCACATTAGGGCCGCAGCGCCTCCTAGAAGCTTGTCCAAGGCGCAGCACGCATATACGAAGAGCAGATCAGTAGAAACTTTAATCCATACCCTGGTATTTAATATCGAAAGGGTTCTTGAATATAAAGAATACTTAGAGCATTTCTGGAGTGTTCAATAACGTCTCTACGGAACCTATTTTAGATAATATACGGTCAATAGGTGAGGATCCTGCTATACAACGCTGGATCAGAGGATTTTTGATCTCTAGACGTATAAGAGTAGAATGGAACGACGCTAAAATGGCCAAGGAAGTCTGTAGAGGTACTCCGCAAGGTGAGGTACTATCTCCGCTTTTATGGACATTATTAGTGAATAAACTGATAAGGAACTTGGAGAGCAAGGTCCCTAAGATAGTGGCATGAACGAACGACATTGCCATCTTAATAACGGGTAGGCGTCTACCGACCATTAGCACCATGTTCACCACTCTCAATACAGTTCAGAATTGGGCATCGCAAGCGGGTCTGGAGTTGAATCCGGAGAAAACGAATCTGCTTGTGTTCACAAGAAAGCACAAAATTGGAGGTTCTCTTCCATAAATGGGGCACAACTCTCTCTCAAGGACCGCAGCAACTATCTTGTGGTAATCTTGGGCAGCAAACTGCTGTAGAAGCACAAAGGAGTTGAAAGATTGAAACAAGCTATAAATTCGTGTAGGCTGATCCTCGACACAAATCGGATGCTCTCTCCCTCTCTCCTGCACTGGTGCTACACAGCTATTGTTAGATTAATTCTGCTCTACGGTGCAGTAGGATGGTATGGAGTACGTAAATCCACCTACCGGAAGCCTGTGGAAGGGGTTCAGAGGCTAGCTGCGCTGTGCATAACAGGAGCTTTAAGAACACTTCCAACGGCGGCTCTTGTAATAACGGCGGTTGAGGAAACACCCACTATATGATCCCACTTTTCAACTGGAAAAGAAGAATCAAAGTTAACATAGAAAAATATGTTTGGCGTAAAGGTATGTTATCTATGCGCAATACTCTAGGAGCAGCCTTGTTTCGCATATCGGCCAAAAATGTCTTGGGAAGCAGGACAGCAGTGGAAAGTGTTGCCAGAAGCAGGCAATTTCACTTCTGCTGGTTTCCAGGCCACAAAGGCATCGAAGGCAATGAAACAGTGGACGAAATTTCCAGGAATGGTGTACGGCTAACATCCGAAAACGTGATCAACATTGTGAAATGCATTGTCTGTACGACAATCTGGACTGGCAAAGAAAATCAAAACCCGATGGAATGCGCGACTTAAATGCAAAACTAGAAAAGTCATGTGAAAAATGGTAGATCGGAAGTAAGCAAAATTCTTATTGGCGCTCGATAGAAGAAACTGTAGGAACATGATCGGAACACAAACTGGGGACTGTCTGGTGGCGGCACAAGCCCGCAGAATAGGGCTGACAGATCGAGAAGACTGCAGGAAATATCTAGAGCAAGATACCAGGGTCCCGCATTGACTAAGCTGTAAGCACATGATACACTGGAGGAGATATCGATAGTGAGGCGGCAGAGTCTGTTAAAATTCGGTTCGTGCGCAGGCATTCTAAAGGATGACTTCTCCTCATGGACCTAGCAATTGAACTCTATCTGGTATCACAAAGGACCAAAACTGATCTATGCGTGGCTTATTGGCCTACCCAACCTAACCAATATCCGAAAAGTAAGAATATTATTTCGATACCCTGAGTAAGTTGTAAGGAGTTTGTCACCTAGTTTATAACACTCAGAAGTAAACGTCAGAAACCTTGTAAAATATATACTTATTAAAGAGCAGCGTGAATATTTATGTCGATTTAGCCACGTTCGTCTGTCTATATATGCGTGCACAGGTCCATCAGTTTTTGGGATATCTAACCGAAATGTTTCATACCCCATTTTCTGCCTAAGAGGCAGATTATTTGGCGAAACGACCGATATCGGACCACGGTAGCATATAGCTGCCAGGAAACTTGAACGATCGGAATCAAGTTCTTGTGTGAAAAACCTTTTTATTTGACGAGATTTCGTCAGCAAATTTGACATACCTTATTGTTCAAGGTAAGGCTACAATCTTCGATCATTCAGATCTGACCAACATAGTATGTAGACGCCATCCAAACCTACAAATTTGAAATTGTCCAACCAAAAAGCTATGGCGAGGCGACGCAAACTCTTGAAGCACAGTGTTTATACAATTTTCTAGATGTTTTTCACTGAGGTTTATTCTTAAAGAGAAAAATTGCTTTGAGTATAGTTAAGTTAACCGCAATTATCTTCACACTCATTCGCATTTTCTGTAGCAATTATGTTTGCTTTTAACCCTCCACCCGAGAGCGCGCGAAAGTAGTAATGATTGTGACCGCAATCTGGAAAGCGAGGATAAGATATTCATATGCATAAACGCTTTCACTGCAAACTGTTTAGTCGTACTACACAAAGCAACAACAACAACTAATGAAAGAGAAAATACCTGCAGCAAGGTCAAACAACATGCGGAGAATATTTAACGATAAAAAAGCGGGGAGAAATAATAAAAAGTCATGATAACCACTTGGAGCGCACAATGAGGCTGTTCGCCGAGCTGATTGAGGCCAAGACACTACACACATTGCATGGCGAAATTGCGTTGTTATCGTTTTATGTTGCATGTTGACAATGGCCAACAGCCATCAGCCAACAACCGACTGGCTGACATATTGTGCGTCAGTAATGACATGTCCGAGCGACCTCTGAACTGCACAACAAGCTTTTTAATGCGCATTTAAGCGCCGTTAAGTCTTTACCAAACACCATTAAAGCAATTTGGCTGGCGCTCGACAAATGTTGCTTACTTACATGTGTGCAACAACAACAGCAACAGCAAGAAAAGTCAACACAATACACAATATTACGTGGCCGAGCGCAACAATGAAAGCGTGTGCAACAACAACAATAACAATAGAAAACCGAAGCAATAACGACATAAAATTCCGCTCTTTGCTTGCGCTCATCGCCTATATGACTTCCGTTACTCCCACCTAGAGGCTGTTGGCAACGCTTGCTGCGACATTGAATGTACTACCCTGCGAGGAGTTGCTTTGGTGCTGCCTTAGATGGCTTCGAATACCGTTATTAGTGTGCTTTCAAGATATTTTCTGTATTATGAAGTGGTCAAATGATTTGTAGTGCCTTTTGTGAAGAACACTCTTGGCTTGAAGGTTTAAAGTTTATAATCTAACTAATCAACTTGTGTTAAGTGGGTCCCTTGTTGTTGTTATAGTGGCAGAAAACATTCCGGAAGTAATTTCGAAAAATTTAGTTGAGATGAAAGTCCTTGTATAGGTAATAACCCTGGTCCATTAGGATTATTTAGATCCAGCAGTCGTTGGAACGGTCCCTTTTCACAACTCTCCTTTCGTAAATAACATGCTTCTTTTGGGAGTTTCAAATTTATCAAATAATAGACCAATTTGAGATGAATAAGTCTCTTTTCGGACCCTCAAGATCAAATGAACAGTGCTGCTATATACTATAGAAGTTTTGAGCCCCTAACGGTTATTTGTAATACCAAAAACTAATCGAGATCCGGACGAGTTGAATTCCGAAGGCCCTGATGAAATTTGGTACACTTCCTCTGAGGCACTCTGGAAAGCTTCGTATTCCAGATAGGTGAAATTGGTATATTACCGCGCCTATAAAATATCGTGAAGAGAAAAAATGCTCAGGGTCACATCTTGAACTTGCTACCAAGGAAAATAGTCGAGTGGGGCATCAGTAGGGTAAAATTTTTTGAAAAATAAGAATGTCTCTCTGGAATTCATGTGTAAAAATTAAAAAAATAACCTTACAGACTTACATTCTTTCCATTTACAATGGTATATAAGGTTCGGCTACACCCGACTCAGCTCGCCTTAACTAGTTCGCTATTAGTTTTGTATTCTATTTAGTCTATAATATGAGTCGGAAATTTTTGGCCTCACAGTAACTGATAGAAATCAGACAAAACAAGAGAAAACGTTAACTTCGGTTGCACCGAAGCTAAATACCCTTCACAGGTGCATTTCTGTTAGTAACTATGTGTTCAGTTTGTATGCAAGCTATATGCTATAGTTAACCGATCTGACCAATTTCTTCGGAGATTACATTGTTGCTTTAGAAAATAATATATACCAAATTTCGTGAATATATCTTGTCAAACGTGAAAGTTTTCCATACAAGAACTTGTTTCCGATCGTTTAGTTTGTATGGCAGCTATATGTTATATTGTTCCGATATCGGCCGTTCCGACTAATGAGCAGCTTCTTGAAGAGAAAATGACGTTTGCAAAATTTCAAAACGATATCTTAAAAACTGAAGGACTAGTTCGTATATATACAGACAGACGGACGGACAGACGGACAGACAGACAGACGGACATGGCTAAATCGACTCAGCTCGACATACTGATCATTTATATATATACTTTATAGGGTCTCCAACGATTCCTTCTGGGTGTTACAAACTTCGTGACAAACTTAATATACCCTGTTCAGGGTATAAAAAGCACTGGTTACAAACTAGGCCCTTTCGTTCCGCCGTTTTTCCTACAGGGTTCTTACTTATATTCAACGGTAAGGCTATATGTGTGTGACACCGATTGATGTTCACTCTATTTTCCCTTGTATCTCCTTGTTGCTTGCTTTTTGGCCATTTTATGCCGGCGGCCAGCATAACAATGGCCGCTAACGGATGTTTTGTGTCGCTTGTGGTTTGTTGCAAGTGTGATTTTATAGACCTGCGGTGCTACAAAGCGTGTTGTATATAGTTGGAAGTATATACATATGTATATGACTGTACAAGTATATACACATTATATGCATATATTTATCTACATTGGCATCTACAAGAACATATATACATATGTATGTATGTGCATATGTATATATAGACAACTGATCTATTGAAGCACTCATTAAGGCATTTTCCATGTCCTTTTTAAAGTCAGCAGCAACAACAGCAAGCACAACAGCTCGAAGCTAACGACATCATTGCAGTCATCGCTGATGATAATGGTGATAATTCACCCACTGTCTCTTTCGCTGACTCCGCCAATGCTGAACTGTGCTGTGCGCACAAATTGCTGGTGTGAGTTAAAAGCTGCAATTTAATGATGGCATCTTCTGCTGACGACAACATTCGACATGCTGCACCATTACACTTACAACAACAACATATATACGTATGCACTGTGTAGGCGATAGCTAGCAATCACTTTGGGTATTAATCAACGAGCGGGAGAATTCAAAAAAAGAAATCGAAAAGGAGTCGTTCTGTCCGCATAGTTTCCAGAGCAACCAACAGCGCCTTGTAATCACCATCGAACATCGTTATCGTTAGCACTGCATCTTTATGTGTATCACCAATACGGCGAAAGTAAAATAAAAGAGTTTGAAAGAGAAATCAATGACACCTTAACAAACATCATCATTTGTCCTCTGGTCCACCCATCCATATTCACTTGTGATGAGCTGTCTATGAAAAGTACACACAATTATCGTTGCAAATTGCAATTTACTCTCTGAACGCCTACATATTGGCGAGACACAAACACCTGGACATGCAGCCACGCACGACAGAGTACTGACCGGCAGAAATATCGCACAAAATAGAAAAGAGAAGCATCGCATAAAATATGGAAGGTTTTATGTATGAGTACATACAGGCTTAGCATTTATACCCATGTTGCTGATTGCATACAAGCAATTTGCATGGAAATATTATTGATGCTTGCCTGTGAGTGGAAAAATTTTATGTGCAACTTGCATCTAAAGTTCTTTTACTTTCTGAGAATTGCAATAAAAATTGAACGAGGCCTTGGTAGAGTAAAGAAATGATTCAACAGAAGTAATTGTTTGCAAAATCGTAAAATATGTTGTACTTAGCTAAATTGAAGCATAAATTAGTCTGTACTGTAGAAAAGTGCAACAGTGTAGAGAAAACGTTGCCTACAATTAGGCTCATATGCATATTTTAGCAAAGACGTACACCAAATTCTGTTTTCAACAATTTTAACAATTGCTCAAGCTAACAGGTTTTTTAATAACTACGTTTCTTACTGAAACTCCTTTGGGTTCAATACAATTTGAAAATTAAAAGCCTCGTATTTTCGGAAAAATCAATAATATAAAATTTCTCACAAACAAAAAAATAGTTCGCCATGAAGAATTTTCTGAACGTAGAGGAGACATTTTTTCTTAAAACAGTACTGCCGTTTTTCAAATTTCTAGCGAATAGTTCGCTTTGTGAAGAACACACTTGACTTGAAGGTCTAAAGTTTATAATCTAACTAATCTACTCGAGTTAAATATGTCCTTGTTGTTGTTGTAGTTGCAGAAAGTATTCCTGAAGTAATATCTTGGATTGTGGCGGGGTTGAAAGTCCTTGTCCAGATATTAACCCGGGTCTATCAGGGTTACTTAGATCTTACAGTCACTGGAATGGTACTGAAGTAATTTCGAGGAATGTTGCTGAGTTCCTGGGTCCCTTAGGGTTACTTAAATCTAACAGTCATTGGAAGTCTGAAGTTAAGCAACTTATAGATCAATTTGATCTGAACAAGTCTCTTTTCAGACCCTCAAGATCTGAAAAAGTCTGTTAGTTTAAAAATCGATTCACTTACAACAAGTTATTCATTATAAACTCAGAAATTAATTCTCAGTATTTTAGAACATGTCTGGTGGATGCTCATATACTCTTAAAGTTCTATTTTAACTCGGGATTTCATATTCCTAGCTGAGCTATATACAAGGTTTGTCGCAAAAGAAACAGAACTTCTTAAATATAACTGAAGGTCGTGAGGACCTCTGTGACGATCAGAAGTCGGTCGTCTCCAGAAGTCGAAAATAAAGACAATGCTGCTTTGTTTTTACGATTCTGAGGGTATTGTACACCGAGAGTTCGTCCTACCTGGCCAAACGACTAATGCTGTGTTTATGAAGCGTCTTTTGTCACGCATTCGTCGTGCTCGACCACAATACCGTGAGGCAGGGTCCTGGCGCCAGTTAATTTTTACATTAAGTAAAAATGAGTCAAAAGAATATATTTTGAGCTGCACCGAAATGTGTACCCTTTATTTATACTCTTAAGACTAACTTATTACATGTTTCTTATTTCTATTTATACTAACTAGTATGTTTACTTATTAATAGTTGATAGTTTGTCTAAACACAGATTGTATTATTTGTTTAGGTTTGTTTACATATACATATATTGTTTGCCTAGATACATTTGCGTTGTCTTAAGATAAGGTTGTTGTGGTATTCAAACTCAATGTTGTTTTGATACTTGTTTGTTTAGGATTGTTTGTTGTAGTGATAGTGTATTTCAATTGTTCCAACTCAAGGTTGTTTCTGCATTCCGTTTACTGAAACAAAAGGTTGATTTGATGTTTGTTACTATTATAAGGAATACGTTCCTTAACCCGCCTGTTGCACGATAATGCGCCGTGTCATCGGTTGACGCTTGTCACTGATTTTTTAACGAAAACCTGCATATAAATCATTAATCACTCACCCTACTCACCTGATCTGGCACCCTGTGATTTTTACCTATTTGGAAAACTTCATTTGCCCATGAAAGGACACTGGTTTCAGGACATTTCAGCTATCTAAAAGGCGACGACCGATATTCTCAAGAGCATTCGGAAAAATGACCTTAAACACTCATTTGAAATGCTAATTGACCGGGCTAAACGTTGTATCGAAGCACAAGGAAACTGTTTTGAATAAAAAAATATAACTTTTGAAAAATATTAATTTTTTGTTGTTTTTTTTTAACAGTCCTGTTTCTTTTGCGATAGACATTGTACATATATTTTAAAGAACGTTGATCAATTAGGGAAGAAAGCGTAGATATGCGTTAGATTACACGTCGGTAAGGATAATCAGGTTTCTCTAAAGGGAAGGATATACAAACAGAACAACTAACAGAAAAACTACGGCTTCATTAGTATGCTTCTGTAACGTCGAACGAAGACCTATTAATATTCACTTCTTATTTTCTTATATTCCTTCTATACTCTAGCTAATCTAAATATTACGAATTCTCTAATAATATACAGCCTAGTTCTGTATGCGACATTTGCTGGGATTTTTTTTTTGGTTGTCAGAGGTCTTAACTAGTCGTACTCTCCTTTGTTCAACCATCGAGGCTTCTGAGTGTAAAAAATGTAGCGTTTAAGAAAGGCTTTAAGGGTATCATATATATCCAATTCCATCTTCAGTTCTCTTTTAAAATGTGGAAGAAGTACAAAGAGAGAGAAAAATGTGCGTAGTTCCTAGATTTTTTGGACTTTGGCTCTGAAGAACAGTTTGCATTGTGGCCTTACTGTATATATAGTAGCAGCTTCTCGACGTCGAACCTTCCTTGTGTTTGTTGGCATGCGTTTTGTGCTGCACCGAGGCGAATGCGCATCTTGGCTGCCACAACGTTTAAAACATTCGAAACTTGTTTTCCGTCTATCGTAACATGATCGAACTTGTTGGTGGCTTTTCGATCCGGGGAGAGCCAGGTAGCTTGGCAAATTTTTCTATGCTGGATTCCAGTCCTACAAATAACCATATTTCGGGCCTTGGTGAAGTCGATCAGCCTCAACGCATTTCGGGATGTTTCCTCGTGGATGTTGAATTTACCGACTGAACGTACCAAAGATACCTTCCTTGCTCACCCTGGTATTAAAGTCGCCAAGCACGATTTTGACCTCCCGGCGGAGGCAACTCTCATAGGTGCGCTCCAATCGCTCAAAGAAGGCATCTTTGGTCAAATCGTCCTTTTCTTCCGTCGGGGTGTGGGCGCAAATCAGCGATATATTGAAGAACTTCGCTTTGATACGAGTTGTGGCTAGACGTTCATCCACCGGGGTGAATGACAGTACTCGGCGACGGAATCTCTCTTCCATCACGAATCCCACACCGAACTTGCGCTCCTTTTTATGGCCACTGTAGTAAATGCCACAAGGACCTACTCGTCTCTGTCCTTGTCCCGTCCATCACATTTCTTGGACGTCGGTGATGTCAGGCTTCATTCTAATGAGGCCATCAACCAGCGGGGCAGCGGCACCAGGTGCATGCTATCAAATCATAATCCTTAATTCGTTTGCCATGGTCGTCATCAAAAGGGTGGCCTCTCATCGGAGGCTATTCAAACTTTTTCATCGGGAGCGTTTTTTACGTGGCGGGTTCCAAACCCAGCGCACAGTCCTGTGGAGGGGATGTTTCGTCTTCTCACTTTAGCTCGCCATCAAACGGATGTTCCTAGGCTACCCAGAGGATACTCCCAAGTAAATGGTGATCAAAGAACTCTCCTCACTTGCGTGAACTTCTACACATGACTTACAAGAAACTTGGAAGACGAAGTATTCCAAACCTAATTTAAATGAAGTGTCAGCGAGTTAAGTCTCACCAAAATTATTACCACATTTCGCCTCCTTAATCTAATTCCTTGTTAATTTTGGCAAGCCATATTCCCATTGTTTGACCTTGCACTTTTTGTCACCACAACCGAATATTTATACCCAAAATGGAAAACATTTTCAATTAACAAGTTTACTTTGTTGCCTCAGCAAATTTTTCCATGCATCAGCACTGTGTACCAAAAGTCCATCCAAAAATGTTGCCTGCCTTAATTAGAACTCAACCCTAAATGATGCAAAAACTGCATTGCACTTACTATGCTGCTGCTCTGCTTGTTGTTGCTGGCTTTAAGTTATGTCGACAACACGCCCAAAATATGTTGTAGAAAATGTTGCATAGAATTTTTGTCTGCAACGCGATTTACATGCGACTCAGCAAACAAAGTTGTGCAAAGAAATTGTGAATTATCCAGCGTAGGCGCAGCGTGAACGGAGAGAGGGAGAGCGATTACAGCGGCAGAATTATGACTGTCAGGAGGAGGATAACACGCAAAAAAACTTAAAGGATAAGGCCACAGAAGAGTTAGGAAAAAATCAAATAAAGTCAGTAAGGTCGCTTTGAATTCGATCGGTACCGACTAATGTATAATATCAGGAGCAAAGTTTCCGAAATACTGGCGCATTTTAAGTAAGGATGGTCTAATATAAGATCTGAGTTTGAGACTAAGGATTCAACTATTTTTAAGTTCGCTATCATTATTTTTACTTTTAGATATCTAAGGTTAAATAGGATGTTAGAAATGCAGTTTGGTACCTATTTATGCCTGAGTAGCTGCTTTCAGTTAGGTGAGGTTAGGCAAGATGTCTGATCCTTCAGTATGGCGGAGGATCACAGATATCCAATCCCTTTTGAAGCCAAATATATAACTTCAATATTTGCATCTCAGCTATCGGCAAAATACCATGAACCTATCGCAATTGCTGCATGGATCACGATCGGGCTATGAACGGGTGAGAACTTCTACAACCATTAAAAGGTTGCCTTTGCTGAGAGCGCAATTTCTCTGGATCTTTTTCAATTTACCAGGGTCCAAGAGAAGCTAGCTACTGCACCGCTGCTGGTAATTTACCAACACTTGCTGAGCTGGTGCGATGCCCAACAGTACAGTAGTGAACCACATTAAGCTAACGGAGCTCCTAGATGTTCCTATTCCGTAGTTATTAAGACTCAAGAACCTGTCCCGAGAAGTTAATTAGCATTGGTCAGGCACCCAAACCTATCATACCCTAAGTTAGTTGGCAAGGTCTGGGTTGTAAGGTGGATGAGGCAAAATGATTCATAATGGAAAAATTCCGATCGTTTTTTTAGCTAGCTTCAATGTGATGAGTTGTCGTTGTTGTTATTATAACGGGTACCTAATCCTCGTGATCAGCTTGTCATCGACGTCATCCAACGATAGGCCCGGGAAACGTGAGGTTTCGACGGATCGGACTAAAGGAAGAAGGGTGGCAGATGAGTAGTGTTAGCAGGGCATACAAAGAGGTGGTTAATGTCATGCAGAGACTCATTGCGCGCTGGACATATGTTTGATATGTCAGGGTCTATTCTAGATAAGTAGTATTTTAACCTGCTACAGTTGTCGTCATTAATGTTCCCCATTATTGGTTTTATCCAGTATTAATGGTCCATAGGCTAAGGTAGGTCCATCCTTTGAAATTTTGGCTCCGTCCAATGTCTTTCAAAAAGATGAGTTTTAGCATAATTTCCGGAGACTTAATTCAGAAAGCACCGCTGTATTAGATGTGGGCGCGGTTTCCGAAAGATTTTGATTAGTTTCAAAATTTTAAATTCAGTTATTCAACTCTTGAGAGAGCTTTAGTCGAGAAGCTTTGTTGTTGCTGTAGCGGCAGAATTCTGCCGAGTTGCCAGTCCTTGGCCGGATAAAAGTCTGGGCTCGTTCCGGTTACGTAGACCCGTCTGTCGTGGGAACGGAGTCGGAAAACTTACTTCTTCGTCGCTTCAAAGCTGCCTTCTCCTACAGACTTTCTTCTTTCAGAGCCAAATCAACCAGTTCTGGTTAAAAATAACTTACTCTGCTTGTATCAACAGCAACAATTAGCCACACAAAACTATTTTACCCTATTGAACGTATAAGAGTCGTGTATAAAGACCATACATTTTAGACTGTGAGAGTCCTCACAGTCGTTTCTCTTAACGCCAGGCAGTAAGCAACTACAACAACAATAAAATATAAGCAAATATGTAAGCTTATCCAATACAATATCAGTAATGTCTCATAACCAGCTAGACTGGCGTGAATGTCAGAAGAACGGATGCGTGTAGCTTGCCATTTGCTGAAGACTTGCTGCAGTCTATACAATATAACGGTAGTGGCCGCCTGATGATCCGATAGCGCTTTCGTCGGTTTAGTATGCCCGCTGTTGTGGCCGCTTGGACGAGAAAAATGCGGCAATAACGAGTGAACGAGAGAAAGAAGGAAAAAAGAGATTGGGGTAGCGAGCGAGAGTAAGAGGGAAAGCAAAGAAATCACATTACAGCATTTTAGCTTTTTGGCTTTTATCTTAATTGCTTGTCGTCATCATCAACATTGTCAGCGTCAAAAATGTATGCGCCCTCCAACAATTTACCGTTTTTGCTGCCACATGCTATTCCACATTCCGTTTTTTTTTTTTTTTTTTCTTTTTATGCTGAGATCAGTAGCGCACAGGCGAGCTCCGGTTGCTGGCCTTAGCCTGTCTCCTTGCTACCAACTCATCTTCATCTTCCGGAGTGGCAGCGTATTTTTGCTGCGCTTTTCAAGTTTTTTGTTTACCACTTCAACCTTTTGCCACCCCGCTGCCGCTCTCCAGTCGCACTCATTTGCTCTGCATCAACATTAGATATGTGTGAAGTGTGTTTGTGAACAGACACAGGCGTTTGGTTGCAAAGTGGGGTCGCATGCCGGCGAACACAGCTTGCATGCGAACCGGATGCAACTTAACATATCCGGCCATGTGTTGCCCTTCAAATTGTCGCTTTCGACCAAATCGGCAACAGTGAGTGGAGCGCAATGGTGCGGAAGGCAAAATTGGACGGTTGAGCGGACGCACTGCGGAAGCCGAAGTGACGACACCCATCATTTGGGGTCCACACAACTACAAAAACGACACCACACCGCATACACACACACACACACATATTGCTGAGTACATGTGTGTGTGTGTGGCCGTAAAAAGCTTTGAGGCAGTTTAGTATGGCTTAGCCTTTCAGTACCTCCGCTAGCCGGGCAACTACTGCCTGCTCCATGCGAAAAAAGTCAACGATTGCTGGCGTATTTCCTGTGACTGCAATGCAAAATGGAGAGCAAAAAAATATCATTTAGTCGTGTGTTAACCAAGTGGTGAGAGTGAAGAGAAATCGAGCGCATGATGCTTTTTGCAATTTGCGCCAGCAAAAAAGTGGCTCGGAAGCAATATTTGACTAGGCTGGCTGAGCCTTAGTTGGGTCGGGCAGCCGTTGGGACGTAACTGAGCATAAACCGAAAATGTGAAAAATTAAATTGACATCAAATGCTGCGGATATATACATACATACATACATATGTACACACACATATGGCGGAAATAAAGACAGGATGTACCCATATGTATATGTGTGTGTGTCTTCGACCGTTAAGCAAACTACGAATATGCCAACTATGCAAATGGCGTAATTAGAAGAAGCGAAAGCAGTCAGTCGGTTCCGTCAATGAGCGTTGTCTGTTAGGCAGGATAATCACGGCTTTCGGCTTTCGGCTTGCGATTGAGTGACGGCAATGTGATATCCGCTCTAAGCAACTGTTGATTGGAGTGTGACCAAATAAGTACTGCCTAATTGAGATCAAACAAAGCTGAAAGGGATTGAACATTTCTTCGTAGAACACTTGCAGTTTGATGCTGGAAAATAATTGGTATGGAAACTGGTTGAAGCATTGGAATACCAGTTAAGCTGAACGAAGTTGATTGGCTCCTAAAAACATTAAACAAGGGAATATTGCGTATTAATCAGTTTTAATCAGTTTTACTTTGTAGGCGCTGAATCTTCAATACTTGGAATAATTTGTTAGGCTTTGACTTAAAGTATCAGTGCCATAAGACCTTATTCCAGAAGCTTAGACAAACTGTGGAACGGAAATCGATGTGTCATCGTTAGTCATGGCCATGCGGGTCGCATGTGATGCCAGTAGGTTGTGACCTGTGACTAGGCCAACAATCGTCCTGTCGTCTTTTTGAGAACATGTGAGAAGAAAACTTGCGTGTTTGTCTTTCGCTTGTCTGTATCCACTGCCTCCTTGCTTTTAAGAACATTCTTTTACGCACTCAAATCTTCTCTTCCAGAAAGATGGTGAGAGAATGTTGTCTATTTTATCCACCGACCGCCAGCTTATGGAGCTATGCCTGCTACAGTTGTTCATATTTCAGCCGCCTGACTTGCGTTCTTCAGTTTATTTAAGAAAATCATAGGAAATATTGAATATTTGCTCTTCATAACTAAGAAATCTTTTCTTTCTAATGCCATATAGCGTAAGCCATGTCTTGGTTTATTAGACCTTATGTCATGAGCCGTAGATGTCAACTTCGATATTTTGAAGCGAGCTTCTTGCCTATATTACACCATTACTTAACCTTGCGAAGAAAAGAAGTACAATTCCTTTACCTTTGAAAAATATCATAATTTCTTTTGATTTTTGAAGAACCTTTTTCCTTATGGTATTTTTGTGTCGAGATGGGAGTTTGTGCTTTGTAAAGAGTTTCTGGATCATTCTGTGCGCAATTAAAATGGACTCAACATTAGTGTGGTCGGTCTAAAGTTTTCTCACTCTTAAAAACTAATCTGTGCATATGACAACCTTTTAATTTTCCGGACTACTGTAGTATCTTTCTAACTGAGGTCTTTGCTATAGCGAAAGCCACAGAGCTGGCCTCTAATGCACCAGCAGGCAAATCCAGAGGCAACATCTACGTAGACAGTGAAGCAGCAATCAAGGCAGTAACCTCGTATCGCACATCGATCATATTTGGGGAATCAGAGCGGCAGTGGAAAGGGTTGCCAGAAGCAAAGAACTTCCCTTCTACTGGGTGCCAAGTCACAGAGGCATCGAGGGCAATGAAATAGTTGACGAGATTGCCAAGAATGGCATGCGGCTTATGTCCGAAAACGTGATCAACATTCTTAACAAATTCATTGTCAAAGAAAATCAAAACCCGGTGGAGACTTAGTAACTGAACACCTTCTGGTTTCGATTAACCCATTCTAACCTAAACTCATTGGTTATCCATGTTTAGGCAATGCTTTCATTATCCCGTTCAATTAACATGAAGTGAGGTCCACTATCTGTCAACAAATAGATTTCCATTGCCATAACTTTGTATTTCCCACGAGTAAGAACATTTCTTTTAATTTAGGTCAGAATAATAGGTCCAAATGTATCAATACTGTTAGTCATTTGCTTTTCAGTTTTACTGCTTTTAAGTTATTATACATACTATATATGCATGTATGCACGTGTGCCATTTTATATTTTTTCGTGTCTTTGTCGTCATGCAAAATATAATTTAAAAGCTAGAAAATGGAAAATTTCAGTGTTTTATATTTCAATATTTTCACATGTCAGTTAAAATCCACACTAAATGTTCGTATGTGCATATAGTGAGCATAGTCACACCCTGTAAGAAAAATTATTGAATTAAAAAAATTATGTACATCCACTGGCACGTCAGAAAAAACTGCGTTTCTTCGTTACTTTTTTTTTGAAAATATGTTTTATTCATTATATGTGACCTGGTCTACGAAAAGTGAGCTAACGTGCGAAAACTAGTTTTCTGGGAAACAGCTGTTACAACTCATCCGAATCAACTAAAAAGTGAAAATTGATTTTTTGACACCTAAACCCAAACCCCCTTTCCGTAGACCAGGTCACATATAAAGAAAAATTCTTTGCATTTAAAGAATTTAATTCTCTTTATTAATCGGTGAATAAAAATTTAAAATTTTTTGGATTCATTTGTTCTGGTAGCCGATTTCGAGAACCAGCAAAAAAAGGTGTGTGGACCCAAAAAATTTACTCTTACAGCAGTTCAAAACAAGTCATGATGGTAGGACTAGTCAAAATTTTGATTGTTCACAAATTGGTGGCTTCTCAAAAAACTTGTTTTCTGTGTAAAGATTCACTGATTTCTGTGTAGTTTAAAAAATTAAAAACGTGGCAAAGTTTTTAGTAGTTTGGTCCAGCCGGTTCGGATCAATTTTCCTCACTGTCTCTGAAAATAGTGTTTGAGAAAGAGCCGTTGCCTCTCTTTATTTGTTTATGTTTACTATAAGAAAACATTTAAAATTTTTACCTGAACCATCTTTTTCCTATAGGGTAGCATGCCCACATAATGTCATGTGATATCAACCATAACGAAGTTTTGTCTGAGCAAACAATCTGACAGAGTGTACTCAAATATCCCAATCTAAATTTATATAAACAGCGAAGTAATATCAGTACATACACATATATATATTTATATATATCTATAACTTTATGTCCACACATACACTCAATTAAGCAAATATTTGCCCATTCACGTGGCAGACAAATATTAAGAAATTGATGAATTATTTTCTGCAAATAAATCACGAAAACGACTTGGATGTGTTGATGTGGTGGTGTGAGTGTGAGCTATTTCATCATATTCCGCCACACAGCGCTTCGAATGCATCAACTTAAGCTAGAAAACTTATTTTTAGATTTATTGGCTGTGCTAATTTTGAAAATTTCAGGAATTATTTGTTGTGGAGGATTACTAATATTGCTATTGAAAAGTTCACAAGTCCGTGCCTGTGTCTATAGTCTGTTTTAGTAAAATATTTAGCTTAATAGGCTTAGCATTAACGCACAGCTTTGCAAACTACCTGAAAAAATAAGCTAATTGTAACTCATTGTCCACAACTTAGTTGTTGTTAGAAATATTTCTCACGCCGATGAGTTGAGTGAAGTAATTATAAGTTTTTAAAAGCTTTTTGTCGGCAATAATTTATGCCCTGTTACCATCTACTGTGGCCAAAAAATAGAAAGAATTTCTATTTAAAATTTCGCGCGAAACCTATTAAATTTTTATTTTCTAGGTTTATATGATTGTCAGTGACATCTGTGCCAAATGTCATATCAAAATATGCATTAGTGTTTAGTATATGCTTGTGTTTCTGAAGTACATAAAGTGCACTCGGCGCTATTTACGATGAGTGAAATTACTCAACAAAGAAGTTCCATTAAATTTTGTGTGTGGAATTACATTTCTGCTGCCGAAACGCTCAGAAAATTGGAAAAGGCCTTCGGTGATAATAGTTTGTCGCGCGAAGGTGTTTCTGATTAGTACAAATTATTCCAAGAGGGCCAAGAACGTGTTTCCAGTGAACCACGTCCAGGACGGCCATCAACATCAACTGATAATCAATACGTCAATAAAATAAAAGAATTGGTACTTGAGAATCGACGATTAACAGTCAAAAATCTTACCGGCATCAGTGAAAACCACTTTGAAAGATTTTTTGAGCTTAATAAAAGTAACGTACGATTGGTTTCAAAAACAGAAAATCGAAAAACAGCATCGTGTTAGCGTCTGTGAAATAATGATTTTAGGACAACGTGTATTACTGGCGAGGTATTCAGATCTATTATCGTGGTAGTACCGACGAAAAGAATAATTTAAAACAGATCAAAAAGTTTATAACTGCTTTCTTCGAATATAGGGGTGTGGTCCACTCCAAATTTCTTCCGGGCCAAACTGACAACAAGGAAAGAATTGAAGACCATTCCGGAAATTGACTTTAACAACTGCTTTGAGGATCAGACTCTTGGTGGTATAACAAAAATTAATAAAAAAGTTTATAAAACTTCCTTCAATCTCAACTACAAGTAGATCAACTATCGGTTAACTGACACTGAATTCTAATCCTTTTAGAATGCAATTCACCTTTATTTATACTCTCTCCCTTTTTTATACTGTGGATATTAAGTTTGACTTGAAATTTGTAACATCCAGAAGTAGACGTCGGAGACTCGATAACGTATATGCCTATATGAATGAACAGTGGTACGAACTGAGGCGATTTAGCCAGTATTTGTATGATAGCATAAATATGTCGCAAAATAAACTGGACTGTTAAAAAAAACAACCAAAAATTAGTATTTTTCAAAAGTTATATTTTTGTATTCAAAATAGTTTCCTTGTGCTTCGATACAGCGTTTAGCCCGGTCAATTAGCATTTCAAATGAGTGTTTAAGGCCATTTTTCGGAATGCTCTTGAGAATATCGGTCGTCGCCTTTTGGACAGCTGAAATGTCCTGAAACCAGTGTACTTTCATGGGCAAATGAAGTTTTCCAAATAGGTGAAAATCACAGGGTGCCAGATCAGGCGAGTAGGGTGAGTGATTAATGGTTAATATAGAGGTTTTTGTTAAAAAATCAGTGACAAGCGTCGACCTATGACACGGCGCATTATCGTGCACGGCGCATTATCGGCGCCAGGACCCTGCTTCACGGTATTGTGGTCGAGCACGACGAATGCGTGACAAAAGACGCTTCATAACACCAAGGTAAAACACAGCATTAATCGTTTGGCCAGGTAGGATGAACTCTCGGTGTACAATACCCTCGGAATCGTAAAAACAAAGTAGCATTGTCTTTATTTTTGACTTCTGGAGACAACTTTTTTTCGGTGATGGCTCGTCTGGATGCTTCCATTTGGCACTTTGACGTTTGGTTTCGGGATCATATTGAAAGCACCACTTTTCATCACCATTCACAATCGAATATTTGTAGTTTATGTCCTTTCTCGACTCCTTAATCAAATCCTTAAAATGTAGGATTCGTAGCAGTTTTTGCTCTTCAGTCAATTTGTGCGGAACAAACTTGGAGCACACCTTCCATAGACCCAATTTATCTATCAAAATGCGATGAATGGAGTGTTTGGTGACATTTAACTCCATTTCCATGTAACGCAAAGAAGATTTCGGCTCATTCTTAATAAATTGCTGCACCTTTTCAATATTGTTTTGGGTAATCACTGATTTTGGCCGGCCCGACTTGTGATCGTCACAGAGGTCCTCACGACCTTCTTGGAATCGCTTAAACCACTCATGTACATTACTACGGGTTAGGCACTGATCACCATAAACTTTTTTCATCATTTGAAATGTTTCAGTAAACGTTTTCCCAAGCTTAAAACAAAATTTAATATTTGCTCTTTGCATTTTACGACCTATGAGCAAAAGCTGCTGTCATTATTGTCTAAAAATTTTTATGAAATGTCAAGAAGAGATCAAACTTTTTATTTCATATACCCACCAATAGGTGGCGCCACCAGAAACAGTTATATTTAAAAAGTTCTGTTTCTTTTGCGACAGACCTTGTATAATTTATATTCAACATAGCTAAATTCCAAATACTACAATTTCCGAACAAATGGTTTCCATCGTACCACTATATCGTATAGCTACCAAGACAAATAAAATTAAGATGTATATGTGCTTACACCCCTTCTTGCTATGTGAAATGTACCTGTAAAGGGTATTACAGCTGCGGTGCAGCCGAACGTTTTTCTTTTTTTAGAAGAGAATAACAGTTCTTTCGTGTATAAATTGTGCTTAAAGTTAAATATATCGAAATAATCAGAGAGATGAAGATTGATCCTGCGAAATACGAACTGCACTCGTTTCTAAGCCCAAACCGGAATGCAGTGTACTCCGTTATTCGGGTTATAAGTTTAAAAACTTTAATAAAAGTAGAGAATAATTTTTATACTCTCGCAACAATGTTGCTAAGGAGAGTATTATAGTTTTGTTCACATAACGGTTGTTTGTAAGTCCTAAAACTAAAAGCGTCAGATATAGGGTTATATATACCAAAGTGATCAGGGCGACGAGTAGAGTCGAAATCCGGATGTCTGTCTGTCCGTCCGTCTGTCCGTCCGTCCGTCCGTCTGTCCGTCCGTCCGTGCAAGCTGTAACTTGAGTAAAAATTGAGATATCATGATGAAACTTGGTACACGTATTCCTTTCATAAGAAGGTTAAGTTCGAAGATGGGCCAAATCGACCCACTGCCACGCCCACAAAATGGCGGAAACCGAAAACCTATAAAGTGTCATAACTAAGCCATAAATAAAGATATTAAAGTCGAAATTTGGCACAAAGGATCGTAGGGAGGGGCATATTTTCTACTAAGTTTTTGACATATCTCGGAAACTACTATAGCTATGTCAACCAAACTCTACAGAGCCGTTTTCTTCAGGTATTTCCATATACAGTTCAAAAATGGAAGAAATCGGATAATAACCACACCCACCTCCCATACAAAGGTTATGTTGAAAATCACTAAAAGTGCGTTAACCGACTAACAAAAAACGTCAGAAACACTAAATTTTACGGAAGAAGTGGCAGAAGGAAGCTGCATCCAGGCTTTTTTTAAAAATTGAAAATGGGCGTGGCGCCGCCCACTTATGGACCAAGAACCATATCTCAGGAACTACTAAACCGATTTCAATGAAATTCGGTATATAATGTTTTCTTAACACCCTGATGACATGTACGAAATATGGGTGAAATCGGTTTACAACCACGCCTTCTTCTAATATAAAGCTATTTTGAATTCCATCTGATGCCTTCTCTGTATAATACGAGTATAAACATTAGGAACCAATGATGATAGCGGAATAAAACTTTACAAAAATACGGTATTTGAAAAATATTTAAATGACGAATAATGAAATCTCGATTATCACTTTACCATGCGAGAGTATAAAATGTTCGGTGACACCCGAACTTAGCCCTTCCTTACTTGTTACATACTCAAAGTGGCCGCAAACGAAGAATATCTCTTCAATACTACTATTTCGTTACGAGTAGGTGGTAACACTACTTTATAATTAATATTAAATTATCCCTTTTAAATACGTGGCAACGCTAGTTTTTAATTGAAAATATAAATTGTTTGCTCAAACATGTGGTAAACTACTTTCTAATTGAAATTAAAATTATTTTTTTTCATTTCTGTGACATTTGTCCCAGAGTAATTCCACAATTTGGTTTGTTTCCGAAAATTCATTAAAATGCTGTTATTCAAATTAAAAGTGTTCCTTGAAATAGGTGGCAACTTTATTTTTTAAATAAAAGTACAAATATAAATTTTTAAAATGTGGCAACCCTATTTTCTTACTTAAATTAAAAGTTATTTTTTCCAAATAGGTGGCAACTCTTTTTTCTATTGAATTACAAATATTAACTTTAAAAATTTAACACAATTTTGTTTATAAAAATTAATTTCTTTTCAAAGAGGTGGCAACTCAGTTTTTAAATTAAACTAAAAAGTAGTGCGCTTTATTTTTTAAATAAAATTACAAATATTATTTTGCAACAAGTGGTAACCCTATTTTCTTATTTAATTAAAAAATATTTCTTCCAAATATGTGGCGACTCTATTTTAAAATAATTTATATTAACTTCAAAAAGTAGTAAACCAATTTTGTTTGTACAAATTATTTTTTTTTCTCAAAAAAGTGGCAACTCTTTTTTCAAATAAAATCAAAAAACATTCAGCTTTAATTTGCAACCGGACCTTCTTTATATCTCAAAAACGAATATTTACATGAAATTAAGACTCTGTGAACAGAAAAATCGAATCGACCAAATAAAATACTTGATATAATGTCACTTGTCAGTCTTACTGCAACTAAGCCGTTGCACACGCTTCTACTTATTTCAAAAAATCGCTAAAAATAAAACAAACAAAAAAAAATATAGTCAGGAAATGATTAACCAAGCAATTGGTTTCACTCTTTTCGCTCTCAAATTAAACTTGACCGACGGCTGATGCGTTCGATTGGAGCTTTATTGCTAGGTAGTTAAGAGTATGCCTGTTCCTCACACACTTTACGTGAATGTTGAAAAATCTGTGAGGCCAGTGGCATGCTCTCAACGCATCATACGAGTGTGCCGTCGTCAGTGCTTAGCATTTCAAAGCAAAAAAACAACGTTCAGTGTTCAATTAAGGAAATGCTTACTAAGCTGTATCACGACTAGCTTGGAATTGACGCTTATTTATAGCCCTCACCACATGTGTATGTACGGCGTTTGATGACCACTGAGTATGCCCGTCACGCTCGCCACTTAAGCGCTTAATGCCGCTGCTGACGCGCTTAGCTATTTGCGAGCGCCTGCCAAACTGACGCCAGGAATTTCGAATTGTTGCTCCTTTTCCCACACTTTAGAAAATCTTCCGGCTCTCGAAGTATGTATTTGAAGCAAGCACTTTTCTGAGAATTGCTCAATAAACTCACTCACCTAGAAATGCTCGGCCTTGAAGAGTTTGAGTTTTATTTGCACACTTCAATCGAAACTATTCCGGCAATGTCAGCTGCCATCATTCAAGCATATTGAATCATTAAATAGCGCCAAAGTATTTGCGTGTGTGTGTAGATGTTTTGTAGAAGAATTTTCAAATTTAGCATACTTTATCTTTCTATTATTTCTAAAATTTTTTTTTATTTATTTATTTGAATTTTTTGCGTGACTGAACTCAGCTCGACGTCAAGCATACAAAGTGGCAGCGCTGCTGTGAGCTGCTTGTGCTTATGTAAATTTCGTTTGTATGAGCGCATACATATACATATGTATGTGTGTGTGTTGGAGTGTGCGCGTATAAATTTTATGAAAATTTATCTGCATGCCATGGGGCGTATAAGCGACCGTTATCAGTGTACAGCGTAAAGGTCACGTACGAACAGCTGATTTCATCGCAATGGCTGTCAAAGTGCTTAATACACAGGCAGGCAGACACACATATACACACACATATTTATAGATTTTCATATGCACATTCACACATACATATAGACTTACTCACTTCTCATAAATCCTCATATTTCACGCGCACATCTAGCATACACACACACACTCAAAAACACTCCTTCAATGACTGTCGCCTACGGTCGGGTCGTATGCGGCGTATGAGTAATATTAATGCATATTGATCGACATGTCACGCTCAAGTATGCAAAGTTGATGGCAGAAATGCTTGAAGCCAAGAAGAAAAAACAAAAAAAAGCCCAGAAAAAATATGTAAAAACAGGCAGATCTACAAGCAAAGCATCGAAAAAGCGGAAAAGTTTCGTGACTCTTCGACATTTTTGGTATTTGGCGTAGCTTTAACCACCGCCGCCGCCACACACGCCACGCAGACATCACACCTCACGGCAGTTTTCGCACATGACTACTTCCGTTCGCCGGCAACTCAGCCTACAGACATATAAACTATTCTGCTCTGCGCTTGTTGCCAAGCGTCTTTGACACACACACATACACACGCATATATAATTTGACCTCAACTCGCTTGTTTCCGCATAAAAGTTGCTTTACTTCGCGCTCACTTCACTTCGCCTCGCTTACGGAGGGGTCAAATAAAAGATGTCGCCGTCGAGATTCTGGGCGCCATCGTAGCCATAAAAATCTTATGCGTACACATGCAACGCCTTCCACCGCGCTTACAAGCCGCATCCACACGCTCACTTTGCCGCCGCGCTCTGCTTCCCTCCGCTGTCACACTGTGTGACCGCACAGCTCAAGTTTTGCTCACATTCCAAATCGTTCAAAGTACCAAGAAATACTTGATTACTGAAGTTATAGCTTTTCGTAGCATTGTACAAATATGTGCATGTAAGTGTGCGTGTGTTCTGCATGGCCATTACTTATGTGTGTGCGTTGGCGTTATTCAAGATCTGCCGGCCGCCATTGACTTAGGAAATTATTGCCGCAGCGCAATAATACATGTAAACACGTACATTCAAAAGGCACACACACACACACACACATGCGCACTTATTGCCAAACACATATGTGTATGTGTGTGTGCGCCGCAGGCGTCTATAAACTAGAGCATTGTTATTATTTGTTTGAATTATGGCAGCAATTGCTAGCGAATACTAAATATCGTTTATAATGTTTGCTTTATTGATATACATAAGTTCTAGCATTTTCTTAGCCTCTCTCACACACGCTTTCACACTCTCTTGCGCGTATGGCATATGTGTTTGTGAGTGAGGTTCTTGTGCCAAATAATTTTGCTGCCCACTGACAGACTTAACTATTCAATTTGCGCTAGTTTCAGCTACTAAATCTCTAATATAAATACAAATTATATATATTTATATATATATATATCTGTATATATTGGTATATACTATAGTTAAATATATAATTATATGTATATATAAATATATTAAGCTACAAAAATATATGTGTTTTCTTCCAAGGCAATTCGAATAAAGAAATTTTCCACTCAGCACCCATAAATCCATGTACATTTAAGTTTAATTTTCGTCTACTCCCAGCTTTTATTGACATTACTTTAATTAATGCTCATTATAAGTTATATGTTTATTGCTCATAATATTGTACTAATGTTAAGTTCTCTTTCTCTCTTTGCAGGTAAGTGCGCATATTTTTAACTGCCTCATTCATGCAGTCGTAATGGAAAAGTTATATCATAACTAAATACTCATGGTGGTGGTTGCCATTTTATTTGCGAAATTACAAATAAAAAAAAAAAAACACGATAACTTTGGCTGAAGATATAATACCCCTCACAGGTGCATTGCATGTGGCATAAAAGGATATAAAAAGATGTTTATCTTAAATTTGAACGGTTCCTTGATAAGCTAAATGCTATAGTAATCCGATTCGAACAATTTGTTCGGAGATTGTAGCGTTGCTTAGATCAAAAATTCAGGCCTAATTTGGTAAAAATTATTTTTCAAATAAAACGGTTTTCCTTCCTTTTCTTAATTGGCGTAGACAACGCTTACGCGATTATAGCCGAGTTAACAATATCCCGCCAGTCGTTTCTTCATTTCGCTACGTGGCGCCAATTGGATATTCCAAGCGAAGCCAGGTCCTTCTTCACTTGGTCCTTCCAATGGAGTGTAGGTCTTTCTCTGCTTCCCCCGGCGGGTACTGCGTAGAATACTTTCAGAGCTGGAGTGTTTTCGTCCATCCGGACAACATGACCTAGCCAGCGTAGCCGCTGTGTTTTAATTCGCTGAACTATGTCAATGTCTTCGTATATCTCGTACAGCTCATCCTTCCATCGAATGCGATATTTGCCGTGGCCAATGCGCAAAGGACCATAAATCTTTCGCAGAATATTTCTATCGAAAACTCGTAACGTCGACTCATCAGTTGCTGTCATCGTCCAAGCACATAATTTTGGAAGAAAGTCTGTATGGCAGCTATATCATATAGTGATACGATTGGAACAATTTCTTAGGATATTGTAGTAATGCTTTGGAAAAGTAGCCATATCAAATTATGTGAAGACACTTCGTCAAATGAAAAAGTTTTCATGCAAGGAATTGATTTCGATCATTCAGTTTTATGGCAGCATTATGATATAGTGGTCCGATCTATACATATTCTTTGTATATTGTCCGTGCCCTTGGAGAATAAACTGTACCAAATTTTGTCAGGATATCTCTTTAAATTAAACAGCTTTCCATACATCTATCGTTAAATTTTAAATCTGATATCAGCGTTTTCGAAAATTCAGTAGCTTTTTGTGGAGAAAAGGCCGTGTTCAAAATTTCAAACGATATTCATAGTCTGAAGCCTCGTCATACACAAGTTTTATTGATATAAATATTGGGTAATCGGTCCTTTCGTTGTCAACGTATCGTTGAAAGAGTCGATAAAATTATGGAAAAGATTGACCAGGACCGTCACATAAGCAACCATGGCATGGTTAAAATCTTAGCATTTATCATCAAACGGTTTTGAACCATTTAAGAAAGGCTGGTTACAAAAAGAAGCTCAATGTTTGGGTTCCATATGCATTGTCTGGGAAAAGTTTAATGGACCAAATTAACATCTGCGATTCTTTACTGAAACGAAATAAAATCGAACCATTTCTGAAGCGATGGTAACAAGAGACGAAAAGTAGATAAAACAAGTAAGGACACTTTATAGGTTTTCGGTTTCCGCCATTTTGTGGGCGTGGCAGTTGGCCGATTTTGCCCATCTTCGAACTTAACCTCCTTATGGAGCCAAGAAATACGTGTACCAAGTTTCATCATGATATCTCAATTTTTACTCAAGTTACAGCTTGCACGGACGGACAGACAAACATCCGGATTTCAACTCTTCTCGTCACCCTGCTCACTTTGGTATATATGTATAACCCTATATCTGACTCTTTTAGTTTTAGGACTTACAAACAACCGTTATGTGAACAAAACTATAATACTCTCCTTAGCAACTTTGTTGCGAGAGTATAAAAAGTGGATCATAGTGGATCATTTCTTTCCAATCCTACGAAACACTCAGCATAACCTTTCGAGGCGTCAATCCCGGCTTTGCGACCATTTGTTGGATACGAAAAGACTTTTTCGACTACCCAATATAACTGTTAAAATTACAGAGTTGATGAATAAATCCATAAAGATATTCTCAACGATTTAGGTATCGCGCAAAGTGACCCAATCATTTCATAGCGCGTAATAAAATCCATAACTTCAAGCTCACGGCAAAGCAAAATATTCAATGAATTTCACTTCGCAAATTATAAAATCACTTAACAGCAATTTAAGGAAGCAAGCAAGCAAAGTGAGGGCTGTCAACACCCGCCACACAAAATATATTTTGTGGGCGCAATTTAGCTGATGTTTTCGGCATATAGTTAGCAATCAGACAAGATTAAGGCCACCGCCGACTGAGTGGCAGCGCCTTTAATCGCAACAGCAAGAGCGGCGAAACAGGCGAAAACGTTAACCAAATAGGAGAGCAGCGGCGTTGAGTGTCAGGTGGCAGTGGCAGAGCAACCGCACAGCCAGGCGTCCATCAACGTGAGCCACCAATCAAGCACACCACCAAATAACCTCACAAAATACCTGCCAAAGTGGAAAATCGAAAAAGCGCCGCAAGCAAATTTAAAGTGTGCACCACACTGCCATCACCTGGCGGCGGCTGTGGCGACTACGGCAGCGCGTTAACGCTGTATATTCACCGGAATTGGCTTTACATATTTCAAATTTAATTTACATAAACGCCTGGACGTTGGAGCGGCGCCTTGCGCCCCACTGTGTACCTGCCACACTTTGTGGTTTATGTTTTTGCGCGGAGGACGGTGGCAGCGGGTGGGCTGCCGCGTACTTTTTTGTGTCTGTATGTAAGCTTATAAAGCTTGCGGCGCTGAGCCGTCGTGACGTTTGATGGCGAACGCCAAAAAATTACACGGAATTCGCACAAGCCGATCAGGCGTAACTACGTGTACTTGAGCTGCTTAAAGCTATAGCAACCCCTTGCACGTGCAATGCTCCCGCCCCACCACGCTTGCCCACACTCGCTTTGTTATGTGGCAATTGTGTGCTGCGTCTGTTTTTGGTGGCGCGAAATGAGTTGCCAAATGCCAAAACCCCCCGTGAGTTGCTGGCTCCACTGCTTTTGTTGTTGCTTTTCGTCGCAGCATTTGTTGTGCTATTATTGCATTTGTTGTTGTGGAAGTTTTTTCCGAAGTTTTGCAATTTTCTTCTAGTTGTTTGCACTTTGGAACTTATCACGCTCAATCGCTCGAATCGCGCTGCGTGGCGCTGAAACTTTTAAAATTACTCCTACTTTGTTTTTGTTGTTGCCTCGAAATTTCTAATATCTTAGTACCGTTAAATGAGCCGGAAGGAAAACACTACGACACAGGTGTGCGCATTTAATCAGCTTTAATCAATCTAATGCGGAGTTTATTTGCTCGCCATGCTTCGGATGGGGGTGGTTCTATATATTAAAGAATAGCTTAGTGCAGGAGAATAACTTGGGCGCTGAATTGGCTTAACAGCATAAATATGTACAGATGCATACCTACAAATAATAAGATTATTTCAGTGAGGGAGCCCAATCAATGAACCTCACCAAGATGTTTATAATATTTCCGCTAGATGGCGCAAAGCTCAAATAATCGCGAAAATGTGTTAAATTCAGAAGTAATTTAGACAAACATACCACAACCCATCCCCGTGTTTCGAAGCTACATTGATAGAATCTCCCATTACATTAGAAAGTTCGATTCTACTAAGCAAAATGTGGAGATCAGACAAAAATTAAAAAATCTGTACTTTAAAAATCAGACTTATAACCCTATACCATAACATATTAAAGCAGGGTATTGTACATCAAGAATGGAAAAAAACTACAATTATTCCCATCCCTAAACCCAACAAATCGAGTGCCTCAATTTATACCTATTTCCTTGATACCCTGCATTAAAAGTTTTGGAAAAAATTATATCAAAGAGTGTGTTATTTAAAACAAAAAGGACTGATAAGCCCCAACCAGTTTGGTTTTCAAAGTGGTCTTGGCGTCATTGACCCACTTCTTTACTTTGAACACCACGCTACAACAACAATATCTACCAAAAATCACTTATCCGTCCTCAGTCTAGATTTTGAGAAAGCATTCGATAGAATTGGAGCTCATACGGTATTACAAGAATTAAAAAAATGGGACATTGGAGATAAAATGTATAATTTCATAAAGTCATTCCTTTCAAATCGTAAGATTACAGTAAGTGTTAGTAACCACAACTCCAACATATACCCCCTACATAATGGCATACCCCAAGGATCTCCCCTTTCAACAACACTATTTATTATTGCCTTTAACCAATTAAGCAACTTAATAACCTCATACCGATGTGTAGACCATATCATCTACGCAGACGATGTTTTAATTTTTTCGGCTTTAAAAAATTTAAACCAAGTAAAAATCATTTTTAGCAACATCCTAACCGAAATAGCAGAATGGTCTAAAACGTCAGGAACAAAAGTTTCTGCAAGCAAAAGCGCAACATTTCACGTTTGCAGAAAAAGAAAATGCACCTTCCCTAACCTATCCTTCGAAAACACACAAATTCCTCACACTACAACTTTAAGAATACTTGGCTTAATTTTTGACAAAAAACTAACATTTAAGGAACATTGTAAATATGTTAGATTAAGTTTACTTAATAGACTAAATATTATAAAGTTTCTCTCTTCAAAACACTGTCATATCCATATCTCAACTCTCATAAATATTGTAAAAGCATTGATGTTGTCAAAAATAGACTTTGGACTCGCAATCTATGGACACTGTGCTAAGTCCCATCTCGCACTCATTGAAACCCCTTATCACATAGCGGTAAAAAGGAGCATTCGCGCATTCCCTACTTCTCCAACCAAAGTGGTCTTAACTGAAGCAGGTCTACCCAGCATCCATCTCCGAACAAAGCAGAATACAATGATGCTCATACCAAAGCTCCTCCACTGCAAAAACTCCCTTTTGTTTAATGCGATGAAAACATATCGTACCACCAAAAAACTATCCACGATCGTACAATGTATAAACATTATAAAAAAACTTGACATAATATCAACACCACAATTAATAAAGGAGAACACTCATCCTCACTGGCTGACGTTAAAATCATGCATAATAAGTACGTTATTCAAGTATCAAAAATCAACCACCAACGCAGAACAATATAACCAGCTATTTAACGACGCAGTAAACACTTATAAACCAGAGTGGAAAATTATCTACACCGATGGATCAAAATCGGACACCCACACTTCGTTTGCAGTGACAAACGACCAAGGTGTCATTATAACCGTCGGTATTTTACCACCGTACTGCTCTATACTTACAGCTGAAGCGGCTGCGATATACGAAGCGGTGCTATTTATTGCACAATCTAAAGAAAAACACATCATATGCAGTGATAGCAAATCGACAATTACCGCGCTGTTGAATGATACAAATAACTCAGTATTGATCAAGAATATAAAAGATATTTTATACAAACACAAAAACATAATCAAGATAATGTGGATCCCTGGACACGCTGGTATTAGAGGCAACCAACTTGCAGACGATCGCGCCAAAAAGGCGAGTAGAGAACCAGTTTTCTCGTACGCACACGTCACATCAAAAGATATTCGCAACCTAGTAAAAAAAGAGCTTTACGAGTCAAACTCTAGAGACTGGATAAACTTTCAACACCAATACAAGGAACACAATCCCACTGGTGTCAAGCAAAACTACCCATCCGACTGTTCCTGCCAATACATAAAAATATTTGTGCGCCTTAGATTAGGTCATACTTTAAGAACACACAATTATCTGCTGAACAAAACGGAAAAACCTAGCTGCACACTTTGCAATCATCCAAACGACTCAGTTAACCACATCCTAAACGACTGCACTGCACTAGCACAAAAAAGGAAAACCATCTTTGGAAACAGGGAACCCTCCCGTCTGCTGAAAACACCAAACATTGACAACATAAATGCTATCAACAATTTTCTTAAGATATGTAAGATAAATAACATTTAAATATTATAAGCAAATAAAAACTCAGTATTAATTTCACACTTAATTTTAATTAGACATAACTATTGTAATAGATAGCCGAAGGCCCTGGTAGCCAGTGCTTAATTCTCTGTGTATTAATTATTAATAATTAGTTCTCATTTAAATAAATAAATAAAATTTAGACAAATATTAGCTGTTAAGTACTAAATATGTGGAGAGAATTAGAAAATCTGTACTTAAGACCAATTTTAAGCAAATTTGAAGCTATTTCTTCTAGCTAAAAGTGGGTCCATTGGTTGGCACTGTGGTCGAGTTACTAGAAAATCCGAAACCGTGGTTAAATCATAGAGTAATGCTGCTAGTAAAATAAAATTTGCTTACATCTAACAGCAGTCCTCATTTGGCAACAGATCAAATATGATCCGGATTACAAAAAAAGTTACAAATGACTTTTAGTGGCTTTCATGTACAGTTGTCGCTTCCCACGAAGCGATTTTTTTCAATTTCAAAAACACTAAAAAGTTATAGGAAGCCAAATCTGTTGATGACGGTAGCTGAGCGTTGACTCTCCTTTCGTATTTGGCCAACAGGTCAGTCACAATCATACTACAATGTGACTAGGCATTATCTTGAATTAAAATGTCTTAACCTCTTAACCACAAATCCGGTCGTTTACCCTAAATTACTTCATGTTGACGTCTCAAAATGACCAAGTAGTATTCCTTATTGATCACTTGCCTCTGTGGAACGATGTATTCGTGAACCACATCACGGCAATCAAAGAAAACGTTGCGTATTACTTTGCTTTTTGACAAACTTCTTTCATCTAATCTTGTCTGTGGTTATACCAAAGTAATCAAATCTACTAGTCTTTCAATAGCACGAAGAGATGTTATTCTTGCTTATTCTAAAACAGTAGACTACACTTATGATAGCTATGGTATTTGATTTTTGTAACATAGCTGGAAAATATTTTACTCTTGTAGCACTGGAAATGCACAAAAAATTATAGATCCAAAGAATATCTTAATATTCTCTTTGTGCATAAGATTCTCTCTCCAGCTTGTTTTGAAACCAAGCAAAATATATGTGTTTCTAAAAGTATTGCCTACCTTTAGGCAAAATTTAGCAAAGTCGCATACCACAATATATTTTTTATACCCTGAAAAACTATAGTCATGAAGTTAATAGTATTCAGTCGGAAACAACGGAGACCCTACAACGTACCGCCTTTTCCAATAGTGATGCTACGATTTCCAAGTGTCATTTGGTCCATTTGTGGAATGTCATGATCTGTAATTATTTTCCATTGTGGATATATGCTAGAACAACATTTATGAAAATAATCAATTTAAGTCTCAAAATAATCATTCCTCAATTGCAACTTTTCGTGCGCTTTTGACATTTGGTGGTCGTAATAATCATCAATTGTTGAAAATTTCGAGCGTACATTTTCTTTGCATAATGTTCAAGTGCCAATAAGACAAAGAACCGCTCGAAGTAATAAAAATATTGCTGGCGTTTAGACAAGTGTTGCTGAAAACCGCAGGACATTCTCAAGAAATTGAACTTGCGGATTTTGAGAAAGGATTTGGACTTGAAACCATATAAAATTGTTCTCACTCAAAAACTAAAGCCATTTGTCGAACGCAGACGTCGAAAATCTACTAATTTTTCCTTGCATTAACTTGAGAACCATCACATTTTTTTTTTAAGAAAATCATCTTCTTCGACGAGGCTCACTTTCATGAGATTGGTGCGGTAAACAAACAAAACTGTCGACTCTGGTGCGAAGAAAATAAAAACATTCTTCAAGAACAACCACTACATTCACCTAAATTCACAGTTGGTTTAATCTTTGGTCAGGTTTAATCATTGGTGCGTACTTCTCTCAGAATGAATGACACCGTTACTCTCAATGGAGTGCGGTATAGATCGACGATAAGCACCTTTTTACGGCCGAAAATGGAAGAAGTTGATCTTGACCACAACCGTGCCATATAGCTTATGCAACAACCGCATTATTGCGAGAAGGGTTTGGAGATTCGATTATTTCAAGAAACTGTGACATTGAATGGGCCCCAAAAAGTTGTGACTTAAGAGAAAGTACGCTATTGAATATTTCGAACTTCTTTGAACGTAATAAGATATATTTTCAGCTATATTTTAAGATTTTTTTTTTACAAAAATGTTGAAAAATAACGGAGTTATGGGCTGTCTTCGGAGGTGCCAAAAAAAAGTGCCCCAACTGCTAGCGTGATTCCGGCCGAATGAGTAGCTGAAACAAAAATATTTGAAAAGTTTATTAAACTTGAAGATATTTTGTATACAATGACTGATAATCTTTGAAAAATATCAAAAATAAACGAAATGACGTAATTTTGAAAAAAATGCGTTTTTTTAGGTAAAAAATTGTCGTTTTTTTAATGCAATTTTCAACCAATCAAAAAGATCGTAAGTCATTGTATAGTAAATGTATTCAAAAATACTCAGCTTTATACAATTTAATTCAAGTCGATCGATCAATTTCGCGTTGAGTTATGACGCCAGCAATTTTGAAAAATGTCGTTTCGAGAAAAACGCTTTTAAAGTTTCACTTATATATGTTTGCAGCTCCGAGCGGTCGCTCTTTAGAACCCTGCCATTAAAAAAAATATTCAAAATACGACCTTCGAGATTTCTCAGGATATTTATGGAAATATAAGCTATCGAAAAAAAAAAAATTTTTTTTTTTTTAAAGTGCCACACTGGTATAGCCCCTTAAAGCAATTAGACTACTTCTTGTGGGGTTATATAAAGTTATTTTTAGCAATAAACCAGACTCCATTTAAGGCTTGGAAGTCAATATTGACGTATTATTCATGACATTTAACTTGATTTAGTGGAAAAAGTATTCGAAAATTTTTTTCATTGAATTCGTTTCTGCAAAAAAAAGTCATGAAGGCCATTTGAGTGATGTTATATTTGGAACATATTCGCTAAAGGTAACGAATTATGATATTATAATTAAGAGTTGAATTTTTAGCTTTAACTTAACTTTGACTGACCAAGTCACGGACTGTTTTCTAATACAAATTTTCTAACACAGCACTTAATTTGCTACAGGAACTCAAATGCCACCTTTAATGATTCAACAATTAAATAAATGATTCCGCTACCAATCCAACCCAGTCGGCTGATTAAGACCACGAACAATAGAAAAACCACACAAATGGCAAATTTAATTAGGGTTTCAACTTTAATTTCATTACATCATTTGCAAACCACAAATTGATAGACTAATTGCAATATCAGCACTTGCGAAATAAATAAATATTACAATACTAACAAAAACACAGTCATTGAATACAATTAAATGTGGCAAACAAACACACATACATATGTATGTGTGTATTAAGGGCGCCATTAATTTGAGGGAATTGAAAATTTATGCGCTTCCTGTCACACTCATCACCAACAGGAGACAAAGGAACGCCCATTCTTCAACGCACACACATATACACACCTTCGCATGTGTGTGTGTGCGCGTCTCCATATGAGTGCGGTTTATCATTTCCACACCATGCACCCTGTACGGCCGTCAGCGGCACGAGAGAAAACAGACGTCAAGCCAATGGACTAAATCAGTCAAAACGACAGCCGAGTGACCAGCCGACCGACCGCCAAGTCGCCCACAGAACATATCATCTATCAATTGTCAAACGCAAGCACGCAGCGCCGCCAAACACACACGCACGAAATACATACAAATCGGCATATAACACATATGGTCTATATGTACATACTATATGGTATATGCCACGACTAATTGTTTTCTTCGATTGCTATGCATGGATGTGTGTGCGTGCTGCGTTTTGTTGGCGAATTAGGCAATTTGCGTCCGAAACGGTGTATTGCGACCACCAGCTATTTGTACTATGAGTGCCTGTATTGAACTCACAAACATACATATCTACATCATTTACCTGTTTGGCTGGCGAATGCGCATTGTTTCTCGCATTCCTGGTGATATTGTTCGAAAAGCCGCTACCACAATTACATATATGATAGATATACAAACACATACACACATACATATACATTATGTGGGAGATTTAAGGTTTTATACGCTTGCTTTATACTCCGTTTGCAGAAGCTCGCTTTACTCGTTCAGCTATTAGCCATGTTTTGGCTGTTTTTATTGTCTCATTCTACTCGGTCTTAGCTTTTCGTGGCTTCACTAATTGCCTGACTTTTTACGGGATTGCCATGAAAATTCGCTAGCAATTTGAATCACTCAAATTTTTTCAAGAATACAGAGGAAGTTCAGTAAAAAGTACTTATATTGCGTTAAGCGCTAAAATCATTGAAGATCATGTTTGTTTCCTCAGAGAAGATTTTTTATGCGTTCAGTGAAAGTTTTTGGTCATCTAAGTAGGTAGGTAGTCTGGCAGTTGCCACTAGGCCTTTATGCGGCGCATTGTGATACCACCGGGTTTAAAGACCGCTCACTCTATTGTATCCTCTCTGAACCGGCCCGTGCATCAGATAAAGTTCATCAGTAAAAAAAGCTTTATTTAAGCAAAATTCGATCCGTCATCAAGAAACCCTCGACCGATAGTAGCGATTCTTTTCCTATATAGAGCCTTGCATTGGCGTCAAAGATGTTTTATAACCTGCCTATTTTCTTCCTTCTGACAGTTTCCACAATAGTCGTTATATGGTGTTCTTAGATTACTGACATGTCTGTCTATTAGATAGTAGCCTGTTAGTACTCCCAATAGAGTTCCCTTATCATTTCTTTTAAATTTAAGAAGTCTGCGTGTACGGCCCATACGCCATTCACTCCACGTCTGCCTGCTTATTGAGCATTTCATTGATTAATTCCACATACATATGCTCAGCTATGTTCATAACATATTTGTCAATTAAATATCAGCAACTAACCGGAGGTTTACATAACCTTTTCGAAGTCTAGTTCAACTGCTTCATAGTTCAAACATATCACTATGTTCTGAAAATCATTGCCGATTTATCGTGAAATAAGATCCTAGATCCACTAAGATATACTCTCTTACTTAGATTAAACTCTAAGGAACTGTAGTGATTTCAAAGCCGTCTTGCTATCTACATACTTGTATATAAATATATTCCTTGTTGTTAGCACACTCCTTGTCAGAACATGAAGGCTTTCTTCAATTGCTGTGCTCTTCGCTTAGAAGATACTGCAGTGGTCTGTTAGACGGTGGCCGATTTCGGGATCTAGCTTAACAATTAACCAATTAATATTGCGGGGATCTAGCTCCCGGCGACACCTGAAGCTACCGGAATCCTGCATTACCTTATTGTGGTCAGGAAAGTTGCTGAGATAACTAACAACGCAGGAAATTATATAAAGTACGTCAATATATACCTCGATAGCTAAGCGGCAATTAAGGCAAAAATCTAATATTAGGCCACAAGAGCGTTCCCGAAAACGAAATAGCTAATGAGATTACCAAAGGTGCCAACCGCTAGATTACCCAACCAGTTCAAGGAATACGCTAGACGTTAAAAACGGTACACAACTAAATTTCAGAAAGAACTGATGGACGAATCATGGTGAGATGGAATGCCTTAGGGACGTGCAAGATCACCAAGATCATGTGAAAGTGTGCGAAAGGAAAACACGCAATATTTCTACCCATAGCGTCTTGAAAAGACTACAAGATGGTTGTTGGCCATATGAGCGTAATTAACGATGGCACATAAAGAACTCCTCCTCTGTTTACATCTGGCTTCATCTAGAACTCGGCTTAGTTATTAGGAGCTTGAGGCTTCAAAGGATTGGATGACGTCTCAGAATTAGATATCAAGTCTCTATTAAACAACGCAAAAAGTGTTGATGTTCTGCACGACATAAACTTCAGTTCGTATTAATAATGAACCTCCATCTGCCTTTACACAGGAGCTGTACATCTATGTATGGCATGATAGCCAGTCAGTAGATAGGGCTGATGACGATGTGGACTTGCTTTAGAGAAGATTTCATGCACGCTTCTGTGAATACGTTAAAAAATTCAATCAAAGTTCACAAAACACAAGCTTGGCATAAAGTGCTCTAGTACAAAATATAGGTGGAGTTATTTAAAAAACAGGCTCTCCTCGGAAATATAAGTCTTACTTGAAATTTTAGAGAAATATCTGTAAGACGTATTACTTAACCTCTCAAACTAAACCCTTTTAATTGGCTGTCTTACAAAGCATAAGCATCTTAGCAGCCGGTTGTAATCAGAGTTAAAGCTAAACTCTCAATCTCCTGAGATCTGAGTCAAAAGTAGACAAATAAAGCAAAATACCGACAAATTGCTGACAACGCCTAATATCCGCTTATTGAGCGAGCAAGCTGTTGTCCGTCGATGACAATCCTGACATGTTATGGCAGCCGAGCCACTGCAACCTACGCACTTATAGACTTACCCTCAATCAAAATTATCCCACTGCTGTTAGTTAGCCACTGCAACCTACGCACTTATAGACTTACCCTCAATCAAAATTATCCCACTGCTGTTAGTGCACTAGTGATTTCATGTAGGCAAAAAGGCATAGAAAAAAGTTTAAGAACAAAAACTACATAAAACACACATCGAACGCCAGCCTTTCCAAATCAAATTGTGCCTGTCGCCCACGCACTCTCAACTACCCAACTCAGACCCTGTCATTTCGCTGCAGCCATTGGCTGCCAGCCGACGCCATTATTTTAGCGTCACACTGCATGGCATCGAGAGTTGATAGGCGATTTGCGTTGACAGATGAGTTTTAGAATTTATGTTATGCCCATTTATTCGCATTTTTTCCTACATTTTACTATTTCCTCTCCCACCACTTACGCGTGTACTCGTGCGTATGAACTCCTGCTGCATTCTGCGCTCTTTTGCTCTACTTTGATTTTTATTCTTCGCCTGGAATTGGAATTTAAACAATTTAGCTGGCAGCACGAGAAATTCACATTAGGTTGAAAATAGTTTTCGAGCGTAGGTTCGACTGACGCACGAAGCGAAGAGGAAACAACCCTGCGGGAAAAGTGTAAATAAACCTTTTTTAATCAAAGGGATCATTTTGGAAAATGACATAATTGCTATCGAGTTGAAAGCTTTTATATAAAGTAAGTGAAGGTAAATATGTAAAATTAAATGAGTTCGCAATATGCATTAGACTTAGTAAGGAAAATTCTTTGTATAATATGACGTTAAGGCCTCAATAATTCTGCAGTAAAAATGGCCCTTTTCAAAACCGTATAAGTACTATTAGTTTGGATACTACTGGAAGAGCTATTTACTGGATATTGTCCAATAGGCATTACTGCGGTAAGGCTTAAAATATAGTCGGACGCATGACGAAATTGTCTGGAAGAAGGTGAGGGGAAATATCCACGCACTTTCTCCACTGCTCCACTGTCCGACCCTAACAAGACTGAGGCTGAAATGACTCTGTAATTTTACCTTCGGCGAATCAAAAGACATAGCCGAAACTGATATTTACCATCTTAAGCGCTTTGTCGATATGTAAGGATCTTATGATCAAGTATTTGGGAGTTTTTAGGTACCACAGCATAACGATGTTCCAAGCTGCCCAAGTGAGATCCCTTTGAGAATCGACCTCTTAACCTTTCTCCACAAGAAGCTGTTCATTTATAGGACCCTTCGATAAAGGATCACTCTATCGTAGTATATAGCTGCCATAGACACTGAATCGGAATCAAGTGCTTGTATGGAAAACCTCTTCAATTAAAAGATATCTTAATCATAGATTATTGTCCAAGGCAACGATGTTATCTCCGAAAGAATTGCTCAGATCGAGTTACTATTGCATATAGCTGCCATACAAACTGATCGATCGAAATCAAGTTCTTGTAAGGCATCTTTTGCAATTGTGAGGGAATTATAGCTTCGCTGCAACCGAAGTTAACATATCTTCTTGTCTTGTTTTTACTCATCTTTAAACCAAGAGGCACACTGAATAATTATTTAGATTCTTTTGATGTTTTCATTACTAACTTTTGGGCGTCCATTGCATGTAAACGTCTTAGGTGGTCACATAGCAAGTACGAAATTTCACGAGGCTACTCGAGCTCCTCGTCTGCAATGAGTGGTAGTTTGATTCCAAGTATGCTATTTACTAGAAGAGATTCTGTGAAGGTGTTAATGGTTTCACTATGAATGGCACTCAGTGCATGTCTGAAGTTAGTTGCGTGCGTAGTCTGTAACCAAGGAATTATTCTTTGATCCGTGAATTCTACGAAATAATCTTAATATAAACTCCTTGGAGAGAAGCGCATTGTGGTGTGCCTCATATGCAGCTTTTCGATGATAGATAGCAAGAGGCATCATATTGTTTTACAGAATGCACTCTGAAATATCTGAAGCTTCTTCGTCTGTGTTGCTTTACATCCAGCCGACCATGTTAGTGCTTTATGATTAATGACCAGCCGGTCGATTGCCTGCTAAGCCAACAACGTCTCATACATTCAGGGGAAACCAACTTGCAACTTGAGAAGTTGCAGTTCTTTACTTTGGAAATAAACGCGATCGTGGAGCCTGTAGTCGAGTGTAATAACTGAAATCTTATCGTTGTTAATAGTCAATATTTCTATGATATTGACTGCGATATTAAGATCTAGTTTGTACTTCTTCGATAATTTCGTGAATGTGGGCATTTAACCTTCAAACTGGTAACATTTAATAGTAGAACATATATTTATATATATATCGGTTTTATACCATCTCACTTTTATTCGGAGTAGGCGCTGGTTTTTGTCTAGTATGATTACTGAATCGGCCATTAAATTTATGGCAAATACTTGTATAATATCTAGAGCTTCGCTGTTATCTTACAACTTATAAAAGCAGACATTGAGTACAATAACGAATTTCATGGTTGACTAGAATCTATTGCTTTCCGAAGGAAAAAAATACCTTTGGTATAAAATCACAGCTGATGCCTACAACTCCGTTAAATCCGTTAAATTCGCTAATGGATGTTTGTTTCTTTAAAAGATATTCTCCATTAAGATCTATACATGCTTCTGAACCTTTTGTCGAAGCACTTTTGCCATTCTGATTGAGGCAAAACGTGAGATCTGAACGCAGCAGGTGTCGAAAAACGTTGATCTCTTAGTATGTTTTTTTACAAACGGCAATAAAAAGAAGTCATTCGGTTTCACATCAGTACCATACGGTGGATGTCTCACAAATCGTTGCTTTGTGTGTTGAAAAATGCAGGTATTTCAGTCGATGTATGAGCGCTCGCATTGTCGTGGAGAAGAGTCTTTGGCGGTTGGTTTTCCTGATTTCTTCAAAGACAGGTGGTAAACAAATGGTTAAGAACACTTGGAATTTACCATTCTGTGTTGTTTCAGTGGTATGGTGGCTACATATTTAGTTTTTCCGAAAAAACAGTCAACTATTTGCTTGGAAATGATTTGTGCGAGAGCTTCTTTTGTTGGATTCGGCTCGTTTTGAAACACCTATACAATCGACTGTTGTTTGCTTTCGGGCTCGTTCGTTTAGATCCTTGATTTATCATCTGTCACGTTGTCATAAACATTTTTCCAAGCACCACTATCGTTTTTTTATACTCTCGCAACAAAGTTGCTAAGGAGAGTATAATAGTTTTGTTCACATAACGGTTGTTTGTAAGTCCTAAAACTAAAAGAGTCAGATATAGGGTTATATATACCAAAGTGATCAGGGTGACGAGTAGAGTTGAAATCCGGATGTCTGTCCGTCCGTCTGTCCGTCCGTCCGTCCGTCCGTGCAAGCTGTAACTTGAGTAAAAATTGAAATATCATGACACACGTATTTCTTGGCTCCATAAGAAGGTTAGGTTCGAAGATGGGCAAAATCGGCTTACTGCCACGCCCACAAAATGGCGAAAATCGAAAACCTATAAAGTGTCATAACTAAGCCATAAATAAAGATATTAAAGTGAAATTTTGCACAAAGGATCGCATTAGGGAGGGGCATATTTGGACGCAATTTTTTTGGAAAAGTGGGCGTGGCCCCGCCCCCTACTAAGTTTTTTGTACATATCTCGAAAACTACTATAGCTATGCCAACCAAACTCTATAGAGTCGTTTCCTTCAGGCATTCCCATATACAGTTCAAAAATGGAAGAAATCGGATAATAACCACGCCCACCTCCCATACAAGGGTTATGTTGAAAATCACTAAAAGTGCGTTAACCGACTAACATAAAAAACGTCAGAAACACTAAATTTTACGGAAGAAGTGGCAGAAGGAAGCTGCATCCAGGCTTTTTTTAAAAATTGAAAATGGGTTTGGCGTCGCCCACTTATGGACCAAAAACCATATCTCAGGAACTACTAAACCGAGTTTTCTGGGAAAATAAAATTCGTTTCTCGTTATCTCATTAATTGTTCTCCTTTTTTTGACACCTAAACCCCCTTTCCGTAGACCAGGTCACATATAATATTTTCTTAACACCCTGATGACATGTACGAAATATGGGTGAAATCGGTTTACAACCACGCCTTCTTCCAATATAACGCTATTTTGAATTCCATCTGATGCCTTCTCTGTATAATATACGTAAATATAAGTACATTAGCAACCAATGATGATAGCGGAATAAAACTTTACACAAATACGGTATTTGAAAAATATGTAAATGACGGATAATGAAATTTCGATTATCACTTTATCATGCGAGAGTATAAAATGTTCGGTGACACCCGAACTTAGCCCTTCCTTACTTGTTTTTTTTTTACTTTTCTCTAGAAAAATAGACACGAGGCTGTTTTTGATCGTTTGACAAATTGTGTGGGATCCAATGCGAACAAGTTTTTTACAGTGAAATGTTTATGCTGTTTTGAATGTATGTATATACATATGCAGGTCCCACTAATGCCTACAGTTGCCTGTATCTCACAATAGGTCACATGTCGATCTTACAATATCAGCTTGTGCACAGCATCATTTGTTATCGGAACAATGACTGATTTTGAACGACCCCTACGAAATTCAGCATGGAGTGTCGTAGATCTATTGAATTCACTATACCATCGATGGACACTGGTTCCTGATAGAACTTTATCGTCAGATAATGAATTAAGTTCACCGATGCACTGTTGCTAAATTAATCCACGTCGAAATTTGTAAAAAAGAAGTTAAAAGGGACTTGGTACAAAATCTCAGCTATTGCTTATATCAGTATTAAATTTATCAATGGAGACAGTTTAATTATTGCAACTAAAATAAACACTCACGTGAAGTATGGAGAAAACCACTTACACCCATTTAGCCACATTTTTCACATACATAATTTATATACATACATATGCACATAAGAGTTCATGCAAATTTTGTTCTACATAGTTCCACCGAAAGCAGAAAGTTGACGAAAATTTATGCCAAAATGATATACAAAGATAAAGTAAGCATATAATAAAAGAAAAACCCTCTGCACACGTGTCGGATCTGAGCGCATATGAAGCCAATGAGATAGTTCAGCGTGCAATAGTCACATGTGTACACTTTGTAGCCGTGTATATGTGCTCTCACTATAATTTTTGAGTACCAGATTTCGCAGACTCCAGCTGCAACTGACTAAGTTGGTCTTATGTCTCGTTTTTTGCAACAACCTTAAGCTTTTTGTTGCTGCCTCTAGACTACTCTAGAGTACCGTGCTGCGCCACCGAAGTGTGTGTGTTGTTTTTTGCCACCTCATTGCTGTCAACCGCATGCCACATGCCACATGCCACACACCTGCATTGTCAATTATGCTCGAGCTTCCTTGCCGCTGCACTCTTCCAGCGTGACTTTACCAGCTACTGCTGCTCGGCACATACTACTCGCATATCCTGTCATGGTTTGTATAAATTACACACACACACACATTTACCCACCTTGCCACCTGCCGCTTTTTGTGTGCCCATTCACCCCCTCTTCTGGCTGGAAACTCTAAAATTTTCCAACGGAGTTTTCAATGAATTTTTCATGGCTCTAAAAATAATAAAATAAGTAGCGCCGATTCCGGAACACCTGTATGGGATTAAAGTTTTACGACAAAAGGGGCAATTGAGTGCAAAATGGTGGAGGCGACAAAAACAAAAGCGTGTATAAAATGAAATAAAAACACGGCGCAGCGAAAGCAGATAAGTAGGATAAGGTACAATGCTAAATAGTTTCGCGTTAAGCTGAGTGCGTCTGCTGAGCACTCATGCCACTCCCACTCCTCTTTTTCTAGCACTAAATTTGCAATGCTCTCATTTGTATTTAAATTCCTTGCTCTTTCTGAGTTTTCGCTTTAAAAGCGTTCACTTATTTATTTCTCCAGCTGTTTTGCACGACGAGCTAACATGTGTTTAATCAGCTGGTTATGTTTTATTCAAAGCGCAGGCCGGAAGTACACATGTAGTTTCCAGAGACTAAAAGTAGTTTGTGCGGTGTTTTAAGTCAATATACTATCCAGCTGTCAGCTCTCAGGCTTTGCTGATTCTCTTTTGAATTTAATGTGTGTATTTTTAACAAAGACAGTAAAAAATGTATTTTATGTTTTATTAGGAGTGAAAGTAGTAGGAAAAGACGGTATGTATTCTATTGCTGCCAATAATGTTCAATGACGTATTCTTCTGCTGGAGGACGCCTGAAAAAGCTGCAGTTGCTAAGAAGCTTCAACAGGTCCAAAGAGCGGTTCTCATATGCAGCTCTGGTGCACTGCGGACTTCATCAACATTTGCAAGTGCTGCCAGGTACGCTCTATGTCTCAGAGAAGCTGGGTATATGAACCGAAACCCAGAAAACTTGGATCACTGCGTCTGTGGCATCTTTTGTCTGCTCACATATCGATGAGCGATATGCGAATGGAGAGAAGTCGGAAAGTTCGCATTCACTCCGAGCCCCGCTCACATTTAAAGTGAAATCGATTCGAATCCTCATTGGCATCTCGCGTTCCAGCCTTGGACCAAGACCCTCGTGTGCGATAAGAAGGAGCTGGGCGACGATCCGCTCCATTGCGACTGTAAGATCTTTTGACATAGGGTAGAACGTACAAGATCTTCTGAATCATTTGCCTTTAGCGGAGTTCATCTTGTCGCAATGGTAGGTGTTCTGACTGAAAATTGTTCAATAAGCTTTGACGAGGAGAGTTTAAGAATTTCGACGGATGCAAGTTGTCAAAGTGTATGGATGAGGGTGAGGTCGAAAAGTCGCCTTGTCGGTTTGTAAACATCTTTTGATCTGTTCATAGGCATTTTGATTAACACAAAACCGACATTCTAAGCTGTCGAAGTGAGATCCTGGTTAGAAGCGACATCTCAACTTGAAATTTCGTTATTTCGTTAATTTCTCATAACGTTTCTTTGAACCTTTTTAGCAACAGTTTTCCGCTACAAGGTAGTCACATATTTTTCACTGCTGTGGTGTCACTTATATGCGGAAATAGAGGACGAGATATTGTTAGACTTCAAGACTGAATGTCTCAGAGCCGTAGGTTGACGGTGTTCGATGTTATTTTGTGGCGTTCCGTAAAGGTTCAGTTGTACGAAGAAGCTTTAAGGCCTTCAAAAGCACGAGGGAATATTAGAGAAAGTATTCATAAGAAATACCAGTTATATACCAAAACAAAAGGAATTCAAAACACTTATATATTATACAGTAGAACACAGTATCATGATTATTTTAATTTTAGCAAAAATATGCCAACCACTTTTAACCACGTTATTAGCTCTCAAGTATAAATCTTTGCAACAATTTCAGGCGCAGTGATTTAAGTAGCTCTGTTGTGTTGTCGCTTCATCAGCACCTTGACTGTTATGTCGCCACACTTGCTGTTGTCTTATACACAGACATCTAGTGGTACTGCTCCGACGGTTACTTGCCTTTGGTTTCAGTTTTACTTCAGCCAGATGACAAATCACTTTGGGGCATGCAACAAAGGCAGCAGCGTTGGTAGGTGCATTTGCTAGGTGTCCTTTCTTTCTTATACATACCCCCACAAAATGTCACAATTTATACACTCACACACGAGATCTGGTATCTGCATGTTTGTTGGTAGGTTACCGAGAATGGTAGAGTTCGTCTTCCTTTGCAGGTATTTAGCTCTGCAGTAAAGCTTTAAATACTCGTAGCTGCCACAAGACAACCTGATGGTTGCAGAGCTTGTTGTGGCACTGTATATCAAAGCCAAATACCTTCAAGTCCAATCAAACGTGTGAACGGAGTGTATGTGGATTAAAGATAATTGGAAGTTTTGTGCATCACGAGGAAGCAAAGTAGCTTAAGGCAAGTACCAAGGAAAAAAACAGTGTACGTCACTTTACAAAAATACGTTCTCAATTCTGTTGCAACTATTTTCATCCTTTGGTTGGATCGTAATAGTGATTTTGTTTCACATATTTGATTCTCTCTTCATATTAAGCATTCTGCCACTGAATTGCTGTCGAATGAAGTATAGAGTCAAGAAATTACTTTCTAATTATATTCATACGAAGTACGTCAAACATCGCTGGCTTGGCATAGACTTGACGTAGCCGGACAGGAAATAGTCTAACGGTGTCACATCGCACGACCGAGGCGGCCAATTGACTGAGCCATTCCGTGAAAAAAAAAAAACGTTCACCAAACTTGTGTTTTAGTAAATCGATTGTGACATTCACTGTGTGACTTGTGGTGCCGTCTTGTTAGAACTATGTACATATTGTCCAAATCCATATCATTCAATTCGGGCTAAAAATATTCGGTTATCATTGAGAGGTAGCGATTTCCATTCGAAATAACGTGATGGTCTTGATCATCACGGACGAAGTACGGCCCAATGACGCCGCCGGCCCATAAACCGCACCAATCCTTAATTTTTTCGGGATGCAATGATGACTCATGGCATACATGAGGCTTGTAGCCCGACCAGTAACGCATATTTTGCTTATTGACAAAGCCATTCAGCCAGAAATGAGCCTATCGCTGAAGATGATTTTTCGATAAAAATCCGGATCATTTTCAAGTTGTTGCTCAGCCCAATTCACGAACATACAACGTTTCTGGTGGTCAAGCGAATTCAGTTCTTATGTCAATTTGATCTTGTAATGATGTCTTTCCATAATAAAATGGGCAAATCTACTAAAGAGAAATGTCAAAAGAGCGGGAAAAAGTCGTTTGCTGTCCTTATCGGTCTACTTTTGTAGCGTCCTTATTGAAAACCCCTATATATTATTCAGTTTTACTTAAAATAGTAAAAATATTTAACATAAATGAATGTGAGATCAATGTTATCGAAAGGGAAGATTTAATGGATGATAATTTTGATCTCCTACATTTTTGATTATTAATCAGTAGTTGGATCGCAAGTACGATACCGTAGATCTTGTTTTTCATATACTGCGCAAATCTTAATGTATCTTACGTGGTCTCATATATGTATGTACGTTATCAATTGTAATATTTTTCGCTTGAGCTCGTTAGTAGCAATTGGCCATATAAGACCACTTATGGACATATTTTGTGCCAGAGGGTATACACCATTTGTATCGACTTTTCAGCTTTAACGAGAATGTTACGTTTGGTGAGCCACGATTATAGAACGGCTAGTCGCTTTGCAGTTTCCTGGAGGCGGCAGTACTCGACGCCAGCAGTGCAGTGTCAGCAGCATAGGTAAACGTAATTGTGGAATCAGAGTTAATCATTGGAAAGTCGGTTGTGTAGAGAATGTAGAGCTGCCTTAACGTACACCGGGGGGAAACCTCTGGTAAAAAGTTCAATTATGCAAGTATGTATTCAGCAGCAGCCAGCAGGTAGTAGGGCATGGACAGTTTTACAATTTGCATGGGCATCACTTACAATATGACTCTGTTAATTGCTTAATTGTGCCATTTTGCTAAAACCAAGATGGTGATCTGTGATAGGTTGCTTCTTCTTCAGCAAAGTAAAGAGTCTGCGCAAGAATATTATTTCAAATATTCGCGAAATAATTTCAGGTGGATAATAATTTTTGAATATCGCTTATCATCGCTTGTAGTATTACTATATCATTCCAGCCGTGGATATCCGTCCTTCTTGTCGGATGCCATCTGATACTTAAACTTGTATGCATTTTGTGTGTTGTGATCGTGTGGATCTCTTCGAACTTGATTTACAGAGAACATTTTCTCTGGGAACTCCTTAGAATTATAACCGTAAACGTTTGTTAAATAGCAGCTTTATTTACTCTAATGAAATAAACGATAGCAAATGGTTATTGGTATAAAAGTTACACCGAACGTACCAAAAGTTTAACAGACATAAATGAAATTTTGCTCATTTGAAGCAACTCCTAAGTCATAACCTACGGACTACTACAGCACATAGTTGCCATACAAACTGATCGGTCAAATTGAGGTCTTTGTAAGGAAAGCTGTGAAGAGGTAGGAGAGGAAGTTTGGATGGCCAAAATTAACGTTTTTGTTTGGTTGCTTCCTGAACTATTCGCTGAGCCTCATAATTACGGCTGCCAAATATCGCTCGTGTCCACTCTTTCCATTTTTATTGCCATCGCTTTATTCACCTCAATCTTACGTAGTATGAGCACAAGCGCTTAATGAAAACGCTTGCACTTAATTGATTTTTTTTACTGCTTATCGATTTTACTGCCACACACAATCACATTAAGGATTTCACCAAAGCATAAAAAAATGTTTAGTTGTAATTTTTGTAGTTTTTGTTGGTGTACGCAGTTCGTCAAGTGGAACCGAGCCAACTATGGTCTAAGCATGGCATTTAAATGGTTTCAAAATTGCAGCTCCTGCTGCATCATTAAATCCCTGGCAAGTCTGCATTCACGCACACATCCACACAACTGCCAACTATTTGCAACTATGCGCGCGTAGGTAAGTGTGTGCGTGTGTGAGCGCGCATTAGTTAATTGTGCTTGCATGTGTGGTGCTCGTGCTTGTGAAGGTTGGAGGCCGGCGTGTGCTTGCGTTTGTGTATGCTTGTGATTTCGTATGTGTTTGGGTGCAGTATTTCTATATGTGTGTGTGTGTGTGATTGTGTATCCTTGCTGGCACCGTTTGCTTTGGCATTTTACAAAGCAGCACAGCAATCACGTTCAAAAGTAGCCCGGAGGGTGGCAAACAAACTCGAAGAGCATTCACGGTCGCACGAATCAGCAAGGTGAGTACGAAGATGCAGCGTGTTTCGGGGGCGGGACGGTGGCAACAGTGAGCGACACGTGGCAGTGTCAGTGCAGCAGTTGCCCGCCAGCCAGCCAGTCAGCTAGCCAGCATGCCAACCACTCAGCAAGCTTTCTTGCCAGGATAATTTATCACTCGTGCTGGCAGCCAAGGCAGATAATCAACCTGTGCTACTGCCGCTGCCACTGCCACCGCCTGCTGCTTGCTGCCTCTTTCCTCTCTTCTCTTCAATCCTCGAACCGCTCGCTGCCACTGTGCAGCTGAAGCCACAGCTTGTGTGTGCCAACTTTGCGACACGGCATCGTGACGCAGCGGCGGACATTTCGGGTGTCAGCAGCCACACCTGGATGTCTGTTTATGCCCGCTGGTGCAGCCTGTGCTTGCACATGTGTGTGTGGGTGTGTGTTGCTTATTTTCGGCTGTGTTGTGGTCTGAATTTTACTAAGCGCTGTAAATACGCCGCTCTCCTCAACGGCAGCTTTTCGCCTTTAGCTGGCCACCGTGTGACCATATACCACTATTTTTGGTGAAAGTTGATAAAAATCAGCCAACTAACTACCGCAACGACGGCAAGGTGAAACATGGCTGCCACTTTGGCTGGGCTAGCCGGCTTAGCTTGGCGGAAGAGCAATGTTGCATACTCATATTAGCATTGCCGGGCAAACGCGCCGGCTTCATTCGAGCAAATTTGGTAACCTGTGTGTTTAGTGTTCATTATTATTTGATGAAATCGTAGCGGCGTAGTCTACAGTAGTCTCACCAATGAGTTTCATCAAATTGGTAGTCACTTGCGGTTTAATAGTCTTTGCTTGGTAGTTGCCAAAAGGTGGACTTTTTGTTTTGCTCACAGTGTTTTGCCTGGCTTCGCACTGATTGCGAAATTCCCTTGATTGTCTGCGAAGTGTTTTATTATGGCAAGTGCTTTGAAAGCCCATTCGGCTGACAAGTGCATTCGTTAAACTGGCACTTCATGAGCATATGGGTAAAGATATGAGGGCGGCTTGGCCTAAGTAGCTATTTGAAGACCGTTTATTTTACGGTTAAAGAAGCTTAAGCTCGAATGATAAATAAATCCGTGCCAATTTGAAAAGTTTTCTTACAGGGACTTGATTTTGACAGCGATATGTTGTAAGGATCCGATATCGGCGCTTCCTACAAATAAACAGTTTCTTGAAAAAAAAAAGTATACACGCAAAATTTTGGAGCAATATCTCAAAAACTGTGGGTTTAGCGTACACTGACGGGCGAACCTGGCTAAATCCGCTCAGTTTTATAGTGTCCGACGTTTTCTTAGGTCTTAAAAAGAACGTGACAACCCAGTTCAGGTTATAAAAAGTACTTAAATAATATCTGATTGAGAGGTTCTCGAAGTCCTTGGAGTTTGACCAACGAAATTTGAATTTTTATAATTTCGGAATCTAACTGAGGTTGTCAAGAAGGACATATTCGATATAATAAATGTCTAACATTCTTAATTTTGTGCTGCCAAGACCGATCTACTTCATTTACGTACAACAAGTCACTAAAAAGCCAGACCCTCCAATACATGCAGTATGTGTAGCTGGCGCGTATCTCACCTTCCCCGGAATAGTTAACTTCAATTAATTAGTTTTCGCTTCCTTCCAGTGGTGATCGTAACCTACAATCAAGTCTAAGAATTTTATCATAGGTTAGGTTAGTTTATGAAAATTATTCGCTAATTTTCGCGAGGCCAGAGTTAGGCATCCTTTGTGATGCCCAGAACTTCTAGGTATGGATCAAAAAGATCATCGCATATCGGCAAAGCAGCAGACCCTTCCACGAAACTATGTGGTTAATTTCAGCCAATTCCCCGGGTTCATAGAAGGTATGGCAATCAAGAAGCTTCAACCTTAGTCTAGGCTGTACTCGACAGTTGGGGAGAAAGTGTACCTGTCATTTAGACCAGTTGCATTCTTCAAAATAATTAGCCTCATCGGATGGATGACAATGGGACAGTTTCCAGTTGGGAAACCTATCATGTTAAGAGTTAATAGTTCAATGTATCTTGCACACTCTAGTCTGGGCTAGAAGTTTTTCGCTACCCCTCAAGTGCTGGCCAATGCTTGCTAAAATCGAGCGCGGCTTGTTACTATTGCTAGTGAGGTCATGCACTCCTTGACTATATTTAGAGCGCTCAAATATCTCATAGCTCTCAGCTAAATGAAGGCCTGTATAGCAGAGCCTCTATCGGACTGTATACATATCTCCTTAAAGGAAGCCGCATTTCGATTAAATACTATTGCTGGTATTTTGTTGGCACTTTTGCTTGAAATACATTATATTGGTTTAGCTGTGTGAAACAAGAGTTTATTGAGAACATCAGACAGAAGAGTTCCCCCCCAAACTTCCCCGGATCTTCAATCGATACGTGAAAAATCACCATCATCATCATCATCAATCACTTCTTCAGCAATTCCCTCTCCCACCACAAAATTCACAACTCTTTCGTGTATACCGATTCCACTCATTTCCCCTGATTTACCGAAAGTATGACCTTAATAGACCTAAATAAAACGAAAGCTGTGGATACGCGGAGTAAGTGTTGATAAGAATTGGCGTCAGTCAAAATTTTAGCCTCATTGTATAGGATATATTCCTGTAGCAGAGTGTCCGGCTAATTCTTATAACTAAGACAATAAAAAACTTGGTAAGGACAAGTAGTGTAATAAATCTCTTTGGTACGTATTGAAGAATTTCGTAGCCGCCCAAGTGTTAGTGTTGACTAGCGCTCCACGAAATCATGCGAGGTTCGATCGTTCAGTGCAAGACCGCAACGGAGCTTCGACTCTTTAATAGTAAGTAAGTAAGTAATAGTAACCCAGAGAGTGCTCTTTCGTGCTTCAAGTATCCATTGAAGACTAACTCAAGTAGTTTGAAGCAACTGATGTTTATTATTCAAAGAGATAGTTTGTATTCTGACGAACCTGATGAGAGCCGTATGAAGTGTGATATTTTTGTTTTCTCTTAAATTCGTTTCTTCCTTTTAATGTTACCTTCAATCCATGTTTTCATTCAATTATATGAATTGGAACCGAAATGGGAAAAACTTTTGGATTAAAATTGTTATGCCCTGTGATTACTTCTTGAATTTCTGCTACTTTTAGAGAAAGTTCGGCGAATTTGATACCGGTCAGGGCCACTGAAAAGGTGAAAAAATCGAAACTGCTTAAAATTATAATGCGGAACTTTTTGGTGTTGAAAAAGTTCTCTTCTACTTCTCAATTTAATATTCAGGCACTTCTCCAACTGTGTTTGCTAACTTTACAAGAATTCTAAAAAAGTAAAGTTTTACCTCCTTGTCTATTTAAGGCTAACTAAATTGGACATTGGAGAGCATAAAAAAGCCTTCAAGCTGCCGCATAGCAAATACTATCTTAAATACGTGTGACTGGCCTTCGGGTAATCCTAAAAGCTTGACTTTCAAACTTCTAAGCAACTCAAAGCCTAAATGTCTACAATTTACCAAAGCGCTAAGAGAAAAAACGGCATACAGACAAACAAAAAAACTGGGCACACACAACCAGATGCAGATCGAATTGCATAATCTAACGGTCGATTTGGCTTTTTTCCACATCAACGCCGGCCAGTTGGCATACCCAAGGGTGCTGCTGTCATTTCAATTACAACACTACTTGCTAGCCAACGCAGCAGCACCTGGACCGGCTGGTCACCTGGCAATTTCCTGCAAAACTTGTGCAACAAACCACAAATTTAAACAGTTGAGCAACCAGCGGCGCTCTGCGTCGACTATGCGAGTGAGTTGCAAGTTGCCCGCCGTCGGCGTTCTAACACATTGTCAGTGGGAATATTACAAGTCTGTATGCATGGATGTATGTCGGCATGTTTTTTAGAGCAAACCGAAAGCCCAGAGGTCATACCGAGATTGTTGCTCGAATGTTTTATATGTTTTGTGTGTTTTTGTCTTTTGCACAAAATGTTGCAAGTTATTTGTTTGTTGTCGACCTGCAATGATATGGCAATCGAAACGGAGTCGGGCTTGTGAGTGTGCGCGTTGAAAGGGGAGAACGTGTATAAACCAGCTATCCATATATTATAAACCATTGTAAGTCGTCTTAGGTTGTTTTCCGAAAAATACTTTTATCTTAAACTCTGACACACACACACACACACATACACAGTTACTTACACATGCGTGTAGTTAAAAAGTTTATTTGTCCTATGTGGCTTACAACGTTTAGACATCCATTAAGCCTGCGGCTGTGTGTGTGGTTAGACCGAAAGTAAAGCGAAATAACGGAAAGTATGAAAGTTGGCTGGCACCTTCGCTTTTGCTCTCCGATTGCTGCTGCTCTGAACTCAAGTTTTTCACCGCACATTCCAACAGCGCCAAGTGGTAAACATGTTTCGACAATTACTGCCTAAAGTCTACGCAGAAGAAGAAGAAGCAGAAATTGCATAGAATTCGTGCAACTAGTCTATTGTTTCAACATTGCTTTCTTCAAAGTTAAAAATTGATTTGTCCTTTTGCGTGGCTAATAATGGCTCGCCATGCCCTTTAGTTCCGGAGGTTGTTAGTTGCAGTTTGGTGTCTGTAATTTGTATCTGACATTTCATGGCAACAGCGGCGGGTTGTAAACATCATGCAAGAAAATTAACGAGGTCCTCAGTTCTCAAAAGACTCACATTTGTTGTGTTCTTGTAGATTCCAAAGTAGTCTTCGTAGAGTTCAACATTGAAATGTCATTTTAGACGACAAATTGTCACTCTTTTCAGTCATTGGTTCGAGCTTAAGCGTTATTTCGATATTGCAAGTTTTAAAATATATACGATGTGAAAGCTTTCACGTCTCGTAGGGCTTTTAAAATACCAAAAAAGTTGACAAGAGCGCTAGTCGTTCTTCCTTTTCGCTGTTTGGCGCCAATTGGAGATTCCAAGTGTAGCCAGGTCCTTCTACACCTGGTTCTTCCAATGGAGTGAAGGTCTTCCTCTTCTTATGCTTCCCCCGGCAGATACTGCGTCGAATACTCTCAGAGCTAGACATGACCTAGTCAGCGTAGCTGCTGTCTCTTAATTCGCTAAACTATGTTAATGTCGTCGTATATCTCAGACAGCTCATCGTTCCATCGACTGCGGTATTCGCCGTTGCCAATGCGCAAAGGACCATAAATTTACCGTAGAACCTTTCTCTTGAAAGGTCGTAATGCCGACTCGTTAGATGTTGTCATCGTCCATGTCTTTGCACCTCATAGCAGGACGGAAGTAATGAATGACTTGCAGAATTCGGTCTCTGTTCGTCGAAAGTGGACTTTGCTGCTCAATTGGCCACTCAGTCCGAAATAGCACCTGTTGGCATGAGTTATTCTTCGTTCGATTTTGAGGTTCGAAGTTATGACTGTCACACGTGGGAGCCAAGTGCGATGGCTGTTTGTTTGATGAGAGCAGATATTTCGTCTTGCCCTCGTTCACTACTAGTCTCATTTGGTTTCCTTCCTTAACCAGTCTGCAGAATTCAGGTCGAATTTAATTCTCTAGGTGTAGATTGAAAAAGTGTCTCGATAGGTAGTTGCCTTGTCCAGAGTTTGACATCGACCGGCTCGGAGAGATCGTTCTCGATCTTGACGGAGCTTTTGCTATTGCTCAACGTTAGTTTACATAGCAGTATTAGTTTTGGGATACTAAATTCAGACATAGCGGCTTAAAAGCAGCTCCTTTTCGTGCTGTCAAAAGCAGCTTTGAAATCGACGAAAAGGTGGGGTGTGTCGATCCCTTTTTCACGGGTCTTTTCCAAGATTATGCGCACACTGAATATCCGATCAGTTGTTGCTTTGCCTGGCCTGAAGCCACACTGATACGGTTCAATCAGTTTGTTGGCGGTGGGCTTTAATCTTCCACACATCATCTCTTATATAACCTCTCGATATAACCTTATTCTACCGTAGTTGGGGTCTCTTCGTTTGTGGATTGATCTATAATGTTCGGGAGCTAGGGAACCCCTATGGTATCATTAAAAGTATCGAAATTTATTTACCTAATGCCCTAATGAAGCCTTAATCAGTATTTATGTGTCAATCTCGACTATTTCTTTCATGTTCTCCGAAAAGTAAACCTTGTGCAAAGCGCTTTAAAGGCGGTTTTTGATCATCGGCGAAAGAGAAAAGGCTTTAGGGGAACCTGACATGTTCAGGTTAGGAGTTAACTGCCCTTCTGCTAGAACAAATGTGTTACCAACAGTCTTCTGTCTTGTAACAAGCTATTCGCTATATAATCATTTAAGATATATAGTAAAAGATGAAGAAGAATGTTTTTGTGGAACAGGGTTTCGTTCTCCCTTTGGATCCCGCCACATAAAAAACATGACGAGCACTAAAAATTAATTACTTTATTTTATTTTTTGGCGTACATCTGAATTGATAGAGTTCTTAAAAGAAATTGGTTAATACCCTTTGAGAACATAGACCAATCCCACTGATACTAAAGATGCATTCTGAAGGCAATATGGAAGTAAAATTTTTCCATCTGGTCTGTAGTTTATCTGGTACTGAGACCAAGTAACAGAATTTCAATCTGATTTAATAATTTTGTTGAACGAAAGGTTCTGTCCCCACACACTCTCACCACCACCGAACTAAAATAAGATTCTTCAACAAGAGTCGAAAGATAATAACGTTTTTTCCTTCGAATGCTTCGAACTCATTTGAGAACGTTCCTTACGACATCATTATATAAAAACAATATTTGGGGACTCTGAAGCCCAGTTGTAACTTTAAAGTTTAGTATTTTAAAAGTGGAAGTAGTGTTGAAGGCATTGTAAGTCCGAATATCAGCAAATATGTTTTGACGATGCAATTTTTTGGCAATGGACTTCATCGGATTCAAGCTATATATGACACAGAGGTCAAACCTGGTCCTCTAGTAAGAGATTTTTTTAATTTCTTGAAACAAAAACATGACTGGTTAGTCGATGCCTGGTTTGTGAAGAGATTTGACGCTGTTTTTCTGGGTGCATTGTAATTCTCGCTCAGAAATATGTTTCTGAGGAGTTTAAAACAATTTTTATAACTGGATTCTATACTTACTTTAGTATTGCTCATTATTTCTGGGCACTAATAAGTCCAAGGCATACTAGCTCTTAGTTGGTAGTTGTTGTTTTAGTTCAAACTTGCACTTGAAATTTGATATACGCATGAACACACCCAAATGACCTGCCAGAAAGTTCCGAAAACGCATTCTGCTGAAGGTTCTTTTGAAGTTTCTGTCACTGCTGCGCCTTTGCAACTTTTTTCCATTTTCCAGAGTAAATAACTTTTTTGCCTTTCAGTTTATATAAATATATGTATGTATATTGCATATAGAGCGATGCGGTATTTTATTCTGATAATTACATACTTACACATACCCACACACCCATACATTCTCTACTCTGCCATATCCACAGCTGCATATACGCTGCTAAGCATACTCGAGCCTCGTTTTTTTATGGAAAATTCGCCTAACCATTTTATATATTTATTTATGTATATACATATATATATATATATATTTACATATGTGCCAGCTGTCTATCTGCTTTAAAGTTTAGCATAAACTTAATTTCCATGACTTCCTTCTCGTCACACTATCCAACTGTGCTCTCGCAGTCGTCGCAAGAAAGTTAAAAACTGTTTTGAGCACACACACACACGTACCAGCCACACATATATACAGACGTTTATAGCCATGGTGATAGCGCTTGCTTTGACTTTTCTTGCGTTCCTTGCTTAAGTGCAAACCGCTTGAATAATTTATTTTGTCTTTGCGGCCAAAAGCTGTCGAAGTGTCGCCGGCAAGTTGGCGGCAAAGCTAAAGTGACAGAAAAGCATAAAAATCTGTGAAAATTTCGTGCATATTGGGTTGTCGAAAATGTTCCGTAAGGAATTTAGGTAAATAATTTTTTTTTTATAAAAACACGTAATTGACACTTTGATTGACTGTTTATTATGAATTTGCGGATTAATGACAGATTTTACATTTTTCCACGGTGGTATAATTGTACATATATTTTTGGCAGCTTAAGAAGAGAAAAGAGGAGAGAAGATTTGGGAATTACTTTGGTTCTACCGAGCGAAAAAGTCAAATCTTAAAGAAAAACGAATTGTGTTTTCAAAACTAAAGCCTATGTCTAAAATAACTAAAGGTTATGAAGAATTCATTTATGCTCTTGAATAGGTATAGCTTCGATTGCGCGTGTTCTGCAGAACTATCGAATGCTGTTCTCTTAAAAACCATCGTTTCTTAAAAACCCTTTGACAGAATTATGTTGATCGACAGATTGTTTATGGCCTTTTAGTTTGGATATTGGTTAGACTGTTTCGTTCTTTCGTTTGATTTTGGGCTTTGGATCGGAAACGACGAACTTCTTCATACTTCTAGAGAATTTTTCTTTGAAATAACACCTTCGAGAGATTTGCAATCTTTTTAATTTTTTAAAACACAAGGGATCGAATGTACTGTATGATAGCTTTTACAAGTTGTCATTTTAAATCTACGTTTCTTAAGCCTCACCAGACTATGACTCTAATAGCCTTGACAGACGGCAGCGTTAATCCGGATTAACTACGCACTTAATCAGATCCAAATTTGTAGGTTACTGATGGCAGCTATGCGTGTTTGAAACTCTCATAAACAGCTCATTGTCCTTTTTATAATATTTTCAATGAAAATTGATAGAAGATAAACATTACGGTTGTTAGCCGACCAATTTTTACCAAACCATTTTTTATTACAAAAACATATCAACACATTATTTTTAAAACTGCATCATAACATAGAAGTTTTATTGATATTATATTGAGAATTTGATATTCAGCTGTCAGATGAAAATTGGCCATTTTTAACAATGTTGCCAACGAAAATCTCACAAACTCCCTAAAATTTTCGGGATTCAGCAACGGAGTTAGTAATAGTAGTAACTCCTGAATTAATCCCGAAAAATGCAATTAATCTGGTTTAACGCTGCCGTCTGTCAATGTTATAAGCAATGTTTGAACTAATAAAACTGATAAATAATACACAGTTGCAAACACTGGGGCTACTTAGAAAAACTGATACTGAGCTCTGCTGGCATGTTGATTAAAGCGTTCTTTTGATTTGATGTCCGACAATCGAAAGTCTTAAGTAACCTTTTAATGAAGGAGCATAGTAATTCGCTGTTAGCTTTTTAGAATTTCTGTTATTAAACATTGAGTTTAATGAAAATATGAATTTATGAAAAAATGAGTTAAAAAAGACGAGTTTATGACAAAAGGGGTTTAAGAAAATACGAGTTTATGAAAACAAATATTTTAAGGGTTTAAGAAAATACGAGTTTAAGGAAAAGGCCTAAAAAAATACGGGGCTTAAGAAAATACGAGTTTATGAAAATCAATATTTTAAGGGTTTAAGAAAAAACGAATTTATGAAAATAAAGGGTTAAAGAAAAAATGAGTTTACGACAATAAGGAGTTTAGAAAAAAGGGGTTTAAGAAAATATAAGTTTATGAAAATAAATATTTTAAGGGTTTAAGAAAATAAGAGGCTTAAGAAAAAACGACTTTATGAAAATAAAGGCCCTAAAAACATACGAGCTTTTAAAAATAAGGATTTTAAAAATAAATGGTATTAGTAAGTGAGTATGGTAATTATGAGTTTAAGAAAACTCGAGTTAAATACAGAGTTTAAGGCAATATGGGCTTAAGAAGTAAAAAGTGTTTAAAAATATACGAGTATATGAAAATACGAGTTTATTAAAATTTGACTTGAGGAAAACACGATTTTATGAAATCACAAAGTTTATGAAAATATCAGTTTAATAAAATACTAAAAAAGTAGGAAGTAGTTTATGAAAATTTGTTTATGGTAATATGAGTTTATGCAATAAGAGTTTAAGAAATTATGATTTTAGAAAATATGAGCTTAAGAAATTTATGAGCTGAAGAAAAGATAAGTTAATCTAATATGAGTTAAACTCATATCATATCAAGGTTCAGGTGTAAGACAATAAGCCTCTATGAAAATTAAACTTTAAAGAAAATTGGATTTTAAGAAAATAGCGTTTGTTTAAGAAAATACGGATTTAAAAATTGCGAATTTAAAGAAAACACGCGTTTAAGAAAATAAGATTTTTCAAAAATAAGAGTTTATGAAAAAAGGTTCTACGAAAAAGAGTTTCAGAAAGTACAAGTTAATTAAAAAATAATGTAAAGAAAACTCGAGTTTAAGAAGATATGAGTTTAAGAAAATACAGGTTTAGAAAATTGGTTGAAAAAAAATCACTTTAAGAAAACAGGGGTTTATGATAATACCAAAATACCAGTTCAAGAAAATATGAGTTTATGGAAAAAGGGTTTAATGAAATACGAGTTAAAGAAAAGTCGAGCTTAAAAAGATATATATATGTATATATATATGTAGGTAAAATCTGTTACTAACTCCAAGAATGTGCAACATTTTCATAGATCTTGTTGACCTGTGGATTTAGAACTCGCATGGTCATATAACTCTTCAAGTTGACGACCGCCGCCGCAAGCCGCTGACTGCATCGCACCTCACGCCACTTTATTCCGTTTGAATGCCGCGCATGTTGCCGCAACATGTTGAAATTTAATATCAGCTCACGCGTCAATGCTGCAAGAAACTATGCACATGCCACATACATACACACATACATATGTATATGTCTCAAATATATGCGATATTAGTAACGCTGACACGTTGCACTATATTTCTTCCAACATTGTCGGCAGCTCATAAAGCGAAGATTTCGCAATATTTCGCTATCGACGCATCAATGATTCCAGTGCAGTGGCAAGTTTCGTAAGACAAAAGCAACAAAAACGTTCGGAGCAAATTCTTTTTATGCGATAAATATATAGAGGAAGAAACGCATGCACGTCCGATATATGATTCTGCGCGCGCGTGTGTGTGTTTGTGTGTCAGCTAGCCTGTTTTTCCGGTTGGCGTTCTTTCGATTTTTCTTGCAACTATTATACGAAATTTATTGCATTGCCAGCAAAACTGTCACTTCAGACGCTTCGGCATTTGGCGCTTTGAAATAATACTTTGTGGCGTTTGGTAATTGCCATGCCTCAATAATTTCAGTTACTTTGTAGGCGATTTTTTGTTCACTTAACTGCGCAGATCAAATGGAAAGGCAGATATTAGTGCAAAAATAAAAAAAATAATAAAAAAAATAATAAAAAAGTTTATATAACATAAAGTAATATCGAGCAGACGGAGATAAAGCATCGAGGTTTTATATTAATTCCTTTACACTCGTCTTTTTTCTTAAAGCATATAATAGATTTCTTCGGGAAAAGTTATTACGAGTACAATACCAAAATATTTAATATCTTTCTTTCTTTCTTTTTTTTTTAGGTAAGTACGAGCCTCCAATTATGTGCTTTACTTTGGTAAGTCTATCAATATGTTTTTGACGCAATGGTTTTATTGGCTTTAGTCTAGGCCATCTCTCGAATTTCAAGTCACCTACTAAATTTAATTACTTACGCATAGACTCAGTTTGGCTAAGCTAAACTCATGTCATCGTAACCAGTTAGAACCAATTTTCCAACAATCTCTTTCATAGTTGCACAAATTTAAAGTTTTTAATAGTAGGATTATATAAAGTTAGGTTAGGTTAGGTCGTAGAGTTGATCCAAAGTCAATGATCTCATGAAATTCGTTCTTTTCCTTACCAAAAAACTGCTTAAAGATAGATCATCAGATCCTCATCGATTAATCTCCCAGCAGTGTAATTAATTCCAGGTACCTTCTGGGCGCTATTGAGACGATGGCATCACTGTTCGGCTATATAGCTCCAAAGGTCTCAAACGTCTACAAGTTGAAAAGTGCTCATGAGTTTCCTGGTCAATGTCTCAAAATTTACATTTTTCACAAGAGGCTATACACACGTCTTGTACCTGCAATGCGCAGTGTAAACTGCAACTGGACCCCGTAATTTTCCTTAGCGAGGTTGTAACTCCTCATTATCATCTTCGCCAGTGAATATCAACCTATACCTTGTCCTGCCTTCGCCCACCTCCTTAGGGAACAGCTTCTTTACTAAGATACACAGTTCTGGGCGCAGAGTTCTAGCTCCCATCATCCTAGAAGAGGCAACAAAGCTCTTGCAATAGTCTTGTGCACCTAACGGTTGTTTATATAACCCAAAACTAATCGACCATTGCCACGCTTACACAACACCATTAAGTGAAAAAAACTGTAATTTGACTAAGGGGGTCGCAGTAACAAGGGTCATTTGTGGACTAAAAGCTTTTTAAAAGTCCTTTAATTGGTTTAATGTAATATCTTCTAAACCACTTAGGCTACACTAACCAGATAAGCTTGTGACAAATCTCATAAATTCGCCTACAGACACCGTAAAAATAGTTGAAATCGGAGGATAACCCCATTCACTCCCCATATAACGGTACTATTCAAAGCTAATAGCGATACATCCATAACTATACATATATGCTAGAGACATTAAATTTTACACCAGAGATGTGTGAGAGAAGAGCCAGGGTAAAACCTGGAGCATGAGCGTGGCACCGTTTACTTTTAGTTGAAATCACATATCCCGGGACTCACCCGACCGATTTTAACTAAATCTTAAATTTCATCTGATTCTTAACTTTCCATCGGACAAATCAAGAAGCAACTAATATAACGGGATAAAACTTTGAATAAATTACGTTATGACCAAAAATTTTCCAAGCGACTATGTACCGAATATTTTGACCTCGGTACCTATAGTTAACTTTTTGTCGAAAATGTCGGTCAATGTATGTTATATACAACTGAAATTGGGGAATAATCATTCTCTTATAATTGTTTGTCAAAAATGGGTTTAATAGGACCAATACTTCCCTTAGCCCCCATATACTTAATATAAACATTTTCGAACTTCGGGATAACTTTGTACCGCATACTTACATCATCCAATAATAGAACGTGATTTATTCACGACAGTGTCTTTGTGCCTAAAATAATATAGATAAATTTGAGCGAAAGCTTGGCCTAGCCCCTATATAATATCGGGATTTTCGAACCTCCGGCTGACTTTACTCTATACGATTGGTTTTGCACCTTAAATTATTTCCTTGGCTTTCATTCCTGCAAGTTGCAAAAGTATAAAATGTTCGATTGTGCCCGAACTTAGTTCTTCCTTACTTGTTTTCATTTCATATTCTCTAGTAGAAAACCTTCCGGTTGTACATATATACATAGGTATACTAAAGATTCCATAAAAAATCTAGTTTACATAAATTGAACTTAATCTTGTTATACAATTCCAAATTCAGTGCAATCAATTTCTATTTCAACAGTTTCCAACTCTTTCTGCCTTAAAGTCACTTAAAGAGTAACCTTCAAGCAAAACGAACGACACGCACCCAGTGTATTTCCCACAACGCTGCTCGTGGTGTTCGCGCGCACTCTCTAATCTCGCTGAAATGTTCGTTTTTCGTGCGTCTTTTGTCTGCACGGTAAAGGCAAACGATTGCAAAAAGCCCACGTAACGAGAATGCCTATTGCATGTCCAAAACAACGCATGGCCTTATCCTATTGAATCTATTTTTAAGGGCATTGCGCCTTTTAGCTTGTCAGCAAATACCAACCGAGACTAAAACTGTCAACTAGATAATACTCGGGCTATTGTGGAATACCTTCGTAAAGTAATCAACTCCATGGGGTACGTGGGATACGCAGACGACTGTTATGTATTCTTGCATGTTTTTTTATCGAACTGTTGTTGTTGCTATGTTACGCGATTGAGCCGGTTGAACAATTCATGCAACTGCGGAGGATGACAGTGTGTGCAAGCCAACAATCGCCTCCGAATTGTATGAGTTTGGTTGAATCAAAGAATCTACATAGACTGGCGGCGCACCAACACAATGGATTTGACAATATCTTACAACCATACAGAAAAGGGGTGACAATAAGAGTTCGCTAAATTTGTATCTTGAGTGGAGATGAGATCTTTGGTAATAAAAAGGTATTTTTCATAGAAAAGTTGGATAAGAAGCTTATGCTTTGGACTTCGAAGCATAAAGACAAAAGGCTTTAAGTTTGTTGTTAAGATTGTTAGACTTCATTATTAAAATATAATTATTATTAAAGATACGCTTCCTTTCTCAATCGTCTCTGAAACCAAATGAATTATCACACTAAAAATGTGTAGAAAAACATCTTTGATGTGCAAATATAAGATCCGAAAGTTTATTCTTCTTTTTCTTTATTGGCGTAGACACCGCTTACGTGGTTATGGAGATAGCAAGTGCACCCAGATCCTTTCCACCTGGTCTTTCCAACGGAGTGGAGGTCTTCCTGGGTACTGCACCGAATATTCTCAGAACTGAAGTGTTTCCATCCATTCGGACGACGCTGAATTATGTCAATGTCGTCGACTGATATATACACCGTTGTTGCGCAAAGAACTATAAATTTATCGCAGATCCTTTCTCTCGAAAACTCGTACCGACGACTCATCAGATGTTGTCATCGTCCATGCCTTCGCACCATATAGAAGGACGAGAATAATGAGTGTCTTTTACAGATTGGGCTTTGTTCGTCGAGAGGGAACTTTACTTCTTAATTGCTTACTCAGTCCGGAGTAGCATTCCGGAAGTTTAAGTTATATAATATAGACTTTGGCATACTTTTCTTGTGCTCTTCAATGTCCGATGATCCATCCAATGGTCCGAACTAGTTTCCTAATATAATGATATTTCTGAAATTTTGAAGACGTACCCCCCAAACGTCTTTAACTAGAAAAGGCTGAAATACTATTTTGGTCTGAAGCGAGATCTTTAAACTCTTAACATTGGTATTTGGTAAAATTTGTGTTTCCACCTAGAACTAGTCGGACGTTTTTGTACATTATATGGCCCCTTTGATAACTTATTCTGGTTTTGAGATCTACTCTTTCAATTACTCTAATCTCTATTATAATTTATAAGAACTTTATGTCCATAACAATAATTTCTAAAATAAATCGCACGCAGTTCTCAGAACTTACAAATTTTAAGCTTGGCGAACTGTCATTGATGCCCACATGTGCATGGTTGCTTTGCATATTAAGCTTATACAAGTATATACCAATTTACATGTTTACATAGATAATGCCTCGCTTGTCGCTTCGTTTGCTTGGCTCGCTGTTTGTTCGCAAATCCATTGGCACCAACAAAGTGTGTTGTCGTTTTGTTGCCTCGATGTGTAGCTGCGGCCTCTGAACGGCCTTCGCTGGCATTTGGCTGCTTTCTGCGCTATTCCAACTCTCCATTTGTAGTTTCTTCTTTTTTAAAGCATTTCTGGTGATATTTTTGTTCTCTGTATTGTCATGATATCCTTTATTGTTTCCCCTAGCCCACACATTCTTGTGCGATACCCGAAGACTGACCGCGTTCTCTCATGTTTCTTGATGTCTCGTATTCTTTTATTTTCTTCTTTTCCTTTTTTCTTCTTCTTTTTCTTTTTTTTTGTTTAGTTCTAGCTCGTTTGTGCCTGCTACTTCTTTTTGTAGTAGATAAAGTTAGTCAGAGCCTTGCTGTCTCTGCAATTGCACCGGCACGAGCTTCCACACCCGGTCGCTGATATGGACCTCTGTTTAGCTCGCTCGCCTCCTTTGTTTGCTTGTTATTTGCGACTTTGTTTACGATTTTGTTTTCACCTACTCGTGCGCTCATCGCTGTTAGCCTTTAATTTTCCAAAATAAGTTTTAGCCGTCTTTTTCTTGTTTTTTTTTTTGTTCTTGTTTCCTTCCACATTTTTCACTTTCTTTTGTGTCTCCTCACGTGCGAAAATCCTTTGCCTCGCTGACAGTTCAGTCGTTTCGTAAATCATGTAGTCAGTGGCATTGAGTTTGCCTTGTGATTCCGTTCTTTGTTGTTCATCATGTATATATCCGATACACATGCATATATACCATATAGATTTTTGTTTTCTCTTCCAACTTGTAATTTTCTATTTTTTCGTTGTTGTGTTGGTTGAGTAATTATTTTGTAGGGTGCAAGAAACCATGCTTTGGTTGAAGAGTAGGAGATGATAATTGATTATTCAGTACATGGAAAGTTTTGCCTATTAACATAGACACCTTCTGAACACTTTCAGACGGTAGCGGATTGCAGGGAGTTTTTTTTATGAAATAAAAATGGCAAATTAATTAATTATCATATTCTGTGTGGTATTTTCGCCAATTTATTCATTTATTAATCGACTTCCAATATATGTAAATGTTTTTCATAAAGACAGAATAGATAGATAGAATTGATTCTCCTTAGAAAATAAAAAGGATTGTCAATTTACCATGGCACCACTTTTTCGACCGTCTTGTTCCAAGCTTTTCCGGACGTGGCCCGCCGTTACTATAATAGAAAGAATCGGATTCAATGTGAAGTTAGCTGTAGTTCCAATCGGTTGAATATCAATATTTATGAATATTATGATGAGATGATAGAAACATTTGTAGCTTTACTCCTTAATATATTTAATAGAGCCTGATAGCCAGTTCTGTCAGTCCTTCAGTCAAAAAGGTTAACTGATTTTCAGACCGAAATCCTTCTATCAGCTTTAAATTTTTGAAGACTTCATAAAATCATTTTTGAATATTTTGTAATATCCATCTTAATTTCATCTGATTCTTTAAGGTTTACTTTTATTTGCGTAATAAAACTTCCTTGACATTAATTAGTCTTCAAAGTTAAAAAAATGACAAACAAGTTCGCGTTTCTAAAGTATGACATCCTTATGTTAAGATAATTGTGAATATCAACTTTAATAAAATTTGCTCAACCTGATTCAATGTTAAGTCTGTAATAGCTGGCAGTCATTCAGTAGATTGGATAGTCCTTTCGTATTTCTAACCAATCTCCAACTTATTTTTTTTTTGTATTTATAATGACCTTTAATGAACCAAATATGTTCCATTTTGGTCGACCTCCTTTTGCCATTTTTCCGCTAATTTTCACAGGCTTCTCTTGAAGCCAACTTTACTCCATTAAGAGAGTTCTGCATAGACCGAAACAAATAGTAGTTCGATGGTGCAAGGTCAGGGCTATATGATAGATGTATCAAAACTTTCCAGCCAAGCTCTCCCAGTTTTTGTCGAGTCATCAACATTGTATATGGTCTAATGTTGTCCTGAGGGAAGACGAACCCCTTTCTGTTGATCAATTCTCACCGTTTTTTTCGATTGCTTGCTTTAGTCTCATCAGTCGTTGACAGTAAAATGTAGAACGAATCATTCGACCAGGCTAGAGCTGATCATAGTGGATGATTCCTTTCCAATCCCACCAAACGCTCAGCAAAACCTTTCGAGACGTCAATCCTGGCTTTGCGATCATTTTTTGAGCTTTGCTATGCTTCGACCATGATCTTTTTCGCACATTATTGTCGTATTTGATCCACTTTTCATCTCCTCTTACCATTCGCTTCAGAAATGGTTCGATTTCATTTCGTTTCAGTCAAGAATCACAGATTTTAATTCGGTCCATTAAATTTTTAATAGACAATTCGTGTGGTACCCAAACATCTAGCTTCTTTTTGTAGCCAGTCTTTTTTAATGGTTCAAAACCGTTTGATGATGAATGTTAAGTTCCTTAACTATTTCATGGCTGCTTATGTGTCGGTCCTGGTCAATCTTTTCAATAATTTCATCGATCGCTTGATCTTTATTGTAATCGTTGATCGGCAGGTGAACTGATCTGGCCTAAGAGGTTATATTCACCAGTGAAATTAAACCATAATTTCATAATTCCAAAATCTCCGAAACTTTTAAGTAGATCCAGTAGTAGTTTAGGGAATATGTAAGAATTGTTTTAGTAAGTGAAATCCGCTCCAAAAACTTGAAGCGAGCTTTTCTCAAACCGCTGTTTTCAAACTCGGCAAGCCAAGTTCTTGGAATGGCTGGACCGATCCACTAGAAATTTTCTCGCCAACTTCGTAGACATATTTATCAGGTAATGTCTGAAGGAATAAATGATAAATTTCCTGTTTTTTAAACCACACTGAAGTGTAAATTTTTCTCAAAATCGACTTTTTTGGGAAATCGCTATTTTGTTAAAAATTAAAATCCTTCGATTGTTACTTGCATTCATTTATATTAATAATACATTGTTTAGCTTCTGGATTTGAGATAATTTTATATAGAAATATCTTCCTCACCACCAGACAGCTTTTTCCGTAGAGATCGATTACGTCATAAAAAGCATCCACATCATCCGGGTTCATTACTGTTTTAAGGAAAAAACACAGAAATTTCAAATTTAATAGGGAATGTTTGTTATAATTCGAAAGAACATCCTTTGGCATTTATTTTTTGAAGATTATCTCTTTCAAATGTTGGTCGCGGCTACGTCTCAGATGGTCCATCCGTTGAGTTCAATTTTCGATGACTCGTTCGAGCATTTCGACTAGTAACTGGCGGTTGACACGGCTGTTAACGATCTTGGCGGTCAATCGCCGGCCCAAAGTGTGAAAGTATCCACTCATCGAAGTGTTCTGTCAATAAATGTATTTATTGATGCGTAGCGTTGGAAGGGGCACCGTCTTGTTGAAACCAAATATCGCCAAGATCACTAGCTTCAATTTCAGGTATGAATTGGTCGGTTATCATTGGCGTGATAACGGTCGCCATTGACGGTTACGTTCTCACCGGCATCATTTTTGAACAAATATTGCCCGATGATACCACCGGCTCACAAACTACACCAAACCGTTATTTTTTCTAAATAAAATGGCAGTTCTTGAATCTCTTCAGGTGGCATTTCGTCTCAAATGCGGCAACACATTGAGACAGAAACGAACTTCATCGCTGAACAATTTTTGGCTCGAAAAAGTCGGATCTCCATAGAACTTTTTAAGAGCCCATAGAGCAAAGCATTGTCCCTTGGGAAGTTCGAGTGGCTTCGTTTCTTACACAAGCTGTATTTTGTATGCTTATAATTTAAGATCTCGACATAAAATGCGCCAAGTCTTTCAATACGTCAGTCCGAGTTGCTGTGAAAAACTGCTTTTTTTTCTTTACTGCGTGCCAATAATGAAGGCTGAGACTCGAGATGAGTGATTGTATTGGGAATAATACGCTCAATAGGCCGATTATGCTGACGATATGTTGAGTGAAGCGCGTGAAACACATTCTTTATGGCACCTGAATTTTCGTAATAAAGTTGAACGTTTTGTAATAGTTGTAGACGTAAGTCTTTCTATTATGAAATGCCAAACAACTCTGAACAAAAGTAACATAATAGCTTCATACGACTCACGTGTGAACTGTCAAAAAAAAAGACTATTGAAAAAAGTACCTCTACTGGATTATAATGGACAAGCTTATTATTATAATTTTCGGCCCTCAAGTTTCCTGTCTGAGATATCAAAAAAAAAATTGTCGCCAGGATTACAGATTTTCAAAAAAAATGTGAAAAAATCGGCAATATTATATCTAATATACATTTTGTTATTTGATAGGATCAGTTAACTTTGAATAGAATTTTTGGATACATTTTAATCATTTATCCATATTAACTTTTCGATTAATTCCTTAATTTTAATTAAACCCCTTTTTAGTCAATCAATTTAATTATTCGACCCTCTTCTTGCATACACCACATATTAGAAATATATAGTTGTATTTGTATGTGGAAAATATATATGCCACCAAATCCACACTTCTTCACACTGTGCTTGACTGCAACGAACTAACCAAATATGCGCCAACCAACCGACTCACCCACCGAGGCAGCCGACCGTCTCAGCTGCGCGCACAGTGCCCCAGACAAACAGACATGCCAACGACCAATTTGACGGCGGCGTGCATATGCCGCATGACAGCCAACAGCCTTTGCCTAACGGATAGCCACAACGCGGCAGAGACAGAGGAGTAGCAGATAGGAGGGGGCGTGCTGGTGTATGCATTGGTTTTGTTTGGTTTGTTTGTTGGTCGGGTTGTTGTTTACTTTCATGCTTACTTGATTTGTTGTAGAGGTAGGAACGGCAGCCAGACGCTGAGCAAGCAACTAATGACGAATGGTGGCTTTGTTATTAGTGCACACACACACAGAGAGACATATTGTATTTGTATTTGCAATTGTTGTAGTAAAAATATAGTGATTATTTGTGTGCCTGTTGTTGTTGTACTATTGGTGGTAGCTAAGCCAAAAGTTGGCCAAAAAGACTTGACAATTAATATGCAAGCTGTTGTAAGTGCATGAGTTTGTGTGTGTGTGTGTGCCACAAATGCATCGACATTTGTTGATTTCTATTTGTGTGATTGTGTGTGTGTGTTTACATTGCGCTTTTTAATGCTTTCATGGTGCATTTTTGCTAATATTTGCCTTATAACGGTATGTTTAGTTCTTCGTTTTTGTTGTTTTTTGATATTTTTTGCCATTCTACTTTGCTGAGCATTCTCCTAGGCAAACTCGTTTGTGTGTGTGTGAGTGTCACTGCTGAAACTTTGGTTATTACTTTTTGTTGACTATATTGCTGCCTTGCGCTGCCGCTCGCTTTTGTAGTGCTTAAAAGCATTGTTACTGTTTGCCAAATGTCAGCGACCAACAACACAAACACACACACACACAGTCGGCCGTAGTCGAAGTTGCAGCGTTGCACGGCGCTTTTTTGTTGATTTTCGTTCGCTTAGATCCGGATTCGCGGTGCAGAGAGTGGCAGAATTTCTGTCGCTGTTGTTATTGTAATCATAATGGTTGTTGTGATTACTATTATTGTTGTTTTTGTTGTGTTTATTATTATTTTCTTATTCTTCTTGTTATTGTTACTTTTGTTGTTGTTATCGCCAATTTTGTTGTTGTTATTATTATTTTAGTTGTTGTTGTTGCTGATTGTTGTACATTGTAACAGTAAAAACCGCATGCAACGCTCACTGCTGAGTGGCAGCCAAACAACAACTGCACCACTATGCAACAAACAACAACAACAACAGCAACAACCACAAACAAGCCATCGTGCAACCATTCCACCATGCCACCAGCCATGCAACCAAACCACCGCTGCTGCTATTCGCTCGCCTAACGCAAAGTTAGTGGATTTCTGCTTTGGCAGAAATCAGTTGGATTGCGCTTGTCGTGTTGACTGGAAGACTGCAAAAGCAATTCGCGAATATTTGCGAAACCGCTCAGCCAAACGCCGTTAGTGCCGTCAGTGGAACCAACAAGCGCTCGCCGTTGCCCCATTGTCAGTCAGTGGGAAAGTGTGTTTCGCGTCCGTTCGTTACTCTGTTGTGCCGCGTTTTTATTTTCTTCTTTTTTTTTGTGTTTTTTGCTTGCCGTCGGTCGTCGCAGTGTGTCTCGGTCGTTGGTTACTTCGTTCTTGTCGTCGATTTCGTTTTTCCGCAGGCTCGCCTTCATTGTGGAGCCGGTTTTGTGCAAAACGCCTTCGGTCAATTCACGCTTTCGCCTTTCGGTGACTTTTGTGTGGTGTACAGCTACTTTTTTCCCATAAGCGTGCATACTCGCGCAACAACAACAACAACAACAAATACAATAACAAGTGCAACAAACTTTTCCTTTAAAAGTAATATGCAGTTTTTGGTTTTATAGTGTTAAGTGCTACCTAGATTTCGTATAACGGCAAAACCTCAAACGGGTCTTCACGGATGTGAGCGCTCGCTTACTTGACTAACCCATTTTAAGAGCGTCGTATATAACATTGTGTGTACTCGTATATATGTAGTTCGGAACGTTCGTGCTTTTCGGTCTGCGCGCAAGCCCATAAGCTGTTGTAGAGGCTTAGTGTGTGAGAAGCAGATTGCATAATAATTATTTATTGCTAACAAGTGGGCGCAGCTCAAATTTTACATATTTAACCAAGCAAAAACGATTGTTGTTGTTAATATATGAGAAAAGATGTTACAAAAATAAACAATTTTTATATTAATCTTTCCAAGAATTGACAATTTTTGTGAATAGTACAGCAAGAAACATTACAAATACAACAACAATAATAAATATGGAAGAAACAAAAGTTTTATATAAATACTGCTGTGAGCAAAAAATAGTAAGACTTTTTAATTTAAATTTCCGGCGAAAACCCATTCGTCGTATAAGAACTCTATTAAAAAATGTACTAAACGACCTTGAAAGCTTATAATTATTCTCTTTAGCTGTTTCTGTAAAATTATTTCTAGAAGCAGTTTTTCCTCGGCCATCGTCATCAAGTTAACGCTACATGAGAATTTCGGATGAAAAAAATCTTCTAGGAAAATATATTGGAGGATGTTAAAATAGCTTGCAGATCATTCTTATTTTTAAGCATCTTTTCGGTTACCATTATGAATATCAAAGCTTCGTGAGATTTTCTGATAAAAAAGTTTCTCAAAAAATCTATTGTAAGATGTGGAACTTTGGAGATCTACTGAGTGCTTCTAACATGACTAAGTTAAATGTCAGACATACTACTATTACCAAAAAATAATAAGACTTATGAGCAATTATTATTCAAAATCTATATAGTCCCATCCAACCCTTTGGTCCCAAAACACTTGTGCCAACTTTTTTCCTATGCTCGAGACAGTTGTTAAAGTCAATTTCCGGCATAGCTTTCAATGCGCGTAGCGATTCACTTTTAATGGCTTCAATTGACTCAAAATGGCTTCCTCGCAGCGGTTGCTTGAGTTTGCTGAAGTCAGAAGTCACTCGAAGATATTGGTTGAAAATTTGACGAAAAATTCAAGAAGAATCAATGCAGCATGTGACTGTGCATAATAAAGATGCAGAAACCAAGCTTTGTCGGCCCATCATTCCGACCTCTTTTTACTAATAGTCTTGGACAAACTTCTCATAGCACTCTAATCTTGTTGACAGTTGGACCAGTCGGAAGGAATTAGGAGGGCACTCCACACTGATAATCGAAGAAAACTGTTATTGATCTGCTTTGACGTGTTTCTTTCGTCTTCGACTCACCTTTCACGATTGATCGTCTGTTTCCAGGTCGTAAGCATAGATCCAAGACTCATCGACATTAATAATTCTACGATACTACGTTTTATAACATCCCGATATTCGGAAAACATTGTTTCACATAAGTTAACACCATGATTTTTCGCATAATTTTAATGATATTGGAACCAATCGTGCTTTCACTTTTCTTAAGCCCAAATGATCCTTCAAAATGATTTTCACTGATCCTTCCAATATTCTGGACCCTCTTAGAATGGTTTATACCAATCAAAAATACTTGCTCGTGACAAACAAATATCACCGAAGGCCTTTTCCAACAGTGTGAACGTTTCGGTACCATAAATTTGATTCCGCACACAAAATGTAATAGAACTTCTTTGTTGGATAATTTCACTCAAGAAGTTACTGAGCCCCTTTCCAATAGCAAAACTATTAATGAGTATAATGATGCAGTCACATTTCTCCTAGTTGTCCCGGTGGAATGGCTGTCAAATCAGTTTCGGTTGTAGAACCCCCTATAATTCCATTCAGAGATCATTTTATTAAGTCGAAACATTCTTAAAGTCCATGAGTAGAGTTGTTATAACCTTCGGCTAAAATAAAGATTATAGTTCCAAAAAAACTCCTAATCCACTCAACGAACAACGTTGTTCTTCGTGTTTTTTCGACGTACTTTTTCTTATACATATTTGTCGAAGTGTTATTTAAGTTCATCTATTGCAATTTTCTTTGGAGAAAGATGATGAAGAACTTTTTGTGATAGTAGAACTGTAACTAGATAACGGCATATTTAAAAATTTCTGAAAAAAAAAATTTATAAATTTCAAATCTCTTGAGTGAGGACATTTATAATTTTTTTTTTTTATTTTGAATCGGATTTGATTGCTTAGCTAGCAAATGGAAGTAGAAGATTAGGTTATTCTGGCCGATTGACCTTTTTTTCTTCTTTTACAGTTCAATTTGAGCTGAAGTATTCGTCATTCACGACGAAAACGCTTTTTGCGAACTTCAAATATAAGTTTGATACCTCGTTTAGACCCTTGAACTGCAAAGCGACTAGATATCTGAGACAAGTTATATGCACTTCCTGCATTTATCATCGTTACTTATGCCCACCCGGCTCGCATGTAATGTCAATAAGTTGTTAGGACTACAATTGTTCTGCAGCCCTTTCATGTGAGTAAAAAGTATGCATGTTTTCCTTCTGCTTCTGCACATGATTTTGGCGATCCTGTATGTCCCTAAAACATTTCATATTGCTCTGATCTGTCAGGCAGCCCTTTTGGAATTTCCATTGTCTTTTATCGTCTTTAGCGACTTCGTATTTCATGTACTGCTTGGGTGGTCAGACGGATGGCATTTTTGGCAATCTTATAAGTTATTTCGTTTCCAGAAATTCCTTTCTTAATTCGCGTCTGGCTAACGTCGTATCTTTATGTTGTTTCCTGCGTTGTTCTATCTTAGAGGCCTTCCCGACCGCCAAGACTTTTGTCTGGAAGAAACTGCAGTATTTCGAAAACTCTAAGGGTCGCCAAAGATCTTCCCCCAAACAATAGTTTCCGGATTTCATTCTGTTAGCCATTTTTGATCAGAAGTAATACATTTCTGTATTTTTTTAAGAAGTAGTTATTTTCTTAGCCAATAGTCTCTAATGGAAAATTGGAATTTTAATACCCAAAACAGGGTATATTAAGTTTGCTACGAGTTTTGTAACAGCTGCTTAATGAACCTAATGAACTAGTTTCTCAGTGTTCGAGATATCGATCTGAAATTTTGCAAACAGGCTTTGTCCGGAAACTAATAGGACTGATTTTCTTCCGCCCCGACTGTACCTTCCGCGCACCGACTGGATTCGGTAAACGGCGTTCTTAGCTAACGAACCTGCGGCTGGTCAGTTGTCTCCGAGCACCTGGAGAATAAGGACAAACATTTTCGCATTCGTCAATCGGGTCCGACAGACATCGCAGCCGATTGGAAGTTGCACCACGACAACGTCCCGGCTCACATCGCCTTTTTTGTGAACAGCTACCTAGCCAATCGCAATACTTCCGCAATAGCCCTACAGACCAGATGTGGCCCCCCGGACTTGTTTTTGTTTCCTTGCCTGAAAAACCGATAAAACGAAAGCATTTTGAGACGACAGAGAGGAACCAAGCGGCATGCACCTCGGTTCTCAAGGCTATTCCTAAGAATGTCTTCCGTGAAGCCTTCAATGCTTAGAAGTGGCGCTAGCAGCGTTGCATCGGCGCGAAAGGAGCTTATTTTGAAAATTTTAAAAGATTTATAACGATTGGTTTCATACATTTTTTAAATCGACTTAGTCCTACTACTTTCCGGACAAACCCTGTATGTACTCTATACACGAGTACAACTAATTTGAATATCAATAATGGCTACACTGCAGTTCACTCTCTCTCAGCAGACTTCCATACAAATAATTCATAAATATTAAAATTGCGACAAAACCCAGCATGATACCAGCTTAACCATATCTAAATACATTCTTATACATACATACATATAATATATGTATATATTATATATGGTATACACGATTCGCCATAACATTCAGAAATTTGCTAAAGTGAATGCTAATGCATTTACATGAGTACCTACAAATTCTCCAAACACAGCGTTACCAACAGCAATAACAGCACAATAGAAAAAAAATCGCCAACTGCAACACAGAGCCGAGACACCAAACAAACCAACGGCGCACTTTGACAAAACTATCGACCAGCTAAGTTGCACAGCCAACAATGGTGCATACCTCGGCTGGTGGGGTGTGGTTCGCGTTGCATGAATTTGTTGCTGTTGCCAACTGGCAATTTCGCTTATAACAAAATAGTTGCTGATGAATGGGTGGTATTATGTATATAAATATATTTATATATATATATATATATAATATATTTATATACATGTATGTATAAACTGTAAAAGTCAGTTTCGGGTATATTTTCAATCATTCCTCTGTGTAATCAGATGTAAACCCGAAAAATGTGTATATACTTATGTGGTATTTGTGTCGTTGGCATTTTGACTTTTGCTCTTTGCCATTAATCATTATCGTTGAATTGTACATGTATGCTCATAAATTTGTTTTATAGTAATTAATTAATATTACTAAAGCTCTCCGAGAGATGTATTGGCACTTGGTTATCTTGGCAGAGTTGCGAACGTTAAGAAATGTGGTCCAGTCTTACGCCTAGGTGTCCTAAGAATATCCATACTCGTTTGCATACTTGTTTCGAAGCGTATGTGTTTATTTGTTACCAGCAATAGCTCTGTTTTTCCGTAGAAAGCTAGAGGTTGTGTGAGTCGAGCCATGTTTGTGTCCGTATCATGCACTGATTAAGCTTTCTTCGCGCTTCTTCTGAGTCTCTTGCTGCAATGCCGTCCGCGTAGCCAATTTAGTACGATTCTGGTATTTAGAGTTTCAATATAGCGTCGTAGCTGATGTTTCACAAATCTGAGCCTAGAATGGATTCTTGTTCTGCTCCTGCCGTGACCGCTATTTGTTGTGATCTCTCTCTAGCTTGTTATTATAGTCGTAGTTGCGGATTTAAAAACTTTTTTCGTCAATCACATCCACCCTTCTAGCGCTGTTGAAGGCGTTTCGGACATCTAAAGTCGGCAGCAACACTATTCTTTTGTATTTATGCCATCGACGTTGCGCGGCATCTACGCTTTCAATGACTCATTTTATAGCTCTTAGAGTTGATCTGCCGGGTCTAAAGCCGCGTTGTCTAGAAGAAAATCCCCCAGCTTCGTTGATAGCCGCTTTGAGTCTGGGTTTAAGTAGTCTTTCATAGAACTTAACCGCTGTATTAAGCATGCATAGTGGACGGTACGCTGATGGCAAGTTGAGATCTCCTTTTTCCTTACTGATTAGCACCAGTCGTTGCTTTTTGGATTAGACATTATTATCTAAAGGTATTGCGTACCTAGCTTCTATATATTCTTGTTGTTTTTTTATACCATTGAAGTCGTTCTGTCGTTTAGAATCTCAAAGTGTGATATGTCTTTCTGATCCCAACAAACACAGATCATCAACATGGCGTCATGTATATCTAGCTTTGCTCTTGATTTGGCTGGTTGGACAGGTCTCCCAAATGATTTTTTTTTTTTTTTTGAAAATAAGGAAACTGCGGAAAAGGAAATCTACTATCTCCCTTCTAATCCCTTCTAAGAACATTCTCATGCGTAATGCGATGAGAGATTATTGCCGTAATTGGCATCTAGCTATCGACGTATGTATATGTTGATCATCTTTGTGTTCTTTCCTGCGATGTTAGCGGCTGAGATACGCTTTTCTGCCCGTAAAGACTATAGTCTGAAAGACACCGCAGTATTTCGGAAGCCTGAAGGGCCGCCTGAGATCGTCCTATAAAAGATATTTTTCGGCTCCCATTCCATTAGTCATTTTTAATCTGAAGTAATTAATTCTTGTAAGAATAACAGTGGATGTTTTATTCTCTATGGGAAAATTTAAAGCTCTTGATATATTCCATGGCTTCGTATAAATAATTTTAATACCCTTAACCGGGTATATTAAGTTTGCCATGAATTTTGTACCATCTACGTGACGAGCTGAGTCGATTTAGTCACATGCCGCTGTATATACGCGAACTAGTCTCTTAACTTTTGAAATATCGTTCTGAAATTCTTCAAATGTCCGTCTCTTTCCGAAAAGCTGCTTATTTATCGGAACCGCTGATATCAAAACTCTATAGCATAGTCTGCCATACAAACTGACCGATCAAAATCAAGTTCTTATATGGAAATTTTTTTTATTTGAAAATATATCTTTACGAAATTTGGCACAGACTGTTATCCACGAACATAGTCATAAAGTTAACTAGCACACCCTGTGCCCTCGCTAATTGACGCCAAAGGGTGACGCTGGAAACTGCAATTTGTATTTTAGCCGATTGGTAGGCCCCCGGTTTTGCTAGGCGGGTGATTAAGAATCTAAAATATATTTGTACTGTTATCTGATTTATGTACACCGTTAAGTATTTCATGTTATTCTCAGCTTTCGCTTGGAAAGTAAAAGTATTAGCTAATCACTAGTTGTCTTATCGCTTCCGAATAAAATTTATTTTCGCTTACTTGCCACAAAAAAACATCTGTAAATGGCTTTTAATTAACTAGTAAAACGAAAATTAATTATAATTGTACGAAATCGCCGCATAAATCAATTTGTGCAAAATTTATGAGGATTTTAAAAAGTTTACAAGCAAGTCAACAAGTTGCAAATGTGTCATTAAGCAGTTAGTGATTGTTTTTTTGTTTTTAATATTAGTGACTGCAAAATTATACCAAAAAGAAATAATACAAAAATAGCCAGCCAGCATAATTAAAAGTAACGGCAGTGTAACTGCAGCTTATGGTGCAATTACAATTGGCGTTGCAGTGGCAAAGCGCGCACGACTCGCCAAACTCGTTTCGCTTTGGGCGATTGTGTCTGCTGTGGCAACAAATGGCATAACGACAAGAAGGGAAAACGAAAATGAAAAAAATTAAGATTTAAGAAAATATTTTTCAGCGAAGAATTTAGTGCCACTGCTGCGTCTATTAACGTTGCCACTTGTGTAGCTGCCACTCCCATTTCAATATTTCAGTTTTGCCCACATATTTCCTCTATTCTCCCTTCCAATTGCCTTCACTTTTTTTATACGAGCGTTTATTTATATGCATAGTTTTAATGTGCCACATTCGCCACAACGCCAACTTGTTGCAGCAACGCAAACAACATTGATACGCAGTTGCAAGTGCATACAACAACATTTATACATATATATTTATTGTCAGTGAGAAAAATCTGAAGAAAAAGTGAAAATTAGCGCATGAATAAATATCTGCATATCTGTGTTGCAAGAAGAAAATACAAAAAAAAAGTACAAAAAAAAAATGTATAAAACCACGAAAAGTTAATCACAGAGTGTGCTTTAATTATTGTCAGACGCGGTTGCAGCAACATAACCATTAAATACGACCTGTGAAATCCGAGGCTCAAGTGATAACCACGACAACCACAACAGCAACCGCTAACGCGCCTTTATCGGACAGCAGCCAACCTGCAAATTATTGCAAAAACAAAAACAACGTTTCTAAGTTTTTTCGTAAAAATATTTTATAATATTTGCCGGAATACGAAACAAACGCTCGCTGACGCTGCGCTGCGATTATTGATCCCATCACGAAGGTATGTAAAAGTAATGAATGCGCATAATCAAACATACGCGACAAGTTGTTGTTGGCCAACTGATCGCTATTTATATAGAATGAATTTATAATGACACATTTTTGGCAGTCGTTCGTAAATAAAGTGGTTGACGATGTAATTCTAACCTTTAATTATTTTTTTTAATTTTAACAATTGAATAAAAAAGTTTAGTCTCAATATAATTATACCACTATGGGCAAAAAATAGTAAGACTTTGTTCATAATTTTAAAATTCTTAATTTATTCTTCAAAATATATGTCGTCCCCCTCAAAGTAACCCCCCTTGACCGCAATAAACTTGTGCCAACCTTTTTTTCAATTCTCGAAAAAGTTGTTAAAGTCAATTTCCGAAATAGCCTTCAATGCCCGCGATTCAAGTTTAATGTCTTAAGTTGACTTAAAATGGTTTCTCCGAAGCGGTCGTTTGAGTTTGCTGAACAGCCAGACGTCCCACGGATCTAAATCAGGCGAATACGGTGGTTGCGGATCGATATCAGTTAAAAATTTGGCGAGGAACTCCCGTAGAATCAGTGCAGTATGCGACGGTGCATTATCGTGGTCCAAAAAAAAAGGAGTTGTCGGCCCATAATTCCGGGCTCTTTTTACGAATAGCTTCGCACAAACGACGCATAACATTCAAATAGTATTCCTTGTTGACAGTTTGGCCGGTCGAACGGAATTCGGAGTGCATCACATTTCGACAATTGAAGAAAATTGTCAATATAACCTTGATTTCTGTCCTATATTGACGTAGTTTTACGACCTCGACCCACCTTTGTTACGATAGTCTGCCGATTGATCGTCTGTTTCGGGGACGTAAGCATAGATCCAACACTCATCGTTAGTAAGACATTCTGGTAGTCGGAAAGCATTGTTTTACAGACGCTAACGCGTAGCTATTTTCGAAAAATTAAGTGATTTTAGCACCAATCGTGCCCTCACTTTCCTTAGACTCAAATGATCTTTCAAAATGGTTTTCACTGATCCTTCCGATATTCCAACGATGCCAGTTAGATCTCTGGCTGTTAATCGTAGATTTTCAGGCACCAGTTCCTTTACTTTATTGACGTGTTGATCAACAGTTGATGTTGATGGCCGGCTAGGAAGTGGTTAGTCGCCAACGCGAAAACACATTCAAGCTTGAAGAAAAATATTTCGTCCAATGTGTTTTTGCGCGAAATTTAGATTACAAAGTCTTACTATTTTTTGCCCACAGTAAGACAGAAATGAAAATGCCATAATTTTTTTTAATAAAGTTGATTTTGTGTACTAATGAAATGGGTGACGTACAAAATTGTATTCGAAATGGAATTTTATTTCACACAAGCTCTCAAAGGTTTCACTAATCGTTGCCTCGTCAATACCAATAGAAGATGCGCATTTGATACTGGGCGGTTGGTATTGGGCGGTGATCAAATGCGCACCTTCTATTGGTATTGACGAGGCAACGTTTTGTAAGACGCTCCCAATTTCTGTGAGATATTCGGCAGGCCATGTTCTCCAAATTTGATGACAAACTGTAGTCGAACAAATTACAATCTGTACTCCCAGACGGCGAATATATGAGTACTGAAACCAGGATTATTGCTTTTAAGCAACTGCTGGGTAGTATGCTATAGCAGAATCTGGCTCGAAAGTCCAATCCTTTTTCCACAGAAGTGAAAAGGTGTAACCCTTTTATAGGAGACTCCCTACCTAACCCTACTGGCAGCTGGAAGGGGGACGAAGGGAGAAGCATGGACATTTTGATTGCGCTTAATATTGTTTTGGATAAATCTTTGTCCTTTTCTTTTCCTGCGCCCAATGCAATCTTTTTCTCTCCGAAGTCTATTCATAAAGATCAGATCACATCTTCTCAAATGTAAAACTCTCATTAAAAGATTTGCAGTTTTTTAAAAGTAAATTTGGACATTTCGAATGCTTCGTTAGAAAGGCTGCTTCAAAACCTATCTGAAACTGTGGATAAATAGCAGTTTATTTTATTGATTTGGGGTATCATCAGGCTGCTTGCTCTGAGTTTTTAATCTACTTTACGAAAAGTAAATCAAAAGTAGCACAATTATACAATTATGACGTTGATGGCAACTTATCTAACCCTTACCATCATAAAGGGGATTAGATAGCCGTTACAACAACAAAATCGGCTCTACTATAAATTTCATAGCTCTTAAGCATAGATTCGATCGAACCAATATCTAAACGGACACCGTTTATCGTTCGCACAAAACATTCGATAATTAAGTAAGCTTATCTCGCGAAACTCACTTCATTTAGTCCACGGATCTGAAGCTGAAGCCTTCCTCAGTTCAGCACTTAGTATTATAATTTCTTTGATAGACAAAATTATTATTTAAGAGACAGCGTTTAAGAGACAGCGGAGGTCTAGTAACTGTAGAATCAAAGTCCTTAAGTTCTGGGTTGTTATATAGATATTTCATGATAATTATCATATGCGAACTAGCCCTCAGTGTTTGAGCTGTTGAACTGAAATTTTGCACACGCCCTTGCAAAGAATCTGTTTATTTTGTCGGAACCGCCGATATCGAAACACTACAGCATACAGATGCTATGCAAACTGACCGAACAAAATTATGTTCGTTTATGGAAGACTTTTTATTTTACGATTATTGCCAAAGGCGGTACAATCTTCGAAGAAATCGTACAGACCAGACCAGTATCGCATATAGCTGCCATACAAACTGACCAATCACAATCTAGTTTTTGTATGCGGTGTATCTTAGATTCAATATAACGAAAGTTAAGGTTTTTCATTGTTTCTTTTAAATTTTGATGTGGTTTTATTAAACTCGATTTAGTTGAATAAAATAATTTTTCCATTTTCTAATCGTTTATAATAAAAAGAACCAAAATATGCCGAAAGCATTGAAAATTGCTTTTAATTACCTGCAACTGCTGCAGTGCAATAATTCTTCGGTGGCAACAGCGAAGACAGATTTCAGTTTGCTGCCAATATCATAACCTTCCACACCGCAGCAGCAGAGAGTGAAAAACATGCGCTAGTTCTTGCCCAAATGGTGCTTGTCGCGCTGCAATTTCGGTTCGACACAGAAAGACATTTGCTGGCATTTGTGTCAAATGCAGTACTTTTTCACTTTCCACTTAGACTTCAAAAAAAATTTAGCTTTTTCTGTGGCTTTGCTGGCAATTAAAATTGCATTTGTCTTTTGTCATGGCTAATGTTGGCAAAAGGCAGCACACACACACACACGCACTCGAGTGCTTACCAACCCGAAAACCTTCGAATGTGTGCGTGTGTGTTGAGAATTTTATTTCGGTCTCTTTCGCTTTCTCCCTCTCTCTCACCCGCCTTCTGTGTGACGTTGATAATTGGTTGCATGTTTTCTTGTGTGGCAGTTGCAAGCGCGCCAGCTGCTGCACAGTTAGGAAATAACATTTGTTACCAACACGAATTCAATGGTCGTTTAGTGCATTCAGCGGCAATTGTCATACATACACATACACACATACATGAACATATATATGTGCTTAGAATTACGACCACAGACGCATTTGGGGGAGCACTTGCAATTTAATGCTTAAGCTTTTAAGCTTAATCTTAATTTTTTTGTGTGAGCGTTTTTCGCATGCCGCTCTGCCGCTGCTCTCATACGTTCCGCCCACCATTCGAGTATTCGTGCTTTACAGTGGTGACCTTTCAACCGCAAGCTTCTTCTTCCATTAAGTGGCTTTTTGCTGCTTCTCGAATGCGTTTTAGTAGCTCATTGATATCCATTCTTTCCTTTCCTTTTTTGTTTGTGCCGTGTGAGTCTTGCTTTTATTTGTGGCATTCTTGCTCTCTGCACTCACTGACTTCGAAATATTTACTACTTGCAGGCATGTTTTCTTTCACAATGGATTTAGTACAATTATTTCCTAATTTATTTTATTTCATTATTTTATTTTTTGTTTTTGTTTATACTTGTGTTTCCTCTTCTCGCATACTTCACATGCTCTGTTGAGATTTTTAAAGCAGCTTTCATTTAGTTTTTTAATTGTTGTGGTTTCAATAATACTCATTTATGGTCAAGTAGAACAAGTAGATATTTTCAAAAAGTAACAGATCTCAGAATTCTTAATGTACTTAGTAATGTAGTATTCAAATGAAAAGAGCTTTCTAAATGATTATTAAAGTTTTTTATTATTAACGTCGACTCTATGAGCTGTCCATTTTAAAGCGATTACGTATGTGAGCTTAGATCGCTTTTTTGGCCATATAAATTGTGACAAAAAGGGTCGTGAAAATTGTAAATAAAATGAAAAATCGAATTCGATCGACCAAAAACGGGGTCCGCGGAGCGTCAATTTCAGTTTGAAGAAGAAGAAAAAGTCACACAGAGCCAAATTTGGTGAATACGGTGGTTGATCGATAGCATTTATTGCGTTGTTTGTCTTTAAATTCGGTCACAATCGTGGTTCGATCCGATGGTCCATTATCATCGTGTAAAATCCATGAAATGTTCTTCTACAATTCCGGTCGCTTTCGACGGATGTTTTCACAAAAACGCCTCAATATGGCCAAATAGAACTGCTCATTGACCGTCAGTCCCTCTGGAGCAAATTCATGATGCTCCAAACCAAGATTATCGATACCAACAATGAGCATCACCTTGATTTTTAAACGACTTTGGCGTGTCTTTTTTTGGGTTCCGGCTCGTTTCCGATGATTGTTGACTTGTTTGCATGTCAAACTCATAAACCTATGTCTCATCGACAGTTATAATACATACTCTCCATGAGTATGGGATTAAAAATCGCACGAGCACGTATATTCAAAGAGACCTATTTACCGTCCTCTTAAAAAAAAAATACAGCTTTATTGGGACGAGTCGAGCAAGAATGCGTTTCATGTACAAAATATCTACCAAAATCATTCGAGCGGACTCGCGAGAGATGTCTCTTACCATGTCTAACACTTGCCTGATGATTTTCAAGTACCACATTCTTCACTTTTTTAATATTTTCATCAGTTATAGAGGTCGAAAGTTGTTCAAAATGAAGCATGTCAACGATCTCTCGACGGTGTTAAAAGGTTTGGTACCATCCGTAGACTTTTTTTTTATAAAACTTAATCACGGTAAGCCTTTTCCAACATTCGCATTGATTTATAATTTTGGTTATAAATACAAAATTTCTTTGCTCAATATTTTTATCTTTTGTAAAAATCGCAATGTGGCGTCAGAGCAATGGGAAAGGGAGTTAGAGGAGTGCAAAATATGACTTGCCGGCGAATTGCCCGCAACGCTCTATTGGAAAGCGACTTGCGGTTGTCTTTTGCGGCTCAGAGCTTTGATCAACGAGTACGGTCCCAACCCAACATTTGGGAATTGTTTGCGATAGTGACAAAAACGTTGAGGTCTGGCCAGTATTCCAGTTGTAAATGTGATTGCAGTGGAAGTGTTTTAGGCCTCTTGAAGTCAAGAAGCGAAGAAGTCAAGGAGGTATTAGGTGTTGGAAATTTCCTCTGATAGTGCAAGAAGCTGCGAGATCTAGAAGTTAAACAGCTGCGCAGGGAGATCATCACCCTGCGAAATCCCCTGTTTCCACATGTAACTTAACATTTTACCCTCAAAATATTACGTACGATTGACGATCGCTTGAATTTATTTTCCCATAATCTTTAAATCGCTGGCACTGATTTTGGAGACTTTGCCGTCTTTCTCTTACTTCAGTCATATTTGGGTTGCTATGTGTATAGGTCACTAAAAGGCTGTTAATTAAGGAATTGGTAAAACGAAATAAATTAAGTTTGAAAACGTTTGTTAGGATCTTCAAAGATAGGCAGAAGATAGGTTAGGAAGAAAAGTGAAAACTATGTTAACTATGGCGATTACTTTCGTCGTTAATTGTGAGGTTATGTTTGGTTGTGGTGTTGATCCTTGTTGATGTACCGCACTTAACCAGCTGTGAGCGTTGGTCGTTTGTGTTACCTAAAACCCTTATAAATGATCGACAGATCCTCATAGATTGACAAATTTGTTGAGCTGGTTAATGTCAGTCCCGGTCACTTCACATTTGCCGAAAGTATGTCTGCGGTGATATATCTGTCTCAGTCTGGCAAAAACTGGCCAGTAGAGAAGAAAATGTCTATATGATTCCAACACGCTAACCTCCTTATAGCTTTGGCGAAAAACTGGCCGAAAAAAAAATGTATTCGCACCGCATTTGAGTCCAGTCAGAACACGTACATTTGCGGCGAGATTGTCTTTGCTAGAGACAAGTAGTTCAGCGTACCTTACGTGGTTCACTCTGTGTAAGAAGAATCTTGTAGTCGCATAAGTTCGGGTTGTAGACCAGCGCTTGCCGAGCTTATGGGAGGTTCATAGGTCCAGCGATACAGCGCTAGAACTTTGGAGGTCAATGGAGTAATGACTCACTTCCAAAGGGATGAAATCGGGTTAAACATAAATGTGTATGAGCAAATGTAAAAACAGAATAATCGAGACCGTAATAAACAATTTGCACTACACCTATGGGTAAAGTTTTAGATGACTTCACGACTTTCACTGAATGCTTTGTGTGGTTCAAATTTCTATGTTCGTTTTAAAGTAGAGCTTTTTGCAGCTTTTTCAACGAATTTCTTATCCTGAAAGCATAAAATTTCAAGCATTTGTTTAATTTGTTTTCATGGAAAAAATTGCCAGATAATCGCGATGTTTAGGGCAGTCCGGGTCAAATTCGATCTGTTGCTACATAGTTACTAGTAGTGACGGCTCCAGATCATAACTAGAAGAGTTTATTTTTCAATGTTTTATAAACTTTATATAGAATACTTTGGTAATTAATTTATAAATTATAATTAAATTATAAATAAATTTATAAATAATGATTATCTATTAACCCCAGATAAAAGCACAACTTCATTTTCTATTAACTCAAAACCCGATTACAAATTATTCAAGCAAAATTCAATCGTTCATCTACATTCCTGCACGCTTTAAGACAATTAAACTAGCAAAATTAATTAGCCTCATTAATATCGCATTTTATGAGGTTAATGGCATTTATTAATATTTTCGCACTTATTGCTGTGCTTTCGCAAAATGCCTGCAATAGTGAGCACACACACACACACACACACACGCACACGCAAATCGCTGTCGGCTTCAACCACAAGTGTCCTTATTAGAACCCAACTTTGCCTCCATTAACCAGCTTGATTAGCTGGCTGACAACAGTGGAAAATGTTTGGCGTTTATGTGGTTGTTGCCAGCAGTTAAGTCACTCACTCAATTAAATACTTACTTGCCCAGCCACCCGTTCATCAAGTCGGCTGCTGCCTGCCTGCCTGCTGCGTGCTAGTTCACACACCACTACAGTGGCACCCTTTGTGTTTGTGTATGCCATCGAGTGAGTGTGTGTGTGGTATATTGCTGCCTGCTGTTGATTGCAAGCTTTGTTTTGTTGTTGTACTAACTTGATACGCAAATTCAATTAATGTGTCCGCATTCAATTTGAAAATTTTGCAATCAATCAAGTGGCTTGATTAGGCTTCATTCATTTGAAAATCATAGAAGAAGGAGAAGAAGCGCAAAAGAGAGAGGCATAACAAAAGGGGCAAGACAGGTGTGCTCTAGTCTGGGTAAAGGTGTGTCATTTCAGATGTTAGAAGAAAATAAATCGCATTTATTTAAAGTTAATGGATTACTTAGAAAGATTGAGAACAGAAGTTTGATTTATTTATTTTAATTTCAGTTTTTTTCATAGAAATTTCTTAAACTTAAAAACATATAGAAAATTCTGAAAACAAAAGTCTGGTTTTGATGCGTCAGAAAGCGTCCCAGAATTAGTTTTGAGGAATGCTGTTGAGTTGATAATTCTTCAGATAAGAATCATGATCCGTACCGGTTTCATAGACGCGACTGTGAACGGCGATAAAAAGTCTCGCTCCATGCAGTTCTGGGTAGAAGGTAGACTATGGGTTCTAAACTTCTCTCGAAACTCTTCTTCTTCTTTATTAGCGTAGACACCGCTTCCGCGGTTATAGCTAAGTTTACAGCAGCGCGCCAGTCGTTCTTCATTTTCGCTGTTGGAGATTCCAAGTGGTCCTTCTCCACCTGGTCTTTCCAACAGAGTGCAGGGCTTCCTCTTTCTCTGCTTCCCCCGGCGAGGACTGCGTCAAACACTCTTAGAGCCAGAGTGCTTTCATCCATTCTTAGAGCTCATCGTTCCGTCGGCTACGTTATTCGCCGTTGCCAATGCGTAAATCTTACGCAGAACCTTTCTCTCGAAAACTAGTAACGCCGTCTCATCAGTTATTGCCATCATTCATGTCTCTGCGCCATATAGCAGCACGGGTAAAGAGTTTTGTTTTTGTTCGTCGAGAGAAGACTTTACTTCTCAATTGTCTACTCGGTCCGAAGTAGCACCTGTTGCCATGAGATATTCTGCGTTGGGCTTCGAGGTTGATGTTGTTATTGGTGTTAATACTGGTTCCAAGATAGACATAATTTTCCACGACTTCGAAGATGTGACTGTCAACAGTGACGTGGGAGCCAAGTGGCGAGTGCGACGACTGTTTGTTTGATGACAGCAGATATTTCGTTTTGCCCTCGTTCACTACCAGACCCTTTGGCGTCGCTTCCTTGTCCAACTTGGAGAAAGCAGAACTAACAGTGCGGTTGTTATGGCCAATGATATCGAGTCATCGGCGTACGTCAGCAGTTGTACACTCTTGTTGAAGATTGTACCTTCTCTATTCTGCTCTGCAGCTCGATTTGTTTTCTCCAGAAGTAAGTTGAAGAAGTTACAGGGGAGGGAGTCGCCTTGTCTGAAACCTTGTTTAGTATCGAACGGCTCGGCGAGGTCTATCCCGATCCTGACGGATCATTTGGTGTTGCTCAACGTCAGTTTATACATCCGTATTAGTTTTGTGGGGATACCAATTTCAGATATCGCGGCATAAAGGCAGCTTCTTTTCAAAAAGCAACTTTGAAATCGACGAAGACAAGGTGTGTGTCATTTCCAAGATTTCGCGCGTGCTGAATACCTCTGAGGGTTCTACGAGAGTCCCAACTTACAGTCATAAAGAAGTATTTCTGCCACACATTACCACATACAGTATTTCCCCGAAAGGATCGAGACTCCGAGTGTTTTTCTATGATCAAAGATTCCTGGGTTTAGAAAGTGTACGACCCTCTACAATTGAGAGTGTTGCAAATATTGAAAGAGAAGCTTTACCAAAATGAGAAAAAGTCTATGAATAATTTGCAAAAGAAACCTTCTAAATCTGATTTCCGCTATTCTTTTTCGATAGTAAATTGCTTCGAAGCAATATTAAATAAAAAATTTTAGTCAGATAGTTCAAACCCTACTTACATAATATCTTCTTATATCACTTTCGCTACGTTAGACTACGAATGCACTTTTTTTAGAACATTGTCAGTCGCTAAGCTTTATCTTTCACTACAAACGTTGAGCCAAACGGATCATCTTCCACTCCGCATTTGTACAAAGCTCATTTGCAAATTAAGTATAAAAATTTAATTACACCGTTGTCTTGCTCTAAATCACACAAATATATACACATTTAACCTACATCTGTATATTTGAATGCGCCCATTTTAAAATAATATATTTAAATGTAAATATTTCTTCACTCTCCGTGCGCCGTAGTTTGCCTGGCATAGCTTGGCCTGGCCTATTTGCACATCCATCCATCCAACCATCCCGCTATCCTAGCTGACTAGTGCACTTCAAACGCTGCTAGAGCTCCTTATGTCCCGTTAAAACTAAAAACGAAAAAAAAATCAGCCAAAGCCTAAAGCTTGTTGCTCTAAATAAAGAATTCAGGTTGTCTTTATGCATGGCGCTGGTTTGGTCGGGTGCGTGTTGCGTTACTGGCACCACTGTCACAACGTTGGCTGTCTCTCTGTCTGTCTGGCGGCGGTGGGGCAGCGTTGCAAGTGCGTCGTTGAAGTTTTTCGCTTATCGCTTTGAAGCACAAAATGCACTTGACTCGTTTTCCGTTCTCTTTTCGCTTTGGCAAGGCATTTTGTGGCGCAGCGTTTACCATTTGCTTTAATTTCGGATTTCACTATATTTTTGGTGGTAATGGTAAAGTGTGTATGTGTGTTTGTGTGCTGCGGTAGGAACTTTCTAATTTAAATTTGTTTATCTTTTTTTAATTTGTTGGCAATTTTGTGGTGGTAAAAAAGGATTTTCCGCTGCTTAAAGGCAATATCAAAGGGAGGAATTTAAATTTGATAAAGAGTTAGGCAGGCATATGGACCTAAGAAAGTCTAACTAAAGTCTAAATTGTATAATAAGTTTAACTCTTGACGATTTCTTATAAAAATAAAGAAAAATCAATAGTATTTCTTACAAAATGCCTCAAGCTTATTCTAGTGGTTCTTGACCAGCTACTGTGACTAGGGTCTTGTTCCAACTAAAACAAAATATAAAGCCACAACTTAAAGAATATAAGACTAACGAGTATTATTCTACCTTCAGATAATTTTTTACTATGTTTAATAAGTTAAGTGCAACAAAATTTGCAACACCTCGAAGAATGCGACGGATATTAATGGTGAGCGTGATCAGCTGAGTATATTTAGCCATGGTACATACACGACTAGTCACTCCGTTTTAGAGTTAGCGTTCTGAAATTTTGCAGACGTTCATTCATGCAAAAAAAAATATACTTCATTGATGAAATCGACTACATTGCACCGATATAACATATAGCTGCCATACGAATTGGGTGAACAAAACCAACTCCTTCTATGAAATTTTTTTTTAATTGAAAATATATCTTCACGAAATTTGGCACATATTATCTTTCAGAGTCACGCAACAAATATCTGAAGAATTTTTTTATATCGAACATCTATGGCATATAGCTGCCATGCAAACTGGACGATCAAAATCAAGTCGTTGCATGGAAAACTTCTTCATTTGGCAAGATATCTTCACGAAATTCAGCAAGGCTTATTTTCCAGAGCAATGCTACACATTTCCAAATAAATTATTCGGATCGAACATCTATAGCATATAGCTGCCATACTAAATGATCGTTCAAAATCTAGTTCTTGTAGGCGAAACTTTTTAATTTTGCAAGATATATTCATAATATTTGGCACGGACTGTTCTAGAAAGCAACGCTACAAATATTCGAATAAATTATTTGGATAGAACATCTATATCTTATAGTTGACATATAAACCGGATAATCAAAATGAAGTCCTTGTATGGAAAACTATTTCTTTTGGCAAGATATCTTCACAAAATTTCAAAGGAATTATTATCCAATTCCATGCGACAATCACTGAAAAAATTATTCAGATCCGACGATAGTAGCATATAGCTGCCATACAAACTGACCGATCAAAACTGGAATAATAATATTTTTATACCCCGTTTTGCTATAAGAAATGCACCTGCCAAAGGTCTGATACCTGCCTTCGTCGATGATGCCCAAAAATTTGTTTCAAGAAAAGCTTGTTTAGAGTTTTCTCAGGTGACTGACTCGAAGGCTGCGACACTACTGTGGATTGGTTGAACAGTAAAACAATGCTTTTCACCATTCTACCGGTTCAATAATATTTTCGGTATCCTAAAGCCTAGTTTAAGCCCAAAAAAATAAAGTTTTTAGAAAATTTAGACCAGCTTAACCGCATTAACCGAATAAAGCGTAAGAAAATTCGAAATTCATTACAAATCGAATAAATGTAGTGAAGTTTAAAAAAAAAATTATTTTATTGCTAATATAACTAAAAAAAAAAAATATTTCAACTTCAGCTAAACGCGAAAGCTACTTACATACATATATGCACTCATAAAAGCTCGCCTGCTTGCGAATTCCATTGAATAACCGTTACTTGTTCGCTGCTGATTACTCTCTGCTGTCTTGTGTGTACTTTACATGCTTGTTTGTGTGTGTGTGTGTGTGTGCATTTGGCAAAACGCTAATAAAATTAAATCGACTGCACAGAGAGGCAAACAGACAGACAGTTAGACAGCGCCAACTGAGCAACAAACCGCACTATTTGTATAACGGTAAAAAGCATACGAACCACGAAGCAGTAATTGACAGAGACGGACATATAAGCAAGTATATACATATGGTATATAAAATTACATATACAAACGTTTATAGATATGTACATATTTAGCGTAGACATGTATGTATGTTGTAAATAGCCACACACTTTTGGACCAGCAAATGCTCACCCAATAAAAGCAGAAACAACAAAGCTGCACATTTCATACCAAAAACTTAAAACTTAGCAGAATTGTATTAATCTGTCTGCATGTGCACTCATACATGCAACTAGGTAAGTATATATAATACAAACCACACACCTTACATGCCGCCATATGTGGCACAGTGAGCGCTTGTGTGGCAAGGTGTGGTGTCTTGCATTCCTTTACCATTACCGTCATTTGTTTTTGGCTTTGCTTTAACTTCGTGCTCCGAATGCATTTTCTTGCTCCTCTCCCCCTCCATCACTTTCCTTTCATTACTCTTCTTCTTTCCGTGATAACCCTTCATCTCGTTGTCCGCATGCTCGCATACACTTTGAGCGCTTTGCAGACTGTTTGGCTTCTATTTGCTTTTGCCTTGCCTAAGGTACTGATATAACAGTTAGTATTCAGCTCTTTTTCAGTATGCAGCATGGAAATTTTAATTGGAGTGGGTATTAAATTGAGCTTACAAACGACACTAGATGCTGGTGGGACATGCAGAGCGGATTTTTGCTGTAAAAATTTTGACAAAATAATAATTGTTTATTATTTTTGTATGTGATACATACTTTTTTGTGTTTCAAAAAATGTTACAGCATAGCATAACATAACAGAGACCACCATAGCATATAGAAACATATGAAATTTATGTGTGTAAAATATATACATATACTTGTATGTAGGGCTAACATAATTAATTAAAAACTAGTATAATCAAAACAACATTGTTGATTGTGTAAGCCATCTCTACTAGTTTGAAGAAAACAAATAATATAAATGGTTATCCATTTCGAGGTTCCCCATTTTCTTAAAGAAAAAAACACAGAAACTTCAAATCTAATGGGGAATGTTTACTATCATTCAAAAGATCATCCTTTGGCATTTATTTTTTGAAGATTATCGCTTTCAAATGTTGGCCGCGGCTACGTCCCAGATGGTCCATGCGTTAAGTTAAAATTTCAATCAATTAATACGCTAAACCTAACCTACTCGCAACTTAAGACTCTGCCACGGAACCACCGGCAAAGTATTACTTCGTGGGAGGGTCAGGACATTTAAGTCTCTTCTATTGTGTGGACTGACGGACGCCCAATCAGATGGAAAAGTCTCAGTTTTGTCATTATCGCTAACAGCTTTCCACTCATCAGTCGACTGACACATGAGTGTCGTTAAATAATCGACCGTAAGATTACCGCCGAGTATGGTTTTTAGTTTTTCCCTTGTATTAGAAAAGCGAGAGCAATAAATAATATTGTTCGTAGTCTTCTTATACTCTGTACACGTCGAACAGTTTGGATTAATGTCATTAGGGAATCTGAAAAGGTAGCTTCTAAGGCACCCATGTTTACTAAGTATTTGGGTCAGATGGAAATCCAGGTCCCCATTCGTCTGTCTATCCACGAGTGGATGTCCGTTGGGTCCAGCGCCCTTTAAAAGAGGAATTCCACCGCTCCTGTCACATTTTAGTGTTATTATTTCTCTCCTCTGTTGTTGCCGATACTGTTTTAGACACTGACAGCTGATGTAATCGCTCGAGAGCATCTTCCAGGATGTCAAGGGGCAGCATACTGGCTAATACTTCAGCAGGGTCGCTTATTACTCGAATTGCAGAAAGCCTATGCATTGCAATTATTTGTTTAGCATACGCTTTTACATTCATTGCCTTTTTTCATACTGGTGCTGCATACAAATTTACGGAACTCATTGCTTTCGCTACTAAGAATCGCCGGCTGGAACGCACACAGCCTCTGTTGGTCATCATTCTCGATAGAGCATTATAAATTTTGTTTGTTTTACATGAAGAATACGCCTGGTGTCCCTTAAGTTTTAATTTGGAATCCAATATTACCCCCAGATGCTTCAGCTGCGGTTGTGAAGTAATCTCGCACTACCCTATGGTGAGAACTATTCGTTCATCTACCTTTCTGATGCTTATACGAGTATGTTCCGCCAGTTCCAGACTCACAGAAGAGAACCATTGGCCTAGACCATTTAAGCACTCATTGCATTTATTTCTTAGGTCGATTAAGAACTGCTACCACCATGAGATCGTCCGCATACGCTATAAGTTTCACGTCTGTTGGTTGCTGTCTTCTTAGCACCCCGTCATCCATGAGGTTCCATAATAGTGGGCCTAACACTGAGCCTTGGCCTCCACTCAAGATAGAGTAATTATTTGTGCCTTCGTCCGTATCAAAGATCAGTCTATAGTTTTTAAATAACTCGTTATAATGTTTATAAGAGATTCAGGCGCGCGTATTTCATCCAGAGCTTTGAATATGTGTTCCCATTTTGCCGTATTGAACGCATTCTTGACATCCAGGCATTACCTTTTTGTGCCACCGTTCCATCTTTTGCCACTTACTGCACATTTCTCAGTATCGACGGCTTTCGTAGTGTGTCAATAGTGTATATATTTTTTAGAAAGCCCAAGGCCTGTATCGGAGCGGGATTGACCGCATAGACTTTAAATTTTACATACTCCCACAGGAAAAAGTCTAACGATGTGATATCACAATATCTCGGTGGCCAATTAACGGGCCCAAAACATGAAATAATCTGCTCACCTAAGTTTTCTCTCAATAAATCCATTGATCGATGCGATGCGTGGGAAGTAGCGGCGCCTTGTTCAAACCAAATGTCGTCGAGATCACGAGCTTCAATTTCAGGCATCAAATAGTCGCATATCAAGGTGCGAGAACGGTCGTCATTGACAATGATTACACCGGCCCACAAACCACACCAAACCAATGTTTTTATACCCTGAACAGGGTAGATTAAGTTTGTCACGAAGTTTGTAACACCCAGAAGGAAGCGTCGGAGACGCTATAAATTATATATATAAATGATCAGTATGTTGAGCTGAGTCGATTTAGCCATGTCCGTCTGTCTGTCTGACCGTTCGTCTGTCCGTCCGTCCGTCCGTCTTTATATGTACGTACTAGTCCCTCAGTTTTTCAGATATCGTTTTGAAATTTTGCAAACGTCATTTTCTCTTCAAGAAGCTGCTCATTTGTCGGAACTGCCGATATCGGACAACTATAACATATAGCTGCCATAAAAAACGAACGATCGGAATCAAGGGCTTGTATGGAAAACTTTCGCATTTGACAAGATATATTCACGAAATTTGGTATAGATTATTTTCTAAAGCAACAATGTAATCTCCGAAGAAATTGTTCGAATCGGCTTACTATAGCATATAGCTGCCATACAAACTGAACGAACTTAAAAAAGTTCTTGTATGGAAAACTTGCGCATTTGGCAAGATATATTCACGAAATTTGGTACAAATTATTTTCTAAAGCAACAATGTAATCTCCGAAGAAATTGTTCGAATCGGCTTACTATAGCATATAGCTGCCATACAAAACGAACGATCGGAATCAAGGGCTTGTATGGAAAACTTTCGCATTTGACAAGATATATTCACGAAATTTGGTACAGATTATTTTCTAAAGCAACAATGTAATCTCCGAAGAAATTGTTCAGATCGGCTTACTATAGCATATAGCTGCCATACAAAACGAACGATCGGAATCAAGGGCTTGTATGGAAAACTTTCGCATTTGACAAGATATATTCACGAAATTTCGTATAGATTATTTTATAAAGCAACAATGTAATCTCCGAAGAAATTGTTCGAATCGGCTTACTATAGCATATAGCTGCCATACAAACCGAACGATCGGAATCAAGGGCTTTTAAGGAAAACTTTCGCATTTGGCGTGGTGTCTTCACGAAATATGACATGGAATACTGCTTAAGGTAATAATATAATATCCCAGAAAATTGTTCAGATCGGATTACTATAGCATATAGCTGTCATATAAACTGAACACATAGTTACTAAAAGAAATGCACCTGTAAAGGGTATATTAGCTTTGGTGCAGCCGAAGTTAACATTTTTTCTTGTTTCTGCATAAAATGGTAGCTCTTGAATCTTAAATTATTCAGTGATTTTATTTCATAAATGTTGGCAATTTAATATTAAATGCTTACTTAATAAATAAGCTTTGCTTCCTTCAAAACTAAACTTTTTTATTCCATATTTTATTTGCCACAATTTTTTTATTTTTATTTGCTTTTCGTGCCACTGTGCAGCTGCATTTGTCCGTCCACCTGCATGGTGTGCGACCGTTTTGCTGCCATTTATGGCACATTCATTTGTTGATTCTAAATTATTTTCTGCAAACTACATGCCTGCCTTCACACACATATATACATATACAAACTTGCACACATGGTATTCACCTGCATAGTAAGCCGTACATAGCTTAGTCCATGCTCTCCTCTAGCAAAGGTGGCCAGCTAGTCCGAGCCATGCGACGCCGCAATTGGCATGTCTGCATAATTTAACTGTCTGCTGAACTTTTTATATGTAAATACAGGAAAAAAGCGTTGCCAACAATAATATATGTATAACCGTAAACTACAAAATGTTGGTAGCACAAAAACAACAAACAACAATGGCATTCACTCTCCACTCAATTACTTCATTTATTTGCTAGTAATTTCGTTTGCTTGATTCCTACGAAGTGATTGTCTGCAAGTCTGTTTGTTTGTATATTTCTTTCTTCACTTCCCCTTTGAGTCCCTTCTCTTTCTCTTTTTTCTACGTATGTGTATATGTGTGTGATTATCGGTTGTGGCGTTGAAGGATCCAATGCAAATTTTATGAATATGAAATTGAATTTTTGTCACAACAACTGCAGGCCAGCAACCTGCAAAAATAAGCGCCGTTAACTGTGTCTATATTTTCATATTTGTTTGGCATTATTGAAAACCGTTTGCACCAAAAGAAACTGGTTTTATTTGCTTTCATAAATTTCCCTAGAATTTTGTTATTACTTTCCCATTATATTGCAATTAGTTTTGCTTTATTGGGGTCAGAGGAAAATATTATGATTAAAACTGTTGGTTCGGAACACTACTGCTTAGATGAAATTAAACAAAAAACTGATTTTGGGTTAGAACTTCAGTGTTAGGTTAGCAAACGGTATAAGGGTCCCGATCTTATAATCAGCAGAGTTTCTCCAATATTGTCAAATGTATTTTACATACTTTGAAGGTTAATCAAGAAAGCAAATTTAACTGCGGTTGCATAGAAACTATAATACCCTTCATAGGTAAATATCTTATAGCTGAGGTTAGGTTAAGTAGGTGGTTGATCCCAAAATCTACTCATAAAACGTCCTTTTGTACCAAAAGAATTTCTTTTCAGATTTTAGACCCTTAAAAATAGATGAAACGCCTTGACCCTGTTTCAGATTTGTTGAGACGGCTAATGTCAGTTTCGGCGATATCTTCTAGGTCGCAGGAAGACCGAGATTTTTCAACTACAGCAGTGCAAAGGACAATGGAGTAGAAAGTTCCTGGATATTTCCACATCGCCCGCCTCCATACGACTTTTACAACTAGCGTCCGACCTGATTTTTATTCTTACCACATGAATGCCTTTTGGACAATGTCCAGTAAGAACTCTTACGATGGTGACAAGATGAACTAACTAACAAGATGAATAACAATTAGTTCAGTATATATCCTGCGTTCTACTCTAGAACAAAATGATCTCGCAATCACAAAAGCTATCGTCGTCGATCAGCGCCAGCTAAGCTTACGCGTTCATTGTTAGAACGCAAAACGCCAATCGAGGTCCAACTAGGTCCCATACCGTTGTGACCGGCTCGTCGGCTTTGCAGTTGGTAGCGATTCCGCTGTTACCAGGCACCTAAACAAGTCTAATGATGAAGTAGCTTGATGCTATTTCTAGAAGGGACAGAGAAAGACAATTAGCGAGTTCAGCGCTAGTATTGTCGCTCTACTGTCGGAGTGAATGCTCATCTGCCTGAAAGAACCTATACACTAACAGTGGTCCGGTAGCCCAAGATTAAAAGAGAGCTCCTTAAAGAAAATCTTCCTCCCATCTTCCTTCCTAGCTTTGATCAATCCGTAAAATGGGGCTCTTCTCCAGCGACTACATCCCATCCACAAATTCCTCGATGGTATGGGAGCAGAGAAAAAGTCACCACTAGTAGATTCCGCGATGCAGTGGTCGAAGTTTTCAGGAATGTATTTAGTTGTAGAAAGAAAGCATTTCGACATGTTCTGCTTCGGAACTCCTTCATATATCCAGCTTCCCTGAACGTCAAATCACACTTTGCAGCAATATACCTGCCGCCAAATTCTCGATTGCTATTTATCTTGATTTTGATCTATCAGTTCGAATAAAGCAACTTTATGGCTGAACAGTTTAGACGGAGATTACAGCGTTGTCTTGGGCAATAATATTATAGTATATGGCAAACTTCTTAAAGATATTTTGTCAAAAAATTTTCCATACACTCGATCAGTTATTTCGTATGACAGCTCAGTTATGCGAGTATACTTTGTTTTTCGATCTCAACAGTATCTTCGTCCAATCTTAACAATGTATTAGGAGATTATAGCGTTACCTTAGATAATATTTTCGTCAAGATATCTTGTGTTTACAAAAGTTTTCTAAACAAGAACTCGATTTTGATTGATCAGTTTTTATAGCTGCTATTTCCTAGAATGTTTTGATATCGGTGGTTCCGACGAATGGACACCTTTTTGGAGAAAAAACGGCTTGTGACCAACATCCTATTGAAATCTGGGGGCTAAGGGCGCACAGATGGACATAAGTAAATAGATTCAGCTCATTATGATCGCGGTAATTTATACATATATTTTATAGATAGGGTCTTCGGTGTTTCCTTCAGTGTGTTACGAATTTCGTGGAAACTTATTATACTCTCATGGGTTTATTTGTAACATTTGCAAATTTCATAAGTATATTTTCATTTCTTTTCGCCGCTTAAAGCCGCTTCCAATTAAAAGCATTATTAAGACGAAACCCCAACCACACATATGTGCATACTGTGACTATGTGGTACATAGTATATACCTATAGTACATACCGATCTACGAGGTAAATTGTATAATGAGCTCTACAATATGCACAAATTAATAGTTTGTGTGTCATTAATAGTGAATTAATTGCAAATTTACATATTGGCGATAAGAATGTGTGTTGAGGCAAATTGTGCAATTGAAAGTGAAGGTGAAATAACAATAAGTACACCTGGGAATATTAATATTAAAATTTTATAGGAGCTAAATGAGGCGAATAAATTAAAGAGAACAAAGAAATGTGTCTGATTAAAAATCGAGGAATTGAATTTAATAAGTAACGTAATGCCCAGAAAATTGTCGAGAAAGGCGAAGAAACAGATAAAATTTACTTGAAACATGAAGAGTATTATATTAAATATACATATAGTTAATTATCATGGTGGAAAATGTCAAATCGTCCTTCTAATGTCAAATCCTACTAAATTGAAAAAAAAAAACATATTATAAGCCGTAGACGTGCCGGGTGACATGCTTGTACTTTATTGCAATGTATAATACTGTAGTCAGTTCTTGTATTGAATAAAAAAAATTCACAAAACAAAACGATGTGGCCCAAGTTTTGAGAATCTTTCGAGAACTTCGTCTGCGGTGGCTTCAATGTCATGAAGCGTGTGCCGCAACGCCAGGGCGATCAATTTATCTTGAAGATCCATCGTCCTCAGCCACGTTTTATGCTTCGAAAAAGCGCGTGTAGAGCTCGCATTTGTCACAGGAAATTTACAGAATTTGCAAATAAAACTATGAATTATGGGGTAGAGGTCTACATCGCTGTTCTTTAACGTTCCAATGCAGTAGTCGGTAACTTGTTGTCTGTTCGACTTTTGCTTCTGCCCCCAATGGCACTGTCAGTGATCAAGTTCACCTTTGAGCTTCTAACGTCGCATGACGTTGTCATTATCCAAAAGGCTTTGAATCTATCTATCAAGCAGTCAATAAGATTTTCCATTTCTGTGGTTTTCAAAGCACATACTTTTCCTGGAACCAGCAAACTCTGTTGAGATCTATCCAATACTTCTCTTAGAAAAGAATGACTTCAAATCTTCACCAATTGCCTACAACAGAGGAATGTACACTTAGACCACGTAGTAGTCTTCGCAAGTTCTCACGCAGAAATTTTCGCGTTTTGTTTGCCAGCCGCAGATTCTTGGTTTTTCTTCGTCAACTTTCAGTACTGTTGCACATTTTTCTCGTGTTTGAATAAACGAAAAATGTTTCTCAGCTTTTTGTCTTCGGTTTTGGAACGTTACAAGCAGCATATCTATCATATTCAAAGTCTTTGCTAGATCAATCAATTATTTTTGAAGAATTCCGCTGAGTGAAAGAGGTAGAGATAGAATATCAAATATGAGTTATTTTATATTTTTTCAGTGTTGTAAAATTACTTATAAGCCCTTTCCCCCTCTGAATCCGTCACTGCAAAGTGGTAGTATGTATATTATTCTGTTCTATAATTGACAGTATTCGCAGTGCTCGCTATGTTACACAGTTTTTAGGACATTTTTGGACACCTTGAGTTATATTTTGACATTTCATTGGAAGCTAATCTATTTAACGAATAATATAGCTTCCGAAAGGTAAAAGGGTTTTTCAAATTCGCGAAACAGTTTCAGCTTCGGAGTCTATTGAATTCAAACAAACGAACATGAAAATCTTTCCTATTTACAATATTACTATAGACTACTCATACGCCATGGTGCTCTGTAGTTTGATAAATATGTGTCGACTTTTTGAAAGCTTAAGCAGAGATTCATTATATAACCGTTGTTGCAGAGTTAAAAAGAACTTAGTATTGCATTAAAAGAGGCTCGATGCTAAGAGTCGAGGCACCAAATACTCCTCTCCTTGAGGTACATGAAGTTTGTAAGCATTAAGTGTGCGCTTAAATAATGTAGCATATACCGCTATCTAAATATAAGTTTTATAATATTTTTAATTCTTCTATATTTTTATATGCTTTTTACTCCGCATTCAACCGAAGTATTTCCGTATGATATTTATTTTTATTTCGTCCTTTAATTAACACTAACTAATCTGCTCACATCACATAATCTCGTCTTGTCATAATACCGAGTTAACAAGTTTAGAGGAAACAACAACAAAACGCATAGAAAAGTTCAAGCATAGCTGCGGGTGCTACAAATGCTGCTAACTGCTTCTTCTTGACTGGTAAATATGTTTGTATGTATGTACACACTAATCTATGAGTGCGAGCTGCAGTACGCAAGTGTAGAATCCAGCTGAGAGCTGTCAGTTGCATTGATAAACAAGCGCACATAAATAGACGTGTTTACCACACATGCCACAACATCAGGTGATGGTCGTCTGTCAGTTAAGCAGACAAGCTTTTGTCGTGTCTCGAGTGTTTGTGGGTGCTCAGGTGGAAAGGTGTTGAAAGTGTTCGAACACATGGAGTTCAAATCGTTAAAATTCTCGGTGATTTGTGAAAATACAAGAAAACTTTGTTGTTATTTTTGCACAGTTGGGTGCATTGGAGAAACGATTTCAGAGATTTTAAAAAGTAAGTGGTCTGTTAGTTTTTATCGATATTAAGGCGATAATACTAACATTTTCCATGATAATTTTTATTTGATCTGTGAACATAAGTTGAGCGTTAAAAATAAATTAAGAGAAAGCTTATCTTATGCTCTCAATTCAGTCATTTCGGTTTGAAAATTTGATATCTATATAAAACTTGTATCGGCTGCACATTGTTTTGCTTACGGTTTCCAGAAAAACTGCTTAAAAGTATAAGATTTCATCATTTTCTGTCTATAGATTTGTATCGCAAGTACATCTGAGTCTACTAGAGTTCCATTGCTTTACACATTGTTGGTGAATTTTTCAAGACTTAGATCAGAAGCAGGGGAATGCTCAAATGAGCCAGAAGATCTATTCTGAAGAGAAATCGCAAAGTTCTTTACATTTACCAAACAAGCTTTCAAGATTTTTATAGTTCCAAAACTCGGTTGGAGTCAGACAGACTTTCACTTTTACTTGGAAGATAGGTGCTACTCTTTAGTGCTTGGATGGTAATATACTTGATAACTCAGAATAAGTTTTGTTGCAAACTAAAGTAAACAGCGAATAAACATGAAGAGCCCTTCCCCATACCACCCTATTTTTAAGTAGTATACAGCAGCGATCTCCATAGATGTATCAGTAAACGAGTTTTATACCATTTGGAACTTGGAATCGGTTGATATTTAACAACGGGTTCCACCTACCGAGGTAACGTGAAATAACACAGAGGTTAGGTTAAATTAAAGGCTGTTGCTTTGGAACATATGATTTAAATATTTATATAGGTACATAATCAACATGCAATAGTTACTATAAAAAATATGTAAAGTTTATTTTTCGACTTAAACATCCGAGCAAATTGAAAAGTTCAACCAAATTTGGACATTAACTGCCAAAGTGCACATTATATTTAATCAGTTATTACTTGGATCAGAAAAAGTTAAAGATGAATGGGGAATTTTCGGTTTTGCAGATGGAAGTAGAGTAGGATGTACATATAGTATATACTTATAAAATCTGTTAAGTTGCTTATCCGAAAGTATGTATATGTCAACGGAACTGACAGTAGGGGCCATCAAATTGGGAATATCAAAGTTCGTTTGGTAAAGGATGTGGACCTCACCTATAATCATATGAAAATCTTTAGATTGATATTATTAATAGGAGATCCACCGTTTGCCATGATAACCGATAGAATCATTGGTTAATTTTTCTTCAAAAATGATGCAGATGAGAACGTGACCGTCAATGATGCCTGAAATTTAACCTCATGATCTCAGCGACTATTTTTCAACAATCTGGCGCCACTTCCCACATATCGCATCAATCAATGGATTTATTGAGAGAAATCCAAATCGCCAAATCACCAAAATCGTGGACTATCACACCGCTAAACCATTTCCTGTGGGATATTTAAAGTCTAAAGTCTGTGCGGATAATCCCGCTTCGATTCAGGCCTTGGAGCAAAACATCACTCGTGTCATTCGCCAGTTACCAGTCGAAATGCTCCAACGAATCATCGAAAATTGGACTCAACGGATGGACCATCTGAGACATAACCATTTTTTTTGAATGGTAATAAGTATTTACAATTATATCTGAAGGTTTTCGTGTACGGAATCTCGAATTGGATCGCACTTTAAAAGTAAACGAAGTTAATTTAAAGCCTTCAAAAAAGCTTCGCCTTGACAATTTGTTCTGAGGTTAAGGAATTTCATTCCATTTTATGAATTGTGTAATATTATTAGGACCCTAAAATAAATATTGAGCTAAGGGATCGATTTTTTGAAAATCCTAGAGCTCAACCATTAAACATACTTAAGTGTCTTAAAATATCAAAAGTTGATAAATCAAAGTATTCCATGCGTATATATTTATAGATAGTATAAGTATAAGTACTTACTATAAGGAAAAAGTCTGTTTCATTCATATACATATGTATCTGTAAGCGCATTTATCCACGTGTGCTCACCCAGGCACATATTTGATGATGAATAACTGCAAATATACAAGAACATTTCCACTTTGTTGCATTGTGCTCTGTATGTGTGCTATAAGTTGCCGGTGTTGTGTGCAGCTCAGTTTAATTATTCGCTATGCTATGTTATGCACACGAGTGTAACGGGTATTTGTTCGTTACCGCCACGCTGGCTTACACTTGAATTCCTAAGCTTACGGAGATCTGCATGTATACATACACATATACATGCATACATGCATACAGGTATGTAACACATGTGACGTTGAAGGGTATTAGTTGCAGGATATATTCATATACTACTGTAGGATATTCTGCAAAGTGTGAGGGATTATTATTAAAGACTAATGTGGCCACACTGGTAGCGGAACAGTTTCTTATTATACCCTGAACAGGGTATATCTAGTTTGTCATGAAGTTTGTAACACCCAGAAGGAAGCATCGGAGACCTTATAAAATATATAAGTATATAAATGATCAGTATATTGAGGTGAGTCGATTTAGCCATGTCCGTCTGTCTGTCCGTCTGCATATATACGAACTAGTCGCGCAGTTTTTAAAATATCGTTTTGAAATTTTGCAAACGTCATTTTCTTTTCAAGAAGCTGCTCATTTGTCGGAACTTCCGATATCGTATCACTATAACATATAGCTGCCATACAAACTGAACGATCGGAAAAAAGTTCTTGTATGGAAAACTTTTGTATTTGACAAGATATATTCACGAAATTTGGTATAGGTTATTTTCTAAGGCAAAAATGTATTATCTGAAGAAATTGTTCAGATCGGTTAACTAAAGCATATAGCTGCCATACAAACTGAATGATCGGAATCAAGGGCTTGTATGGAAAACTTTCGTATTTGACGTGGTATCTTCACGAAATTTGACATGGATTACTGCTTAAGGTAATAATATAATCTCCGAAAAAATTGTGCCGATCGAATTAGTATAGCATGTAGCTTCCATACAAACTGAACTAGTTACTAACAGAAATGCACCAGTGAAGGGTATATTTGCTTCGGTGCAGCCGAAGTGAACGTTTTTTCTTGCTTAAAATTAATGTTGTCACACTGGTAACCGAACAGTTTTTTATTTTTTCTTAAAAATTTATTTTTTTTGAGCAAATTAAAAAATAAAAGTAATGATTAGGAGATTTTGCAAATCGGTGTATAAAATTGTGGATTTGGATGAACACAATGACTAAGAAAGATTTTATTAATAATATTCATTTATTGCCTTTTTAATGAGAAGTATTTCGGTTTGAATTGAAATCGAGAAAAAAAAATTCGCATTGTTATACCCTTCACAAATACTAAAGATTCCAATTATACAGTTTGTAAGGCAGCTAAACGCTAAAGTGGTGCGGGAATCGTTTGCAAAAAATATCAATCTGAAAATATTGAACACTCCACATACATATACACTCATACATATACACTTATACATATGCACTCATACATATACACTCATAGCGAAATTACAACAATAAATGCAAACGGATTTATAGTAGGTAAACGCATGTGGAACTAAGTAAATAGAAATAAAAGCGAAAATGTAAAAATTTATTGTTTTCGCGCTTCACACATGCCAGCTTACATACATAGCACTTACATATGCATATACTAGTATGCAAATAAAGCTATATGTTAGGGAATTGCGGTAAAAAATCAAATTCAAGTCATAAAAATAACCAAAATAAACACCGTTATATTCATTTGTGGAAAATGGTGAAAACGTTGTTTGGGATTTTGTAGTTCTTGCCGTTTAATCCAAACCTGAAACTTTCGCTAAAAGCAACTTTTCTCGATGTTTTGCATTTCAAATTTACTTTTGCGCTTTTGCGCTTTTGTTTGTAGGTTTTTCGGTATTCGTTTTAAAATTTGCTGACCTTAAAATACTTTTCTACATTTGCCTTTAATACAAGGAATGTTTATTTTGCAAGTTGTTGTTTTTGTTGTGAAATTTTCAAAATAATTTTATAAGAAGAGGTTCGAAAAGTAGTAATAAAAAAAAATAATAATAAAAATGAATAAACAACTCTATCTGGGACATAAAAATTATTAAGACACAATGTATTCAAGAAGTGATACCTTTCTTCGCCGGTATAGAGTTTAATATTTTTGAAGAGGTCGAAGGTTGTCCAGAACGAGGCAAGTTTTAACCGACCTCTTGGCCGTCTTTGAAAGCTTTGTATCACTCGTAGGCTTGTGTTTTTGATAAAACTGAATTACAGTAAGCCTTTTCCAACATTCGCAACGATTTCGAAAACGAAATTTGGTTAGAAATACAAAATTTGAGACAAATTCTTTGTTCGATATTTTTATCCATTGTAAAAATGGCAACGCATTGCTGAGGTGTACCGACTTAAGCATCTGCTCTAAACAAGCTGGTTGACAGATCGCTCCCATATTTGGCATAATAATTTTTTTTTCTCAAATTCTTTATTTACAATCTGTCTGTATTCAAGACAATAAGCAAATGTTCTAAAATATACATATCTTTGTATTGTTGGACCCCAGTGGGTGCAAAAGTAATATTTATTCTATACTTAGCTTAAGCTAATGATTATTTATTTCCTGTACGGGAGGTCTAGAATATGAAATCGTTTCAGTCGAAACGTTTCATCTGTTTCATCCAATAACGCAATAGCTAAAGGGTTGGAATGATTGCTCAGCCTTTCAAGATATCTAGAACTAAATTTCCTAATTTCGTCTTTGACACTTGGTATATTTAGGTCGTTGTTAATTGTGATATTTGAAACAAACCAAGGAGCATCCAGAATCTTCCTGAGGGTTAAGTTCTGATAACGCTGCAATATTTCAATATTTGAGTTGCTGCAAGAGCCCCAAAGCTGGATTCCATACGTCCAGACCGGCTTTAGTATGGGTTTATAAAGTAAAATTTTGTTTTCAAAACTGAATTCAGATTTGGGTCCAATAAGCCAGTACATTTTATTAGTCTTTACTTTAAGCTCTTTTCGTTTTGCCTTAACGTGATTTTTCCACGTTAATCTTCTATCAAGATGGAGGCCTAAGTACTTCACTGTATTGCTGTTAGGAATCTCTTCATTGTTCAAAATAATATTTGGACAGGAGTCTTTTTTCATTGTAAATGTGATATGTATAGATTTATCTGTATTAATAATATTCCATTTTTTAAACCATGCCTCAGTAATTCGTACCTGATCCTGAATCAGCTTCGATCCTAGAACTGCTAGCCGCAAGCATTGCAGTGTCATCCGCATAGGTGGCGACTAAGACATTTTCAAGGACAGGCATATCTGAGGTATATATTGTATACAGGATCGGACCAAGAACGCTTCCCTGTGGAATTCCAGCACTAATAGGATATATTTTCGAATATTCGTCTATCACTCTTACCTAAAAGTGTCTATCTAGAATGTAGTTTTTCAGAACAAGGAAACTTTTTTTAGTTTATAAATCAACTCAATATGCCAGACTCGATCAAAAGCTTGTTGAATATCTAAAAACACTGCGGAACAGTAGTCTTTACTTTCCAGCGTATTACTAATAAAACGAACAATGCGATGGCATTGTTCAGGAGTACCGTGTTTGTGACGAAATCCGAATTGATGCTGCGGAATAATGGAATTTTTCTCTAAAACTGGTAACAGTCGTCGCAAAAGGATTTTCTCAAATAATTTGGAGAAAGTTACCAGTAAGCTTAGCGGTCTGTGCGACTTCAGCGTGCTTTCAGGTTTGCCTGGTTTGCTGATCATAATGATTTCCGCGCACTTCCATTGAGACGGAAAGTGGTGAAGCCGTAGTATTGCATTGAATAAAAGCGTTAAAAGGTTATGTGCTTTTTTTGTTAGCAATTTAAGCACTCTTGCGTTTATTTCATCATAACCAGGGGATTTGGCATTATTGAGCATTTCTATCTGGTTACCAACCTCACATTGTCTTATAGGTCTTACAGGAAGATCCATTTGACAAGGGCTTTCAATAAAATTATTTATTTCTTTAATGACAGAAGGGCAGCTAAACTCAAATGGCTGGAAAGTGCCTTCTAAATGCTCGGCAAAAGCTTCTGCTTTGGCAAAATCCGACCTACACCATGCTCCGTTAATATCTTTTACCGGATGGTTTCTTGTTTAATAATTAAAATCAGTAATACTCACTTAGCAAAGTTTTTGGAATATAAATTGCAAGTTTATGATCTGGTTACAGTGTGCGGCCACATTTAGGTGTGGAATGCGAAATCGAACTATGGCCAAGCCTACTTGTCGTACTTAATTGTAAATTTTACCTGTTCTTTCACTTTCCAGTACACAAATGAAGAAGCAATTAATATAACGGGATACAACTTTACACGAATACTGCCTTTGATGTGTGCCAGCTTACGACCAAAAACTATTCAAATCGACTCAGAACTGTTCATGTCTCTAGGCACCTAGTCTACTTAGTATATAGACCTCAATCCCTATTACAAACTTTTTGTCTCAAATTTCGAACCAAGCTTATGGATAATGCTTATGTGATAATAATATGCTGCTGTGCCAAAAATGTGCTGATTCGGATCAATAATTCAGTCCGCATATACCTAATAGAAACCGTATTCAACTGTTGATAATGGCTGATTTTGTACCGGAAATATCGGCCATTAAGTTAGTTATCTCAGTGAAAATGAGAGAGCGTGTTTTTATAAAACAATGTATCTTTGTCGATAAAACTGGCCGAAAACTAGACTTGAGCTCTTATATATGTAACTAATATCAGATTAGTGATTATTTGAGTAAGCAAGAGAGCATTGTTTTCTGTTAATAATATATAGTAATACCGAAAAATAAATAAAATCGAGTCAGTAATACCCCCATCTCCCATATACTGTTTCGCTTGTTTTTGTTGATTAGGTTTGCGACTTTGCTAACATATGAATTACTTACTGATATTGCGCCAAAATGTAGGCAACGTTCTAGTCTTTTTAACGCGAAGATTAATGTCAATGTAAGATGATGAAAGTCTAATATGTACGTTTATGAAGAATATTTATCATCTGAGCTGAGCGAAGTGGAAGTGTAACTAATGAATTGTAAGAAAAATTAAAAAGTTTGTTTGTTTTCAAATGTTACAAATTTCTATTGCATCCGTGATAAGTAAACGTTTATACAAAAAACAGCGTTTTTTTTCAAGAACTTCTAGATTTGTGTTTAGAATTTTTAGTTTTCTTATCAATTTCATTTTGCAATCAACAAGTCATTAGCAGGCTCTGCAGCTAACACTACACATGCGTGTTATTACCTAATAAGGCTTCTGTGCCACATTTCAGTATTTTTATATTTCCAGAGTGTTCCTGCTCGTCCCATATCCAAACACTCTTTTTGCAATAACTAAACATGCTTATACCGACTTGCTGCCTTCACTCAGCGCCCAGCACTTCTCGTGTTTAGCCATAAATCCTTTTGGCTCCACATTTGTTTCTTCTTCTTGCTATTACAAGTAACTAATTAGCCTAACATTTTACAATTTACATTTTTTGCACTTCTCACATTCTTTCACGTGCAAAGGTGAAATAAAAATTCACTCCAATTATTCCGCCGGCAAATTGCACTGACAAACTGTCATTACAGTTGGATTTACAGCCGAGTGGCGACAAGTGGCAGCGAAGTGCTTGGCCATTACATACATGTATTTGCATAACTTTTTTTATAAATGAAAATGTTTATGTGTGTGTATTTGTGCGTTTAAATAGCGTGTGAAAAATGGTTATTTAAATGGAACTTAACGAAATTTGTTTTTAAGTGTGATAAAATACCAACCAACAGACGGACAATGGTAATTTGCGAGCAACACGTAATGCCTGTGCCAACAGTGTGTGTGTGTGTGTGCAAGAATGTATGTGTTCTGGCGGCTCATCAGAATCCGAAAAGAGTAAATGGCTCAACTTGAAATTTTCACACGATCTTCTTAGATATATTTGACAAAAAATGATCGGAAGATTAATGTTTTGACAATAATTTTGATTTTAGAATAAAGTATCACACAAAAACAAATAAAATATTGTGTGGTTGTTGTTGTTGTGCCTAAATACTCCTTTATATAAAATCTTACATATATTTGAACATCGTTTTCTACGCCAATAAGGAAGAAGAAGATATACATAGGTACATATGTATGTGTTGTTATGTATGCACATATACCTAGTATGTACATGAAACTCCGTACAGCAATCATATTTTCTCTGCATGTCTCTCTCACCAACTCACCTGCCATTGCACTACTGGCGCATATTCATAAATCACTTCATCATTCATTAATTAATGGGCCACACCGGCAATGGATTGCCAGACACTGAAAATTGTTTGTTTTGGAAAACTGCTGCTGACATGCTATAGGTTCATGAGCTGATACATACATATAGCATATATACACTCATATGGTATACATAGCGCATATAATATGGTTCCACATTGCACCAGTATACTCACTTTACTACTCCAACAAATGACCACCATGATTGACCAGCTGCTCGGATAACAAAATATGAAGGGCTAAGGGCGAGCGCACTGCGCAGGCAGGGCAGCAGTAATTCCGCTGTGGAGTATAGAAAGCTTTGCACATACAAACACGCTCAAAATTGCATCAACTGTTTTTTTGTATGCACCCATTGAACTTACTCCCTCAGTCTGCCACTACGTATGAGTAATTCTGACAATTGCATTGCTTTGGCAGCAGCGTTGATGGCTCAACAATTTGTTAATAAATTAACGGAAATTGTTCTACATCCGTTGATAGATTGATGTAGTGATAATTTTGAAATTAAAATTACAATAAAAAAATTTATTATGTGAGCATAAATGCGAAATTATGATTTTTGCATTGAAAAGTTGATTTTTTCCTTGAACTCTCATTGTGTGCTTATAATTATTAGACAATTATGTAATTTTGATGCCGATTTGTGATTTATTGGAATTATTTAATTACGTAATTGACCTAGCTGCCGCTTTGATACTTAAAATAACAAATTGGCCTGCAAGAAGTGGGGGAAGTCCGGGATGAGTTCGCGATTTGTCGCAAGGGTTATATATAACTAATGCCATTTTTGAACTTTTTATTTGAAAGAGATGCAGAAGGTAAACCGGGCGTAGCCGCTTTTAGGTATAATTTTAACTTTTGTCTTTTAATTCGCTGAATTATGTCAATGTCGTCGTATAACTCGTACCGCTCAACGTTCCATCGAATGTGATATTCGCCGTCTATAGAACAATGAATATTCGCAGAATCTTTCTCTCAAAAACTCTTAACGCCGAATCATAAAGAAGGACGGAGATGATGAGTGAATTGTAGAGTTTGGTTTTTGTTCGTCGAGAAAGAACTTTGCTTCTCAATTGCCTACTCAGTCCGAAGTAATACCTGTTAGCAAGAGTTATTCTGCGTTGGATTTCGAGTGTGACGTTGTTGTTGGGGTTGATGCTTGTTCCAAGATAGACGAAATTATCTACGACTTCGAGGTTATGACCATAAACAGTGACGTGGGAGCCAAGTCGCGAGGGCGACAACTATTTGTTTGATGACAGGAGATACTTCGCTTTGCCCTCGTTTACTACCGTTTTATCAAGTCTGGAGAAATACCAAATGCAGAAATTGCGGCATAAAGGCAGCTACTTTTCGTCCTGTCAAAGCAGCTTTGAGATCGACGAAGAGGTGTTGTATGTCGATAGTTATTGGAATGTTGTAATGCCTTGAAAACTTTTAACGAATAAAAACAGCGAAGGTTACTGACTCCTGATTTTACGAAAAGCGAGGCAACCAGCTTTGTGAAAAATGCTTAGTATGATCATAAATTCTGTTACAAGGTTTTGCCTACAAGGTTTGGCAAAATCTACGATAAAATTAAAAAAAAACGCCAAAAAGTGTTGTTGAAGAGAAAATAACTTGTAATACAACTTATGGCAAGTCTAAGTTTGGTGCTTCTAACAAACGGAAAAAGCTCTCATAAAATTCACTTTGGTGCCAATAAGTAAATTTCGACCCTTCAAATGAACAGAACTAATATTTAATCTGTGCTTTTTCTTAATAATGATTAATAATCATTAACATAATGATTATTATTATTATTAAGAAAAAGCAGAGAAACCAAAATTTACTGAATTTTTATTAATATTTCTTAGGTTTTATAATTTCATTTATTGAAAGCTCGTAAATGTTTACCCAAATATTTTTGTATTGCTTCAACTCACCTTAGGTAACAGAAATTGATATAAATAAATATATTATATTTCTAAATATTTTAATCTTTTTCACTTTAAGCTTCAAAATTTACCATAAACTGAAATTTATTTTTCTCTTTTCTTACAGGTAAGTAAATTTGCACCATCATCAGCATAGTATCTCTATCAGTATATACATATGTACATATAAACAAAAAAAAAGCGAAGCTACAAACGCTCTAATCTATCGACAATTGGTCACGTTCATGTAAGTTGCAATAAGTGTCAGGTAATGACGGTCATATCTGCAGTTTTATCTGCGCTTAGAAAGCGTGACAATCGCTGTGAACATTTACCGCACATTTCAAGCGATTTCAATGCAATTTTCTCACGTCAGAAAGGACAAGAAAAAAAAAACGGAAACATTTCGTGGCTTTGGTGCTGTTTTTACTTAGTTTTAGGAAGCGAAAAAGAGTTTACAAACTTTTTGAATATTTTCTGTGATCTACGATTTATTGGATCTAAATATACAAAATATATATTCTACTGCGTATACCAAAAAATAATAAAATACATCCAATCCATCCATCTATGTACACCAACAATAGCACTTAATTTTAACCAAAACCCCTGGTAAACATGTCGGCAGGTGTATTGCTGCATAGTGCGTTCTAAATCTCAGAAAAGCTGGGTATATGGAGGGGTCTGAACAAGGAGATCACGAAATTCCCTCCCCTTTCAACTGCATTCCTGAAAACTTGTATCACTATATGGCAGAGGCTACTCGTAACTCCTTGTTCTCTGCTCACACATCGACTATCCTGGTCAATGATAGGAGTGAACTTTGGATTGCCAATTACCCAATCAAAACTAACAATTCCTAATACACATCTTCTAGAATCCTCATATTTAAGAATAAGTTTTCGAGATCGGAACTCAATAAACCAAGTTGTAGCTAAAATCGTATTTTTTTTTTTAATTTTTCTATAAACTAAATTGTACGCTCAATTTCACTTACCTTGATTAATTTTTTTTTTGATCTTAACATCTGATTTGAGGAACAAATTCTCATCTTATGTACAACTAATTTTTAATTCCGTATCACTTATGGCTACTTGATCCGTTCTTATTCTACAAATAATAAATTTTTGTGTTGCGACTTTCTCACAATATGTTATCAAGATACTTAGATTCCAGAAAATGTTTGAGAATAGTGCTTAACATATCATTTTTCCTGCTTGGCTGTATACTAGCGTATAGAACACTCACTTGAAATCGCTTAGTACCGTTATATAACCTCAAAGCAAGGTCACAGACAGCTGAAGACACACTCAGTTGAAGACATGAGCTTGTCAACTGATTGCATTTGATCAACTTATTCAATCCACATACAAAAGTCACACACGTTTTGTGACTGCTTGACGCTTTAACGGTAAAAAGTTACGCCAACAAAAATACCGTAGACAGTAATCAGTTACGGAAAGAGTGCAGAAGAGTCACAATAACAACTGACAGCCAGCCGCTGGCGGCATTTGACATTTGACACTAGACAACTGCTTTTGCCATCATTGCTCGAGAACGTGTCTGCGACTTGGCTCTCGTTTGTTTTATTCCGCGCCGCCAGCAAGCAGGTGCAAACACTGCTAATACATTGGCCTAAAATATGCAAGCGCGAATTTCTTTTCTTTTTTACGACAATTTGACAGTATGAAATTAATGGAAAGCGCTGGTGTTTTTCCAAAACCAAAATCAACGAAAAGAGAAAATAAGATATGCGCACCGCGCACGAACTTTGGTGACGTGACGGCAGCGGAGAGTTGTGGGTTGCATTACAAAAACACAAAAATCTGTAAAAAATTGCATTACAACTTGCCACCAGCAGCGTTAATGCGGCGGTGTTGGTGCAACCAATCGATAGCACTTAGTGCCCCGAACGCGTACCGCTGCTGACAGACCGACAGAGCGACATAGAGACGGCAACTGACGGCAGCAGCGCGTTCGACAGCTTTGCAGCGCAACAAAACTTGATTTTTTGAATTTGTGACGTGTGTCTTTTTTCGCTATTTTTTCTGCTTCTTCTTCGCATGCAGCATAACGAGATTGCATTCCGAACGTTGTTGCCACAGGTCAGCCACTGCTTGGGCAATCGCGCATGCAGCTATCGCAGGTACCGTTCGTTCAGCTGTCCATAAACCAGTTAGTTAGTTAGTTGGCGCATTTCGATATCAACTTGCAAATCTGTTGGTTAACACACAAAGTACCAGCATGTACATAATTCGATATTGAGGTTAGAGCGAAAAAGTTGCGGATTTCTGTACGTAATCTGAGTACTCGAGTCATGCAGATATTTCATTTATGATACAAACGATTTATTTCGCTTGACAAACTTTTCATATGCGCATACATAACTTAAGGTCTGGCTATCAAGAAAGAAATGATTTGCTGGAGTTTCTTAATAAATGGTTATTTTTGAGACATGTGGGTTTCAAGTAGAAAGAAACGCATATAATTTAGTGTAATGACCAAGAATTTTGCTTTGTTATAAAGATGAAGGGTTTGTCATTATGTTTGGCAAATGATTCTGTCGCGGCTGGCTCGAACAAATTCCAACCGAAGGCCCATTTTTCGACCACTTTTGGGTGCAATCGGGGCAGTATGTTAGACGTAATTGTCTTTGGTTTATCTACGTAGAAAAGTGACTTCATACATACGAGTATAACCAGACAAGAAATAGTCCAGTATCGTTAAATCACATAATCATGGAGACCATGCCACACGAAGTAATGTGATCACCAAAAGTTTCCTTCAATAAATAAATTTTTTCGTTGGCATGTAGTGCCATTTGTTGGATTCAAAGTTCGTCCCCATTAGGCACCAAAAGTCATTAATCATGGCTCTATAACATTCCCCATTGACTGTAACATTAAGACCGGGGCTTCATTTTTGAAGAACTACGGACTTTTCAGATACGTCTATAATGACACCTCAACAATGGCTTGTGGATTATCAAAATTTTCTTGTGAAAATCGTGATCGGTTGCCTTCTCGTTTTGCGACGTGCGACACGCTTGATGGTCGTTCGGCTTCAATTCTTATACGAGTTGGATTTTTAGCCCGCAAATCCAGATATTTCCGCGAAATCTACCATATTGTGGATGGTCAATCTACACGGTAAGTTAGGTTAGATTAATCTGGTAGTCCTATAATCTATGCGTTAATCCAGTTTTGATCCTTTGCGATACCAGTTGGAGTTCAGTTTCTAGATGCAAGAGGAGTAGTCCGCGTTTGACGCGATTTTCAACAGACTCTGTGTCCGCACTATCGATACCACCTCCAGTGTATCATATCGCACGGACCCCAGATGCTTACAGCATAGTCTTGCCAATGCGGAACAAGTGCACAAGAGATGATCCATTTTTTCTCTGGTGCCCCGCTCTAAACATTTCCTGCAATCTTTTCGATCTGTCAGCTCCATTCTGCGGGCGTTCGTCGTCACCAGACAGTCACCAGTCAGTATTCCCATCATATTCATGTAGTCTCTTCTACCAAGTGCCAATAGGAATTTTGTGTACTTAATATATACCGTACAGGACAGGTACATCCAGGTAGCTCGTTCCATCGGATTTTGATTTTCTTTAATATACTTCTGTTAAGATCGTTATATGGCCAATGGATGGGTTTCCCACCATTCTTGTCAATTTCGTCCACTATTTCATTGCCCTCAATGCCTTTGTGGCCTGGGACCCAGTAGAAGTGAAGTTGCTTACTTCTGGCAACACTTTCCACTGCTGCCTTGCTTCCCAAGACACTTCTGGCCGATATGCAATACAAACATTTCTCCGTACCGCATTTGAGTCTATTGGACCGTGTCTAGTCAGAACTCCTACAATTGCGAGTTAGACCTCTGCTAAGAGCAAGTAGTGCTGAGGATCTCTTACAGTTCACTCTGAGACACAATTATATCATATCCGCACAAATTCTAGTTGTTGACCCGCACAAACGAAGTTCGCGCTAGTCAAAAGGTTAAGAGCTAGAACGTAAGACGACTATGAGCAACCAACTCGCTTCTAATCGCTTGAAATTGGGGTAAAGATGTCTTCGCTAGCAAATTTAACGGCCCTTCAGTTTTCGGCGATTCCATTGTGGCTGTGGTCTAATTCAGAGAAATCTTGAAATTGTTGCTACTGAGGTCTTGCCGTTCCATCGAGTAAATACATACCTCTCTGTAGGAAGCTGCATTTCGGAGAAATACATCTACTGCCAACTTGATAACAGCCACTTCTGCTGGAAAGAGACTGTAGCTAGCTTCGATGAGAACTCTCGACAGAAGACTCGACCTTCTACTCTTCCTCATAGCTTCGATTTATTCATGATAAAGCTCACTGCACCCCTTCTTTAGTTGCTTCTTCCCCTCTTCGCTTCTTCCCGTCTTCAAATCCCTTGCTGGTATATGAGGAAAGAAGGCTTGAGCAGCCGAAGTTTCCGTGATATCAGAAATGCAACCGAAGTAGTGCGAAATTTCAGAAATAAACTCAAAATATGTAAATTCCATAAAAGTGTTGAGAATTGGAGACATCCGCCATGCAAACGAACGAAAAAACGTGTACACCATATGTTTCACCTCACCAACTGGCTTTGTAAGCAGCTCTCTTAGCTCTCCAATGTTTACACTACCAATTTCTTTGCATTTGCAGCTTGAATTGAATTGCAGACAGACTGAAATTGTCTCGAACAGTTGCTAATTTTCCCATAGCTTAAAAGCTGCGCTGAAAAGCAATGTTTATATGTATATTCGTGTGTGTGGGTATGTAGTGGTGTTACATGTCAACTAACTCACTTGGATATCGCATGCAACCTATTATATTGCACATTTCATCTTAATGCAATGTTTACATGCAAAAATGGCAAACACAATAAAATTTGCATTTATAAATTAATTTGCCAGCATTGCAAAGCACTACATGCAACAACAACAACAGCAGCAACAACAGCTTAGCAAGGCATTGGCATAAGCCAAAATGCATTTTATGCAGATGCCAACACACAAGCAAAGCCAGAGCTTTACATTTAGCTTTAACTATGACTAAATGTAACTGTGAAAATCTGTGTGTGTATATATGTATATGTACTATATATGTGTGTGACTGCTTGCAGCTAAGCCAGTTGGCAACGCAGTTGTTACATTAGCATACAATGCACTTACCGCCTCTCCTTTATTTTTTGCTTTTGCTAAGCTCTCCATTTAATATGGATGCAATGATTTTGCTTATTCGCATTTGCAAGGGATTAGGTGGAGGGATGCAAGATAATAGCAACAACAGCAAGAACAATAGAAATTGCTAGCTTGCATTTATGTTTTGCATTATTCGTCGATTTCAATAATGTCACTGCAGCCGTGAATATATGCATGTGGTAGTAATGAGGAGGCCACACAAACTTACTTGTAATTTTCATGTACTATAAACGTTCTTAGTAATATGCTAAAAGCGATGTTAGCCTTGGAATCCCAACTAGATTTGTTCTAGAAATTTGTGTAGTAAAGACCACGCTCAATGAAAATAATCCTTTACTTCCATTTAAAGTGCAAGAATGACAAAATCTTTTGAGCCACTCTCTAATTTATCGAAAGAACGATATTGTCTAGGAATTTGGAAAAATTTGCGCGTAACTTTAAGTTAATTCAGCGCGATTAAGTTCAGCACTCAGCTCTCAATAGATGCACGACAGTCTAAAATAGCAGACACGTTGTGGGATACGAGCCTCCCAGAAATTGATCACATATTTCATAATACATATTAGTCTAAAACTTATTGACTTAGTGAGTCTGAAGAAACCCCTACTTAGGTGCATAGAATAAAAGAATATCCAAAAACATGATCTCCAAAATCTGATCTTCTCTTGGTGTAGATAGGTCAGATAGTGTGGCAGCTATATACAATAGTGACTCGATTTGAATAATATCTTAGCAGATTATGGCGCTGCCTTGGACAATACCAAATCCATACCCGGACTTGAGTTGGTTCGGTCACTATATATGACAGCTATATTCCGTAGTTACCCGATATCAGTTGTTTTGATAAATGAACTGCTTCTTGGTGAGAGAGGACATGTGCAAAACTTTAGATTGATATCTGAAAAACTGACACGCTCATCACAGTATACAAGTATATATATACAGACAGACAGTCGGTTTTGACTAAATCGATTCAGCTTGTAATTTCTATATATATACACTGGCGATCATGATACATATAGTGGAAACTTTGTACACTATAGAAAGCAACTTTTGTTTGTTTTTGCGATACCAATTGTTTTCTAGGGAAGTATTTGGGAAATAAAATTAAAATAAATCAATCAATCCTTTAGCCTTTATGACGACAATTACTCCTGACGGCATGAAGTCAACAAGGTTCTTAAGCGTTTGCTCGGTTATATTGTTGTGCCATACTTTTTTCAAAGCCGCAATTAACTCTTTTTTTTATTGCTGGGCTTCTGTTCAAGTATATTTCGCTTCATTACGTGCCATAAGTGCTCAAACGGAGTTAGGTCTGTGCAGTTACCCGGCTAAGTCAACCGTGAAATTCTTATATCCTCAAACACTTTTACGAGCTGTGAAAAAAAAATACTTCTTATTAATGACAAAATCAATAAAAAAAATATTACTCACGGACTTAGCTCGGTGGCATGGCGCAAATCGATTTGAAGAATTGCCTCCGAAATATAAGAAAGTGCTTTTTTCATAACTTGGCCATAAAATTGAGCATTCATTGTGTCGCATAAAAAGTACATGTCTCAAGTGTCCAGTTCTTGCACTTTTTCGCCCATTTTAGACGCGACTTTTTAATTTTTTGGGTCAGCATTGGCTTTTTTACAGGATGTTTGCCGAACAAACCGGCTTCTAGCAACCTTCTTCGTACTGTCTTCGTACTTAGTTTCACTCCAAAACGTGTTTCAAGCCTTGCCCGTACAGAAACAGCACTTTTGAATCGATTCTTAACACTTATCATTTTTATTATGCCAAAATTCTCCTTTTGTTAGTTACACGTTTGGGACCAGATTCCTTTTTTCGCCCTAGTATATCCTTTTTTTCAAGAGACCTACCACAGTTGAATATAAACAGCCCACCCTTTTTTATCAAGACTATACTGCTTATAATTTGCAACCATTTTTCGAATAATGCGAATAAATAGTCTTAAGTGTGATTAATGCAATTTGACCTCTGCTTGGATTTAGATCAGTAAGTACTCTACCTAAGAATTATGTATCACCACAAAGTCGATAATAAGAGGTTCCAAAAAATCTTAAGAAATTACAAACTCGTTATCAATAGCATGGAGTCTCTTTGTGATAAGACTGGTATGGGTGCCAGGCCACAGCGGAATCGCAGGTAATTGTAAATCTGATGAACTAGGAAAGAAAAGTACCCTAGAACCGCTATCAGTGGAATGGGAGCGGGTCGGTGCTTCCATATTCTCGTTCGTTCTATTTTGTAGACAGCTGGGCTTCCCTGCAGCTTGGCCAGCGCTGGGCTGGGGATTTTCGTCGCAAAATCCTTTTGGCTTAAAATCGATAGTAAGGCATCTACTGATCTCTTTGCCCTCAGTAAAACTAGTCTTTCCCTAGTTTTGAGGGGTTTAACAAGCCATTGCTCTATTGGCGTCCACGCTGTATGGCTGGGAATCTTACCAGACGCCATCTGCAGAAGCAGATATGATATGATATTTATCACTTTAGAAGCTATATGTAAGAAAACGAGGTGGAAACATCTCAACACTTGCTAGACTTTTTGACTATCCCGCGTTTGGGAGCTTCTTTCTTGACTCTCCTGTTTTAGCGAGAGGCTCATTACCTCAATGAGCTAACTCAGTTTATTCTTACTGATATTTAACACTTTAGAAGACCAGCCATGGGCGCAGGTCATTTCGGAAATAGCTAAGACTGTATTTAGAACATTGTTGAAACTTTCTTGGTATGAACATTGAATCGGGCTCTACCTTAATACGAGTAACAGAAAAAAATCAAAGCCAACTTTTATGTGCACATTTATTAATCGAAAAACGTAAACTCTAGGGCAACATAATTTTGGATAAGATCGCAAGGTCTGATTGGTCGTGGATCATAATCTGCAGATGGCTGCGGTCACTTCTGAAGTTAAGTATTCACGCAAACCGCTGCTGAACTATCTATTAGAGAATAACTTCCTAAAACAGGGGCGAACGCAGGGGGGGGGGGGGGTTTTGGGGTGTCTAAACCCACAACCCCCCCCACCCCAAAGTAATTGAATTATTAAATAATAGAATTTAATTCTACATAGTCATTTGAAAAATTGTAATCTGTTGTTTTCAAAGCAATCTTTCTGCCGACGATGTATGAATATGTAAAATAAATGAATATATTAGTCACTAACAGCGTTGCCGTTTTGATACAATTGTATCTTTTTTGATACTTTTTTTTCTAAATTTTGTGATTTGATAATTTTTTGTTCACATAGGCCGTTTGTGTTTGATACTTTTCTGCTGATAGAATTTAATTTTTTGAAACTATGAAAATGTTAAACTAAAAACAAACCTATTATATCTGGATAGTATTAAAAAGTTGTAGGAATGTAGGCCAATTAAAATACCCAGAAAAATATAAACTGGACAGAGACATTTTTTTAATTTGCTTCAAAGTAATGAGTTTGCCTTATAACTCTGTGGCTGCTGAACTGGATTTTTTTAGATTTCAGGGGAATTGTGATTCGAAAATGGACTTCTTTTGAAAATTAGTTCTGAACTGAAAAGTCACCAATAAGGTTTCTATTATGTTTTTTAGAGTTTATTTTTAATCATAATACAGGAAAAATAAAAACTCATTTATTATGACTTTCAGTTTTCGTTCCATGAGCAAACTGTAGTGAAATAAATTTAAATTAAATAAAATTACGCTCTTTGCAAAAAAATACTTGAGTGTCTTAACTAAAATGTCTATATTTTTAATAAAAACAACCAGAAAAAACTGGTCTGAATTAGATACACAACTTTACTTATTATTTGTTTTTCAAATGAAAATTTTTAAAACAACGGTTGTGCTTTTGATACTTTTTGATACTTTTTTTGCTTGGCAACGACTTGCAAAATACCTGCTATAAGAAATTGTATTGGTTCCATGAAAGAGACCGTAAATCTTTTTCGGATGTCAGCTAAAGCAGACACACTGCTCAAAAATCTTATTCTTGAATCCTTTCCAAACTCAAAGCAAGTGAGGTTACTTAAATTCTGCGAAACACGTTGGGTGAAGCATTTAGAATCTCTTTCTTTATTTAACGATTTATTCCCATTGATCTGTACAGCGTTGGAAGAGCTTGATACTGAAAATTTAAGAAGTGATTTATCAAAGCAACATGCTTTGTTGACTGCAATCCAATCACCTCAATTTGTGATTGCTATGGCGATACTAAAGCCAATTTTTGCATTATCAAAACACATAAGCCTATGTTTGCAGCAAATAGACTGTGATTTGAGCAGCTGCGTTGCTTATGCAAATAATTTGGATGCTGAGATTAGTGAAATGCGTAAGGATTCTGAACAATCGTTTAAACTAATTTTTGAATAAGTTAAAACAATAGCCGCAGAATTAGATTTAGAAATCAAAATTCCGCGTTTGGCGAAACGGCAAACTAATCGCGACAATTATGAAGGCGAACCGGAAGAATATTACCGCAGATCAATTTATATATCGTTTTTAGATCATTTTTTGTACCAAATCAATGAACAATTTTTAAAACATATAAATACATAAATCTTGACGCTATTGAGATGCTGTTCGTGTTTTAGAAAAGCAATGGTCCGCTGATGTAGAAGATCCCGATGATTTCGTTGCTGAATTTAGAATGTGGAAAAGGTTAAAAATCTTTTCTTCAGATTATATTTTCTAACTAAAATTTTGAATATATTTTCAGGAACTGGTTAAATCAAACAAAGAGATCCAAAACTTTTTTAGACGCGTTGAATTGTTGCGATGCAAAAATTTTCAAAACAGTGCATCGTTTATTAAAGATTGGAGCAACAATCCCTATATCTGTCGCTTCAAGTGAACGCTCGTTTTCCTCACTTCGCAGGCTTAAAACATATTTAAGAAATAAAACTGGAGAAGCACGCCTGAACGGAATGGCTCTCTTGAATATCCATAGAGATATAGACGTGACGGAGGAAGAGATTTTAAATGTTATGGCCCAAAATAAAAGAAGATTAGACTTCAATTTGTGAATAAAATAATGAAACATTGTCTTTTTACCTAAAAGCCTCCCCCCTCCCCCCCCAAATTTTTTTCCTGCGTTCGCCACTGTCCTAAAATAATTAAAATAGCGTCCTTTTTTTCTACCTAATTACATACGAAACTCAAGACAAAATAATTTTTTATTTTATTTATTTTGTGTCAGTTTTCAATTCTTAATGCATTATTCTAGCATATATATGTGTATAAATATATATTTCCAATTTTGCATTTTTTGCTCCAACGAACACATTCACAACTTGATTTATTTGCATTGATTTCCAGTCTGGTGATAGTTGAAAAGAGTTTTATATTCACGAGCCATCACTGCCATCATCTATTTTTCACAGTTCCATCCATAAACGAATACACTTTTATTATTGTTTCGGGGTGTGTTGCTTTAGCTGTTTCCAACCATTTTATTGCGCTTTATTGCTATTCTAGTGCTTGTATTTGTTGTAGGAAGGAGTATTATCGGCCGACAACCCAAGTGTTTAACGCCTTGCAAAAGTATTTCATTTCGTTTAGCGCATACGTTCGTGGATAACTGTTGTTATATGTGCGCTAGTGTGGGACAAAGTTCCCTGTAGGAAAATGCTAAGGGTTTGAAATGGAAAATCATAAACTTTTGCCATTCTTTGATAAAAAAAAGTCTCCCGAAAACGTAATGTAAAAATATATATAAAAAGTATCTAAGTTCCTGCGTTAAAATAATCTGTTCTATTTCCTTTGAAATTTCTAAAGTATTAATAAATTATTAACATCCTATTTTCCTCGACAATGTTATTAAATATAGATTTGGTTAGTTTTTTACCTTATAGAAATACAGATATAGACCTGTTGAAAGCATCTGGAGATATGAGCTTCAATTTCAGGCATCAAAAAGTCGGTTATCATGCCATGATTAGATAAAATGGGAGCTTTTGAGTCTCTTCAGTTTGCTCTTTGTCCCAAATGCGGTAATTTTGCTTGTTGACATACCCATAGAACCAGGAATAGGCTTCTTACCTGAACAAAATTTGACTCGAAAACGTCGGATCTTCTCGAAATTTTTCAAGAGCCCATAGATCGAAGCGAATTCGCTTTTAATTTAAGATCTTGACGTAAAATGCGCCAAGTCGTTAAATACGTCAGTTCGAGTTGCTGCGAACGGCGCCGAATCGACTCGCCACGGTTTTCGAGCATGTTCTCGGCTGCTATATTTTTTTCACTGTGTGCTGGACGTGGTCTATTGGGTCGAATATTATCAAATAATGAATGGTGGGTCTCAGGATGGGTTATGGTATTGCGAACCGTCTTCACAGTAGGCCGTTCATGTTGACCGTAAGTTGAGCGAAGCCCGCGAAATCCATTCCTTACAGGACGTGAGTTTTCGTAATAAAGTTGAACGATTTGCAAACGTTGTTCAGGTGCAAGTCTTTACTCCTTTGTGTAAGTTATTCGTACAAAAAGCAACTAGTCTCATTACCTTTATGGCATAAAAGAGTAGAATTACGCTCCGTAGAGAATATGTTCTAACGAAAACAAAGTTTGTTTCCGAATAAAAAGAATTTTTTTTTTGAGACCGATCGCGAACTCATCCTGTGTCCTGTCCTTGTCATATTTTTCTCGTGGATACATATGTACATGTATTAATTAAATTGCGTTCGTCGTCACCGACTGTCGTTTCTGGCATACAGCTGTGATCTTTGTATTTGTAATGATTACGTTACACAGTTCTGCATAGTCACAGTCCGAAAACCTCCGCCATTAACTTTCATATCAGCTGCCTTCTCAATTGTTCCAACTCAATTTCGCTTATCCTTTTTATCGTTATTGCATTTTATGTCTTGCTCGCATATTCGTTTTACTCACTTGCTAACCATTATTGTTGCACATTATTTCCTTTTTATTTTTGCTACCTTACTTTACTTTTTTCTTGCTGTAGTTTGTTATATTTATTTTTTGGTTTATTTATTTATTTTTTGTTTTTGTTTTAATTTTCCACTTTTGTATTTGTTGTGTTCTCTAGCCATATTGTTCTGCAATTTTCCATAACATCCAATCAACGGTTAGTCGTGATTTCTCTTCGCCGCTCCATACACATATTTTCACATTCACATTTTAGTTTATAATTTTTTTGTCCGTCCGCATTTTTCTCTTTGCCACTGTATGTTATTGACCAACTTGTCTGTGCACTTCCCCACTCAGTCTTATCGCTTTATATTTACTTTAGTTCGTTGTCTGTTTCGGCCATTATTTCACACCCTGTCTCTGTGGCAGATTTGCACATTGTCTTCACTGCATCGCTCTTCCGCCTCTCACACTCCTCTCTCCTACTGCTCTTACTCAGAGACATTTGTGTGCACATGTTCTTCTCAAGCACTGTGTTCATCGCCACTTTGTTCATGCGCTTCTGTGTGTTTGTGTATTTGCTTCGATTCTTTCGGGCATGTGATTTCTAATGCCGTTATATCCCCTCAGCTGCCATTAACACATTCGCTTTTTGTGACATTCGACTTTGAGTTTTCAAGTAAAGTCCTCTTTATTTGTCTTCGCATCTTTCCGCTTTTGTCTGATCCGTAATCATTTTATCAATCGTTGAAGTGCACACATGTGTTTGTGTCTGTGCGTATGTTGGTGTGTGTGGCTGTGTGTGACACACCATTAGGTTTCGACAGCCACACATTGGCAATTTTCTTTTTACGACTCTGGCGTCCATTCATTTGTGTGCGAAATAATTGGCTTAAATTTTGTTGCGAAATTCACTTAAAGCGTTTTGGGATATTGTTCGCATAAGCTTCTTAGCAGCGTGTGTGTTGTTTCGTTAAACCTTGTTATAGTACGCCGCATATATGCATATCAATGTAGAGGTGTGTATGGGCGAAAAAGTTCATATGTGCAGGGAAGCGTCCAGCTACTTGTCTTGTGATAGCGTGAGTGAATCTATATGTCATATACATATATTCTTCTTTCAACAAGAAAACTAAGAGTCGTACCCCTTTTCGTGCATAAATTTAAATATTCATTTAGTTTCGGAAAGTTTTTCGGGCGGCATTATGTGTACTTGCAAGGCCGAAAAAAGATTTTTTTTTAATCAAAAAAGATTTATTATAAAAATTAAGGAATATAATTCGGTTTCTGAACTTTAGGTTTTCCTGAAAATCGAAATTTTTATCAAAGATCTTCATTACCCGACAAACACATCGAAGAAGGTGTCATGAAAATTTAAAGTCAATCGGTTTAGCCGTTTCAAAGAAAAATTTCACAGCGTCTATGAAACTAGTATTTTGAGAAAAACCACTTTACAGGTTTGTGAGCTGATTATTTCTTCCTTACTGCCGTAGACACCGCTGACGCTATTATAATCGCGTTAACAACAGCGCTCCGTTTTTTCTTTTCTTCGGCACCAATTAGAGATACCAAGTGCAGCCAGATACTTCTCCCGCTAATCTCTCCAACAGAGTGGAAGTCTTCCTCTGCTTACACTGGCGGGTACTGCAACTCATCGGTACGGACAACATGACCTAACCTGCGTAGTCGCTTACTCTTGATTCGCTGAACAAAGTCAATTTCGCCGTATTTCTCGTATAGCTCATCGTTCCACCGATTCCGGCACTCGCCATTGCCAATGCGCAAAAGACCATAAATCTTCCGCAAACTTTTCTCTGGAACACTCTTAAAGCCGACTCATCTACATGTTGTGATTTTCCATGTCACTGCACTAATTAGCAGGACTTATGTAGTTTTTTCTTTGTATCGTCGAGAGAGAGGACTTTACTTCTCAATTGTCTACTCAGTTCGAAGTAGCAACTGTTGGCAAGGGTGATTCTGAGTTCGATTTCGAGGCTGATATTATTATTGGTGTTAATGCTCGTTCCAAGATAGACGAAACTATCTAATACTTCAAAGTTATGACTGAAGCATATAACTACGGCGACTTCGTCTTATGAAGACCATCTTGCAGCTGCAGTACGATACCAATTCTTCGAACATAGCCGGCCTTACTGGTTCGTCGTTGCTAATTTATAATAAGAATAGCTAAGCGTTCTTCAATTATGGAATCTAAGTGGGTAACAAATACCAAAATGTCAATCTTTGACGTAATTCGGTCATCACAACTTCGGTTTAATTAAACAATGGTTTTGCGTTGAATTGTTGTATCACGCATAACTAGCTGGAGTCTTCCCTCGAAGATAGAAAAGACAAAGAGACAAAGGGAACCAAAGAATCGAGTGTTTGCTTGTAGCGTTTTCAGTTACATTGGTTTCATATTCCATTATTCATACAAAGCGGTGAATATTGTGGTTCAGTCTCTGTGTATATGACAATGTTCAACCTTTGGTGCCTTTCATTATGCATGTCAGTTTGTACAAAATGTTCTTAAACTTCAAGAAAAGAAAATTTTTAAATAAGCATCGGATCGATCTCTTCCGTAAGTTATTACAGTAATACGCGAGGTTGGAATTAGTCTGGAAATTAACTAACTTAGTCTCCTATTAGCTTGACACATTTGATCTGGCGACGCTCGAGCTCCCTTAACCTATATGGAATATACGTTTTGTGGAGATCTGAGAAAAATCATTCACTGCATTTGATTTAAAGTTTAGTTCTATGCTTCTATCCTTATAGATCAAATTGAGAAATAACGGCTTCTGGGGCAGCCTGAGTCGTCCAAATTGGTCGTAGTGACCGCGGAGGTGTGTGTAGGTGTCTTGTGTTAGTGGAAAATTTTTTTTCAGCAAATGGGCCCAGTTGGGTAGAGCTCTGTGACCATTTTGTTTTTCTCCAGGTAACCGATATATACTTTATATCCACACTTTAGGAAGCGATTTTCATCACCTTTCCGACCTTTATAACAGTTTTCCTATTCTTGGAGGCAGTTCCACTGGATGAGTTCCCTATTTTGGTTCCTTCTTGGTCTTTGGTTTATATCAGTAGGTTCATGTTTCATCGACGGCCATGAACGAAGAAGACACTTTTTCGGTTTGTGCTCAAACGGCTTCAAATACGGCTGTGAAGTGGTCTCATTCTTTTTCTTATAATCCGGAGTAAGCAAAGGCATCATGCCGGCAGATTCCTCATGCTTAATATTTTATCAAAGAATAACTCAACCGGTATTTTTTTATGATTATTATCTCAGGCATCCTCAAACGACAGTTTTTGAAAATGGGTTTGTCGACTTTAGTTACGCTTTCTTCCTTGGTAGCCGCTTTCGTGGCACTTAATGGGCGCTCATCTAACCTTGAAAGGAATTTTTTACGGTTGCCATTGAAAGATAAGAATAACTGTGTATGATCTGGAATCGTTCATTAATTTCACACTACGAGTTTCTTTCATAAACATGAATTGTCTCACCGATGGAAACTGTTTTTTTCTCAATTTTCTCAAAGCTGCGAACACGTATGATTCCCCAATCATTCACAGCAATATAATTCGTGCCCTTCGGCTGAAGTTTTGTTAGTATCCATTTAAGAGTATATAATTCCATATGTTTCTTGCAATAGTAGTGTCATTGGCCGGGAGAGCCATGATTTGATTGAATGTGTCGAGAAAATGTTTGGAATTTAAAAATTCTTCAAAGGCGCGTGATGATCGTGATGAATTGATTGAAAAATCGTGAAATTAATAGTATCGATAATATCTTTTACTACGAGAATGTTGGATGACGAATTAAAAACGAGTAAAAATAATATTTAAATAATTTCAGCTGAACATTTGTGTAAAAGAAATATCTGTGCTCGCCTTGTTCCGCTTGAATTAAGTGAAGACAAAGAATTTAACAAGTTCTTGGTGACAGAACGTAATCCGTGATCGCCTGTTATATCGCCATTTAACTATTTTTTAATTCCAAAACAGAAATTCATGAATGTGATATCACACCATCTTGGTGGTCAATCGACTACCCCAAAGCGAGAAATTATCTGCTCACCGAAGTGTTCTCTCAATAAACCCATTGGTTGATGCGATGTGTGGGAAGTCTTGTTGAAGGCAAATGTAGCCAATATCATGAGCTTCAATTTCAGGCATCAAATAGTTATCATGGCGAGATAACGGTCGCAAGTGACGCTTACGTTCTCAACGCCATCATTTTTAAAGAAATATGGACCGATGATTCTCCTAACCCACAAACCAAACCAAACCGTTGCATTTTCTGCATGAAATAGCAGCTTTTGAATCTCTCCAGGTTCATGGCAATTTCGCTTGAGCCAAAAATGGGCCTCATCGCTTAATAAAATTTGGCTCGAAAACGTTGGATCCTCTAGGCTACTGAAAAAGTACCTCTTATTGGATTATAAGCTTCCCATAACTAACATTCTACAACAATAAACCCTTTACTTCATTTATTCTCTATAATTCTATCAATATTTTTAATAAAATACTCAATAACGCTATATATACCTTGAGTAAAACTAATCAAATAGCAAGCAACAACAACTTTACAATACTAAAATCAAATGCTTAGCAACAATCTAAACTGATTTCGCCTCATTTTCACATAAAGCAATGGTTACCAAATAGCGGCAGCTTTGAAAAAAATCTCACAATTTCCGAAAATTATTTCGACTTCCTGCTTTGCCAATCAACCGTTAAGACTTCCTATAGTCACTGCGTATTTGCGTAATGATTTCCACTGCGAATTGCCTGCATATCCCAAAGCTCATTTAGCCGCTGCCAACACTAAAGTGCTAAGGACCAACCACGGCAGTCACTGATAAGGATGGGCGGAGAGAAAAAAGGGGCAAAATCTAAGGGTAAAGCATAAAAAATTCCATTGTGGCGAACAATTTAATGTGGAGTATAGCGAAATATATTGATCATCGACAACAGACCGCAACAGCAGCTCATGCAGCAGCCAATTTCAGTGGGTTACGTTAGCTACTGGCGAGCATTAAAAGCCACCGCAGCTATTTACATACACGCTCGCATACTTTTAGTAGAATTTCTTCATTTTTTATGACGCTGAAATGCCCTCGACCGCACATTTGTAAGTCTTGGTCTTCTGAGCGCTACTTGAGTGGCAGTGCCGCCACAACAACATTGTAACCGTTCGCTTTTAAGCATGTGTGCGGCATGTGCGTGTGTTGGTGTGTGCGTTGCGCTAGGCGGTGTATTCAAATAGCTCGCTTTAATGGTTGTTTATATGTGTATGTTTGTGTGTGTATGTGTGTGTGTGCTTGCTTTTAGCTTTCGTTTCGTTCGTTTCATGGCGGCGGCGCTTCTTTTCTCAATTGGTGCCCGGTGGCGTATACGTAACGAGTGTTTTGCAACGGAATTTACGACCCTGATCGGCAAGTGCAGGCACATACAATGTATATAATATAGGCACATATATCTACGTATGGACTTAACAAGCGGCCACAAATTTTCAGAAGAAGTTTGCACGCGCATAAACCGGCATAAACGCATATACATATCTACATATATACTCACATGGTTGCATTTCGTCGCTTTTCGCGCTCGTACTTCCATTTGCTTTTCATGTTCGCCCATCTTAACATACACGAGTTATATTCTTGTTGCGCTATTCTATATATCTCCTTATGCATTTATGTGTGTATGTTTGTGCAGCGGCCGTTTCCGTGTTTTACTTTTACGTCAGCTGAGCGTATTTCCTTTAATGCCTCTGCGTTGAGCCGCAAATTTCACTTCAGGCGTCTTTTTGATGGACTGCAAACGCTCAGAGTTGTTGTTGTTGTTCTCCTTCAACGTGTGTTTATGTGTATATTTGTGTGTGCGCCACCGCATGGTTAACGGAAATATCGGCCGTAACTTTAACTTTACTGTGCAAGTTCTGGGGAATTGCCTGATTGACTGCGCTTACTTGCTCACTCACGTTACTTCATCTTGCGCTCTTGTGTTTCCATTTTGCGATTTTTTCTTTGTTTGTCTTCTAATACAAAAGCAAAGACGAATTACTCCCTCAAGTGCAAGCGGATATTGGGCCACAGGCTAAATTATCATAAATCTACTTAGTTTGATAGCAATGTTAGGCGTTTTAAGGCGGTCCCTGAAATCAGTGGAAGGCTGCAGGTCGCTTATTTAAAAGAATTGAGAGTTATCGGCTCTCTTTATGTCTAAAATGTCTGAAAAGTGAAAATACTACAAGATTTTAACATATTTTGTGAGATAGCAGAACATCTTAATATCACTTATAGATCAACTCAACACATTTTGGTTAATATTTGGTTAATGTTTTGGTTAATGTTTCGGGTATGAAGCATGCCAATGTTAGACTTGTGCAGAAAAATATGAAACTTTTGCAAAAACGAAGACGAGTAAAGCTTGGAAAAGAGATTCTTGACAACGTAGCTTATGATCCTACTTGCGTCATCATGATTCATGCTTAAAACAGAAGTCATTCTAAAAAATCAGTACTATAATGAAGTCAACAAATGGATAACTTAAAATAAATGTTCTTTCTGAGCCATCGCTAGGCCAGGGGACAAACAATGCATAAAAATCCATTTAACTAGTAGCTCGATATATGGGTGGCACATGAGCTAACGCAAAGAAACTTCATGAACCAAGTTTTCAATCCCTGCTAAATTGCTTCAATGCTAATCAATTTCAGAAGCGAATTTTTACTTCTGATCACTTACGACAACGTCAAGTGGAAACAGTCGTACTAGAATCGTGGTGAGCAAGTCACAGTTGACGGTTAAGAGGGTTTTATACTACCAACAATCGCACATGTTTGGCCAAATGGAGCTGGCTTGTGGTCTATCAGAACAACGCCAGGCCACACGAATCGTTACTGATTCGCCAAAAACCCTGGGAGCTTGGTTGGAATGTTCATATGCATCTATCTTATATTACTGACCTGAACCAAGTACTTGATTACTACCTGTTCCAGAACTTTAAGTAGTGAAAAGGGATTCTATAGGAGTAGCCATATGACCCTAGATCATATCATACTAACTATGATAAATAACATCAATTTACTGCAAATTAATAAATTTATATTCACTAAATTTTATAGATTTATGATTCGCCCTCTAACTTTAGGTCGCCTTCAAACAGATGTTTTTTGGCTACCCAGAGAATACTTAGTCTAAGACCGGAAGTCGTGAGCTGCTTGAGCCATATGTATGTATAAAAGAATCGTTTCTGGCCACTCCCAAGTGAATGACGCTCAGAGACTCTTTCTCACTTGCGTAAACTTCTACACATGACTCCATCCTCCTCGAAATCCAACGTCGAATAACTCTTGGCATAAGATGCTACTTCGGACCCCATCATAATTGATATTCGAACTTTTTCATGATCGGGCAATGGAACGTCTGATCCATCTTTGGCGACTGAAGGATCGGTTTCACCATCTCCTGGTGTTATGCTTTCATTGCCATTCAGCAGTCTGGAGAAGTGCTCACTCCATAATTTCGGTATGCTCTAAGTATCAGTCACTAGATCACCTCTGAAGGTTGTACAAAAGTATGCTCCGGCCTTGAAACCATTTCAGCCTCACTTCTTTTTTGTCTTCAAATGCGTCTCGCTTCCTTCTTCAGCTCTCGGTATCTATTCCATGCACTTGTTGTGGTCGATTGAAATGTTACGAGGTAGGCAGTCTGTTTTCTCTCCACTGCGACACGGCGCTCCTCATCGTCCCTGCTGATCTTTTACCTTTTTCGAAAACCAATGGTTTCGTTTGCAACTTTACGTACCGTCCTACAGTTCCCGTATACCGTGTTGTTGACGAGTGCTCTCAGAGAGCAGGTGTGCAAGTCGAGTGGAAAATCGCTCGGTTGTCTGTTGTTTTTGCAGCTTTTCGACGTCGAACCTTCCTTGTGTTAATTTACATACTTTCTGCACACAGGCGGGTGCGTATCTTCGCTGCAACAAGATAGTGGATAGTCTTCATTTAGTCTTCTAAATAAATTTAATCCCGATCAAAATAATCCCTGACCGATAAAGCGCACTTTCGACAACACTTTGTCCAGTTCTCGAACAAACCGGAATAAGCTTTAGCCTTCAAGACCTTCTTCTTTTCGTTTTTTATCTCCACAGTCGTGGCAATCCGGCGCCTCGGATTGGACCTTTAAATTTGTCTAAACTATCAAGTCGTAAGTCGCATGGAGCCAAACCAAATGCATACCGCGGTTGCAGTACGATTTGGTTTGAGTTTTTAGTAAATAAGTCGCAAAGCACCGATGCAGTATGACATGGTGCTTTTCCGTGAAAAAAAAAACCAATTGTTGTTCGCTTATAACGCCGGCCATTTCAGACGCGTAGCTTGACGCATAATGCTGAAATAATATTCTTTATTAACTTGTATGGCCCTGCGAAAGAAAATCATAATGCACCACTAAACGATAATCACTCAAACTTACTTTTTAATCACAGTAATAGACATTTTATAGCTTTTGTAGTTGGGATTTACTAATCAATTCAAAGGGTTTAAGTGAGTTTAGTCAAAAATTTATGTCAGCGCCAGCAATCCTTGAACTAGTTACGAGCTCAAAGCAAATACCAATCAACGTTATACCGTACAATATTCGTGAAATACTAAAAAAATTCCATTATTTTATAAGTTTATTTAGAAACTTTTAGTGCATGCTCAGCGCCACAATATAAAATTTTCAGTACCAAATAATAAAATTTCAACCCAACATCAGGTAAACGCAAAATAAAAGTAAAAAAGGAGTAAAAACCATAATATTTCTTATTTAATGTATTTCATGTAAAAACCACGCACCTTCAGCTTTGCTGCGCGGCATTTCCAGGGGCGAAGAGCCACAAAAAATTTACAACTGTGCTGATATGAAATGCACAACACTGGCAGCGCGGTGGCCTGTGGGCGGGAAAACACCAAATTTATGGTGTGCCACTTGCGGAAGTTGCGGCAGCCGGCAGTTATTTTTACCTGCACTCCAACACACACACACACTTAACACTCGGTTTGGCTTTGCATGTGTGCTTGTGTGGCATGCAATTTCACGGCCCTTCGTGTATTAGAGCATTTGCGGTTCTCACACAAAAATAAGAAAAAAGAATCACGCGGCCCACTAAAATCACTTTTATTTGCCATAACCAATTGTTAAATGGGTCAAATTTATGAGCGCTACCGGCACCGGCGTGGTCTCACTTTTATTTCTTTTCTTACTTTAACGCCCACTGCCACCACACATTTATATATTAATAGTGTATGCGAGTGTATGTGTGTGTGTTTGTTTGGCTTTCATTTGCGCCTTTGATTGCCTGCGGCCACTTGGGCGGCTGAAGGGCGCCCTTTGACAGCGGCCGCGCTTTATTTTGATTGTATGCACTTAACACTTAAATGATGTGCGCATGCGCGCACTTTAAGTGGGTGTTTGCACAAGTGATAGTATAAAATTAAATGCCATTACGCGCTCGCACTTTGTGTTGAGTTTTTTCGCCGCTTAGGTTCTAAATTTTCTGCGAATAAAGAATAATTGCATTTTTATTGCTGCAATTAATAGGAAAAGGCATTCAGAATTTCCGGTTATGATTTAGTGAGCTCAGTTATGTTCGATGGCTTGAAATTTTTTTGCTCATTTTTTCCATTTTACAAGTTAGAAGTTTAAAGACACTTTTGTGGAAGCTTTTATACGAAAGGAAATCATAAATAAAGAATCGGTTCTTAGGCATTTATTTTTTGAAGGTTACGAAAGAGCAATTTTCGATCCAAGTCAATTTTCGATAAGAATTTCGACTGATAACTGGCGAATGATATGCGTGAAGTTTTTGGGCCAAGGACTGTAGCGTTGACTTTAAACTTTACATATCCCTACAAGAAAAAGTCGAACGGTGGCAAATCAACCGGCTCGATTATCTGTCACCGAAGTGTTCTCTCAATAAATCCATTTATTGATGCGATGTGTGGGAAATGGCGCCGTCTTTTTGAAACCAAATGTCGCCGAGATCAGGAGCTTCAATTTCGGGCATCAATAAACGGTTATCATGGTGCTATAACGTAGTCACGTACAGTTACGTTCTCACCGGTATCATTTTTGAAGAAAGAGGAACCGATGATGATAATTTATTAGGTCGAATATTAACCCGACTCCTTCAGTGTTTGTATTTTAGACTTAACAAGAATACAGAACCGTAGACGCAGTAACGTATTAGATCGCATCGCCTTTAATGCTCCGATTTAGACGTAATATTCACTGTTTTGTTCGATAACGTAAGAATAATTTTATAATGCCATTCACATAGAAACTCGTATTCCGATTGCCAAAAGACTGGGACAGTTAAATTTCACAAATCTCTTCAGGCGAGTGTTTCATCAGCAAAATTTTTTGCCAAAGACAGGAATACTAGATAGTAATCAGTGGGTGCTGCCAGGTTCCGACTATACTAAGTTGTCTGCATTAGAATTTCCCAGCCATGTTCTCAGAGCTCCTGACAAACCGCTATCGATGTGTATCGATGTGTATGGCTTTGCGTTGTTCTCATAGGATACATGTCCTCTCCCATAGATTCTGGTCGACCGCTTCCTTCAGATGATCAAATTTTTTAACAATCATAGTAGATTATTCTCTTTCAATAAGTGCGAACATGTATTAAGTGGGTTACGTTTCACCACCAATAGCCATTCGCTTCAGAAATTGGTGAATTTTGTTGCGACTCAGCAGTGATTCGCAAAAGGAAATTTGTTCCCTTCAGTTTTTCATACATGCACTCTTACCTTATTTAATGACTGGAAGAGGGTCTTTAGTTCAATGTTTACTCCTAAGTAATCAAAGCAGTGCATTACAGAGTCCTAAAAACTTTTAACACTTTCACCTTTCTAGCTTGCGATTTAGCCTTTATCAAAGAGAATCTATAAAATATAGTATACTACTTCTTTCCTTGAGCACTTTCCGTTGTTGGTTCCCACAAAGCAAACCAGTCATAAAATTCTCTGAAGTTTTTACAAACCAAATCATTTCTTTCTGACGTCATACCAACCCGATCGCACTTAAAGAACGCGAAATATAGATTACTAAAGCCATCTTTTGGCAAAATACAATATTTATTTTTAGTATAGATATCTGACTTTACTAAATTACTTTGGAAACTGAAACCTTATCAATAGAAAATATAAAGCTTTTGCAACTATTTTCGGTCTCTCGATCTCACAGTCATGACTTAATACTTAGTAACGTCCTCGAAAAAGCATTCATTCTCATATTAGGATAGGATTCAGTATCGCACGCATAAAAAGTTTGATTTCATTGAGATGTACTCGTACAACTTTGTAAACAACTAAGTTGTCAATCTCATATTTGATTCACGACAACACAAACAAGTAATGCCGATATAAAATGCTTGAAAATACTTTCATGGTTACTTCATCAAAACTTGAAGGATAGATACCTATATTAAATTGAAGTCAAAATGACATGTACTATATTACATAAACTGCTTTGGTCGGTAGGCATTCGCAGTGCATCACACCTCGTTAATTGAAGAAAACTGTCAACATAACTTTGATTTTTGACATTATTTTTCGGCTTCGCTCCACCGTTGCCACGATATTCGGCCGATTGATCGTCTGTTTCCGGATCCAGCATAAGCATAAATCTAAGACTTATCGCCAGTAATAATATGTTTCATGACACCCTGTCAGTCGAAAGGCATTGTTTCACAGACGTTAACGCGACACAGTTTTACGAAAAAATTTTGTGGTTTTGGAACCAATCATGCTTTCACTTTTCTTATCCCCAAATTATCTTTCAAAAAGGTTTTCACTGATTCTTCCAATATTCCAACGATGCCAGTAAGATCCCTGACTGTTAATCGTCGATTCATCAGTTGATGTTGATGGACGTCCTGGTCGTGGTTCGCAGTTAAGGCGTTCCCTCTTTGAATAATTTATACTAATGGATAACACTTACTCGCGATAAACAATTATCACCGAAGGTTCTTTCCAACATTCACTCCGCACACAAAATTAAATGGACCTTCTTTTTTGAATAATTTCACCCATCGTAAAAATCGGCGAATGAATTTTATGTACTTCAGAAAGACAAGCGTGTACTAAATGCTAATGATTGCTTTAATCTGACATTTGGCACAGATGTCATATATAATCTTACCGACCTCAAAAAAATTCGAGGAAGGGGTTTTCGAAATTTAAATTTAAAAAGTCTTACTAATTTTTACCCACATTATACTTATGTATACATACACTCATTTTCATTCTACATATGTATACATATTCTTCTGTTTTTCATGTTCAACCTACCGAAGGTGTTTCCCTTTTGTTACGCTCTTCCTGTCGTTAATGTTGTTTTTGCTGTTACTCTGCTACCGCCTGCTGTCAATACAGATTTCACCCGTTGACATGTGTACATCGTTAAAAATGTCGGCATGTTGTCATAAATCATTTGATATTGAAAACAAAACACAACGTTGAAGGGATGACGACGTAAAACGGCAAAAAAGCAAAAAGCAACAACAGTAACAAAAAAGAAGAAATATATACATATTTGTTAACCATATAGAGAATATATTATGTACTAATTTATACTAGATTTATCACGGAGGTTAATAAATTACAAGTAGTTTGACTGCCGAGTTGTTTGCCATCTAAATATGTAGCTAAATATCTAAATATATAATCATTTGAAGAATCTCTGTTTCTAAGTATATTACATATTTTAACATATGTTCTATATTTTTGACATTTTAAATGTTTTATACGAATTGATTAGTGTCTCTTTACACTCAGATTTAAGTGAATTATGTTCTGTTTCACAGTTCTCTGTCTGACTTGAGGCCTCATGCAAAGTTTATCATACAAAATAATACTTTTAAAATCTCTGAAGAAAAGTACTTAACCATTGATTCGTCGGAACTTGGGAAAGTGACGAATGGAACAAACAAATAGTTTAAATTGAGTGGCAACCTATAACACATTAATGAGTAATATAACCTTGTTGACATGAGCATACTGACAAGAGAGCAGAGCTTAAACACTTCGAGTACAATTGTAGCCGATATGACAATCTATGGAGACTTAACAGACAATTTACGAACAAATTATATGAATCTAACAGTTAGTATTATGTTTGACAGAGTTTATCCTCTAAATTTTGATTTGTGTTTTAATCTCTTTTCATGCAAAGTTTTCGTCAGAAAAAGTAAATTCAAAAATTTGACATCGGCCTGCGACTTAGTGACGGCCTTAGGAGAGAGATGTTCAACTTTCTAGTTGGTCATTGTAATATACTAAGCCAGAGAGAAGAATGCCTCTACAGTGCTATTCGTGGCAATTTTGTAAGAAATACTGCTCTACGTTAAACCTCAAGACCGTTATCTAATTACAGAACACAACAAATCTAAAGGAAAAATGTGTGACTATTGTGAGCTTTGCTCTTAAAAAAATAATTTGATACTTCATGGTATATGAGCTTACAAATCATTTCTAAAAGTAGCCTTACTACTTAAGCAGAAGTGGTGATATTGATATTATTTGTTATTTAAGAAATCAAAAGTATTTATAGACTTGGACAGTGAGTTAGCCGAATTTCGATTTGAAAAGTCAGGTCAGCTCAAAGATTCCCCAAAGCTCATCGTTTATGAACACCGTTAATACGTTTTGTTAGGTGAAAGATCTGAAGTTTTTAACAATGCAGACTCTAATCTGTCCATATATAAAAAGTTTTCCAAGACATTTTGAGCTTATGTCTATATATAGTAGAAGTCGTGGATTAGGTTTCACTACATAAATCGTAAGTTTTCATCTCAACAGAAGATGATAAATATTTAGCATTTTGAAAGCCACACGAATGAGCAAAGACAAAATCGGTCAGATATATTGAACGCGAAAAATCATTGAGGAGTTATATACGCTTCTGAATTTAAAAACTCGATTTTTTTGTTTTTGCGTATTTCGAAAAAAACATATATTAGATATTCCCAGATAGATTGTTGTTGATATTTCGAGATTCGAGAACAAAAACAAATTTAAATCATAGAAAATGGCTTTACTGTTTACCAAAATATTCTTCATTAAGTTCGATACACTTTTGCATGCTTTTAAACCTTTTTTCCAAGCACTTTTGCCACTCTGATTTAAGTATCTCCAAATTCAAGGAAAAAATCATCATCTGTCACCTTATCATAGACATGTTTCGAAGCACAGCTATCATACTTTTTACATTTCTCCCGACCAATCGACACCAACATTTTTTGTTACCGATCGACGAATTGTATAGGATCCAATATGAAAAAAAAAAAATTAAAATCAAATGGCCGTGAAATACTGGATGTATGCTAGCGACACTATAGTTGTCTCGATCTCACTATGACCGATCTAAAAATATTAAATGCGCAAAAACGACTGATTTTGGGCAACCTTCACGAAATCTGTTTGGAATGATCTACGACCTCGATTGAGTTCACCATACCATCGACAAACTCTAGTCTTTGTTAAAGCTTCATCGCCAAAAATTTAAATAAGCTCATCGATGCACTGTTGCTGAGTTAATCCACGTCGAAAGTTCTAAAAAATAATCGTTCAAAAATTTTCGCGATTTAGTTCCATTTTTCGGCCGTGATGAATACTGAATACTTTAAGTTACTGTAAACAACAAAAATAGCGGTTGTATGTCAATAAGTTCTTAGAATGCATAAACTAAAAAATGTCAAAGTTTACAATAAAATTGTGTGTTGCAACACTAAGGTTGCCAAATTCGAAATATGGAAGGCTAACTACGTATTTTTCAGGTAATCGTCGAAGAAATAACGATTTTAATAATTTCGATTTTTTCAGCCACTCTGAGGTATAATGTTTTCACCAAAAGCCACTTTTTTAGAAGTCGCAAAAATAAATTGTCTTTAGTCCGTGGTCCCAAACTCATCTTTAGTAACATTTTGGTTTTTGCGTTTGGGATAATTTTAAGTAAAAACAAGTTCCTCATCGCGAAAGATCTTTTTTGGAGGTGATCCTGGAGATCGACTACGAGATCAAGGGAGGCCAAAATTTTTCAAAATGCTTCAACGTTTATAAAAGTATATTAATTTCTGAAAACTTTGCATTATTTTCATTTATTCATTAAACAAAATGCATTTTTAAGGGAGTATTCTAGTCTAGAAATGCTATTTAACGGCATTTTTTAAAGTCCAATAAAAAAAAAACTAAGAACATTTTTACTATCCAATTTTTTAACGGATATTTACTGATATTTTAAGAATACAAAAAAAAAATGTTGTGATAATTTAATTGCGGCGTGGTGGCGTGGCGTGGGTCTAAAATAAGGTGCGCCCTTCCTGACACGATTCCAACACTTTGGGTGATCTGAAAAAAAAATTTTTAACCAGTACAAATGCCGCTATCGTCTGATCATCTAGGATAAATAAAAAAAAATTTTTTCAGTAAATGGCGACTGTTTGAATTTTTTGCCCGTTTTTTGGCAAAGATCAAAATTTTTTAAAAATAGTAAAAATCAAAATTTTTTAATAATCCTAGTTCCAACCATAGAGAGATATATAAGGAAGGTTCACACTAAATTTGAAGTTAATCGGTTCATTAGAACTTCAGAAATCATGTCAGAAGTGTTGAAAATAGTTTCGAGAAAAACTCTATTAAAGATTTGAGTCTAACTGCAGCCGGTTTGGACGCTGCGTCACTAAAATAGCTATAAGTCGGTAAATAATAGGAATTTTAAAATTTCCTTTGAGGAATATATTCTTAAAGGTCCAGTTTTTAAGAATATGTAAAAAAAAATCGATTTTTTCAAAATTCTAGACTAGAATACCCCCTTAAAAAAATCGTAAAAAATATTTTTTTTTTCTACTTGCACTTGAATATAACCACTTACATAGAATAAGTTGAGAAAAAATATCGAAGACATCTTTAAGTATGGACCAGCTAATTTCAGTTTTCCTTAAAACCTGTTCCAAATTCATTTCAACTTTATAAAATTTCACTGTTTCCCCAAACGGCACACAAAAGTTTTATAATAACCGTTGTTTTGTTGCTCCAAATAAAAATACATATTTTCAAAATTATTTTTTTTTTGTTGTGCAATTTCCCATCTATTCTATTTCAAATGCACGCTTGTCTGCACACGATGCATTTTCAGGCACTAGACCAAACTGACAGGCAGACAGACCGACAGACAGACAGATAGATAGACAGTCCAATAAACAAATAGACTAGCCAAAGTGGCACACAAACGGCAATGTATGTGCGGCAGATAAATCCAAAGGAAATATTTTAATACAGACATGGCAGAGTGAAGTATTTATTCATTTTGTTTCGTGACTACAAAACATACAGTTATATTGCTTGTGTGTTTGTTTGAGCGCAAACATAAAGACAGCAACAAATTAGGAGTTGTCACCTAAAATAACATGCCAGCAACAGCGGTAAATTGTTCGACGAAGACACACGTACCACCAATGTGATTGTGATTGTGTTACCACTGCAATTGTTTCTTTTTAACAAATATATGTTTATGTTGTACATACATATGTATTGGAACACAAATGGGTGCTTGAGAAAACATTATTGAAAATATTAATTTGAGGATTTGTTTCACAGTTTTTAAGGAACTTGAGTTGTATGTTGGAAAAGTGGTGCGTTCTATTTAAGTTTGTGCTATATATGGTGGCAACCTTGCATGAAATAAAATATATGTATATACACACAATTTTTCTTAATACAATTCAGAAAATTTTTCTTTAGTTGAAAATTCTGAAAAATTATTGGTTAAATCAATTTACACTCATTTTACGACTGTGATGTTAGAGGCCTTTTCTAGCCAATTTTGGGTTGCTTAAGCCAAAATGTTGATAAAAATTTCCTCACAAGTAGAATATTTGTACTGTAGACAACGGGTGTAGGATGACAAAAATAGCTGTCCGTGAAGGAAAAGTTTTGAACTCAAATTCGTAATCAAGACAACTCAAATACCCCACAGATCTCTTAACATGAGTTGCTGAATTTTACTTCAGATTTGGTGAGGCGTGTTATTGTTTGCCTTCCACACTTATTAAATAACTATGAGCTCTTTAATTTTCAAATACGCTGCACTTCTATCCATATATTTCATGGCTACTGTTAAGAGTGTGTTGGACTTTTCTTGGCATGTTTTAAAAATTAAAAATAATATTTGGTCCACAGTTTTTGCAGAGAAATAAATTTTATATAACTTTTATTAATGAAAATATTTTTCTTTTTTACTTTCAGGTAAGTGAAGTGAACTCTAATAATTAAAAAGCTTATTTAAGTTACTAGGTAAGTCATCAAGATTTATGAAACCATCAAACCACGAGAATCTGAGGAAAAGATATTTTGTTTTTATTTGAATTAAAGCCCGACTGCCTCGAATGGTTGAACTACACAGGTTATAACTGATATAAGGTAGTAATATGTAATATCGCTGGCGCTAGACAAAGACCTTCCTTTGAGTTTTTAATGATGTACGTCACGGACTACTATATATGATATATACTATATATTAGGCCTGACCGACCGATCATAAATACCCAAGTTTTATCATCAGTCTACTGCATGCTTGTGGTCCTTTGAAAATCGTCGGGAAAACCCGAAACCACCACAAGCTGCTTAAACCTTAGCAATTTTTGGAAATTATATAGAATTATTTTCCCAGATAATCAAATGATTATTTTGTGGCCAAATTTTTAGGTCAAAATCTTTTCAGTCCATTTAATATAAGTTCAATATCTACAAAAAGATGCAAGCAATGAAACTGCTTCAGTGTTATTAGTGTTAAGAAATCTACTACTATATGTTCTATAGAAAAATAGCGTCCAGTTCTAATCAAGGCTTAATTGTGAAAATCAAAAATCGTTAGAAGACATTTATATTTTACCTGATTTATGGGGTATAATTCTGTAATATTTTGGTAGTCGCGTCTTTCTTGAGTGTTTGTCTAAGTTTTTCTGGCTATATTCGGCCTCAACCTTGATAATATTCGACAAATGGAGGATTCTGAAAACTTTAAGACTTTAAAACTTGATAGATTTTTAGCAAAGTTTCCTACATAACAGAGGTAACATGTAGGCAAACCTTTGATAAAGACGTCGAAGGGTTAACGAATATATAAAAAAACGGTGTATAAAGCCAGGAGGTGGACCTGCCATATATTTTCCGATCTAGTATGCCGCAACTTATCAAAAAATCTCTCTTGTTGTACTTCTTTCGAAAATTCATTGACCCATTTTTGCCCATATATTTGTTAGGATGAAACGTTGAATTTTTCTTATCCATACAATTGTTGGACTACGAATTGCCTTTAGCTTTAAAAAAACTTTTTGAGAGGGACGTTGAAGGGGTCTCGAACATAAGAAATAATGTGCGAAATGGGATTTTCGATAACCTTTCCGGTCAATGATAGTCTCGTACAGCTCATCGTTCCATCGAATGCGGTAACCGGCGTTGCCAAATGCGCAAAGAACCATGAATCCTCCTCAAAACCTTTTTCTCGAATACTCCTAAGGCTGACTCATCAAATGATGTCATTGCCCATGCCGCCGCATCGTATAGCAGAACGGGAATTCATGATTGTACTGATGCTGGTTCCAAGATAGACAAAATTATCTACGACTTCGAAGTTATGACTGTCAATAGTGACGTGGGCGCCAAGGTGCGAGTGCAACGACTGTTTGTTTGATGACAGGAGATATTTCGTCTTATCCTCGTTCACAATCATACCAATGAGATGACAATCAGACCAATTCCTTATCCAGTCTGGGGAAAGCAGAACTAACGGCGTGGTTGTTGAGGCCAATGATGTCAATATCATCGGCGTACGCCAGCAGTTATACACTCTTATAGAAGAATGCACCTTTTCAATTTAGCCCTGCAGAGGTGGATGATAGAAAAATATTTTTCTTGTAACCTGTTGATACAGAGTATAATAGTTTTGCTCACCTAACAGTTATTTGTATTACCATTAATCAAGTTAGATATAAAGTTGGATGAATCGGCATGATGAGACGAGTTGAAATCCGTGCGTCCGTGCAAGCTGTAACTTAAGCAAATATTAATATCTTAGTAAAACTTGGTAAACGTGTTCCTTGGCAAAACCGGAGAGGCGAAGTTAATAGATGGACCTAACCAGACCAATGCCACGTCCACAAAACAATAACTGAAGTAAACACCAAATTAAGACACGTACCCGTAATTTGACATAGAGGATCGTAGTAGCAATAGGCGTGGCTCCGCCTTCTTTAAGGTTTAATGTATGTACATATCGCCTAAATCACTTAAGGTACAACATCTGAGTTCGTTCAGGACAAATACCTGAAGCAAACCGACCGACACTGTAAAAAAGGATGAAAGCGAGTGATAACACCACTCCTCTCACCATATAACGGTAGTCCTGGAAACTACTAAAAGTACACTGACGATGGTGCAAGAAGGTTTTATAGGAGCTGGTGTTAAATTTGAACAATAGCCGTCGCACCGCTCTCATTTAAGTGAAAATCCATATGGCAAACATACTCGACCGATCTCGACCAAATGTAGTACTATATATAATTACTTCGGACTGCTATATAAACGGACCGATCAAAATCAGAAAAAAACCCGTTTAAACCCTTTTATGCTATAAAAAATGCACTGCGAAGGGTGAAATTAACATTTTCTCTAATTTTTGAGTAATATTCCTTCATTAAAACAGGATATTATTTTTAAGCTTTCATCTCATCTCTGAGGCAGCTGTAAGATGGATTCAATTATAGTAGCGTGCTTTTATAGATGCGAACTTTCAACCTGCTTCAAAGCTTTAAGCGCCTGAAAAGCTTACATTTTCTTCGTAATAAAAAATAAATTCATTACAGTTTTCACATCTTCACAAAACTATTGTTCTGACACTTACATTGAAAACAATGAACCACACTTGTATTTATTTGGCCTATTTTTAGAATGATTTCTTTTCACAAATTAAAATCGCATTTCATTTAACTAAATATTTGGTGAGAATTTGCAAGCCTTTTACACTTCGAAAGCTTTAGACTTCTTAATTGCTTAAATAAAATGTAGGCAGACCGAGCATGTAAGCTCGTAGATTTATACGAATAACTGTAAACACTTTTCATTTCGAAGCGTTACATTGTTTTGCATGTCAGTTACAGTTAGCCTATGTAATGCACCACAAAACAACACACGCATACACATGCACATATAAAAATATTTGAAGGACTGGAGTGAAAAATATTTGGCAGACGCAATGTAAATAATATTAAATAAACGAAAAATTTATGTTCGCACACAATTCAATAAAGGATTTATGCATAAAATGTCAAAATCCCCATAAATTACTTAACAAACACACACATATATATATACTTAAATAAATATTTACATTTAATTCTCTGTGAAAATGTTGTCGACCGAGTGGAATATCAAATTCTGTTGACCCCTTGCGCATGCAGCTTCGGCTCAAGTGGCCTCAAGTAGCCTCAGGTGGCCAATGGCCAGTGCAGCATAGGCGATAGTATGAACGAAGGCTCGACGGGACTTGGACAAATTATGATGGACACCCAACTGGGAATGTGTGAGCGGTGTTTATTTGCATAAATTGAAATGTGACAATTACCTGCCAACACTCTGAGTGGCAGGCAGCCCAGTGGCCAACTGAGTAGGCAGAGTGTTGTTGTTTGTGGCTTGTGTAGCTTGAAATCGTGTGGTTGTTGCGGCTTGTGCAAGTGAAGTGCAAAGAAAAGGTGATTGGGTTGCAAAAAGCTTAAGGAATGTACATTTTCATACAAATTCGAGAATGTATTTGCCTAATGGGACTTTAAATATTTAGTTTTACCATTTAATATGTATTGTTTTGAAATATTGATGTGTGAAGAATTTCTAATAAAGGATAATGCGTGTATGAATTGGGTTAGGTGGAAATAGTTGGGCTAGCAAATACTGTGTAAGCTTCGGACTTCACTAAGGATCTTAGAAATAGTAATTGCAGTGTTGCATTAGGAAAAAAAGGTAATAAGAAAACTTCGATGGACTGGTCCAACCTTTATATATTATATATATTTTTTAAAGAAACCTGAGTTCTTAATTTATAAAGAGACAAACTATTTCACAGGAAGAAAATTTTCAGAAGAACAGTGACAGTTTTGTATCATATTCAGCTTCAAAATATTCTGTCATTATTTTCCCACATAAACAATTTAAATCTATGTAAACATGCATACATATATATCGTTATATGCATACATTTAAATGGCAATACAAAAGCGAACAGAACGGCCTCTAAACAAACATATGGTTACTCATACGCCATGTTGTGCTGGGCGTTACTAAATACTCATACACCTATGAATTAGCGTGTTTATTCTTTTAATTTGTAATTGCTTTGTCTACAAGCGTTTTCCAACTCTAAACAATAATTGTCACCACACATGCGAGGTAAACTTTTTGAGCGTTTGTGTTTCGCATCAATCTCGGTGTGCGTGCTAATAGCCGAGAGTGCTGTTAAGGGGCGTGTAATTGCAAATTAACTTCTTCCGCAACGCCGCGACATGTGTGAACATTTGAACGTGATATTTAAATAACAAATACAGTATTTAACAGTTATTTAATTGTGCTTTAATTAAATGTTTCAAACCAGTGCATTGAACAGTGCTTGAATCAGGCAAGTTGTCGCTTGAAGCTGATGATATGCAAAGTCATGCTATGGCAATCAAATACAACTAAAACCAGGTGTAGTTGGGCAACAAATGTGAATGATTCAAAGTTGGCGCTCAGTAATATTTTTAAATCGCATCACAGGCCGTTAATACATATATAAATTTATAAAATGTAGTCCAACAGAATCAAATGACGGAACAAACATGTTTTCTTATAGCACATTTGGTTAGGTTGAAAGGTTAATCTTCGAACAAAGGGTAACGCAGAGTGCCGTTCAGACGGCTGTGAACGCTGATCCAGTAAAATTCATGAAACACCTAGTTGTATGAAGGTTGATGAAAGTGCTAACTATTTAGTTAAGGCGTGTCTGATCTCTTTATCAGCAGCATCAAGCGACTTATCCGACTTATTTGTATGTCTGGCGCGAAGCGTCGGAAAATACTCTGGCGATGTAGTCGCCTGCGTGAGGACCCTTAAAACAATTTTATTTGACACTTTCTTCTCCACTGTCCAGCTGTTGCAGATTGAGATTGAAAGAACCCGGTAGATGCACAGCGAGCCTAGTGAAGTGACCTTAACAAATTCGTTGTAAGAAGAATTTTTTTAATCGATTATACCAAACGAAGAAAAAAATTTTATCGATTCGTATATTACTGCAGAAGGCTTTAAAATTATAAAAAACAAAACAAGAAGTTCATAGTAGATTGAAACCTATGGGAAACGAAAAATAAAATAACCAACATTAAAGGAAAAATTATTTACGGGTGATTCGATGTCGGGAAAAGAAAGGGTTAGGAATTGTTTGTCTTCATTTTTGGCGAAACTAGAAAGAGAAAAGAAGTTATTTGGTTATTATGCTCACGTAGTATAAGCAGACCAGTCCGAGTCAAATTTGATCACATCTTATAACGTGCTTTGAGAACGATTTTTAAATGCTTAAGCTCAGTGAATTCCCAACTAAAAAAGTTAACATATTTTTATTATGGAAAATACAAATCCAGTCCGGGTCAAATTTGATCAGCTGTTATAACGTTCTCTGAGAACGATTTTTAAATGCTCAAGCTCACTGTATGTCCAACTGCAAAAATTAATATATTTTTATTAGGGAAAAATTAGAAACCAGTCCGGGTCAAATTTGATCAGCTGTTATAAGAACCTCTGGGAACGATTTTTAAACGTGCTCAGTGAACTACCAACTACAAAAGTAAACATATTTTTATCAAGTAAATACTGAAATCAGTCCGGGTCAAGTTTGATCAAATGTTATTACGTGTTCTGAGAACGAATTTTAAGTGCTCAAGCTTAGTGAATTCCCAACTACCAAATAAACGTATTTTTATTAGCGCAAATCGAAAAAAATTCAGTAGGAGATGTAAAATTCTCACAATTTGATAAAGTTCCTCACACCAGAAATATGGAGGAATGCTTCAATAAAGTCATCACTTTACGTTATCCACTTACTTTTATGACCTTACATATGTAAATATTAATCCGATAACATCAAGACGTAGAACAAAGATAGGACAGCAAGGCAATGTCCTGCAGTTGAACCAACTTAATTTCATGCGAATGGACGATATATTTTCCGCTATCTGTAATAAAGTTTAAAAATAAATTCTGCGCCGAACTGCGGTCTGCATAATAGCCGAAAGTAAACTCGCCTTAAACGAACGAAAAACCGCAAATATCACGCCAAATGAAAAAAAAGGAAAAAAATCTGTTGCACTTGTCACGCTTAATTAGACTCGTCCTTATCGGCTGCGAACCAGCAAAAAAACTACGAGAGATTGCAAAACTTTCGCAGCTCGCGTCCAAGTCCACGTATTAGTCACTGGCTGCCAGACAGTTCGATTCGCACGCAGCAGCTGCGCTACACTTCTTAATAGCCCTGGCCCGTGGCATAATTGCCAACAAATGTTGTCGTTGTTTGTGTTGTTTTTGCACTTTTACTTAGTACCCAAGTGCGCGCGTGTGTCTGTGTCTGTGCGCTTGGCTAGTATGTGTGATAATTATATTCACTAACTTGATAACAATATTACAGAAATTCCATTTATAGGGTAATTAAGGTCAGATAATTACTTTTGGAGTATGCAATGCGCCAAGCCAATGTAATGGGCGGTTGGGGGGCGTAAATTCTATGGGTGACAACGCAACGGCTGCTCTTGCCGCAGTTGCAAGTGAAGCGATGTGTGTGTGCAAAGTAAGTTGACTGTCGCAAGGCGGTAACCCTGGCAGCCATAAAACAGCCACAGAACAACACTTCAAAATGTTTTTGCCGCGAGTGTTTGTATGTATGCGTTTGTATATGTGTTCTTGCGTGAGTGTGTGAGTTGCGACAAGTACGAATTACGCAGTTAGCATTTGTAGTCAATGTCACTTGGTGGTATTTGTGGTGGCGTAGCCCCCTCTTTTGGAGGGCATAGGCTGACTCTAAAGTGATAAACTTGCCACTATACCAATTTTTTAAGCTAAATATCATAGGTTGTAACCGCAAAGCTAATATCTTAGGTTTAATAAATTGCAAAATTCAGATTTGAGCATTAAACTATAGGGACTACGTTCCTGATATACCCCGGGCTTGGTAGATCCAAAGCTATCAATCAATTAAGCGGAGGATCCACTAAATTTCTTACTGGAATTCCTTTGCTCCAGAGCTTATAAGACCAACAGTTGTTGATTGTCTCAGAACTCTATTCCTTTAAGGATAGATTTCTGTCAATTTACATACATACATATGCCTTCTTTTTCTTTATTGGAACATATATTTGTAGATAGCTAGGCATAAGTGGAGGTTCTGCTCTCCCCTCTGGCACAACGAAACACATAAGCCCAGCACACTGATAAATTCCAGTATTCTGCAGGGTGCTATTGATTTCATGTGATCCCTTTTCAGATACATAGATTCAAGGGACTTGACCTTACGTCTACACACAGCCGTACAGTCAAGCATCACGTGCTCGAGAGATTCCAGCTTCACGTCAACAAATCTACAGTTTTCACAAGAGGCTATACCCAACTTAATAGGTGCTTCTTGACCTTGGAGCGCCCATTGTAAAAAGTAGTATTTCGAGAGGTTGATTACACTATTTAGCCTAATGAGGTAGTAACCACCTATTAGCAACTTTGCCTGACGGTTGCCTGTAAGTTGTTGCCATACCTTTTTCCTACCTTCTTTCTTCTCCTTCTTTTCATTTAAGGGTGTTTTTTACCGGGCTCGTCCCAAACCTAGATTACCCTTGTGATCTGGCAAACATGTAAGACTTTTTTGGGAACTGATTTAATACCTTACACATTTTTTTTAATGTTGCCATACCCATTTCTATACCTAACCCATTTCCATTAAAAATCCTATATTTAAGTCATTAACGTCTCTTACTCTCTATTTGCAACCCTGATCTGGACGCCCTATTTCTAGGCATAGAAATGTTACCACAATTTCTAAATATTTTCTACGCCTCCGTCTTAATCACTCTCTTAACGCCACATATATCTCAAAAATTATCAACAATTATGTAAGTTTTACTCTCGCTTCCCTCTAGCCAGCTATAAATAACTTGCGACTACGAAAGCAGCACTGCTTTGCTCTCTCTATCTCAATTACACTCAGCTGTAGCCATTATTGCTTTGATAACTTCTGCCATAGCGACTAAATTAGCAGCTTCAAATGGCAGTGGCAAAGTGAAGTTTTGTAGTGGCCTACAGCACTGGCTGCAACTAAGAAGGATCATTAGTTTAATTAAATCGAGACGCATATTGTTAGATGAAACCTTGGCCATACTACACCCATATGCATGCATTAGTACAGTAGTGCGTGTGAAAGCAGCAGTTTAAATTAATGTTAGAATATTGTTGCAAGAAAGAGAAGAGTGAGTGTAATTGGTACGGGAAAGGGTATGGAACCCTGTATGCCTCTTTAAGTGTTAGTTTTTTGTAGTTAAAGAAATCGTGGAATATTTTTTGTATTTTTTAAGAAAATACTCCTAAATCGTGATTTCGATGCTTCGTTCTTTAAGTACCTTGTCGGTAATAGAATGTACTATACTTAAGCTACTTATAATTATTACTTAAAACTTGCCAAGTAGTCAGTCGCTGGAAACCTACTAAAGTTGGTACCTAAAATTGTGATCTTAGTTTCTTAGCTCTTTGTTCGGATCACATGTATACTAAAGATGTTCTCACTCTTACCCAACGTATTCTCATAATATTCAATACCCATCTGTCTAGTGGTAGTATAATGATAAGAATCTTTTTAGAATATTCAGGTGTAACCGAAATAATAGGTTTTTCAATAGGGACGCTACAAAAGTAGACCGATAGGGATAGCAAAAGGTGCCATATCTTTTCTCGCTCTTTCGACATTTTGCAGTAAGGTTTGCATTTTCGTCATGGATCTAACAACGAGTCGAGATTTTTAAAAATTATTACCGAAATTCGGAGTCAGTGGCCTCAACTTTAAGAGCGATACGTCCAATTGTGCGACTAGTGGGAAAATTTGAAGTCACAGTACAAAATGTCCCCGCTGCCGCTAGTGCACCAATTGAGGAAGACTCAAATCAGTATCTCACACATCATTATCAAGCCTTGGACATCTCTGTGACGTCGTTGTGGCGAATTTCGCTAAAAAATCTTGGCCTACATCCCTACAAGATCAAATTGTTGAAAGAACTGAAATCGCTTGATCACCATAATCGTTGTATGTTCATAAATTGGACTGAACAACAACTCGAAAATGATCCGGATTTTCACCGGAAAATCATCTTCAGCGATGAGGCTCATTTCTGGTTGAATGGCTTCGACAATAAGCAAAATATGCGTTATTGGTCAGGTAGCAATCTATTGGTTTGGTGTTATCTCACGAAATGGCCCAGTCATTTGGCCGCCTCGGTTGTGCGATTTGACGCCGTCAGACTATTTCCTGTGGGGCTAGCAACGATTGACGAACTTCGTTCGAATATCCAAAAAGAACTTGCAGCAGTTTCGGCCGATTTATGCTTGAAAACCGTCAAAAATTGGATTCAGCGTCTGGACTTCTGCAAACATGCCCGTGGTGACCTTTGTAGCGCTCTTATTGAAAAACCTGTTACCAAAGCCAATTTCAATATGATATTTAGTGATATCAAGGGAACATGAATCACCATTAAGGAAAGTTTTCGGATCTTGTGTTCTCTACTTATTGTTTCACATATTTTTGGTACGAAAAAACACCACAAGCTACGAAAACAAAAATTATGTCGTATAAAAACCACCTCGACAGTATTCAGACCAAACAAATTATTGGAAAAGTACTCGGTCAAACAACTGATCTTTCGAAACTATAACAATAAAGAAAGATAAATTAGGGAATTTCAACAACAAAAGCAACACCCTCTCCTAATCAGAATCATCATTAAGAAACTGCCAATTTCTTACTCAACACTGTACTTGTATCTGAATGTACGTTTACATACGTAGTTGACAAATTGTTTTATATCCCACACCCTTGGGTCACGCACATATTTTACCAAATACAGATGCATTTGCTATCTGAGAGTGTAATTAGTGAGGACAGACAAATGGAAAGTTCAGCTGAGATTCTTGTAGAAATCAAAAATGACTTAATTGCTGCTGTCAGTGTTGGTTAATTGCTAGCATTGTCACTGTCACTGCGAATGCCCGCTGCCCCCCTAAGTCACCATGATTACGTAACAAGCTGCTCGTGCTATCTGCATATGCGCAGCATTACAACAACTCAGCTTACTGGAAGTAGTAGGAATTCTGATTTAATTACCCGCATCTGAGTGGTTTAGTGTAACATTGGGGATATATATTTCATGTTTATTGAATTAGCGTAACCAGCAATTTGGCTTATTTTGATGTTATTTTTCTTTGACGGAGAATAATTTGTTTACTCGCAAGCTAATAAATCTCGAAAATGTCGATGGACAAGCATTTTTCTTCATCTGGTCGTTGATCTGCCGAATTTTTGGGTTTAAAGAAAAAACTGGCTTTTCACTAAGCGAACAAATGGAAAGCAAACCTAATCCAAGAATTTGCGAAAAATGTCAGCAGCGAACTATCTGATGATACCTAAGACTATCATAAGTGCAGGCCGAGGTCACAATGCGACCCAAAACAAGTCGTGAATCGCCAACGGTGTAGTTACTTAGCCAGTCTAGAACGCCGGTCTGATGTGATTCTTAAAACTCCTATATAATGATCATGAATACCACCATAATACGAAACACGCTTTGAGCCTGCATAAATATCTTGTGAAGGCTAGCATCACTATCGACAGCCTCTCCTGACGCGCCGAAAGTATGACTGCAGAGATGTTGCAAACTCAGCCTTGCAAATGCTGGATACTTGAGAAAAAGATCTTTGATGCCGGCAGGTTTTTTAGCCTTGCTGGATGCCTTTTGGGTAACTTCCAGAACCTTTAAGATTGCGGCAAGATGTCCATTGTTACGAGCAAGTAGTTCAGTGAATCTCCTGCGTTCTACTCAAGACCAGAATGATCTCGTAATTCTCTCTCCTGCGTTGTACCCTGGACCAGAAAGAACTCGTAGTTGCACAAAAGCTGGTCATCGGCAATCTTAAAGTATGAAATACTTGTGATAACAGCCAATCAAAATCCCAATTCACATCTAATGAACCTAAGTCGTCTCGCAGTCACAAAAAAGTATATTAAATCAAAGGATAGAATTGTGAAAAAATAAAAATAAACAGAAGCCGAGACCGCGGATGATAAGGGTAATAATGTCTTGGTTCATTAAAATATTTTGTAGCACTTGTTGTTGTTATTACTTGAAGTGATATTCTGCCGACTACAAAAAATTTCGAAAGCCAAAAAGAAATCAAAATTCTTGAAATCACGTCAGCAAATTCACTGAAGAGAGGCAGTGAGATATCACGCAACTAAGAAAGATGTAAACCAAAAATGAACATGTTAGAAAGTTTCCACACACAGCAAAAAAGTTAAATGACCAAAAACAATAGAAGGGTAGAGTCTGCATAATTTGATGGCATTTCTGCAGAATATCACATACACCACGTGGTATTTTTCCGTCATATTTTCATAAGGCACAGAACAAACCGCAAAACAAATTTCTAATATAACAAAATGAATTTTCATATTCAAGACAACGAGTCAGCCAAACATGGGCAGAATTCCGGGGAAAAGTACTAATAATGTCGCACGCGCACGAAAGTATGCCTCAAATGTGCCACCGCATTTATTATACATACATACATAGTAATGTTGAAGTGGGTAACCCAGTAAGAGAAATATTTATAATGTGGATATTTATGTTTACAAATTTAATTAATTTTTGATTTTTTTATAAAAAAATAAATAAATATTATAAAAATAAAAAAAAATTAAATACGAAATAAAAGAAAGTTGGGAAAAAATATTCACAATTTTTTTTTCGGTAAATTTCAACAAAAATACTTATTTAATAAAAATTTAAAAAAACAAGTTTTCGAAAAAATTAGAATATTTGGAATATCTAAAACTCAAAATTTTCTTCCCTGTAAATATTAAAAAAATATATATTAAATAAAAATAAAAATTTTGGTCATAAAATAATTTTTGTGAAAAAATATTTAGCTTTCTTAGATGACAATTTACTTCAAGATACTACTAGGTTCGATATTAAAAAAAAAGGAAAACAATAATTGAATAATTTTCACACTGTAAATTTAAAAAAAAAAATATTAAATGAAAAAAAATTAATTAAAAAAATTTTTAACAAATATTTTGCATATTTAGATGACAATTTTCTTGAAGATACTACTATGTTCGATATTTAAAAAATTAAAAAAAAAATAACTGTAAATATTAATAAAAAAAAATATTTAATAAAAAAATAAAAACAATATTTGGTAAAAAAAAAACATTTGAAAAAAAATTTAAAAAAATGGAAAAAAATATTTTTTTTTCACTGTAAACTTTAAGAAAAAAATATTAAATGGAAAAATAAATAAAACAACATTTTTTGGGAAAAAAGGTTTAGCATATTTAGATGACAACTTTCTTTAAGATACTGCTAGGTTCGATTTATAAAAAATTTTAAAAACATTATTTTCTTCACTGTAAATATTAACAAAACCATATTTAATAAAAGAAAAATTGGTAAAAAAAAAACATTTTTTTGGAAAGAAATATTTAGTTAATAATTTAAAAAAATGAAAAAATTAATTTTATTCACGGAAAATATTAAAAACGAAATAAAAATAAAAAAAATGGAAAAAAATGAATTTTTGGTAAAAAAATACTTGGATTCTTTGACCCAAGTTACTACTAGGTTCGATATATACATTAAGCTACTGTTAACTTTCTGAACATGGAACCAACTTGTTTCTTAAGAAATGCTTCCGAAATAAAAATAATAATCCAATTTTCAAGAATTTTCAGAAATTATTTCTGGTAAATATTACTGAAAGAAGCCTATGTATGTATCTCAGAAGCTAAAATATTATTTTTGTTTTTCGTTTTGGAGATATGATAAAGAGTCTTCTAACTCCAAGCATTTAAAAATCACTATGATGAGTCCTTACATCAAGTGCCTTTTTCGAGAGAAGACACTCTCTATATATTTTTTCAACTAACTGATGGCCACTCAATGCAAACTCCTTTGCTTTTTGCTCGCTGGGTAATGTTTTCTCCAATGTAGTTTCCGCCTGCCTGCTGGTGTCGTAATTCATGCATGTCGAGATGTTTGCAAGAGATATTCTAATTTATAAAGTATTTTTCTTTTCATTATTTCTTGCCTTGCTTGCTTGTTGTTGGTTGCTTGCCGCTGGCTTTTTCGGTAGTGCTACATTTAATGGGGAATAACAAAAACGCAATTACATAGTCACATGGCAAACACCAGCAGGAATTCCTCGGCGGACCTTAGGCAAAAGTAAGAAAAGCGAGAAAACTTATTTTGTATGAATGTTATGTCATGTTATGCTATGCTATGTTGTGTTGTTAGTTATGCTGCCATATAATTTTGGGCTTGCTATTGTTTTTGTGTTGGCCTTTTACTACTGTTGGTTGTGCAACATCCGGTGAATTATTCTTTCGTAGAGGCAGTACAGTCGGATATAAATGTATGTTACCTAAATTATGTAGTAGGGCAGATATTGAAAAAGTAGCATTTTGAATTTCCGAGAATTGACTTTATGTTTTCTTACAGGAAAATGGATATTTAAGTGATCGGAATCAATAGTTTAAATAGTTGAGAGCCATGCTTAGACCAGTTTGGTTCCTTAGCGATGCTAGATGGAGTGTCTTTAGGTAAAAATAGAGACTTTTCAGAAACTTGAATTTTTGATACCGTACAGCCCTCAGTTTGAATGTTGTCCTGCTAGTGCGGGATAAGTGCATTAGAACTCCATTGGTGCCAACTTGATCTTTTTGCAGTCAATTGTTTTCATCCAACTCTGTAGGCCTATGCCGCCACCAGACCGTGACCAGTAAGCATTCCAATCAAGTGCTTGCAGTCTCTTCTATCAAAAATAAGCAGAAACTTGTATTTTTGATCTACCGCTTTGCATCTGACCTTTGCAATTTTACAATTCGGTAAATCATTCCATCGAATTTTAACCTACCTTGCCATGCTCTTGCCCAGATCATCGTGAATCATTTGTGAACAAGCGACTGTTTCGGCTTTCTTAAACACCTCTGGCAGATATTCGAACCGAAGTTACTGTCTTGAAATAACAAACACCTTTGCTTGAAATATTCTGCATTGGTTCAGCAGCTTGAAAGGCTGCCTGATACCGAACACTGGATGTATATCCTTGCACTAACTCCGTCCTCCATTTTCGAGCCATCCGTATAAATGTCCTCACTGTTAACATACCTTTACGCAACCATATTTTTTGTATATTTATTCTGACCAAACCCAACCTAACTGAAATGTGGTATCATGTAGTCGGCGCTTACCAAACCACCATTTCCCACCGCGCTATGTCCGAAAGTTCTATATGTAAATTCTCCTTCAGCCAGAAACAGTCTGTGGATGGCATTATCGATTTGGTTAGTGGCTTTTCGATTTGGAGACAGACTTAGCTTGATGGGTTTTCCTATGCTGGAATCTAGTGCCACAGATAACCATTTTTCGGGCCTCGGAGAAGTCGATCAGCCTCAACCCATTCATGGATGTTCCATCATGAAGACTAAATTCACCGATCGTGGCGGAGGCAGCTATCATAAGTGTGCTCCAAGCGCTCATAGAAAGCATCTTTGGTCATATCGTTTTTCGTCGGGACGTGGGCGCAAATCAGCGATATGTAGAAGAACTTCGTTTTGATACGGATTGTAGCTAAACGTTCATCCACCGGGATGAATGGCAGGACTCGGCGACAGAATCTCTATTCCACCCCGAATACCACACCGAATTTGCGCTCCTTTATATGACCCCTGTAGTAAATTCCACAAGCCCCTCCTCGTCTCAGTCCTTGTCATATCCATCGCATTTCTACGACGGCGCTGTCAGCCATCTGGAGAGCGGCACATTTCCAATTAAGGAATCGGACATTGCAGGTACATTCCTTTAATCGTAATCCTTAACACGTTTGCTGTGGTTGTCATCAAAGGGAGGTCTCTCATTCGAATTTTGATCTTTTCATTGGGGATATTTTTCACGCAGCGGATCCCAAACGCAGCTCACAACCCTCGAGGAGTGGATGTTTCGCCTTCTCACTTTAGCTCGCCTCCAAGCAAATGCTTTTGGCTATCCAGAGGATACTTGGTCTAAGACCGGAAGCTGATTGAGTGATATGTAAAAGAATCTTTCTGGCCACTTCCACGTGAATGTCGTTCAGAAAGCTTTCCTCACTTGCGTGAACTTCTACACATGGCTCCATCCTCCAAACTTAGAGCCATGCAGTATATTATTGTTAATCTACTTTTCGCTCACACTGTCTACCAATACATATGCATATGTATATGAAACAGAAAGGCAACTTTTTACTCCAACTAGCGAACTGAAAATTCAATTTAGGATTTTCTTGCTCACGCCGCCAAAAGTTAACCAAACATTTTGTTACATTTATGAATATGTATTTCTATATATACATATGTACATATGCACAGATATACATACATACGTATGTTGTATGCAAGAATGTGTGTGTTTAATCGCTGTTGGTTTGCCGTTGCCCTATTTGTATGTGGCTTTCCATTTAAGCATGAAATATCGAAAAACAAATAAAAGTTGTTACAAACAAAGCGAGAAAGGGAGAAAAAATCACAAACTCAAAACACTAAAATAAATTTTCGAATTACTCGCAGTTTGAACGCAACTTTTCGCGCTTCAAATGAACTTGCCAACTATTTTGTTTGGCGAAATTTAACTTTTACGTATTTTTTCGTTTGCAAATTTGTGTATTTGTAATGAAACTTATTTTTGTACCCATTTGATGGCCTTTAAATTTATGTTATTTTATGCTTTGATAAAAAAAGTGAATTTGCTGTTTTCCCATACATTGGCTTTACAGTTTTCACTAAAGTTTTATAGTTTTAGTAAGCAATCACCAAAAATTTGTGGGTTTGTTGCCTTGCAAACAGCTTAGCTGCTAGATTTTGTGGACTGATTTGTTTTCTTGCCAAACTAGTTCCAGTATTGAATTTTGAAATGAGTCTGAACCGAAATCTATAAGTATTTTAAAAATAGTTTTCTTCTTAACATGCTCTGAAACTTGCAGTCTCTAATTATTTTCGAAAAAATTGTCCATCAAATCTATTGATAGAATCCATACATGATACATTGTATTGATACATTTATACATATTCTCGTCTTTCGCCTGCATAAGGCGAGTCATCCACAATATCGAAGCCCGCTTTATAATGCAAAGAGAATGAAGAAAATTTTTTCTGTACATACTTCTTATTAGATAACAATGAAGTTATATGCTAGCAAACAATATCAGATATGTTCGAAACTCCCATTTTAAATGTATATACATTTATTTATATAAAATATAATATACGAGTCCGTTCGAATTATTTCGGTGAATATTTTGGGTATGAAACGAGTTCTTGCTAGACTCGTCCGATGGAGCTGTATTTTTTTCAAAACGAGCACCGTAAACAGGTCTCTTTGGACATACTTGTTCGTGCGAATTCTAACTCCCCATTCATGGAGAGCATTATAAATGCCGATTAGAGAGGGATTTATGAGTTTGACATGCAAACAAGTCAAAAAGCATCAGAATTGAGGAAAAAAACGAGCCAAAACCAAAAAACCACACAAAGTCGCTCAAAAATCAAGGCAATGCTCATTGCTTTTTCGATATTCGTGGTTTGGTGCATCATGAATGTGTTCCGGAGGGTCAGATGGTCAACAAAGAGTTCTATTTGGCCGTAATCAGGCGTTTACGTGAAAACAACCTTCGAAAACGGCTGGAATTGTGGAAGAACAATTCATGGATTTTACACGATGACAATACACCATCGCATCGAGGCAAAATTATGACCGAATTTAAAGCCAAAAACGCAATGAATACCATCGATCAACTACTGTACTCATCAGATTTTTTTCTTGTTCTCCAAGCTGAAATTGCCTCTCCGTGGAATCCGTTTTCAGTCGATCGAAGGGATAAAACAAAATGCCATCTCAAAAAGTGAGATGACTTCATATTGAACATCAAAGAATGGTGACTAAAATCTGGCTAGCCGACTTTTGCGTCGAATTTACTTATTAATGTTTCATCTATTTTTACAAATCGGTTTGTGCTTATTTTGAGCAATGCCAGAGCGCTATCTTAAGTTAGACGTAACACCTGCAAATAAGTAGAATTATACAATTATTTGGTTATGAATCAATCCTGAAAAGACTCTCAATGCCAACTTGTAGCCAAATCAGAAGTGGGTCTGATGTGTCTATCCTTTTTAAGCCCTCAAGATGATATATTAAGTTTTTAGCACCCAGAAGAAAATAAGATACAGTAGAGACCCTATAAAGACCCTAAAAAAATTAAAACAAGTCGATCCGGAAGTTTAAAATATTGAAAATTACTTTTAAGCCCAAAATCATAATTCAAAATTTGCAAATATTTTTTTTTTATTTTTAATCTGATTTTTGGAATCAACAATTTTTTTAAGTTTTTAAGTTTATTTTGGTTAGTATTTTTTATGGACTTGTGTCTGGAACTATGCATTTCCCCAAATTTCAAAACTTACTAGTTTAAAAAAGTTTTGACACAGTCAGAAAGTGGTAGCAAAATTTTTTTTTGTGAAAAAATTTGTCCAACTTTTTCGTAGTACCGAACATTGCTATAATACGAGTATTTTAGATAATTTTTAGTTTCCAATTGCTGGTAGCGCTAGATTCGTGGGTGCCCATTTTTTTAGAAGAATATTTTAAACATATACTTAATTAAAGGCGTACCACTATATCACTGGGGATCTGAATATATTATTCCTTGCTGCAAATAATTTTTTCCCAAACCATTACACTTACTTACATTGATTAGAATCGCTAACATTTTCTGCTTACAAGCTGATTAGCATTAGATAGCTATTTATTTCAAATGCGCAATTTTCTACACACACACACACACACACACAGTCATACACTATATTCATGTACATGGAGTTGCCAACTCTTTTATCTGTTCGAAATCAGCCTTTGTCGAACTAGATATGTATCTAATCAATTTCAACTCTGCAGGTAGCAGAAGGCAGCAAACCGACAGCAATAAATTCACTATCAATAAAATTAAATCCTTTATTGCATTTGGCGAATCAAATCAAATGCTAAAATGCTAGTTAACATTGCGCAAATGTGGAAAAAATAAAGAGCGGATACATATAAATACATATATACTGTACGAACTCTATACATACATACATATACATAAGCCTGTGTGTCGGCACTTTAGGGCATTACTTGTTTCCTCCTTTGTTTTTCCAACGACCACATGTCGCCCATTTTGAAAATTAAAGAATAGTAGTAAAAAAACAAAAACAACTAATGCACATATTAGCCGAAGGAAGCATATTACATTCTACTTACCAGCCGGCGCGGCTTTCTAAGCACAGCAGGGCGGCAGTTGGTTCGGAATCTAAAAAAGATTGCAGCAAGGAATTCACATTTAGCAAATTACAATTCGATGATGTTACTGCTTTTCGCCATGATTCTTCTCCATAAAGGGTTAAGCAGTTTGTTACCCCGACTGCCGTCTGTTTGCCTCTCAGACTATTCTTTAAACTGCCGTGACGGATTTCGCATACTTAAGTGTAGACATGGGTTATGTAGACGCTGCGAAATGTCTTCTTATGTTTAGCTTGTGTGTGCCGTATTGGCTACGCCTTGCGCCATACGTGTAACTGTTGTTATTTATGTGCCGCAAACATGACTTGAAGGTTTGTTTCAAGACAAAAACAAGGGTATGTGAAAATGTGTGTTGAAAAATGCTTCCCTGCTGGGAAATTTACTCCCTTGACACTGGCAAGCTTTAAAATGATTTTCAAATTGTAAAGTATGACATGGCACTGGGTTATAAGAGATGAAGAAAGGAAATAATGTTATTATATTGATTATATTTCAAATGCTTTTTATGGCAAAAGCGACCTTTCTCTGGGTATTGAGACCAAATCAATGTATTTTTGAGAGTTTGAGTCATATATGTATAAAAGTAATATCACTATTCTTCGAAGTGAGCCTTTGAAATCTTTATCCTCGGGATTAAGGTCAAATCTTCGAACAATAACAATAATATATTTAAAGAAACAAGTCAGGTGTAAGTTCAGGTGCAACTGAACATTTTATACTCTTGCAACTTGCAGGAATCAAAACCAGAGAAGTACCTTAAATCCGAGCATTTTTCTATATACTATGACTCATAGCATAACCGACATAGTCGGCAGAAGGTTTGTTAGAAAAAAGAAAATCATTATACATATTTAGTATATTGGAGTTGTGGTAGTATCGACCAGATTATAGTTATTTTTCCCAGTACCACATACTATTAACATGTCACATACTGACAAAATGTTCCTGGATTTTATTAAGGTACCTCACATACAAACAGCAATCATATGGAATAAAGTCAGCCAGATGTTCGATATTAGTGATATAGAGACGAGATCAAGTTTTCGCTCAAATTTATCTATTTTAGACACAAAAATATACTGTTATGAGTAAAACATGTTCCGCAAATTTCGTTGAGATAACTCATATATTGAACGGAAGTTCGGAAACCTTTATATTAGGTATATGAGGGCTCCGGGAAATATTGACCCGATTTAACCCTGTGATGATACACAGAGTTCTATCGTCAGGAAATCTCTGAATTTCAAGTGTAGATATTTCCCATACACTGACAAATATTTTGGATAAAAGTTAACTACAGGTACTCGGGTCCACATAGTCGGCACCTAAGGGCTTGAATGGGTTTGATTTGGAATAGATGGGATTTGGGAAATTCTTGGTCAAAAGGTGGCGTACTTTAAAGGAATTATTAGTGCAAAATTGTATCCGGTTATATTAATTCGTGTACTGGAAAGTGAAAGAAACAAATGGAATTTAAAATTGTGCTATAATGGAAGTAGGCGTGGTTATATACAAGGTGCGTTCCCAAGTAAAAAGGACTTTAAAAAGAAAAAGAACAGAACAAATGTTTTATCGGCAAAATCAATGTATTTTATTCAAAATAGTCTCCTTCTGCTTCAACTCAGCTTTTTGCACGGTCCAAAAGCATGTCGAACGAGTGTTTTAGCATGTTTGCCGGTATGCCGGTGCAAGCCTTTTAAATGGCCTCTACGTCTGCATAACGTAGACCGATAAAGATAGCAGATTCTAACGCACCAGTCGACATAAGAACACAACATAAGAAATTTAGTCGATGTCGGTCTATCGGGTTCCGAGATAGGTGATTTCACCAAAAAGTGGGCGGTGCCACGCCCCTCGACAATTTTCATACCGGCTCCCAGAAAGTTCTTTCATACCATTTAAAAATACTGTGATTTCACTCGAATATGCAACTGAAATGCGGGAAATACATGGGTTCTGCCCTTATGTATACTTTTACAGGAATTTATACATTAATTAATAATGATTTTTATCAATAACCACAATTTCGAATTTCGGTTTCAAATATTTCAATTATAGAGTCGAATAATAAAAAATTTACTTTTTTGTATTTCGAAAAAACTCAATAACTTCGAAAAATTTAGAAAATACCTCTTCCGTAGGCTAAATCTCTCGAAAAAATATGCTTAACTGTAGATCTCAGTTGAGTATTATGGATGCTTTGGCCTAATCTTTTAGTGTGTTTTACAACCTTTTTCCTCACAATTCCGTCCCAGTTTGTATTACCAACCAAAGTTGCGCTGTTTCAACAGACTAGTTGGTACCGGTCTTAGTAACGCCGTTTTTGAAAGCATAGGAACCGATCTTGAGATCAGCGCCCCGAAAAACTCATCTGCTGGCAAACAATTGTTAATATTTTGAATATTGTATGATTTAATTTCGTCCAAGAACGTATAAATTGCTTCTCCAAAAATATTGTTTATCTTAAAAGAGGAATTTTGCTCAAAATTTTCTTTTTTTTTTGGTTAAAATACCTTGAGGTCTAGTCAGTATAAAAACTGTATTATTATTGTTCATTAAAAATTAGCGCTTATTTCAGGCAAGGTCCATAATACTTAACGCCGAAAAATCGAGAATATCAAATGGAAATTGTTCAATAAGACTACAAGTATAATAGTCACAGGTAAACCTTGAGAGGGTTGGGTAATTTTTTTTATTTTATTTTTTTTTTAAGATTTTAATTCGAATAGCTTATCTCAACTTTTATCTTAGTCGCCGAATAGTCAAAGTGGTTCTATGAAATGCCATCTCCCCTCTGACTATCATTATTCTTCGAAAGCTCTATGTAGAGCTCTTCGAAAGCTTAAAGTTTCAAAGTTTAATTCTAATTTTATAGAGACAGGACCTACCGATCCTACCAGTAATAGAAACTGCGATATACAGCTCACTATTGTGACTCGAGTATAGTATGTGTTCTGATCAGCTTAAGCTAGAACTTAAAGATCCCGCTCTTTATGCCAAACAAAAAAACAAGAATCTTCAATAAATAATTATCAAAAAATATTTATTTATTATCTATATTTATTTTAATTTAAAAAAGTATTTTTCGACATGGTATTTTCTTCAAATATACTATAGGAATTGCACAAATACTACAATACTGAGTCGACGGCAGCCTGTTGGCAACGCGCGCGACAGCTTTCATTTACTCATTTGTGCATAGATCTTCATGCCCCAAACGTCAGCTCGGTCGTCGCAGTTGGACGCGTGGCAAGCGAAAGCGAGCATACAGTAGATACATTCTAAAAACAGAAAAAAAGCTTTGGCAGCAATATGGCGCGCGATAATGGCCTGAAAGTACTCCGTGTCGCTCTAGACTTGAATGCCTTTGCAAATTTCATTTAAATTGTAGTTTTCTTGTTTTTTTTTTATATTTTATTTTTTATATATATACCCTGAACAATTTGTAACAGCCGATGGGGAACGGCGAAGATCTTATAAATTATATATATATATACATATAATATATAAATGATTAGTGTGACGAGCTGTGCCAATTTAGCCAAGCCTTTCTGTACCTCTGCCTGTATATGAATGAACTAGTTCCTCAGTTTTTGAGATATCGATCTGAAATTTTATTTACGTTCTTTTCTTTCCAAGGAGCTGATAATTTGTCGAAACCGATATTATTGGACCAATATAGGATTTAGCTGTCATACAAACTGATGGATCCAAATCTGCTCCTTGTATGGAAAAATTTGTTATTTGACAAGTTATCTTAACAAAACTTGGCATGAATTATTATCTACGGCAATGGTGTAATCTCAGAAGAAACCGTTCAGATCGCACCACTATAACATATAGCTACCATACAAACTGATCTATCAAAATCCAGAAAAATACTTTTTATGCCCCTTCATGGTACAAAAATGCAACTGTAAAGGGTATTATAGCTGCGTTGCAGCCGAAGTTAACGTCGCTTCTTTTTATTTTTAATTTTTTTTTTGGTATTTTGTTTTTGTTTTGGAGCATTTAAAATACTGCCTAAATTGTACTTTCCAAAGTGCACATTTAGCGTTTGTATTTTTAAGGAATTTGCAGTTGTGTACTAGCAAGCACACATACAAAACACACAGGCACGTTCCAGCATACATTTTGCACCGTTTTAAATGCTGATTTGGCAGCAACCGAACCGGCAGGTCCGCTGCCCTGCAATGTGCGCTCTCATGCCGGCTTGCGAATGCCATTTCATTTCATTTACTTTGACGCAAGAGGCAGATTGCTCGCTGTAAGTGTGTATGTACGGGTGTGTGTGTTGGCCGTCCAAATGGCTAACGTTATTTAAATGCAAAATTTTCCATGCTTGTATATAATAAATTTTAATGTCGCACTGCCTCAGCTCAGCGTATTGGCAATGGACCCATTTCGCCGCTGCAGCAATTGCCAAAAAATTGTCGCCATCGCTGCCACTGCCACTGCCGTTGCTGTGCCGTGTTGTTGCTCCAGCCAGCCGTTGCAGTAATTTCGGCGTTTCCATCGCTTGCCGTTGCCGTTGCTGTTGCAAACAACACGGAACGCTCGGCGTGCAACTGAGCATGCAAATAATTGTAGCCACGTCAGCTGTTCGCTTCTAGTGCAATTGCGCGCATAATGAGCAACAGCAACAACAAAAACAACAGCGTATACAGTAACAAAGTCGGTAGCGGCAATAAATTGAATTTGCAAAAATTTCTGCTCGTGTTGCAGTCGAGCAATTTGCGCCTAGGCATTCGCTCTCTAATATTATATTTTACATTATTGTTTGCTGTCGCAGCAACACTTGCTTACATGTGTACAATTTAACGGCATTATTTCGGAATATTCGTTTGCCATTTTACGACCTGTCAAGGCAGTCGGTCATTTGAATGGAATTTACGGTAGTCATTTCTACTTACCGCTTGCCACGAATCACTAACTGGACATAATGGCGAAAATTAGCGCTTTTCCGTGAATGTAGTATATTCGTTTTTGAAAGTGGAAATGTTTAGAAATCGTTCATAAACGATTTACCTAGTTTTAGAACATAACCAAATGTTGTCAATAGCTTCATTTTATGACGTGTTCGCTCCTTTCCTCAAGTGTGAAGTCAACGAAATTTTCCACGACCATATTGGAGCATGACTTAAATTCCCAGGATTGAGTAACATATTTACCATTTGATCAAATTTTACTCGGACTGGGGTACTCAACATCTCTAATGGATCGACTGATCGACTGAAGACATTTCGGTTAATGTTTTGGCTAAGAAGTTTGTCAAGATTCGTACTAAAAGACCGTTATCTTTTGCAAAAACGACGTCAAGTAAGTTGAAAGCCATGCTCGACAACGCAATTTAAGGCTCATATTCATCAAACTTACTGGTGACGGAGACGTAGGTTTATGAATATGACGCCAAAACTGTCCAACAATCGAGCATATGGCGCTCCAAAATTAGTTTCTTTATTGGTGTAAACACCGCTTACGCATATAGCCAAGTTTACAACAGCTTGTCAGCCAATTGGAGATTCCAAGCGTAGCCAGGTCTTTCTTTCCAGCATAAGAATTTGAGCATGAAAACAGAAAAAAAAAAATTTTGTTGACCAGTGAAATTATGGCCCGGATGGGATTCCTACCAAAAATCGATCGAGAACTGCTCTAAGTAATGAAAATATTGCTGCCGTTTAGGTAAGTGCTGCTGAAGACCGCAATTTGTCGATTCTAAGACGTTGTCATGAATTGGGGTTGTCTCAAGCCACAACCTGGCGGAAAGGAGTTGAGCTTGCTTCCATATAAAATTGTTTGTTCTCACTAAAGAACTGAAGCCATTCTTCTTCTTCTCCTTCTTTATTGGCGTAGACACCGCTTACGGGATTATAACCGAGTTAACAACAGCGCGCCAGTCGTTTCTTCTTTTCGCTACGTTGCGCCAATTGGATATTCCAAGCGAAGCCAGATCCTTCTCCACCTGGTCCCTCCAACGGGGTGGAGGTCTTCCTCTTCCTCTGCTTCCCCCGGTGGGTACTGCGTCGAATACTTTCAGAATTGGAGTGTTTTCGTCCATCCGGACAACATGACCTAGCCAGCGTAGCCGCTGTCTTTTAATTCGCTGAACTATGTCGATGTTGGCGTATATCTCGTACAGCTCATCGTTCCATCGAATGCGGTATTCGCCGTGGCTAACGCGCAAAGGACCATAAATCTTTCGCAGAACTTTTCTCTCGAAAACTCGCAACTTCGACTCATCAGTTGTTGTCATTGTCCAGGCCTCTGCACCATTATGAGAATTATGACTTATAGAGTTTGGTTCTTGTTCGTCGAGAGAGGACTTTGCTTCTCAATTACCTAATCAGTCCGAAGTAGCACCTGTTAGCAAGAGTTATCCTGCGTTGGATTTCCAGGCTGATATTGCTGGTGGAGTTTATACTGGTTACAAAATAGACGAAATTATCTACGACTTCAAAGTTATGACTGTCAACAGTGACGTGAGAGCCAAGTCGCGAGTGCGATGACTGTTTGTTTGATGACAGGAGATATTTCGTCTTGCCCTCGTTCACTGTCAGACCCATTTTCTGTGCTTCCTTGTCCAGCCTGGAGAAAGCAGACCGGGTATTGAGGCCAATGATATCAATATCATCGGCATACGCCAGCAGCTGTACACTCGTATAAAAGATTATACCTGCTCGATTAAGTTCTGCAGCTCAAATTATTTTCTCCAGCAGCAGGTTAAAGAAGGCGATTGTTCTTCTTATTAAATAAATAACATTTGAATTTCCTTAAAAATTATTGTATTTTTTTTCAAATCGTACTATATCGCTCTTATAGGAACGGTTAAAAGATAATTTTGCTAGTTGTTTATTTCAAAGAATGTTGTGAAGTTCAATTAATCACTAAAAGATCTGTGTTAAATTAAGGTGGTTTAAAGTAACATGTAGTTTAATATATTTTGGAAGGGTTGCCATTTTATTAAAAAATTATACAACAAAATTGATTAAGCAACTTAAGTATCACAATATCTATACCAATATACATATGTCTGTTTTAAAATTTTCTAAAACTTTTATTTCTTTTTCAGGTAAGTGAAAGATTCTAACTTTATAAATTTTAAAGCAGACCTCAGGGTAAGACAAATGCCTAATATTATTTAATGAATAAAAATGTTATAATGAAAGTGAAACTATCGGGTGATTTTTTAAGAGCTTGATAACTTTTTTTAAAAAAAAACGCATAAAATTTGCAAAATCTCATCGGTTCTTTATTTGAAACGTTAGATTGGTTCATGACATTTACTTTTTGAAGATAATTTCATTTAAATGTTGACCGCGGCTGCGTCTTAGGTGGTCCATTCGGAAAGTCCAATTTTGGGCAACTTTTTCGAGCATTTCGGCCGGAATAGCCCGAATTTCTTCGGAAATGTTGTCTTCCAAAGCTGGAATAGTTGCTGGCTTATTTCTGTAGACTTTAGACTTGACGTAGCCCCACAAAAAATAGTCTAAAGGCGTTAAATCGCATGATCTTGGTGGCCAACTGCCCATGCATCCCGAAAAATGCACTGTTTGGTGTGGTTTGTACGCTGGTGGAATCATTGGACCGTATTTTTTCAAAGATGCTGTTGGACGCAACGTTACGGTGAATGGCGATCGCTATCGTTCGATGCTAACAAACTTTTTGTTGCCAAAAATGGAAGAACTGAACTTGGTTGACATGTGGTTTCAACAAGATGGCGCTACATGCCACACAGCTCGCGATTCTATGGCCATTTTGAGGGAAAACTTCGGAGAACAATTCATCTCAAGAAATGGACCCGTAAGTTGGCCACCAAGATCATGCGATTTAACGCCTTTAGACTATTTTTTGTGGGGCTACGTCAAGTCTAAAGTCTACAGAAATAAGCCAGCAACTATTCCAGCTTTGGAAGACAACATTTCCGAAGAAATTCGGGCTATTCCGGCCGAAATGCTCGAAAAAGTTGCCCAAAATTGACTTTCCGAATGGACCACCTAAGACGCAGCCGCGGTCAACATTTTAAATGAAATTATCTTCAAAAATAAATGTCATGAACCAATCTAACGTTTCAAATAAAGAACCGATGAGATTTTGCAAATTTTATGCGTTTTTTTTTAAAAAAAAAAGTTATCAAGCTCTTAAAAAATCACCCGATATATCGAGCCTCGCTTTTCGTCGGTATTAGATTAAACAAAAACTTAAAATAAATAAATAGGGATATATGAATATCTAAATTTACTAACATAATAATAACAGTTTTTTAACAAAGCTGCAAGCTTTAGGCTTAGAATTTGTTGGTTTGCCTGGTTTGCTTGGTTTTTTGGCTGTGAGCGCTGTGTGGCACTTCAAAGACCTGCATACCTCGTAATAAGTAAATTTAAGTTCGGGTAAACCCAAATATTTCATATGCTTGCAACTTGCAAGGACTAAAGGCAGGGAAGTACCTCCAAGTACTTCAAGTGGGTATTGTACCGCCCACTAATAAGTTTAATGGACATAACCCCTAAGCCACTAGAGTTACAACAACCACATACGCCTAGCGCAAGTACTATAAGAACTCCAACTGACGGTGTGAAAATGAATAAAGTCTAATGAGAACCCTGCTCACTTCCCATATAACGGTAGTAAAGGCCCGTTAAACCATTAGCTAAATACGTCAGAATACGTCGAATTTTAGGCTCGTGATGGTATGAGAGGGCTTTGTAGAAGCCGGGTTAAAAATTGGACTATGTGCGTTGCACTGCCTCCGTTTGGTTGATAACACATACCTCTAGACCCGTCCGACCGATTTCAACCAAATTTGGTACGTTACATTCCTCTGACATACCTATGTTACAGTGTAAAATCGGACTACGGGATAATCTTTTTCTGACAATGGTATGTCTGTGTGTCAAAGTTGGGTTAAACCAAGTCAATACTATCCCTAATTAAGACAACGCTTTTGGAACTTCCAGGTTACTTTATGCCGCATATATAAACAAAACAAGTGCGTTATTTCTACGAAAATGAGATTACGGATAACAATGTGAATAAAATTGAGCGAAAACTTGATCTAGACCCCACTTCTGGAAAGATTTTATTAAAGTGTGACATATTGATAGTATAAAGTATTGATAGATCGGGTCCATAATGATCAAAGTCCCATATACTACATTTAATGAACATATTGTCTACATATACAAGGTGTGTTCCAAAGTAAACAAGACTTAAAAAAAATAGAACAATTGGTTTTTTCGACAAAATCAATTTATTTTATTCAAAATAGTCTCCTCCTGCTTCAAAACAGCTTTTTACACGATCCAAAAGCATGTCTAACGAGTGTTTTAGCTCGTTGGCCGGTATGGCGGCCAGTGTGCCGGTGCAAGCCTTTTGAATCGCCTCTACGTCTGCATAACGCTTTCCTTTCATGGGCAAAATCATTTTTTCGAAAAGGAAGAAGTCGCACGGTGCCATATCAGGTGAATACGGGAAGTGGTTAATGGTTAAAACGTGATTTTTGGTCAATTAATGAAGTCCTTCGAAAGCTGGATTCTGAACAATTTTGGTCGTCAGTCAATTTGTGCGGAACAAACCATGCACACACCTTTCGTAAGCCCAACTGTTCGGTCGAAATGCGATAAATCGATGTTTTGGAGATATTCAAGACATTTCCATGAATTTCAATGCTGATTTCGGCTGATTTTTGATGAATTCACGCACAGTTTCGATAGAATTTTGGTGATCACGGATTTTGTTTGGCCCACATGTTGATCGTCTTTTATGTCCTTACATTGAAAACGTTGAAAGCACTCGTGCACTTTGCTACGGGATAGGCAATCATCGCCATAAGCTTGTTTCATCAATTGAAACGTATCGGTACAAGTTTCACTAATTTTAAAACAAAATTTAATGTTGGCTCTTTGTTCGAAGCTCATTTTCGCTCCGATAACACAACTGACACTTAAAACGCAATAACTTCACATTCAATCAATGAAATGTCATGAAATTCTCACTGGACAATCGATAAAGATAGCAGATTCTAACGTACCAGACGACATATAGATGGCGCCACCAGAGGGCGCTAGATTCAAAAAGTCCCGTTTACTTTGGCACACATCTTGTAAATATAAACCTCTTGTCGAATATGTCGGTCAGTATTGAACTTCCATAAGTCGTACTTCTATAACTCGAAGTTCTCCATAACTCGAACTCCTGAATTGGCACTAGAAGTCAAATTTCATACGAATTTCCTTGCATAACTTGAAATCTCTCTAACTCTAAGTTTTTTTTTGTGGATTATGGTGATTCGAGTTAGGAAAGTTCAACTGTATATGTATATACTTGCTTGGATTCCGATCCTCTGATTCATGTTTTGCACCTTAAGGTATTTCCCTGGCTTTTATTCTTGCAAGTTGCAAGCGTATAAAATGCTCGGTTGCATGTGAACTTAGGCCTTTCTTACTTGTTTATTATAAATATATGTATGCATTTAAAGATTTATTGAAGTATTTGTTAATATGGCTAGTCTCAAAAAAATTTCTTTATTAAAAAAATATGTTACACATTATTAAATTATATAATATTAATTATTTGCATGTGAAACACTTAAATCCACTAATTTCATTGCATGACCTAACACATTTTATAACACCCAACTAATTTTGATAAAAATTCGTGCGACTTTTGCAATTTGAATTTTATGAGCGTCTAATTGATTGATGGCGTAATTTCCAGTGCACACTTTTTTTAATTTCCACCGACACTTTTAACTCGCATGCTATAAATTTATAGTTGCATAACTACACACACGAATGCCAAAGCGTTTTTGTGTGTGGGTGTGCATTTTCTCACCCTCAAACATTCCGCAGTTCATTCAGAAGGCGGCTGTAATTAAATATTTTGAAGAAACTTAAGTATATAATTATCTGCTTGCGCAATTCAATTAAGACTAATTTACGGCATGACATTCGGTGGTGGCTACCAATTTATCACACTGCATGACGCCAAAGCCTGCCTGCCCGCCTGCCTGCCTGCCACTCAGGCTTAATGTGGCGGATGAGTGTGTGATGAAGAAGATATATGCACATAACGGTACAAATATATTCATATAAGTTTACTATAAGTTTACATACATATGTGTATGGCTATAATTTTTAATTGCCACGTGGTAAGGCGGGCACATCACACGAACATACACCGCCAACTACTTGTGTGTCTAATTTTATAAGAGAAGCTGTCGCCCGAAATTCGCAGAAGGTTTAAGCCACACTTTCACACACTCAGCCGAACATATGCACATATTCTCGTCATCGCTTGCATTTCAGCGGTGGCTGCTTCTTCATAGCTGCTTTGCCGGCAACGTTTTTCTTCGGCTTTGACGCTACCTGCTCTCGTGCCTAGTGGCAAGCATTTTTTAGACACCTCCTACATTTGGCGCCCGCAAATTTTCGTCAACATGTTCACATTCAATTAAATTTTCAGTCAGCACGAGACCACAATGAACCACCGCCGCTCCGCACACACGCGCACACATGCTACGCGTTGCTAAAGTACTCATAAATATCCGCACATACGCATGCAACCGCAGTCGTCTTGATTTACAGTTGGGCAATGTTAGGCAACGCAGTTGGTATTTGCCATAATAATTTTTTGACGCCTCCTCTCGTCGCCTTTGTTGTTCAGCTTTGGTGCAAGCTCTCGGCTTAGAAGTTGTTGGCTGTTGGTTTGCCTGGTTTGCTTGGTTTCTTGGCTGCGAACGCTATGAGCATTGTGAGGCACTTCAAAGGCCTGCATACCTCGTAAGTTTGGAAATTTATTAGTTTGCGGTTCGGTTCAAGCATTTATCTGCAGGATTGCACCAATTCGCCAAACCACAGCATTCTCTTGGCCTGTACTTACATGAAGTGTGGCGTCCTTCTTGTTGTTGCTGCTGCTTTATGTGTGTACAATAACGGCTGTTTTATGTCTTCATCTTTTCTTTACGATTTTAGCGCATTAAACGCCCAAGTTTTGGAAACTATTGCAAAGTTTTGCTTTTGGTTGGCGGCAACAAGAGTTGCTGCGCTTACTTTCTTACTCAGAAAAAGAAAATGCGGATCGTCTTAAGTGAACCAAGCATATTTATTATTTTCAGCTAGTAAAAGTTGCTTTCAGTGAACGTTGTATACTCTGCCTTCTTACTTATTCTTACTTATACTAATCAATCAATAGGAATTCCTCTCGTAAGAACTCCTAAAAATTCCTCACAAAAACTATATTTAGTTCCATCGATGGATTTGGCTACTTATTTCATTTTCGAAATTCCAGAACTTGCAGCCTTAGAGTTCTTCCTCTTCTTCTTTATTGACGTAGACATCGTTTGGGCGGTTATAGCCCAGTTCTACCCTTTAGTTTTTTTCCTAGTTAGATCTTTCGAATTCTTCTAAGTTTTTGGATTTAAAATCTTTTCTTATCATTTATATAACGAAAACAGAAATTTCTCACGTATTTTCATACAAATATTTATTATCCTCTTAAAAATTGGCTGCTTTTGAGTCAATACGCGCAAGCCAATCTTTAATCCAATTTTTCATATACTTGCTATAGGCCTAAGATGGCCCTCGGTACCTTCACCGGAATTTGGTTTGTTCGGTTTCGGCTCATTTTTACAGAGTAATTTGCTAGATTGTTAAGCTATTGCGACGTCATATAAATATATTCACGTATCGTTATCAATATTGATGCGTTTGATGAATGTAAGGTTCTCTGCTACCTTATCAAGCAACTCTTCTGTAACATCTACTTGACGTAATTTTTGTAAAAAAATCAAGTCTTTTGGGAAGAGCCTAACATACCCAAAACTTTAACCAAAATGTGTTCGTCCGATCTCAAAGAATTTAATCTAATAATATTCACGACTTTCCCTGAATACTTAGTGCCACTCAAATATTTATGCTCATGATAGCAGGAAAGGAGACTCTCCAAAACACGTCTGCAACTTTTCAACAATTTTATTTTTTTTTTTGTCATTGTAAAAATAGCCACTTTTCAAAATCTGAGTACGAGTATGTTTTAATGGCTCTCTACAACAATCAGTATGCTAATTTACACAGAGAGAGACGTCCTCTAACACTGAAAATCACAAGCCTGTTTTTATAACTTATCCTCGTTTTATTTCGCTCTTATTCGTGGGTAGCTTTTTCAATCTTCGCATCTGACTTCAGAAGGTACATGTTTTCATGACAAGGGATAGATGGATAACAAATAATTGAACCTTCCACCATCAGATTGAGCCTAAAGTGAGGCATAGGAACGCTCGAAAGAGATCTTTGCTTTGAGGGACGACCTCACCGTATTACACCATCCCTTTGCTGGCCTTAAGCCGCTTTAAACTATGTCGCAGATAAAATTCTGAAATTTACCTCGTGCCATTATGACAATGCCATCGGCGTACCTCTGGCTTCGAATCACTTTATTAGTGAGCAACTCAAGGAGTCCATCTACTACTAGGCTCCATAGTAAGGAGGATAGAAATCCACCCTGTGGTCAGTCTCTCATAAATAGTACCAACACGAATCTTACTCTCCCTCACAGTAGTGTCATCTATCCTAGTACGCAGTACAGCCTCTTCCCATATGCATATTGGCGCCGCCATTTCTTTTCTCCAGTACCTTGATGACGCTTGCGTGAGACTCATTACCCACCTTCATGTCAAAAAAGGCGCATATCGCAATTTCGCCATTTTCCAGCGAATTCTGAAGTTCAGCAGTGAGTTGTTAAATAGTAGTGTTAGTGGATCTGCCTACCCTGTACGCGTGCTGATTGACGTGTAGAGCTGGGATTTTCAATGCCTTCGATCTTATATAGTTGTCTCCAATCCTTTCCATTCCTTTAAGCATGAAGTAAGAAAGACTAATTGGCCTGAATGATTGGCCAGCGAGTAGTTCTTCCTTACTACTTTGGGGATGAAGATTACCTTCGCTTTTCTCCACGTTTTTGGGATATACGCCATCACAAGGCTGCCCCTCAACAGAGCCACGAAATGTGGCAAGATATCTTGCACACCTTGTTGCAAAGATGCCGCAAAGATGATCCGTTACCTCTCACCCCAACTGCCACATTGTATTCACTATAAGACTTGACTTTACTAAGACACATACAATTGATTGAAACGTAATTTTCGTGGAGATAATGCATGTGTGATATTCTTTATTCATAAAAAATCGCTGGGAAAAATATTTTTTTAGAACTTTTAGAAAACATTTTGTCTACACTTTAAAGTTAAATAGATTTTTCCTCAACAATATTTTTTATTAAACGAGTTACATGCTTTTTCTTTAAACTTTTTACATATTTTTTAGACGCCAGCAAGTTTACTGACTTAGAGTTCTATCTTGGTAAGATATGTAGTCGTACTGCTCCGAAATGCAGCCTCTTTCAGGGAGGTGAGCATTCACTCCGACAGAAAGAGCGAAAATGAGTGTCAAACCTCATTAGTTATAGCAACAAGCTGTTTCGTTATCACACTCGTTTGGGTGGCTAGTTATAGCGGAATCGCTGTCATCGCTGTCACCCTTACCTCGCTCAACCGGAGTGGGAAAGAGTTGTATCACTTTAGCTATGAACATCGTTGCACTGGACGTACGGACGTCCACGACCAACTTCTATGCGACTGCGAGCTGCTTCTGATCTAGAGGAGGAGATTTACTGAACTAACATACTTGCCTTTAGCAAAATTCTTCTTGAAGCAATCGTAAGAGTTCTTACTGAACATTTTTCAATAGGCATTCATGCAGTAAGGCTAAAAACTGTTACTCTCGGGCACAAAGTCGGATGGAAGAAGGTGATGTAGAAACATCCAGGCATTTTCACCCCAAGTGTCCAGCTTTTGCAAGGCTAAGGTTGAAACAACTCGACAGTCATAACTTCGGCAAATAAGGACATTTAGCCGAAACTGACATTAGTCGCCTCAACAAATTTGTGATAAGCTCAAAATGCTTTGTCGATTTATGAGGGTATTTTTGATTAATTTTATGGGAGTTTTAGGTATCGCTACAGATCGGCATTCAAAGCTGTTCAAGAGAGATGCCAATTACGATCGATCTTTATACCTAACTTAACCTAAGATGCATATGTTGATAAACTTGAAAATTTAATAGAATTTGGCATAGTTGGGATACCTTCCATTTTATTCATTATCCAATAACCGTTATCTATTTCATCTATTAACATAAAATTCGGAGTTACGACAATTAAAGTTTTCTAATCATGAATTTCTAATAAATATCTCGTTTTATTTTCAAAAGCTGCTGAGCTATAATGTTCAGCGAAATATTCACACACAGTAGCGCTTAACAGAAGCTCCTTCATCCCAAGTACTCAGTACGTCGAGCGTCTTCCCGCACCTTCTGCATTTCATTAATTCAAATGAAAATCTTATTTGAAAACTCATTATACTCAAATATAAAGCTCCTTCGTCACAGCCGCGCACAGCATCGTCAGGCAATAATGCCGTCTTCGCACAAGCACACATACCTACACACACACACATGCTTAAGCGAAGTTCGCAACCACCAGCCAACGGTGTCGCAGGCGTATAAGTAATACCGAAGTTAGAGCGCAACTGGCCATTCATTTTTATGGTCACCGCAGCTGGTTTGTTGGATGGCTGATTGCTCGGTAGGCCTGTAAGCTGCTGCCCTGTCACATCACGCTCGCTGGCATTGTGATGTGTCGTTCTTTGTGCGATGCAGCGACCGGCAATATAAGTTCTCTTAGACTGTAGACTGGCTGTATGCATGGCAGTTGGTGGTAGTCAAGGCAAGGCAAGCCGCAAAAAAGGACAAATTCCTTGCGACAACTAAACGAAGGGACAAAAATTTAATTATCGCACATACCAGTGTCGATTGTCGCCTATGAAAAAGACAGCAGCAACAGCAGCACGGCAACAACAACAACAGCGATGGTGGCAAAAATGGGGACATCACTTGTTGGGGGCGAAATGTATATGCTTTATCTCTTCGGCAGCAGCTGCCGCGCTGCCACTTATCCGCCTGCGTCGCTTGCCACATGCCACAAGCATTCCCAAGTGTTCGTAGCGGCACACACACACCGGCTCAAATGTGCATTATCCTTGTGTCTGTGTGGTTGCTTTGAGAATTTTCTTTTTGCGGTTTTCCTCAAGATTCTTGGCCGCATTCCTTAATTTTCAGTTGCTGCAGCATGCCTGCGCCTTAGCAACGGCAGTTGCTGCTTTAATAAGATGTCTTGACAGCATTGAGGTTAGCGCACAAACACACACAGACGCACCCATACATGCGTAGAGTAGATAAAGCGTCGCTTACTTTTATATCTTAGGTACTCGTATAATTGTTCTTTTACAGTTTTCGCAGCAGTACGTCTCGATTATTGCCCAACTTTCGTGCGGAAACTTTGCGGGCACCGGCTGTACTTCATTTCCACTTTAGAGTTTGCTGCGTTTTGAGTAGCTTAATCGCAGCGCCTTCACCTTGGTGCGCGTGTGTGTCTTTTGAGAGCTTTCGTCGCCAGTGTTAGATTGTCGGTAATTTTATTAAAGCCAATTTTAGTCGTATAAAGTTTTGGGTTCCAGCTTCATTAAGGGGACATCTTCTCTTTTTGCTTCTTGCTTCAATAATATGCAAATTGCAGCAACAAAGAAACGAGCTTATTTTTCTCTCTAGAGGATATATTAAATTTTCCTTGAAGTTTGTAATGCCTAGAAGGAAACGCAGAGACCCTCAGAAATTTATATATAAATGATCAGCTTGACGAACTGGGTCGATTTAACCATATCCGACTGTCTGCCTTCATATACGCAAACTAGTCTCTCAGTTTTCGAAATGTAGTAACGTTCTCTTCCCTCCAAGATGCTGCCCATTTGTAGGAAGCGCCGATATCGAACCTCTATATCATATAGCCGACAAACAAATCTCGTCTTTGAAAATCCTTTCAAATGCCGATGTTTGCATGCTTTCTGTGTTTCAAGAAAACTGTTCGAACTCCTAGAATGATTGGAGAGATTGCGCAATCTAATCTGCAAAATTTTTGCTCCCCGAAAGTATACCTACGGAGCTGTTTCTATCACAATCTTTCAAAAGCGGAGTAATGGAGAGGAGAGTGGCTAGATATTTATATATCCTAGCATTCTTCTTATTCCTTTTGGCTTTTCTGTTGGTTTCTATCAGTAAGACTATTTCAATTACGTTAATATAGACTTAGATAAAGACAAGTTCAGTAGACCTCCCTGCGTTTCTACGAAGTTTTGGCGTTTCTGAGATGTTTCCATGAACCCTACAATAGAAAGAGCGCTAGCTATTTCACAATCAGAAAAAATTGGAGTAAGCGCGCTTTTTCTTTAGAGCCAGTCGGCTTTGCAGTTTCCTGGGATTCATAATGGATATTTGATATACATATACCTAAAAAAAGGTTTCTAAGCCAATGTATGAGGTACAAAGTGAATCGCATGTTTGATAATTTTTATATTAGGAAAAATATGGGGACTAAGGGAAGCATTCACCTGATTTTAACCATTTTATATATAAGATTACAAGTTTTAAGGAAAGGGCTCTCTATGAATTTCGTTAGAATAACTCACATATTGATGGAACGAAATGAGTGCTAATGAGTTTGCAAAAGTGCCATCCCTCTGGCAATCGTACAAGTACAGGTAATAAGAAAATCACTAAAAAGCGCCTTAAGTACGTGCAGGATTGCCAAGATCATGTGCAAGAGCACCTTCGAAAAATTCGCTTGCTTCTTACTCACACGGTCTCAAAAGCACTGTCTGACGGCTGTTGGCCTCTTGACAGATCACAACCTACTGGCATCGTAAGCGAGCCGGATAGGCATAAGTGTTGACGATATCTGTAGAAAAGCAAAGAAGTTGACATGAGAGAGACGCTCGAACACCTCCTATGTCTGTGTCCAGCACTATCTAGAACTCGTCTTAAGTATCTAAGAACTTCGAAGTTCAAGGGACTAGAGGAAGTATCAAACGTATAAATTGGCTCTTAAAGTTCGCAAAAAGCATTGACGACCTGTATGACGAATACTTCACCTCAAACTAAACTGGACTTCTATCTGCCATAACTAAGGATCAGTAGATATATGTATAGATTGATAGCCATTTAAACTAACCTATAAAGTAACCGATACTTTCGATAAAAAGTCAGCCGTAGGCACTGGTGTCACCATATTCGGAAGGTGGAGGATAGAGCAGTTATAGTCCGAGTCCGACAATTTTATACTTGATTGTGCAAAGTTTTATTTCAATAACGTCAATGGCTTCACGTTTTTGTGCTGTAAAATGAAGGAATAAGAGGGAATTTAAAAATGTTATATGTGGGAAGGAGGCGTGGTTGTAGTCCGATTTTCGCACTGCAGCACAAGAACGTTGGAATAATGTAAAGGCACAAAATTTGATTGAAATCGATTGAGTAGTTACTGAGATAAAGAATTTCAGCTAGAAATGAACGCATTTGCCCATTGTGCAATTTTTATACCGGCTCCTCTGAGGTCCTTCCATGCGTAAGTTTCTTTGAAATTTTTAGTAACTTACTCTATTCATTTATGTTTCCTAAGTCCCCACCAGTCAGCCAGCCAGACAAATGAAATTTTTTCACTCTCATAATCTTCCCGAGCAAATGACCCCTTACAATTCTTCAATGTAATAAATGAAAATAAATAAATTTCGAAAACTTTTCATTTAAATGTAAAATAAATATTTGTAAACACTCGCAACATATCCATTATTTTTTCTCAAAATAAAAAAAGAATTACTGTCCTACCGATTTTGCAGTATCCATATGTAGACATATATGTATATATGTGTATGTGCTTGCGTCGTTTATTCGGTACAGCAACCGCTGCGGTTCGTTGTCACTTCGGCTGACATGTTGCAGCTTTGAAAGTGACAGTTATGTAATTGTATTAGGTAAACCATGTGGGCCAACCGACATTACAGACACACATACGTTCACACGCACACACACACACAGGTAGCTTGGTGTGTGTGCTTGCAAATTATGTATGCTAATTCAGCAGTGTTACAGTTCTGCAAGCTCACGGATGAGTGAAAGGGTCTCACATTGTACATTGCTGCAAATATAATATTTATGCAGTCTGTCTGTGTGTGTGTATATGTGCGTGTGCACATTTTGCCGTGTGTGTTTTCAATTTCAGTTTTTTAAAACAAAACCAATGTCGGTATGTTGTAGGTAACGGCGCTTTTTTCTCATTTTTAATTAGTCTGGTTAACGCCATTCGAAATGCTGGTGGTCCTGACAACCAACAGCATTCACAACACGAACAACAAGAACAAAGTGGTAGTGGTGCCGTGACAGCAGTGTCGTAGGAAAAGCCAACAATGTCATCGCAATAAAACCTCAGAAATTGTAATGTGTTGGCATAGTTACCAGCACTTCCATGCGGCAGTGAGTTTATAAATCTATACATACGTATGTAAGTATATGTGTGTCGGTGTATCTACGCATGTAAATGAACATGTAATGGTTATCTTTCCATGTTATTTTATAAATAACGTTTAAAAAACAAACCGACGGTGCTTTTTTAATTAAAAAGATAAAATTTATTCGATTAAGTGGCATATTGAACGGCGGGGTGGCTGGGAGCTAGTATATGTTTCACCTTCTTCTCTGGTTTCTCAAAGCTTGTTTAACATTTGGGAAAGCATTTTCATAATGCCACTGTCATGGAAATCATCGTTCTGATTGCCTAAAACTGAGACAGTCGATTTTCAGAAGCTTCTCTTGAGGCGTATTTTTCACCACAGGCAAGAACAGGTAGTAACCACTTGGTCCGAACTACAAAGTGTATGCATAAGAACTTTAAAACCAAGCTGCCGGCGCTTCTGCTGAGTACATATCGATGTATGTGGTCGAGCGTTGTCCGAGTGGAATACGATTCCGCCTCTTTTAGCCGAAGCTGTCAGCTTTTGATCGATTGCTTCCTTCAGCTGGTCAAATTTTTGACAGTACAAGTGCGGAATATTAGCTCCGCTCTATGAAAGCAACTTTTAGTAGATGATTCCCTGTTAATACCACCAAAGACATAAGAAAATCTACATTACTGTCCTTTTGACTACACTCGATATTTTCCGTTATTTTATCAATATATGCGACACTAATAGGACCATTAACACTATTCATATTTTCAGCCGCATGAATTGAGTTTTTGTCTTTATCGAAAAAAACTGTAAAATGTTTCGTGTTTCATGTTTGCTGGTGCCCATTATGATGCGTGCTCAAACGAAACTCAGGCAAGGTGTCTCAGAAGGTTTTTTTGTACGAAATATTAGCTTTTTAACGCAATATAGCGAAATCCGATCACATTCGATTGTGGCGCAAAGTTTACTAAAGCCATCTATAGAAAAAAAAATGTTGGATTAACTTTTACTTAAATATATATTATTATGTATTCTCAACTTTCATTGAGGTAAAGTTTACCCTGCTCAATTGGTTGGGACAACTAGAGTCTAGAAAGTTTCCACATTTTTATATGATTGTGATGTCAGATTTATTTAAAACAATGATTGACCTGGGAACGTTTGTTAATGCCAATAAGAGAAGCTCTGCCTATGTCATTTATTTGGTTATCAAAGTCTTATTGCTAGGGATGCTCTGAGAATTCAAGGTTTTACGAAATTTTTCCTTTCAATGGCGTTTATTTCCTTAAGATTGTATTTTTCAAATGTTGACCGCAGCTACATCTCAAAAAGTCCATTCGTTGAGTCCGATATTCCATGACTCATTCGAGCATTTCTGCTCATAGCTGGCGAATGGCACGCGCGATGTTCTGCTGCGAGGCCTGAATCGAAGCGGGATTGTCCGCATAGACTTTAGACTTTACATATTCCCACAGGAAAAAGTCTAATGATGTGATGGCCAATCGACAGGCCGAAGACGTGAAATTATCTATTCACTGAAGTGTTCTTTCAATAAATCCATTGATTGATGCGATGTGTGCGAAATAGCGCCGTCTTTTTTAAACTAAATGTCGCCGAGAACACGAACTTCAACTTCAGGCATCAAATAGTCGGTTATCGTGGCTCGATAACGGTCGCCATTGACGGTTACGTTCACACCGGCAACATTTTTGAAGAAATATTGACTGATAATTCCACCGGCCCACCAACCACACCAAAATATTGTTTTTTTCTGGATGAAATGACAGTTTTTGAATGCCTTGAGTTGACTCTTCGTACCAAATGCGGCAGTTTTGTCTGTTTACATACCCATTGAGCCAGAAAAAGCCTTATTGCTAATCAAAATTTGCTTTAAAACGTCGGATCTTCTTGAAGCTTTTCAAGACCTCATAGAGCAAAGCGATGCCACTTAGGAATTTAAGATTTCGATGTAAAACCAATGGAACGTATGAAACCACCAGACAAAATATTAATTATATGGGAACCGTGTATTTTCTAAGCATTGAATGTCGTGAGTTATATCGTATATTTTTGGGAAAAAATGCTCAACCGTCAAATTCAGGAAATAATATATTTCACACACACACCACATTTTGTATTGCTTATATAAAATAGTTTTCTATTTAAAGAAAAACAACAAAATCACAACAAAAAAATCGATTTCAACTAACCGTCCTTGCAACTGACCCGCAGTAATACACTATCACAGTAGAATCTACTCCAGAAAGAAAAAGAAAAGCAGCATCGTCATCTTGATGCGGCTTCCTTCAATATTTACAGCATTTTCAATTTATTTCCTCCTTCTGTTGGAATACATTTTCCACTTACAGCTGCTGACGAATGATTGCGTTGTCTCGCTGAAGTACTAGCGCGCCAGTGTTTATGCTTCGTGTGTTCCGCCGAGTGAAGTGTCATTGTTGACGAACAACACTTGTACGTTTTCACTTAAAAGTGCGTCTTTTTTCCTGCTGCTGCCACAACGCAACACATTCCGTTTCCGTTGCCAACCAATACCGACACTTGTTTGCCAGCATGGCGGCATGTATGTTTATGTGTGGGTGTTTGTCTATGTGTGAGTGACTGGGTGTTCGTGTTTGTTTATGTGTATGTGGGTGTTCATGTTTGGTTCAACCTTCTGGCAACAATGCGCTGACCAGCGCTGCCATATCCGTTGCGTAGATTCATATATGCATATGTGTGTGTATATGTGTACATGTAACTACATAACGTTACATAACGGTATATGCACTGCGCCAACAATGCAATAAACAAACAAATAATGACAAAAAATAGCTGATGGACATTTGAAAGCTACAACTGCGCACACAAAAATGCTCGAGCATCACGAGTATCCAGTATAAGTGTGTGTGTGTGTGTTTGAGTGTATTGGTATGCCGCAGTGTTGGAAAGCGTAGTGAATAAGTGAATAACAACAATATGGGCGTAAACAGAAACGACTTAATTTCCTGCTATTCCCAGCACGTCCCAGCAGCATTACAATAAGAAACCCCTTGAATCCTGCAAGTACTTGCCCTTCCAGCCACGCGCACTGAAGAAAGCTGCTGCTGTTGTTGTTGATTTGTACGGTCCGTGCTGCTGTAGCGGCATCTTGCCTTCGTCAGCTGGTGGCATTGTTGTGGCTGATGGACACAATTCATTGCAAAAATAAATATGCTTCACCACCGTCTTTGCACAGCTGCGCAATTCTCTCACTTATTTATTTGTTATATTTGCTGCTGTTTTTATTTCAATTTCTTTTTTTTTGGTATTTTCGCCTTCTCTACTATTTTTATCTTTCTTAAGTAAACTTTAAAACGCATTTCAGCATGTCAAATAACTTTTTTGCTGCCCAGCTGCCACGCTACTGTAATTCTACAAGTGGTTGTCGAGCAGCCACCGAAATGCGTTCACTCCACACCCTTCCGCCCGCCCACTTCAAGGGTCACATTCAATTTTCTTTAATTAAGCGTTTCCGCCGTGGTTTGCTGTTGCGCCGGATACTGCATGTGTCGGGTGAAAAATGTAAATAATGTCCATTAAATGTGACACATCACGTTCTTACAGCGTGTCTCAATTTGTCACCAATTCTCAACCTGGTCATGATAAAAGTTAATTATACACCGTTGAGTCTAAGCGAGTTCTTTGGGAGCTAATTTTAATGTGGGCAGGTCAGTGAACTTTAAAGTTCGTGTGAAGTGACTAGATATATCATCATTGGGACATGGTATATTCTCCTAAAAAATTTAAAGAATTTTTCATTTTACGAACAAAGCAAGAAAGTCTATATGGCCTTCTACACTTGCAAGAGAAACGTCAGCAGGAATTGGGGCCTTAAACCTAATATAATCTTGAGGATGTATACTGCTGTGATTATGTAGACCAATACTTACATATGGAGCACTGGTATGGTGGCCAGCGCTAATTTAAATAGTTACTATCAGGTGAGGATACCTTCTAGACGGGAATGGAGAAGGGGCATAATTGGGGAGGAAAATACCATCTCAGCCTATACCGATGGGTCCAAACTGGACTGCGAATTAGGCACGGGAGTATATTCCGATGATCTGGACATTTCTCTCTATATTCGTCTACCAACCTCGGCTAGCAACTTCCAAGCGGAAGTACTGGGCATAGAGAAGGACTACGAAGCTCTATTGAATAACTACAAGAGGATACATAAAGCAACAATATACACGGATAGCCAGGTGGCTCTCCTGACCTTGTCGTCGCCCGTCACTAATTCCAGCATAGTCCTTAACTGCAAGAAGGCACTGAGCTGACTAGAAGATAAGTTCCACCTAGACTTGATCTAGGTTCCCGGCCACAGGAACATTTTCGGCAACGAAAAAGCACACGAATTGGCATAGGAGTTTTATTTAAACGAATCCGAGGCAGAATAAATACCAAGCCCACTAGGATCGATCAGTAGAGAGCTCAATATACAATTTGAACAATTAGCAAATAACAGATGGAAAAGTACAACAAAAATATAACAGGGCTGCACTCATACCTATCTTTTTCGAGTTTAGGAACAGGCGGTGATCGATGATACTCAGAGTCAGGTTAGGTTTTAATGCTGATCATTACGACAGTTTACAGATTTTATATTTGATTTGTTGAAAAGTGGTCCTTTGTAATACCAGAAAACTGCCAAAAGTCAACCTCTTATATAAACAAAGCGCTTTCAGTTTATCCTAAATCCATTGAGACAACTAATTTTGAAGTCTGCCAATTAGACCGAATGCCTGAAATTACAACATTCAAGATATTTCAACCTTTGTCTTGGAAGTCCCGAAGAAAGTGCCGATATGATTCTATCTGACAACTTCTAGGTCAACTTTGACGATTACGTTATGCCAAAATTGCCAGTCAAACCAAATGATTACCTCTAAGCAATGGTTACCTCTATGCATCTCTGATTAAAATTCATGTAGCTAGAGCAAGATCAATCTTGTGTACAGCAAGTAGTTTCAAAGATCTCTTATGATAAGGGACAGAATTACATTATAAGTGTTGGTCCTTGCCACACCTCTGGGTTCATACAAAGCCTAGCCAAGAAGTACTCAATCGAAAAAGGCCATTAGAACTCCGAACCATTCTGAGTCTGATTATACAGGACCCTGAGCACCCTGCTTTCAAACTTAATAGCTCTGCAGTTTCCATTGATTCCGCTTTAGCTTAGCATCCATACCAGCTCTACTTCGAAGTAGCTCGGTTTCAGTGATAAAGAGATCCCGCATTCGTTAATCTTGAATGGACAGCAACACATCTCTCGGAGTAAGCCCTTTCTCTGTTTAAAAAACGGTACGGCAAAAATATGTTTTAAAGTGAAGTGAACTCATTTTATCTTTTTTTATGAACAAGTGGAACGGTGCATTTAAGATGTAAATAGATACTTTTATAATATTTTTAGCTCGAATAATGGCTGAGTGCTAGCAGATGTTCGTGCTGAATCCGTGCATTGAGAGAATTTCGGAAAATCTGGAAAAGCCGGCATCACACATTTACTACATAAAGTAACGTCAGACCACTATTTACAAGATATAGCACTAAATTACATAAAGCATAACAAGATTCAGAATTACATAATACGAGTATAATCTAGATAATCGAAATAAAATCTAAGTTGGAAGTAAAGTGTGAAAAGAAAGTATTGCTCCTAGATCAATATCAAAACTATATTCCAAATAGTAGATCCAAACGTTCTTATGAGCCAAATGAAAGTCCAAACGGAAATGTTAGCTGGCATGCTGTGGAATCAGAACCATTGAGAGAGTGCAGTGGAGCACGAGAAATGAAGGAGAAAAGGGAGCAAGCAAAAGTAGGAAACATCAGAGTCCGACTACGCTTCACTTTCTTGATCGACCGAGTATAGAATGTATTTTATTTATCTTCGAAGAAAGACAAACTGCAAAGCTAAATTGATTTTTCATAGCCAATTCTCATTAAACTATATATAAAGAAAATATACCTCATGGCATGATATCCGGAAAATGCGGGAAAATCATAAAAACCGGGTCTGAAACCGAACGACCTGTTGGCAAATCCGGAAAAATCCGCTGAACTGGCAGCTTCAGGTATCTTTCTAGGAACGTCAGTAAGTCATGTACAATCCAAAAGCACCAAATGAGGATGTGGGTAAAGGCCCATATTCACTTATTTTATCAACATTTCTCTATTTTCTAATTTTTATTTTACCTACATTTTCAATTGCTTACATTTATTGAGTTTATCCTGTGAAAATATTTCATACAAAAATATTTATCCGAAATAAAAGCTTAGCAGCACCAACAAATAATCAAAATAATAACAGTGAAATATACCCGTTGGTTTTAAATTTCACGCAGAGCTGGGGGTAAGGTGAAGCTATTATATAGATTATATGGTTTAGTGTATTATTTGACGCTTCCATTGTTATTATTTTGTAAATATAAGCACATTCATCTGTTCTGTCTGCTCATCTGAGCTCCAGATAGCATCAATAAATGCACACAGCACGCCGATCAAATTACAAGCCACCGAGGGCATCTCTAATTTTATTTGTGTGTCTACATTAGAAATTTGTTATGCTTACTGAACACTAAATAAAATGTAAAATGTAAACAAATAGAGAAAGCTTTAAAATATAAATTTCACTTAAAACAAAAACTGAAAAAATTATTTCTGTTTAGTCCAGACCAAAATTATAAAGGGTAATCTATTTCTAGGTTTGCTACTTTTTTTAAATAAAAAACACAGAAACTTTAAATTTATTTAGGGATGTTTATTACCATTCGAAAGAACATTCTTTGGCATTCATTTTTTGAAGATTATCTCTTTCACATGTTGGCCGCGGCTACGTCTCAGATGGTCCGTTCTTTGAGGCTAATTTTCTATTGCTCGTACGAGTCTTATGACTGGTAACAGGCGAATGCGCCTGATGTTTTGCTACAATGCCTGAACTGAAGCGGGATTGACTTTAGATTTTATATATCCCTACATGAAAAAGTCTAACGGTGTGATATGACACGATCATGGTGGTCAATTGATTGACCCAAAACGTGAAATTATCTGTTCACCGAAGTATTCTCTCAATAAATAAATAAATAAATCGAAGCCATTACGAGCCAATAATTGATTAGTTTTTCACCTTTATATTTGGGAATTACTGCGATCGCGTTATATCTATCAAGCTCTTAGTTCTATACTAATAAATCAGGTACAGCTGATCAGTTGCAAATCTATCTGCCATAAGTTCTGTTACACAAGACCTCAAGCGATTGGCCGTTGGCATTGACGCACATTTTTAATTGGTATTGATGACGTTGCTCAAACCAAAGGTTCCGCAAGTTTCTGTGAGGTATTTGACCACAAACTGTAATCTAATGAATTCAAATCTTGACCCCAGACGGCCAATCCGAGAACCTTTTGTGCCACTGCTGAATGGTTTTTAATATTTTAAGTTTTCCTAGCCTCTGCTCTGTTTAGGCTCATAATTTACAAGTGAGTGCATGCTATAGAAAATTCCCTGCATTTGTTAAAAGAAAATTAATGTACTCCCGAAAATACTTCCACGTGGTTTTCGCTTCATTTTATTTCCTTTACTTTTAATAATTTTCTATTTAGTGTACATGCCACAGCCAGAAAGAGGAGCGAAACTTTTGGTGCAGCAACTATTAGTTTTTGTATTCCAAGTTTCGCACAGATAGTATTTAACATATACGAATGCGGCTGCGTTCCTTTTTCTCTCGTACATTTGCCGCGCACTAACAGCAACAACAAAAGCGCGCGTGTGTGAGTCCATATATTTTAATGGCTGTGCAAAATTCAAAGCAAATTTTATGCGGTGAATTAAATTTTGCATTATCCTCGCATTAAAATGCATTTTAGTTTTATTTTCATTTCTTTTTCGTTGCTTTTTTTGTTTTTGTGTTCGTTTCTTCCCCTCTTACGCCCACAACAATAGCTGGGAGAACAACAACTGCTAATGGCTGTGTTGACTGCTTTGTTCCGCGACTCCAGTGCCACTGGCGGTTGGTAGTGTATTAAATTTATGCATCCTTTGTTTACCCCGCAGTTCGCCGTCGCTCGTCCCGCGTTCTAGCTTTTCTTTCGCTTTCGAGTTTTCTTATTGTATGCGCTTTCCGCTTCAACACTGGGGACAAAATTTTTCAAACAATAGCGGTAACTTAGCCGCTGCATAAAGCAAAACAATGCAATATTTTTTATGCCTTTCGGAAAAATAAAGAAATTGAAGAAATTCAAAATGAAAATGTGTGTGTGTAAAGAGAAATAAAAGTAAAATTTTTGTAAAAATTATTGAAAAAGAAAAAAAGCAGTTAATGTGGACTGTATCGTAACTGGAATACCCTTCACGTATAAAAAGTTTTTAAATAAAAACTTGATTTTCTTCATTTCGTTTGTATGGTAGCTATAAGCTATGTTGGTCCGATCTGAACAATTTCTTCGGTACCGTTATCATGGGCAATCAAATGAAAATATTTTCCATAGGAAGACTTGATTTTGATCGATCAGTTTGTACGGTAATTATATTATATAGTGGTCCGATCCAAACAAAATATTCGTAGATTACATTATTATCTTGAATAACAATCTGTACCGAATATTGTGAAAATATCTATTCAAATGAAAAAGTTCTCCATACAAAGGCCAGATTCCGATCGTTCAGTTTGTATGACAGCTATAAGCTGTAGTGATTCGATATCGGCAATTTCGATAAAGTAGCAACTTCCGGGGGATAGAAGGATATGCGTAAAAATTCAGATCGATATCGCCTAAACTGGAGGACTAAATCGCGTATATACAAACGGGCAGACTGAAAAATATTTACAAAATACGAAAAGACTTTTTCGACCACCAAATAAAAGGACCATAGTAAATATACTTAATAGCCTCCGATGCTTCCTTTTGGGTCTTACAAACTTCGTGCGAAACTTAATATATCTTGTTCAGGGCATAAATCTATAAAGGGAAGCCCATAATGTACTTGCTTATATGTATACATATATGTACATGTTTACACACACTTATATATATATTTATATATCCACTCACTGCGAAAAATTAGCGCAAACTACAGTTACGTATAACGCCTGCAAATATTCTTTGTGCGTGTGTGGGCGTATATATGTATGTGTCGGCACGCAATTGCTTGGCAATCCATTACGAGCCAACTGTACTTCCGTCGCATGCGCGCCTACGCACCCGCCGCTGGCAGCGCTAAATGTGTGGGCACGAATAAACTCAGATGAGCTAAATGTGTGTATTACGGCGTTAGTTATGCCGTTAATAAATTTAGTTCAGCTAATAGTGCATTTTTAAATATATTATGAATGTAATATTTGCTGAGGCGCTTTTAATTTGAACGCACTGAGCAACAAGTAGCGAGAATAACTAACGATTCTTTATAACATATGCAAACCCCTGGAGTGGATGTAAGTGTATGATGATGCTGGCTTTAGATTGAGTTTGTATTTCTCATATATTGTGATATATATACCCCTTTGAAGAACCTCCTTGGAATTCAAATTTGGGGTAGTAATGGTCATTAGCGAAATATCCTTCTATGACATGCCGTTTTTTGAAATACCTTTATCAATAAAATGTCCATGGTTATTGTTGGATTTAGATAACCATTTCCAAAATCGAACTAAGTCTTCCTTCAAACTATTTAAATTCGCCAGATTTGGCCCAAAATATTCAACATAGTGGGCATAAAATGGGCAAAATCAGACAAACCTTTATCCTACAAGACGCTATTTTGAGCAACAAAATCCTGTTTGGCCTTATTCAAGCGTATTCCAAAGCGGAAACTTGTGTAGGTATTTCAACTCTTTGTCGAAAATAGATGAAAGAGATCTACATTTCCCAAGTTTGCAACGCTCATTTACTAATAGTTTAATGAAGAAAAAGGTGGAATCTAAGTCCTTGCATAATATTGATATATGTATCTTTATATATACTCGTATATAAAAATTACGTGTCACGTTGTTTGTCCGCGATGGACTCCTAAACTACTGAACCAATTTTAATAAAATTTAGCACACTGTGTCCAGTTTGCACCAACTTAGAAGATAGGATAGTATAAACAAAAAAAATACTGCGAAAGCTCTATTATATGAAATCTCTATTAAGCGGACAACTCTATTAACTGGACAGAAAGGCTGGCAACCAGACATTGAAAAAGCAGCCTTAAATTCGTTATTTTTTCCAATGAAATGTATTTGTATGAACACATTCAAAATTAAACCTGAAGTACAATCCTTCGGATTCTTATACCGACAAAACGTTTTCGCCTTTATTCGTAAATAAAATTTTCACTGAATAGTTTATTATATGAATAATGGTCTAAAATTTATACCACAGCAACGCGTGGCCGGGTCCACTAGTGTATATGTATATATTTATATTTAGAGGCTCTGGTTGATATTATATAGGAAACATTTTTTTTATATTTGAAACTATTCTAAATATATAGAAATATAGAAATTTACAAAAAATAAAGATTATTATGCAAAAATCTCTTTTTAATATTGCTCTCGACAAAATGAAATAGAACGATCGTCAGCTTCAGCAGGAAGTTAATACAAAGTTTAAATTCCCTAAATTTGTTATAAGATACCAATATTATTTCATGGCGACCAAATTTATTCAAACTTTTTAAAAATTGTAACCAAATAGGTGACCAAAAAATTAATAGTAGTATTTGTGTTGAACAAAAAGAAATAAATAATTTAATAGTATGCCCATAATCTTGACTTTAATGAAAAGATAAAAACTTGCCACTGGGTTTTAAAAGTGATTTTGGGCAAGATGAAATAAATTCCAGCCGAGATGACTTCACATAACCCCACAAAAACTAATCCAACGGTACTAATTCACACGATCTTGGAGGCTACGCCACAGACCGCGACGCGAGATAATACGCTCATCAAAAGATTCCTTAAATAAATTGATTGTTTCGTTGGCTGTATACCACTCGCGCCGTCCTGTTAGTACCAAAAGTCGTTCACATCAACATCGTATAATTCAGGTACGAAAAAGTCAATAATGATGGGTCTATAGCGTTCCCTATCGACATATACATATATGAAGAAATATTTACCAATGATTCCCTCTGTCCACAGAGCACACCAAGCAGTGGATGTAACGCAGCTCAACAATGCCATGGATTATGAAACTCCAAATCCGACAGTTTTGTTCATTTACGTGAAAATCGATATCGCTGGTCATCTCGTTTTGGCTCCATTCACGAACATGCGACGGACCTGAAGGTTATATCGGCTTATTTTTTATAGTTAAAATTTGTAATTAGCCGGAGATGGACAAGGTTTACAAAAATAAAGATGTTGGATCTACTGCAAAAATCTTCTTCGATATTCTTCTAACAGTAGCAATAACGTCTTTAACCTCCCTCTTTTAAGCAAGCGAACTAAAATTGTGAAATTTCTGGTTTCAATCGATTCCATTCATTGCCGGTCAAATTGGCTCTCCTATGATTTTTAGATCCAATAACCAAAAAATTAATAGTAGTATTTGTGTTGAATAAAAAGAAAACGCCCATTTCTTGACTTTTATGAAAAGATAAAAGCTTGTCACTGGGTATTAAAAATGATTTCGGGCAAGTGACCTCCGCGGCTGATTCGAATAAATTCCAGCCAAGATGACTTCACATAATCCCACAAAAACTAGTCCACGATCTTGGAGACTACGCTGAAGAACCTGACGCTAGTTAATGCGCTCATCAAAAGCTTACTTCAATAAATTGATGGTTTCGTTGGCGGTATGGCTCTAGCGCCGTCATGTCACCCAAATCGACATCTTCCAATTCAAGCACGAAAGAGTCAATAGTGGTGGGTCTACAAGTATAGCGTTTCATATCGACTGTAACATTATGAGCGATGTCACTTTTGAAGAAACATAAACCATTGATTCTCTCTGCCCACAGAGCACACCAAACAGTGCATGTAACGCGGCTCAAAAATGGCATGGATTATCTTCATCACTAAACAGATCTGTATTGTGAAAATCGAAACATTATGGAACACTTAATCACTACCGATCTAAAAGTTGGCTCTGCTATGGTTTTGTAAGATCCGATAATAAACGAGGAGCTTCTAAGCACGCTGATTATGAAAATCTTAGTTGGCATACAAAGACTATTATTATTATTCCTTTAAAAACTGGTTTCTAGATACATTCAACTTCCTTGTCCATTTAACTCTTCTCTGCAATGTTATAAAACAGTCAAATCACATAGACTACTTCCTCATGCTAAAGCCAAGGACAAAGAGTATATAACTTTTACTTTCGGAAGCACGACTTCCAGCCAGATTAACAGAGAGCTACATACATATATTAGTTTTCTAAAACTTCATCGGCCAAAATTTTTGTACTTTTCGAAAATCACCACATTGCCTTAAAATATTATAGATAGTATACAGGTTGTTGTTACGAGGATTCTAAAAGAAAAACAGGGCTGTCTCCTTAATTAACAGGTAGCAGTAGAGAAATTCGTTGAGGTATTCAGTTACGCATTTAAGACCTGGTAAAATTAAAATTCGAAATACAAAGTTTCCTCCTTGACAAAGTCTTATTCTTCTAATATCCCTTTGAAAGCATGTTAAGATAATTTCTTTAGAAGTGGCAAGCGTAAGTTGGACCAAAATACTATAACTGAACTTCCTTTAGTATCGAAATACTTTCGCCCCTTAACCAGGCATCTGCAACATTGCAAACTCATATGATCACCCAAAATTGCATTGTATTCTTTTCATGTTTCCACATTTCTGTAATGTTCGGTTGCCACAACGCGTGGAAATGCGAGTAGCCGAAAGGAAGGTGTTAGTCTTTTCGTATCAGTTCTTCAAAAACAATCTCTTTTTGCATTTTTTATGCACCGGCTTTTGCCGCCACGTACTGTGGCTGACATACTCTCGCTTTGCCACTCATAACTTTTTGGCCTGTTTGTTGTTGCTGCTCTTTTATTTTTTTTTATTTTTTCCAAGCGTTATTTATGAAAAACTACAGCTGGCGCATGGCACAGTGCCAGTAAGCCATAACAAAACAATTTATTAAATCTGAAATGAAAAATAAACTAAGAAATCTGCATTTTTTATGATACGCCGTTGCAAAAATGAAAATGCAAAAATGGCTTGCGGTAGGCACTTGCTGCCCTGCCCGGCTGGACGCACCGCAGTCAGCGAGCGCGCGAAAAAGTGGCGCATATAAAAATGTTCAAGAGTTTGTGACATAAAATATAGTATGCAGAACAATATGGAGACCGTGAAGAGGTCAACATTTCAAGCGATAACAATAAATTGTAACACTTGGTGCTCGTCGGATATCCGAATATATTCGTACTACACATGCGTCAACATGTAAATATTCGAAAGTTTTTAAATTGCGAAAGCTTGTACAAATTTATAAAATATTTATACTTACTCTGTCATTATAACTATTAGTGGGCGTGACTTAATTGCCAGGTTCTCCAAGCGAGATGATAGGATTTCTAAGTATTGTTTCGAACTTTTTTAATATGCCATGACCTATAATTTTTTTCCACTATATTCAGTAATGTTTACAATTTCATCATTGAAAGATTTACGCAAGAACAAAGTTTATAAATTATACAATTTTATGTTCAAAATAATAATAATAGAAGACCTGAAGCCATCGGAACACGTAAACTTCGTGTATTTGCTGATTAACGATAACAATTTTTTTCAGAAAATCATTTTTCCGATGAAGCTCACTTTCATCAGAGTGGTGCGGTAAATAAACGAAACTGTTGATTCTGGTGCGAAGAAAATCCACAAATTATTCATTATCAACCATTACATTCACCTGAAATGACAATTTGGTGTCGATTTTGTTTTTTGGAGTCATCAATCTGCATTTCTTTCGAAATGAAGCTGGTGACAACGTTACTGCCAATAGAGAGCGCTATAGATCGATGATAACCAGCTTTTTATGGCTGCAATTGGAAGAAGTTGGTCTTGACCACATTGATAGGAAGCCAGCAGATACTTCAGATTTTTGGTTAACACGAAAAGTCTGCACTTTGCGTATCAAGAATTTTGTTAAGAACCAGGATTCCCAACTGTATTCAAACTTATTTGGATTCCTTATCTTCTATGTACAATGTACATACTTATATTGATTTTGATAGGCCGGTTGCAGCTCTATAGTATAGTGGTCTGATCTAACAGTACGTTCGGAAATTGTAGCGCTGACTTGGACAATAAATTGTGTAAAATTTTGCGAAGATATCTTGCCTAATAAAAAGATTTCCAAATAAGAAGTAGTTTATAAAAGACAGCTTATATGGTAGCCATATGCTATAGCTGTCCGATATAGGTAGTTTCGATATGTATGCAAAATTTTAAATCGATCTCTAAAAAAACTGAAGAATTACCTCGCCTATATGCAGACAGACGGACATGGCTATATCGATTCAGCTCGACACCCTGATAATTTACATACTTCATAGGTCTCCGCCATTTGTTTTTGGGTTTTCTCAACTTCGAGCCACACTTAATATACCCTCTTAAGGTTTTAAAAAAGTTAAATTAAATTCATCATCAATGTGCCACAGATCATATAGTATGAAATCCTTATGACAGCCATCAAATGTGATGAGCAAATACTAACGGATAGATACGATCAGGAACTCTCTACCAACTTCAACTTCAAACTTCCTGACTATTGCAGTGTTTTCCGAGCCGCGATTGCAGCCATTAAGGTAGCAATGGATTTACTGCTTTGGTGTGCAGAGAAGTGACCATTCACTCGGATAGCAGGGCGGCGTTACTGGCCCTGATCTCACTAACAATGCTTTCGGGGTTAGTCAAAGGGTGTCTAACATCGCTGTCAATAACATTATATCGTTGTGATAAGACTGGTAACGGCCAGGCTATAGGAGAAACGCAGGCAATTGTAAAGCTGTGGACCTAGCATGGAAAGGCACCCTAGAACCGCTATCAGTAGAATGGGAACGGGTCGTATCCTCTTGTGTTCTATAACTAGATAGCTGGGCTGCGCGGGAGCTTGGTTAATGCTGGGCCACCATCTGTACATGCGCTGTTGCAAAATCCTTTTGACCCAAGATCGATCGCAAGATATCTAGTGATATATTGGCGTCCTTGCTGTAAGGCTGGGAATCTTACTACATGTCATCTTCAGATACTGTATAAAATAAGACGAGATTGAAACAACTCAACACTTTCTTCTTGGCTGTCCCGTATTTGAGAGGTCCAGAACTAAACACTTGGGAGCGCATACCTTCAGACATTCCACCGAGCTCTTCGCTTCTATGCTTTCACTGACCGTAACCTTCAGCAATAAAATAGTAAAAATATGCAAAAATCGATGCCTCATGTACAGGTACTAGCTCTGTTACTTTGCAAAGACACAGCTTACGCGGTTATAGCCGAGTTAACAACAACGTGCCAGTCGTTTCTCTTTTTCGCTATTTGGCGCCAATTCGAGATACCAAGGGTCCACCTGATCTCTCCAATGGAGTGCAGATCTTCCTCTTCCTCTGCTTCTACCGGCGGGTACTGAATCGAAAACCTTCAGAGCTGGAGCGTTCTTCCCGACAACATGTCCTAGCAGCCACTGTCTCTTGATTCACTGAACTATGTCAATGTCGCTGTATATCTCATACCGCTCATCGTTCCATATCGGAGAGGACCTTCCCGATCCTGACGGAGCTTTTGGTGTTGCTTAACGTCAGTTTACACAGCCCCATAAGCCTCGCTTGCTTGCTTTTTTGCTTGCTTTATGTTAACGGGTATTTTCCAAGACTTGGCGCATGGTTCAATTTTGGTCGATAGTAGATTTTTTAGATCGAAAGCCAGACTGATAAGGTCCAAATCACTACAGCATGTCCATGATAATACACCATCACTGGCACGGATAGAAGAACGAAGAGACAGACATCCAGAAATCAATTATTCTTCACGTCCTAATCAATTTGAAATAAATGCTTCTATATCTATCTCGATTAGCTTTAGTTGCTACAAACAAACGCTAGCTAAACTAAACTATTGTACTCTAAAGCAATATGTTGCATGAAAATGGAAATTGAAACTTTTCAGCAAAAAACAAAAGATTTTCAAAACTTCTCGCAACACATTTTGTCTCTTTAACGGCAAGTTGGCAACCCATCAATTTCACTTAGTCAAATATTTTACGCTGTGGCAACAAACTTTCCGACAGCAAGGGAGCCAGATTGATTGAATATGAAATCCTTGCTTGTGTGCGTCTCACCGCGTGTCTATATGTGTGTGGGTGCGAGTGTGTATTGCACAAATATTTGCACGGTGTATGCAAAAGTGATTATCGCTATATACAACTATATATATGTAGATATATGTATGTATATGTGTATGAGTGCAGCCTGGTGTATCGCACGCTAAAAACCTGCGCCACAACGTCACTGCAAGCACACAAGCAAACACACATACACACTACTATGTTGCGCGTATATAAAAAAACAAAATCTGCGAAAGCTGGCGTAGGAAGCTCCACTTGGTCGTCGGATGTGGAGTACTGGCATAGACGACGGGATTACTCAATAATTTATTACATTTTTAAGCAACGCCAATTAATCACACCTACCTGCATATTTAGCAGCTGGCTACACATGCGGGTGCGACTGTGTGTGTGTGTTTGTGATGAAGGGAATGTGTTCGTGTGTGAGCTTGTGAGCAATGTAGCCTTGAGTTGGGCATAGGCGAGTGCTAAGCACGTCAAAGCACGGTAGTCAGTCGCCGGCAGTGAATGTGTGGCAGCAGACAACGATGATGGAAATGATGTTTGAGCGTTGACGGTGCTTGGCGCAGCATGTGTGTTGCAAAGAGGGGGTGTTGCGAAGAGGATGTTGTGTGTAGGTTTAGAAGCGTGTATTTGCATTTTGTTTCAAGTGTGAATTAATTTATTATTAATAAGTGCGAGGGAAGTAAAAAAAAAACAACAACAACAACGAAATTGACATTTTAGAAAATCTGATAAGGGCGCCGCGAAGTTGACAGCCGCTTAGCAAGTTATTGCATGCGACTTGTATTTGCATTTGTTTTTGTATTTTTAACACCAGTGTTGGCAATTAAGCGAGAATTAAAAATGATGATTTGCCCCGATTGCTGCACGTTTATGTATTTATTGTGCTCTATGGCTGTGTGGCAAGGCTATTGCGGGCAGCAGCTGCAGACGACAACGGCAACTGGCGGTCGCCAACTCATTGCTGAGCACGACAGCAGGCTGGCACGTCAGACGACGACGACGACGGCGAGTCAAGCAATCGATGAGCATTACACCCGTACATACAACAACAAATATATAATATAGTTGTAAATACATATATGTATGTATTCAACACAGGCGCATGCTGAGTGAGTACTTGATTTGACTTGACTGTTTGACGTCAGTGCATTTGCACGACTTGCTATGCATGCCACACGTTGACTTGTCACATTGACGCGGCAGCGTTGCAATTGTGACACCTTCACTAACTACTCACCTCATTATGGTGGTGTTGCAGCTGTTGTTGTTGTTGTCGAAGTTCCATTTCACACTTGCTGAGAGTAAAGTCATTAGTATTCAAACGTTTAGCCTACTTTCTACACCGTCTCCAATTTGCCTTGCGTCAAAGCGGCGCTGCGCAGTGCCACAAGCACACTTACAGTCTTACATATAAATATATAGACACATATACATATACATTTTCATATATACATATATATACAGACATACAACCACTGTAATAAGCACTGCAGTTATTTGGTAAGACGTTTTCGCCTAATGAGCCTAATGATGTTGCAACACGCCAAAGACGTTGGCGTCATCAACGCTGTCGCCAGCGCCGCCGCTTTCATGTGCAACATCAGCCGCCGTGTGCTCGCGCTCCAAATAGTATGCGCGTGATAGGCTGTGAAGAGTTTGTTGCAACTGACTCACAGTCGCTTAGCCTGATTAAAATGGCGCAACACACACACACACACATACAGACATATGAAAGAGCGCCAGCGTTTTTAATCACCTTTGCATGTCAAACGAAGTCAACGGCTTCGCGATTTTAGCACTTAGACTCTTCATCACTTCATCTACTTAAAGAGCAAATATGCATATGGAGTACAGTTATGAATGCTTAATGCTTTCAAGGCGTCTGCGAGTTCTAATAGAAGCTATTATGTGATAATTAAAGCTTTGCCCGCTCTGCTATTGCATAATTTAATGTCTGCACGAAGTTTTTAATTTTTGAGAAGTATATATCACAACGATATGCATAATGTATGCTCAAGCAATATCAAAGACTCCACGGAATGAACATTTTATAAATTCCTTTTGCTTCCTTATTTTTTTTTTTTTTGTACTTATTTTATGAGAAACCTCTTTTACTCATGAAATTCTGCCAATACGTTAAAGTAAATCCATGTTCAAGTTTATGATAAGACTCAGCTGATTACAATCTAGATCTTTTATTAGCTTCCTTAATATACGCAATCAAAGTCCATTGCCACCATTAACATACGTACATACTCATATGTATAGATCCAAGAGAGAGATGACATTAGAGTTCCAAATACCATCTGAATAAGTTTGTCCAAAATTATTCGATTTATTATACGTGACATTTTCATTGGGGATGTTTTTTACATGGCGGGTCCCGAACCAAGCGCAAAACCCTGGGAAGGGATGATTCGGCTTCTCACTGTAGCTCGCCTTCAAACAGATGTTTTTTAGCTACCCAGAGGATACTTGGTCTAAGATCGGAAGTCGTGAGCCACTTGAGTCATATAGTATGTAAAATACTCAGAACGCTCAGAAAACTTTCCTCACTTGCGTGAACTTCTGCACATGACTCCATCCTCCAAGAGGAGGAATATGCATTACTTTTAGGATAACAAAAATTTTCAGTTACCTTAAAATATTTTACACACTGTATTATTATTTTTATTCAATTAAATAAATCGAACAATCGAGCGATACAACAGCTAGTATAAGCTTCTTGTTTGTGAAGCTCAAAGGTAGGTTTTTCTCAGAAATATGCTTAAAATTTCGGGTTTCCTATAGAAATACCATTACATCAACATTGAAAATACTGACAAAGTTATTTGAACAGTCTTCTTTATAAATCTGAAGGTACATACAAGTATTTATGTATATTTCAGAAAGTCTTCAGTGAGGGTCGTTCGTTCTCGTAAAAGCTCTCGAATGCGATTCGTCTTAGTAGGTAAATAGAGTGCATATCTGATGACGTATCTTGGCCTTTAGTTGGCTCATTGTGAAACCGCAGAGACTAAAATCCTCTCACTCTATTTACATATGTCCTCGCTGAACCCCTTTATGCTCCCAAAAAAGTTAGTCAATGCCAAAATTTTTATCTCTGCAACATACGAGACACCGTAAAGAAAGTCGCTACTTCCGATTATTTTTCTAAACAAAGCCTTGCACTCGCATAAGCCTCTTATCTATAATTCTATTCTATTTGTATCATAATCTTTGGTGTTCCCAGTCTGCTGGCATATCTACCAATTAGACAGTGATCTGTTCGCATTCCTAATAGTCGGCATGTGCGACCCAAATTCAATTCGTGCAGCTTTTCCTGCTTTTTGAACAAGTTAGTGGTTTGATCCATCGAGATTCCTCTATATTAAGGCATGTTTGACGATTAAATAGTTGATTAAATAGCCGGAGGCATATAAATTCCTTCTTTTCCGCAGTCTAATTGTATTATGCTGCCCGCTTTGGCTATCATCTGCTTCATAGTTACGAGGAATATGTACAACTATGACCTAGATTCCACTGCAGGTTTATTGTGAAATTGTGTGTTACATCCACCAAGATATCAACCTGTTCGCTCACTCTCATTCATGAAACCCTTAGATATATAGATATTAGTGATTTCAAAGCCCTTTGGCATATTTAAATATATTTATAGTTGTGGGTACACTTTTTGTCAAAATAAGAAGGACTTATTTGATTACTGTGATCACCGCATGGATGAAACTGCAGTAGTCTAGTATACGGAATGGGATTCTGTATCTAATTTTACTGGCTCACCCCTCTGTCTCTATCCACCACACTTCTTTCCCACTCTTGCTCTTTGTATACTTTCCACTACCATACCGAGAAGTAAATATATCACAATTTCTCTACCCTAAGAGAGTATACAAATTTAATACAAAATCACCCTTTAAGGGTGATACATTGATTATAGCGACCCACCACCACTTTTAATATAAGATACTTTTAAAATAAGATTTGTCCTTTGCTTCAAAATATGCCTCAGTTTCGCCGATCACCCCTTCATTCGACAAAATTTTCTTCCCAGCGAGTATTCTTTTGAGATCTAAGAACAGAAAATAGTCGCTAAGAGCGAGATCTAGAGAATACGGTGGCTTTGAAAACATTTGGATGCCCAATTTCTGAACTTTAACGCTATGTACTTAATAGTCGCTGTTGATGGTTATTTATTTTTCAAAGTAGTCAATAAAAATTATTTCCTGCGCAGCCCAAAATACAGATGCCATAACCCGCCAACGGATTATAGAGTTTTCCCACGCTTTGGATCGGGTTCATCGTGTGCAGTCCATTCGGATGACTGTCGATTGGACTTCGGAGTGAAATGATGGTGCCATCTGCCGTCTTATATCGAAGCAAAAACTCGGGTTTATTACGCTTGAACATCTCCAAATACTGCTCCGAATCATCACTTCTTCGTTGGTTTTTGTCAAAATTGCCGCGCGAGGCAGCCATTTGGCACAAAGCCTTCTCCCACTCAAATATCCGTGACTGATATGATGAACACGTTCAGTTGATGTCTTTAGAATGCCTGCTATCCCGAATATTTTCACTTTCTGATCACCCAAAATTATTTTGTGGACTTTTCTGGTATTTTTGTCAATAACATCCTGGTTTGGGCGTCCACTGCGTTCACATGATATGTTAATAGTTCGATTTTTTACAGTCAAATAAAACTTGTACTGATATATTCCGGGTCATATGCGAGGAAGTTCAAAAAATCAGAAACATGCCTTAGTAAATTTCCTTTAAATTTCTACACCACACTTTTTTTAGATTATGTCACTATTTTTCCCGCAAAGTTTCACTTACAGCCCCATCACTTCCAGCAATGCATTGTTTCAAATCACCAAATCTCCACCAGTTGATTACCGCTTCCATCACTTTGGCGAATTTATCTACCGCAGCGCAATTGTCACACCTGACGAAGAAGTATGTACCTGCAAAGACATGATATAGTTATATACCAGAGTAGAAGCGACTTCATTTTTCAAAAAGTATTTGCGCTTACAAATATCTTAAACCCTTCAACGGTGATAAATTAATAAATGAGACTTCATACCAAACAAAACACAATACAAACAAAGTGTCAAAGAATGAACGATATTTTTAAGGTAGTCACACTCACACATACAGACATACTTTTCAAATCTTAGTTCTACTACTCGGCAATTGAAGATGTCCTGCGCGTACAAATGTCTCCAACTCTTTCAATGCCAGCGCGAACAGCTGCGCTCAGAGCAACAACAACAATAATAACAAAGAAATCACAACAACTATCCGCATACACGACTGCCGACAACAACGAACATGTGCGTCACACCGTAAATTCCACTCAAACCCGCTGCTGTCAAGCTGCGCTGCTATTCATCCATTAACGGCTCTGGGGAGCGATTGTGGAATTTTCTGGTTTAAAAATTATGATAATAAATTATGACTCCGTGTGACAGGTAAACATAAAAGATAAGCCACAACTCGTGACAACAGCGCCACCACCCGCCTGGCCCCCCGGCCCTTTGAAGCAACGCTTTGCGCTTAGTCGATTCATTATTATGTGTAACGCCAACCTCCGCCAGTCGCTCTTGGCAGCTTCCTTTTGCCTCCCACATCCACTTCTAGGAAGTGAGCAGAGCAGAGCATCAGCTTCTGCATTTAAATTTTAATATTTATAGGCTGTTCACGCAAAAGTTTGGCGCTCGCTTGTCAGTAGGAAGGATGTGTGCGCGGTTCAAAAAAGTTTTCGTTGCTTCCTCGCAAAAATTTTAACACAATTGATAAACTACTTGTAGGTAAAACCCATATATGTATGTATGTTTGCAAATAACGGTATGTGAAATGATCTCATCATTAATTTACTAAGTGTTGGCAGCTGAAAGTGCTGATGGGTAAATGTGCATATAATTTGGAATTTATTAGAAGTCTGTTGTCAGCAAAATTAGAATCTGAAAAGTAATTATAATGCGCAGAGATAAAGTACAGTGGGCCGTAAACATAGCAGAAGCCAAATTTCAGAGTTATGGCAAAAATTGTTTTTAATATCACACGCTCTTCGGCAGTCAGGGTCAAATATTTTCGGCTCTGGTTTTTTTTTTTTCATACAAGCCATAAATAGCTTGTAGGCGGCTTGAAGCACAGTTACTCCATATGTCGGTATCTCCATCCTAATTGGTATGAGAAACTTGCCCAATCATATACTGCAATTGTGAGGTCTTACTAATATTATTTATAAGAGAGTTTCCTAACATGCCAGCTAAAGATCTTCGGCTTAAAATATTAACTTCAAGTTTAAACGCCACTTAATACTCATCCCACACACCACACAGTGTGCTCTCGATATCCTTATACATTATTTGAGCCGATGTTTGATCAAAACATGCATTGACTTCCTAACGTATCCGAATTTTTACTGAAAATATTTTACTCGATAATATCGGGTGATTTTTTTGAGGTAAGGATTTTCATGCATTAGTATTTGACAGATCACGTGGGATTTCAGACATGGTGTCAAAGAGAAAGATGCTCAGTATGCTTTGACATTTCATCATGAATAGACTTACTAACTATTACTATTACCAAAATCAGTGTTCGGTTCGAAATGTGTTTCGCGCTTTACGTCCGATTTATGGTCTACATAATCGACCAAGTGAGCAAACAATTAATGCGATTGTGACCAAGTTTCGCACTCAGTTTACTTTATTGGACATTAAACCAAACACACGAATGCGTACAGTGCGTACAGAAGAGAATATTGCGTCTGTTTCTGAGAGTGTGGCTGAAGACCGTGAAATGTCGATTCGTCGCCGTTCGCAGCAATTGGGTTTGTGTTATTCGACCACATGGAAGATTTTACGCAAAGATCTTGGTGTAAAACCGTATAAAATACAGCTCGTGCAAGAACTGAAGCCGAACGATCTGCCACAACGTCGAATTTTCAGTGAATGGGCCATAGAAAAGTTGGCAGAAAATCCGCTTTTTTATCGACAAATTTTGTTCAGCGATGAGGCTCATTTCTGGTTGAATGGCTACGTAAATAAGCAAAATTGCCGCATTTGGGGTGAAGAGCAACCAGAAGCCGTTCAAGAACTGCCCATGCATCCCGAAAAATGCACTGTTTGGTGTGGTTTGTACGCTGGTGGAATCATTGGACCGTATTTGTTCAAAGATGCTGTTGGACGCAACGTTACGGTGAATGGCGATCGCTATCGTTCGATTCTAACAAACTTTTTGTTGCCAAAAATGGAAGAACTGAACTTGGTTGACATGTGGTTTCAATAAGATGGCGCTACATGCCACACAGCTCGCGATTCTATGGCCATTTTGAGGGAAAACTTCGGAGAACAATTCATCTCAAGAAATGGACCCGTAAGTTGGCCACCAAGATCATGCGATTTAACGCCTTTAGACTATTTTTTGTGGGGCTACGTCAAGTCTAAAGTCTACAGAAATAAGCCAGCAACTATTCCAGCTTTGGAAGACAACATTTCCGAAGAAATTCGGGCTATTCCGGCCGAAATGCTCGAAAAAGTTGCCCAAAATTGGACTTTCCGAATGGACCACCTAAGACGCAGCCGCGGTCAACATTTAAATGAAATTATCTTCAAAAAGTAAATGTCATGAACCAATCTAACGTTTCAAATAAAGAACCGATGAGATTTTGCAAATTTTATGCGTTTTTTTTTAAAAAAAAAAGTTATCAAGCTCTTAAAAAATCACCCGATACAAAAACGTAACTGAATTTAAGCCACAATTATAAAAACCTAGACTTCACTTAGTTTGCTTACCTTCAATAATCAAGGAATACACCTTAATTTTAAAACAAATGTATTCCCAACAGAAAAATTGCTTCTTTCTTTCAAGAATGCGATAGAATCATCTTTTCGGTGATTTCATGAATGCTGCTGAGAATCGGAATTCATACCAGTAAGAAATCCATTAAATTAATTGAAAAAGTAAAGCTCGCTCAGCATAACGAACGACCTTAACCTTCTTATATAGTTCATAACGCCTTATCCTTTAGTCAAAAATCTAACAAGTCAATTGAAAACTCCATTGCCTGACACATAGATGGCGCTACTAGAATTAAAACCATTTTTAATTAGCTCTAACCTTCAAAAGAAGCGTGTATAAATTTGATCATATCATTCACGAATATTTCGTCATGATGAAGCTCTGTGTAAAGTGAGTGCCGCGCGAGTTCACTTTTGACCAAGAACAACGACGAGTTCATGATTCAGAGCAGTGTTTGGAGATGCTCAAGTGTAATACTTGTAGACCCAGGTTTTTGCGTCGATATGGGAAAATGGTTGAAATATGGCTTAACCATTTCACTCCGAAGTTCAATAGCCAGTCATCCGGGTGGACTGCCACGATGAAAAATGCAAAAGTCGATTTGCAAGGTCGTCTATATTACGGGATGCACGTGGAATAACTTTTATTGACTAAGTACTTTGAAAAATGAAGAACAACCAAGAGCGACTATTTAATACATAGTGTATCGCTCGAAGGACGAAATTGCCGAAAAACCAACGCACGGTGTCACAAGTCAATGAAAGCGATAAAAAAAATCCATGAATTTGGCCTCCAATTACTTTCGCTATTTCCTGTTCCAAAATCTCAAAAGAATGCTCGCTAGAAAGAAATTTTCGTCGAATGAAGAGGCGGCTGCCGAAAATGTGATCTATTTTGAAGCAAAGGACAAATCGTTGTACAAAAATAGTATCATAAAGAAAAGTAATCCTCAACAGCAAATTGTGGAGAGTCAAGAAGGATTTCTTCGCCCCAAAAATTTTATTTACATATTCCACATGCTTGAAAAAGCTTGTGTTCTGGCCAAGATATCTACATCTCAAGAGTAATAACCTTAACTAAAATGCTAAAAAATTCGTAAAATATCCAATCCATGTCCAGTTATTTGTGTAAATGACTGAATAATGGATTCATCATATCACCTCCATTCAGACGGCAGTCTTTTGAAATGTTACTGCCGGTAGAAGTTGTCTATAACTCGCCAAGTCACATGTATTGGTCGCCAATGCTTTAACAGTATTTGAGATGCTATGGTGAAAAAACTTAATATTCGTTGTTGAATTGATTAGATATCTACTTGTATTAACAATACAAAAAAACATTGTAAAAGAACCTTTTTTTCTAAGAGTCCATAGAGATATGCAATTTACTCCTTTAACGGGAATTTGTCGGATACCCAATAATGTTCTTTTCAGTTCTTAAAATATCAAATCTGATATTATACGTTCTTTTCTCTCGAAGGAGCTGTTCATTTATTTGAACCGCCGATATCGGACCATCGTAACATATAACTGTCATACAAACTGATCGATCATAATCAAGTCTTTGTATGGAAAACTTTTACTTTTTGAAAAGGTTACCTCACCAAATTTGACACAGATTAATATTCAAGTTATCGTTACAAGCTCCGTACAAATGATTCAGATCGAAAAAATATATACTAAAGCTGTATTGCAAACTGAATGATCAAAATAAAGTTCTCGTTTTATTGTAGTTGCTTTACAAAATATAACTATGAAGGGTATTGTAGCTTCGGTGACGCCGTAGTTGAGGTTGTTTCTTGTTTGTATAAAAATGTAGACTCGGCAAGGTGTCCGTTGACCTACTTTACTACCTGTTCTGGCATAATAACATTCGTGGTTCTACCTCTAAGTTATCAAATAAAATTTGCAACTCAGCACTTGCTCTCTCATATTCTCCTACCGTTCTCCCAACTCATCAGTTTATATATAAAAAATATATTTATATAAATAATTAGCGAACCCTTTGCCAGAATGGCTGCGGTTACAACCGATGCAATCATACACTTAGCGCTGCCGGTGGTTTCACATTTGTCTTGGCAGCTGTTGCCGAAACCACGCGACACCGCGAAATGGAACACGGCCAAAAATTTATGCCAGCAAAACTTGTAAGGACATGTGATAAGCAGCAGCAGCAGCAGCAGCACAGTTAAGGTCACACAAATGCCGCTGGATGCAAGTATATGGGTATATATAGTATATACTTTGTAGTATATATGGGCTGCTCGCTGAATTTATTCGGGCATTAAGCGCCGCCGCACGGGTGCAACGCCGCTGCTCCTAAGCGATATCTTCGGTTGCACGCTTAGCGATTGCCAGCGGCAATTTGTGGATCGCATTGCTTTCAGCATTTCTTTTCGGTTGCATTTCGAACGCAGATACTTAAGGAATGCTGTAACGGAGCAGCAACAGAGGAAGCTGCTTAGTGGCAGAAGTCAAGACGCCCAGTAGGCCTTGCTGCCGTCAACGGTACACCAGCCAATAACGGTTACTGCTTTGGCCAAAGTTTCGAGGAAGCACACATTGCACACAGGCGCAACGCTAGCGGCAACAAATTACCCAAAAGTTTTCGATTTCAACTGCAATGCTGAATTTATGTTCCTTGTTTGTTGGCAGCGTCGGCAACAACATAACAACAACAACATTCCGCAACTTCTGCGGCGAACTTTGAACCGACTACCCACTGGGGTGCAGCAGGCGGCCGGCTGGGTATTACAATATTTCCGTTTTGCTTGCTGCACGGCAAACTTGCAACACGCACACACACACACATATACAGTCACATGAAATGGCTAACGGCATGGCACTCTGCTAGTCGATGGCAAATGAAAAATTCAGAAACAAAAAATATTTGCACACACACAACGGCACACAAACTAGCAGCAATGGCTGCAAACATTAAATTTACAATACCAACAACAACAACAACGACAACGGTAGTAGTTGCTGCAAGTGCAATCAGCATCAGTGGCTGCCTACTTCAAATATCGAACAGCATTTGGGCGGCCGTTATTTGTAACAAATGGTCAACAACTAGCTGCAGCAAATGCAACACCAGCAACAACAACATCAGCAACCAAAGTTGCAGCAGTTAGTGGCAGCAGCAACAGCAAATCCATACATGTTAAAAGTTTGCCAAAACAAGTAACAAATAACAAATAACAAGTTTCTATGCCGTTATAGCTGCAGTTGTTTATTCGTTTGTTAGCCCTTTAGTGGCATCCTCTGACGCACACACACACACGCACAGTCATGTATAGCCATAAACATTTGAATTTGCCCGCACAGCGCGGCCGCTTGCAGCTTGTGCCTGCTAGCTGAAATTAACAAGCGATAACTTGAAATTGAAACTTCTGGCTGCGAGCGGAAATATCGGAAGAAGCGTGCGGAGAGTTGCTTCCAACATACATTTATACATATACACTTCCAATGTACACAAATGTAGACCATTGCATTTCAGTGATTTTGAATTCTTGGCCAGTTATTTGTGGGTTGTTACATTTTGTAAAGTTAGGTTAGGTTCGCCAAGGTTGGCTTAGCTCAAGAAGAAGGCGTAGCCTCCTTGTAACTTTTGGTTACATTGAACACATAAACTTCGAATGATTTCGCTACAACTAGACAATAATTAAATTATATGAAATGCGATCATATATGCCACCTCTAAATAGACTCTTAATTGAGTTAATAATTCATTTTCATTTTGACATTTCATTTAGAGGAATGATGCCAAGTTGACAGTCCTTGCACGAAAAAAAATCGGGTTCGATACGATTACGTAGACCCGGCTGTGGTGGAAACGAACTCTTTGTCTACCTTTCTCTAACTTGACGGATAATATACTTCTTCTTCTTCTTCTTCTTCTTCTTCTTCTTCTTCTTCTTCTTTATTGGCGGAGACACCGTTTTTCTCTTTCGAACTCTTTGTCTACCTTCCTTTAACTTGACGGATAATATACTTCTTCTTCTTCTACATTGGCGGAGACACCGTCTTTCTTCCTTCTCGCCGTTGGGCGCCAATTAGATATTTCAAGTGCAGCCCGATCCTTCTCCAACTGGTCTTTCCAATGGAATGGAGGCCTTCTCTTCCTCTGTTTCCCCGGCGGGTAGCGCGTCGAATACTTTCAGATCTAGAGTGTTTTTATCCATCCCGACGAAATGACCTAGTCAGCGTAGTTGCTGAACCTTTTTCTCGAAAACTCGTAACGTCGACCCATGAGATGTTATTATCGTTCACGCCTCTGCACCATATAGCAGGACCGGGATGATGAGCGACTTGTAGAGTTTGGTCTCTGCTCGTCGAGAGAGGACTTTACTTCTCAATTGCCAACTCAGTTCGAGGTAGAAACCTGTTGGCAAGAGTTATTCTGCGTTGCATTAATTTCCAAGATAGATGAATTTATCTATGAGCAAAGTCGCTAGTGTGGCGACTGTTTGTTTAATGACAGGAGACATTTCGTCTTGTCCTCGTTCACAACCAGACCCATTTGCTTCGCTTCTTTGACCAACCTGGAGAAAGCAGAACTAATGGCGCGGTCGTTATGGCCAATGATATCGATGTCATCGACGTACGTCAGCAATTGTATACAAGAGTGTACAAGATTGAGATAGAAGATTGTACCTGATCGGTTAATCTGTGTAGCTCGTATTATTTTCTCCAGCAATAGATTGAAGTATTCACATGATAGGGAGTCTCCTTGTCTGAATCCTCGCTTGGCATCGAACGACTCGAAGATGATCTTCTCGCTCCTGACTGAGCTTGTGGTATTGATTCGGAACTTTGTAAGGATATAACTGAGGTCTCTAGACTGCTCCAATAAACCCAATTTAAACAGAATTTAATTTTTATGTTTTTAATAATATTATTAATAATGTCCTTCTAAAGAACTTGTTGACAACAAAAATTACATTTCCTTAATTGTCAATCAAGGGGTATAGTTGATCATACTTTGATTGATTGAAAAGTGAAGCGTATGAGCGCCGAACTACAGACGGCCACATTAGGCAACGGATTTAGTAAAAAATCAGATTTTTTTCAGCCCAGCTGATCAATGTCTCTTAAGGTGGAACCTTGGAAGCCGTGGAGTGTATCCAATCTCATCGGTCAGGGCATTCGCAAAGATAGTGTTCCAGCTTCTTATCGATACCCGCGCATGCTCTGCATTCCGCCTTTTTATTAAAGGTGGGCGCCCTATGATAAACGCTAATATGTTACTAAGCTTCCATCTGTCTACAAGTAGAAACTTTTTGGTCTGCCCCCACAAGGAACTTTGTGCTACTTATACCCTGGTTTGCTTATATTTCAAGGCCTATGTTGTTCCTCTAGGGTCCACTGCGTCATTGCCTCCGAGCTAGTCAGCTTATCCGCTTTTTCATTTTCTTCCACTCCAATATAACCGAGTATCCAGAAGATATTAACCGAGTTACCTGCTAAAAGTACAGCTTTTGCCTCCTGGCATAAACTAACGCCATGAGACTTAGTATTGACGCTGCGGATAGCTTTAATTGCGGCTTGGCTATCTTCTGGAATCTATATGGACTTGCTGGTTGTAGCAGAAGCCCACTTGGCACCTTCTGTTGTACTCACAATGTCGGCCTGAAGTACTGAATTGTAGTAATTTGAATTTGAATTTAATTCAATGCATGGATTACTACTGAAAACGCCCGCCCTTGGTGCTATTTCACCATTTGACCACGTGTGGTTGTAAACCCCACTTTGAAGCAATGACTCTTCTGGAAGAGTTCCACATACGAAGGGCTTAGTTTAGTTTTCAGTTTAGTATATATCTGGTAACTCCGAGATAAGACTACATTTTCCTGATGGTATTAAATATTATAATATTCCAAGTACTAAATTTGTACATGGAGCCTTAAATTCAAATCGATATCCTCTTATTCTTTATAGGCGGTTCTATCGGGTTTATTCGATGTTTGGCACCAAAAGGAGATTCCGAGTGTAGCCAAGTCCTTCTCCACCTGGTCTTTCCAGCGGAGTGGAGGTCTTCCTCTTTCAAATCAATATCACAGTTAAAAAATCCTGAAGTTATACGCCTTTTGTTTATTAAATTACAAATGTCGCATCATGGAATATTTTTCATGTTTATTTTAATCCTGTAACGCCCACTCTCATGCGACTTTTTGAACTTGCTCATGAAAAACTTGTTGAATGAGTGCTAGAAAAACATTTCTTCGGAGAATTTTGCACCTCCAATTCTCATCACCTGTCGCTACAGATTATTGATTTTCCAGTATGGCAAAGTGATTTTGTTTGCTGGGTTGTCTGGGTTGTAGATTTTGTGTGGGTGCACACGTGTCTGCACCTTGGCCTTTGCCAGCGCATGCACTTCTACCTTCGCATTGCGGTAGCAAGCTGGCGAACGAGGGACGAGGAAAATCATAAAATATATCGACCGGATGTAGTGGTGCACAATAGTCAAGATATAATGCGCATTACATTGCCAGCTGTGGGGATGTACACTACAGTGGTTGGTATTTATGTATTTATATATACATATGTGTGAGTGTGTGGTGCTTGTATGCGAGCGTGTGGCTTACAAGTGCAATTCGGTTTGAACTTGATAGCACGAAATTGGCCAGTTTAGTTACGAAAGTTGCACATTTTGTGCAGAAACCGGAAATTACAAGCCAACAAGCTGACATACAGAACTGCAGGTGTGTGTCTGTTTGTATACAAGTACATATGTATTAAGAGATAAAAGCAGCGTGTAATGCTTACCTTTAAATTCTGTTAAATATGTTGACGAGCTTGTACAGTTGGTATGAAGTTGCTGGTTGCATTACTATTTGTACGTGCGTATATGTGTGTGTGCAAGAGCTCGTGGCATCCGTGTCTTTATTTGTATTAACTCGCATGACACACAAACACATATGCATGTATATGCTTGCAATTGTTACTTGTGCGCTTGCAAAGGTCAACACTAAATGGGCGTTTTTAGCAAATGGCAGCAGCAGCGACAGCAGAAGCCTACATTTAGGCGCTGGAAAATTATGTTGATTAAAAGCATTTCCAGAATCATTGAAATTTATGCACACCACCACATATTTGCTTACGAGCGTATATGTGTGCATGTGTGTGGGTGTGTGTTTGGTTGTTTAAAGCGCAGCATACGCGGCGATTAGTTACATATGGCTGAGTGCATATATTCCTGTGTGTGTGTGTTGCCTGTTTGTTCACCGCTCACGTATGTCCCCATTTTTTCATTATACAGTTATATGTGTGTGTGTGTGTGCCATATGCCCGCCAGCTACAGCGCATACTGTTCAACGATTGGACTCGCGCGGCAGCACTGCAATCGACATGGAAAATAAGGTCGCCGGAATGCTAACCAAACACATCGATGCCTGCCACAAGGACATAGAAAAGTATAGCAAATAAAAATTGCGCGAAAAAACATGATCGCAATAACCAGTAAAAATGTTATAATGAAATCGCGGCACATGCGATTCGCATAAATTTGCCGCGCCGCAAGCGTTTGCCAGCAAATGAGTTTGAAAATTTTCAATTAATTTTTGTTTTTTTATTTTTCCGCATTTTCCACATTTTCGCCGTTATATAGTATGTTGTTGTTGTTTCTGTTGTGCTCTATTAAAATCGTAAAACGTCAAAATTTATTATAAGCACGTGGATGGGAAATTTATTAGAGCGTCATTAATGCCTTTTTGGATGTGCGTGTGCGTATGTGTGTGTGTGTAAGCGTGTATTAGATAATAAATACGCTCGAAATTAAGCGCGAATTTGGCAGTTGGCTGAGTGGCAGAGTGGCAAAGTGGCCCTTGGTGGTTGTTAAAAACCTGTAGGTTCGCAATTTACTGTTATTGTTGGCAGCAGACGTGGCTTAATCAAAAAATATTGCGAAATAAAGTTTAAAATGGCGAATAATTAGAAAATCTTTTTTTAAGGTTTTTGTTAAAAATAACTGTTTTTATTATACATTTTTTAACATCATATTTTCAATTTCCAATCATGCTTCTAGCTTTACTGCGTTCAAAAATCTGTTTCATATCTAAATAAATTTTAAAGTGAGGTTATGTTGAAAACGATTGTATTAATGCTCAATAAGAATTCGGTTGAAATTCGTACATTATAAAAACCAGAAGAAATGTTAACTTCGGCTGCACAGAAGCTGTAATACCCTTCACAAGTGCATTTTTTGGCATGAAAATTTATAAACATTTCTGTATTCTTATTTAAATCGGTCAGTTTGTATGGCAGCTATAAGCTATAGTAGTTCGATCTGTACGATTTCTTCTGAGATTGCACCATTGCCTTAGATAATAATTCCTGCCAAATTTCGTTAAGATATCTTGTCAAATAAAAGAGTTTTCCATACCAGGATTTCAGTTCGGTCGATTAGTTTCTATAGCAGCTATAAGCTGTAGTTATCCGATCGGAACAATATGTTCGCAAATTGTGGCAATTCTTTGAATAATAATTTCTGTCAAATTTCGTGATGATACCTTGACAAATAATAGACTTTTCCATACAAGGATTTGAGTTTGATGGGTCAGTTTGTATGGCAGCTATAAGCTATAGTGGTCCGATCTGAACAATATATTCGAAGATTGTGGCGTTGTTATTAGTAATAATACATGCAAAATTTCGTGACGATAGTCGGCCAAACGAAAAAGTTTTCCATACAAGGACTTGATAACGATCGTTCAGTTTGTATGGCAGCTATATGCTATAGTTGTCTGTTGTAAGCGGTTCCGGCAAATAAACAGGTCATTGGTGAGAAAATGACGAGTACAAAATTTCAGACCGTTATCTCGCTTTTTAATTGGTATAAAAATAATTTCAAACTTTTTTTCAGCTGGCAACGCTATAAACAATTTTGAAAATAAAAATCTCAAAATGCTGTTTTAGAGTGGTGTATTAATTGTTTTATTATAAAAGCGCCTTTTTTATTATTTTAATTGTAAATGTGTGGCAACTTTAATCAATTTTACTAATATATTCACCGTATGAAAAATACCGTAAAATATTTTTTATGGTATTATTATTATTATTATTTTATTATTATGATATTGCGTCAAAAGTCAAGTTTACAAAATAACGGCAACCCTACTAAGACAACATGTTTAGGCAGTAAAATTTTATAACGTTCATTTTATTCTTCTTTGAATTTAAATTAGCTTTAATTCTAAAAATAAAACCCTGCATTCAATTTTTTTATTTTAAAAAGTATGGCAACACTGAATGAGAAACAAGCTATAATAGTATTAAAAATTCGAAGCAAACTTTGTGCTGGATACCAATAGGACAACTTTCTTCCAAACATTATTTTGTGAAAACACTTTGGTATAAAAAGATGGCAACTCTGTTTTAACATATATTTTAATATAAAAATTTAAAAAATTATGCTTTAATTATTTTCTTAAATCCTGGCACGTATAAATACTTAAAAGTTACTAAAACTTATTATTTTGTAAAGTGTGGCAACTCTGAATAAGATGCATGCTAGCGTTAAAGATTTCAAGCAAACTTTATGCTTTGTATCATTATGACAATGTTTTTCCAAATATTATTTTGTAAAAAATTTTAGTATAATAATGTGGCAACTCTGCTTCAAAACATACTCTCACAAATTTTTTTTTGAAAAAAATGCTTTAATTATTATCAAAAATCCTGGCACGTATGCATATTTAAAATTTCGAGTTAATTTGATGCCTTTCTTCAATTACTATTTTCACCCTAGGTCTTGACCAAAGGTCACATGAAGGTTTATGAATATAATGTCGAAATGTGTATTGTAATTCAATAGTCTAGCAAATGGCGCTCTAAAAATGAGCTGAAAGTGAAAAAATCAAAATTCGCTGAAGTTTAGTGTCAGTCACATGTATAGAAACATAGCTTAGGAGCCATAGTATATATTTAGGGGTTCTAACGCAGAAATATTGGTCGCCATTCAGACATAAACGAATCTTCTCACTTTGTTACAAATAAGAGAAACATAAAAGTTGTCTAAGAAATTTAGTTCATTGGAAACCACAACTTCACAACAATTACAGACTTACCGATTTTTCTAGATTCTTTATTAACTTTTACATTATTCCAACACTTTTCATTAATTTTCCGAGTATTATATCATTTACTTACAGGGAAGCTCTTCCACAGTACCGCCACCGCGTACAGCCTTCCCAGGTGCACCACCACCAACTTCAGCAGTCGCATTAAAAGGGGCCCCCAGGCCAGCTATGACTAGTCCAGCAGCAGCAGGCGGCTTAGCAGGTGCTCCGTATCGCGGTGCCAGTTGGACACCACAGGGTTACGCTCCAGCTGCCGCTGCAGCGGCTGCTGCCGTCGCTCAGCAAGCCTATAGATATACAGCTCCATTGCCGCAACCAGCTTACGCGGCCTATACACCGCATACAGCAACAACACCAGCAACAACCACGGTGAGTGAATTTTCAGCAAATTTGTTTAAATTTTTTACTGTAGAAGTACAGGGTGATTTGGGAAAAAAATAATTGAATTTTTTTTTGGATATTTTTTATTTTTGAAAAATTAAAAAATTGGTTTTAGAAAATTTAAGCTTACAACAAAAACAAATATAATTATTTTTTATTATACACTCGTATATACATATACATATACCCCATTTGATTTTTTCCTTTTCTCTGCGCCTTAATGGGTTTAAAGGCGCTTGAAATTTTCATAAGCGGTCTTATTAAAATTTGCTCCACCGAATTATTGCAACAAAAGAAAACTATTTTAATTCCCCACGCACGCACATACATACATATTTACATATTAAAAGCTGAATTGAATGCTTTCTTTCGCTCGCTGCATTCGGCTCACCATATGTAAATATTAATTCTCATTCAGTCTTCTATATGCAAGTATATATGAGTATGTAAATACATATATACAAATACATATGTATATATCTATATGTATTCACAAATGTATATGGCAATGTGTGTGTGTGGCCACTGTGGTTCGCTGCAATTTCGCATAAATATTAAAAATCATTTGACCGAAAAAATCCATATGCTAACAAACCACCAACAAATTTATAGCAATAACTCCTTGCATACACATGAACATACATACAAACACACATACTCGTATATATTACCCATATAAATGAACAATATTCAGTTTGGAAAAGTTATACTTTGGCGCAATTTGTTGCCATTCTGACGTTGCCAGCTGACGGCGACCGAAAAACAAGCCACGGCTGAGTATACAATATATTAAAAAAGTTTTTGCGGAACACCCACGCACACATAGCGAAAGCAATTTCTCAAGCTCAGCGCCAGCAGCGGCGTAATTGTGGGCGGCGGCATTTAAGGAAAAATATTTGTAAATTTATTTACTACTTTGTTGAACAATGCCTAATGGTTGGCAAGGCGTAGCGGAGGGAAATTGAATTAAAGACTGTTGCGATTTCGTAAATGACGGGGTAACTTTAGTGGATATATACAAGCACATATTTTTTCGGAGAAAAATTAAAAATGGTGTAGGTACAAGCTCAACTTCAACCTTCTTCAATGTCTACGCCATTAACCACTTAAGCGGTTATGGCCGAGTTAACAACAGCGCGCCAGTCGATTCTTCTGTTCGCAAGGTGGCGCCAATTAGAGATTTTAAGCGAAGCCAGGTCCTTCTCCACCTGGACCCTCCAAAGCAGTGGAGGTCTTCCTTTGCTTCCGCCGGTGGGTACTGCGTCGAACACTCTCAGAGCTGGAGTGTTTTCATCCATTCCGACGACATGACCTAGCCAGCGTAGTCTGCTGTCCGCTGTCTCTGAATTCGCTAACTATGACAATGTCGTCGTACGATATATCTTGTGCAGCCCATCGTTCCATCGACTGCGGTATTACGCAAATGTCCATAAATCTTCCGCAGAACCTTTCTCTCGAAAACTTGTACCATATAGCAAGACAGGGATCATGAGTGACTTGAAGAGTTCAGTCGTCGGGGTTGTTCGTCGAGAGAGGACTTTGCTTACTCAGATCGAAGTAACATCTATTGACAAGATTTTCGTAGGTTACACATGGATTTGCCTTTCCTAAATTACGGCATTGTACAGTGGAGGAAATCACTGAATCTCGATCACCAGTTTATGTTGCCTCATCTCAATTAGTTCAAATAACTATCAGTAAAACAATAACCCCTTTTTTGGATTCAATACTACCGAATGAAACTCGTGGAAAATGGTCGATCTTACATATAAACTCAAACCATATAAAGAATCAAATCAGTAATCGATGTATAATAACCAAAAGTGCTCTTATGATACATAAACCTTTGTTTGAATTACTGAAAGCTCTGAGAGCTAAACCTTTTACTCAAGTATTGCAAATTTGGGTCCGAATCTTTTGCAATAAACGACTACTTACCCAATAGCAATTCTCTCAAACTGTAGTTTGGTTAGGTTATAAAGCTGATCCCAAGGCAGTATCGCACTGATTGATGTCGGAAAAAGACCAGCAGTAATATTATTTTAAGTATTGATAAAGCGTCTTGCACTCATTACTTAATTTAATTTTTACTAATCTTTTTCAATGAATGTCTATTTACCCAATATGCAATGGCACTTGCAGGACTCTGAATAGTCCATCCGGGATGGTTTTTAAACTTAGGGACCCGAATAGTCCATTTACAACACCAATAATTAGCGAAATCTAAATAAAAATGAAAATGGGGACTCAGAGTGTGATAGCCTGAGAAATAAGTAATGCAGAAGTAACAAGAAAAAACGTTAACTTCGGTTGCACCAAAGCTAAATACCCTTCACAGGAGCATTTCTGTTAGTAACTATGTGTTCAGTTTGTATGGAAGCTAATGCTATAGTAATCCGTTCTGAACAATTTTTACATTGTTGCCTTAAAAAATAATCTATACCAAATTTCGTGAATATATCTTGTCAAATGTGAAAGTTTTCCATACCAGCCCTTGATTCCGATCGTTCGGTTTTTATGGCAGCTATATGTTATAGTGGTCCGATATCGGCCAAATGACCAGCTTCTTGAAGAGAAAATGACGTTTGCAAAATTTCAAAACGATATCTTAAAAACTGAGGGACTAGTTCGTATATATACAGACAGACAGACAGACAGACAGACGGACAGACAGACGGACATGGCTAAATCGACTCAGCTCGACATACTGATCATTTATATATATACTTTATAGGGTCTCCGACGATTCCTTCTGAGTGTTACAAACTTCGTGATAAACTTAATATACCCTGTTTAGGGTATAAAAAGATAAATATGACAGGGATAGAAAGAAATATAGAGGTAGAGGTACGAAGTGGCAGGAAGAATTCTACATATAATTAGCTGAGATTTCGATAGAGAAGGAAAAAGTGATGATGATGAAATTAGAGGTATCGTTGGAAACAGCGATAGGGGTATAGTATAAGTAGAGCTAAAGTTGGAACAGATATAAACAAAAATAAAAATAGTGACAGAGATAGAGATAGAGATAGAGAGAAAGAGCTATAGAATTAAACAGCAATACTTTTAAAAAGAAGGAGTAACATATAACTGTAAAAGCATACTTATAAATAAAAAGAAAAGTAGCCAAAGAAATAGAGATAGAGTCCGAGACAGAGGTAGACTGAATGTAAAGTTAAAAATAGATATAATGGAGGGTTTGAAAATTGATATTGCTAGACATAGAGATGGTGATAGAGATGAAAATTGAAACGAATAAGGAGATGAAGACGGACAATCAAATAAAAATAATCAGATATAGAGTCATAAATAACAGAAGAGACAATAGAGAAATATGTGTTGATAAATATTGAGATAAATATATAAATAGTTATAGATAAACGCGTACAACGCAGAATAGAAATACATATAGAAATTGGCCTTGAAAAAATATTTAGAGACAAATTTATAAATACTACTTTGAGCACAAAATAGTAATATTGTGTTTATAATTTTAAAAGTCTTTATTTATTCTACAAAATCTGCGTCGTCCCCTTCAATGTCATCCCACTTAGTCCCAATACACAAACCACTAGTTCTTCCAATCCTCGAAACAGTTGTTGAAGTCAATTTCCGGAAAGCCTTCAATGCGTTGAAGTGGTTGTTTAAGTTTGCTGAATAGTCAGAAGTCACACGGAGCTAAATCAGGCGCGGTAGTTGCTGCACGATATTGGTTCAAAATATGGTGGAAAACTCACGAATAATCAATTCAGTAAGCGATGATGCATAATCGTGGTGCGAATATCGAGAGTTGCCGGCCCATAATACCGGCCTTTTTTTAAGAATAGAGTCGCAAATGACTCATAACACTCAAATATTATTCCTTGCTGACAGTTTGGCCAGCCGCAAGGAATTCGAAGTGCACCACACTTCGATAATCGAAGAAAACTGTCAACATAACCTTGATTTTTGACATGCTAATCGGCCAATTGATCGTCTATTTTCAGCTCGTAAGCATAGATCCAAGACTCATCACCAGTAATGACATGTTTCGTGATATCCTGGTAGTCGGAAAACATTATTTCACCGACGTTAACGCGACGCTGTTTATCGAAGAAATATTAGTGATTTTGGAACCAATCGTGCTTTCACTTTTCTTAGGCCCAATTGATCTTTCAAATGGTTTTCACTGATTCTTCCGATATTCCAACGTTATTGACGTGTTGATCACCAGTTGATTCTAGACCCTCATTGAATAATTTGTACTTCAGAAAGACAAGCGTTTACTAAACACTAATAATTAATTTAATGTGACGTTTGGCCCAGCTGTCACTGACAGTCAAATAGCGTAGAAGATATTTCGACGAATGAGCTTTCGCGCGAAATTTAAATTAAAAAGTCTTACTATTTCTTGCCCACAATAGCATGTAAAGATAAACACATAGATAGAGTAGAAAAAAAGGATCCAGATTTCAATACAAATAAATTTCTTTATGCTATATTGAATTTTTCCAAAAGTAATAGTTTCTAATTTTTATTTAAAATTTTCGTTTACCGCAATTTAATGATTAATTAACTGAAAACTTTGATTCTTCGCATGATTACACCATCTTAGGAACAATTGCTTGAATTAAAAACAAATGAATAATAATATCCATAATTTATTAAACTCAAATTAATTTGCAATTTAAATTATTAATATGCAGCAATAAGTAAAAATCCCGAATTATTCAGCAAATTTAATTCAGCCACTCGACTGAGTCTTAGTATGGGAATAAATTTTAGACACTTTAAAACAAGGTCACAGCCAAAATTAGGGCAGCTTAACTTTAATTGAGCATCTGGCCTCTGCTTCCGGCTGACGGATGTGTTTCCCCGTAATTTCTTAAGCTTGGTAATCCATATACCATGACAAACGTACGCACACAGGGCTATGTGTTTGGTGTGTGCGTGTATGCGTGTGTGTGTCTGCGCTTGAGTTTAATTTCACGCAAAAATTAAATAAAGTATCCATGCCGCACGCATAAGTACAACAAATGAATACAAATTAGGAATAATTAATCTCGAGCCACGGCAAACTGCGTCGTCTGCGGAAACATAAGAAACGAGAATTGTTTGAAGAGGGTGGTGGCAAAGTGATGAAGTTAATTTGTGTTAAGAGCGCCAGACACCCACATTAAATATGCTTAACCTCAAAATATAGTGGGGAAAAACGGTCAACGATCGGTCGGGCATCGACGGTAGTTGTAGCCACTGAAGTGTCTTGGTTTTTACAGTGTCGTTCTTTATTTGCGGTGTTGTTTGTGTGAGAAGTTAGAAGAGTTCCTTCGGTATTCTGAGATATGCGAGATTGCATAATTAACAGGGGTGCCATGAATGCACGTTGAAATCAGTAAATCGTGTGGTATGCATTTCCATAGTCCACCTTCAGTGTTTACTTTGATTTGTTTGTATTATTCTAACTATTTGGAATAATAATTCGGTATTCATTTTATTTCCGTAGCTCAAGTTACGCTTAGGATTTAGGGTTTATTTTATCCTGATACCTTACTGAGACAACAGGCGGTCACTTTAAACAGATCACCAGACACTTAGATTTGTTCTAGTCCAATTTCGATAACAAGGCGCAAATTGGCTGCAGTAGATATGGTTTCTAAAAGTAGCCTTTGATAATGAAAATTTAATGGCAGCTATAGTTAAAGTTAAGTTAAGTTAGGCTAGAATCTAGCCGCTAGATCATAGGATTGATTCCAACCGATGGATTTCACTTGGACAGATATTTGTCATTTGTGCTACCCATAAACCCCTAAAGTGCATCACAAGATTCGCTAAAGTTGTGTATACCGATATATTTCAGTCTCAGTCTAGCAAGAGCCGCATAGTAGAAGAAAAAGTGGCAAGACGATTCCACCTCGCTTACAGCTTCGGCAAAGAGCGTCCGTCGAAATATTTAGCCGCACGGCGTCCTAAAATTGCGGCGAGATTTATTGAGGTATTCATTAAGAGCAAGTAGTTTGGTGGATCTCTCAAGATTCACTCTGAGCCAGAAGTAACACGCAGTCGCACAAGTTCTGGTTGCTGACCACCGCAAGTCGAGCTCACTGAAGGTCCGTAGCTCTAACGCTAGAACGTAAGAGGACATCGGAAAACCGACTCCACTATGTTGAAGTAGGTTTTGTTAAGTAGATCTGACAAATTGTTAGAAGATTGCAGCGTTTAGTTCATGTCAAATTTCGTGATGATATCTTGTCAAATAAAGAAATTTTACATACAAAGACTTGATACCGAACGTTCAGCTAATATGGCAGCTATATGCTATAGTCGTGCGACTTCAGCTGTTCCAACAAAGGAATAACCTCCAGCAGTGAAATATGCAAAATTTTGGATATATATCTCAAAAACTAGTCCACTTTTCGCTGTTTGGCAGCAATTGGAGATTTCAAGTGTAGCCGTGTCCTTCTCCACCTGGTCTCTCCAACGGAGCTGAGGCCTTCATCTTCATCAATACTTTCAGACCTGAAGTGTTTCGTCCATTCGTAGCCGCTGTCTCTTAATTATCTTAATTCATTGAATTCGTCGTCGTATATCTCATAAAGCTCATCGCTCCATCGACTGCGGTACTCGCCGTGGCCAACGCGCAAATGACCATAAATCTTCCGCATAACCTTTCTTTCGAAAACTCCTAAGGCCGGCTCATTAGATGTCGTCATCGCCCATACCTCTGCACCATAGAGCAGGACGGGGATGATGAATAACTTGTAGAATTTGGTAAAGTTGGCAAGAGTTATTCTGCGTTGGATTTCAATGCTTATATATTTGTAAGTGTTAAACCAGTATTAACACTCAAGTTAGATGAAAGAATCTACGACTTCGAAGTTTTGACCCCTGCGGGTAGGGGGGACCCCCTTGAGTTCGGGGGGGAAACCGAATATACCCGTGGTAAGGCATGCCTGTCGTAAGAGGCGACTAATATCCTGGCCACCAGTCCAGAGCCGTATGGAAGCTCAACTGGTAGTAGCTTCGGCTACGAGGTCTGACCGGAGACTTAATTCTGGTACCACGGGGAGCAGTAGCCCTTGGAGGTAATTCCAATCTGCTCATTGGGTTTGGCCCTTTGTTCAGATTCGTGGTGGTTGTGGCTAAAACCCAAATGCGGGAAGAAATGACCTTGTCCCGGACCCAAAGCACGGCAGAGCTTTTAGATGGGCCTCGAACCCGACCAAGGTGGTTAGTGTGTCCATGCCACACTGCCAATTGGTACTGAAAATGCTTAGCATTCTCAGGGTGCTGATCAACGCATTATTTTGATCCGCTGTGCTTTTGAGCGCCGTGGAGTAAGGCTGTCGTCAGCAGGTACCCACGTCAAACACACCGGATGTTGTCAATAGAGATGTGGGAGCAAAGTTGCGAATGCAACGACTGTTTGTTTGATGACAGTAGCTATTCAATCGTGAAAGGTATGAACTGTGTTTCTTTGAGATGTCTTGGACTCAGTCAATTTCAGTTTACAGTTCATAGAATAGAATTTTAGGATTTTTTGGCTCTTTCCCGCTGTACCAAGTTTTCGTTTGGCCTCCACTGTACGAAGCAAATTTTAAGCATCGTTTAGCAACACCGTTAGCAATAGTTGTTCAATAGCTTCACTACTTCGCTAGCAAATAGCATCATTTAATATGCCATATACAATATAAAGTATAATATTACAACAAAGCTGCTTACAAATTAACCAAATAGCTGCTGGCACCAAAAACGCTTACGAAAATATTTATTTTTTTATCGCCGCTAAACAGCCACAAGCGTCTAGCAAAACGGACAAAACGGCCACTAAAATGTGTTCAGCACACACACACAATGACAAACGAAGAAAACTTTCTGTATGACAATTTACTTCGCCACACTGCAGCTTTTTGATAAGTGACTACCACTCAGCGGACACAATAAAATCGCATTTCGCCAAGCGATGAGCAGTAACCACAAAAGCTTTGACTACGTCATCGCAACCACACACCGACAATGCGACAATGTGTAGCAAATGTGTATTTTTATTTGTTACTATGTGTGCGACAATAAATTCGGGCGAGCGGAGAAATGGCAAGCAGCAACAATACAGCTCAATAAAATAGCCACAGGCGGTGAGGAAAAGTAATTCCGGCAGGCAGCCAGTCAGTCTGGGCGCAGCCACTACTTGATTTCACACAAAATTGAAACGAAGAGGAAAACTACATGAACATATTAGTACACGCAGGCAGACAAATCTACACAAACTTAAAGAAAATATTCAATAAAGCGTATTGCCGAAGTCATACTATATATAAATACACAATATATACTTATATAATAAAATAATATATATATAAACTATTTGGCTTTGATTACCACTTAGTTGAATGCACCCAAACTGAAGACAGCATTTTGCGCCATAAATGTATTCACAGTAAATTTTTGCTACTATAACGTTGTAATGTAACGGTATTGCTGTTATCAGCCTAGCGCCGCCATTGCCGCACGACTTCACACATTTATAAGCCGACACATACACATACTACATATTTACAGTTCAGTCAGTGCTCAGTTGCCGCCATTGTTGTTTAGCTAATTTTTTACCTTTCCTCCTTAGCTCGAGCTTTGGTTATAAGTTATTTAAGATATGAGCGCTTGGTTGGGCACCAAGTGTGCCGAAATGGTTAAAGTAAATTAGCAAATAAATAACTGAGCGCCTCAACACACAGAACAGTGCCGAAATTTTACTTTCGATGCTTATACATATGTATATATATATATATATATATATGTATGTATGTATGTAAAGATGCTTTTATTTACTTTTTGGATCCGAAATAAATATAAACTATATTTATAGGACAGGATGTTTATGTAAGCTGAACTAATAAAATTTTAGATCACGTTTAGTTTAATAAGGAAAGTATTATAATATTTATTTGCTTCCCGGTAGCGCAGAAGCAGTATTAATCTACTACACTTTGACTTTACAGAATTCTCCTTTTTATCTCAAAAATTCCAGCAATGCTGTCAAATACTTCGAACAGAGCTTCCTAAATATGCTTTTATGGTATAAACTTGGGGATATTATCTACGTTCACAAGTAGACTGAACTCGCTAGCCTTCCGCAAATAAAAATCCTGTTATAGTAACCAACACATGCATTAAGACAACTATAATTCATCCCATGCTTCCTAATTTAGAGATCTCTCATTATATCTTCTGCTGGCTATAGCTAAACAACTTTTAGATATATTCTAGTTGGTTTCGATTCGCCATTTCTCTGCTTGCTATAAGATGTAGAAAAATGAAGCTGACCAATGATATTCACCTATGTAAAATTATATATGTTGGAGAATTCAATGGCGGATTTTATTCTCTTTTACAATAGATATAATATAATAGACTTATACCACCGATTTTTAGCACTTTTTGGCATGGGCTTCAACTTCTTCATCGAATTTTGTTTTATCTCTTTGATCGATTGAAAACGGGTTCCTCGGAGCGGCACTTTCAGTTTGGGGAACAAGAAAAACTCACACGAAGCCAAATCTGGTGAACAAAATGGTTGTTCTATGGTTTTCGTTACGCTTTTCGCTTTAAATTTGGTCACAGTAGTGGCTCGATGCTATGGTGCATTATCATCGTGTAAAAGCCATGAATTCTTCTTTCACAATTCCGGCCGATTTCGACGGATATTCTCACGCACACGTCTTAATATGGCCAAATAGAATTCCTTATTGAATGTTATCGGTAAAAACAATGAGCATCATCCCGATTTTTGAGTGGCTTTGGTGTGGGTTTTTTGATATCGGCGCGTTTTTCCCCTCCATTCCCTTGATTATTGACGTCTTTGCATGTCAAACTTATAAACCCACATCTTATCGGCTCTCATTAATTGTGAGATTGGAATTATCACGATCAAGTATGCTTAAAGAGACTTGCTTATTTTACTCTTTTTGAAAAAAAAGTTCAGCTTTATCGGAACGAATCGAGCAGGAATGCGATTCCAAATTATCCACCAAAATAATTCGAATAGATTCGTGAAAGATGTAGAGCTCTCTTCCCATCTCTCTGACACTTGCCTGACAATTTTCAAGCCCGATATCTTTGACTTCTTTTAATATTTTCATATTGAAAAGGCCGGTCTTCGGTGTATGCCGAAGTTAACGTTTTCAATAATCTTATTTACGTTTAAAATCATTTTTGAAACCGCTTCGTTATAATTGATTGTCATCAAAATATCAAATAAAAACAAAGGAAAAAATAAGAATATGCTCAACTCCTGTGGCTTTATTTGTTTTTCACTTTAGCAATTTTTCTCAATAACTTTTGTGGCAAACTTCATATTTGCATAAAATGTTTTTGGCATTTATTAAATTGCTTGTGATTTATAAATGTCGATGAACTCAGCGGTATATTATATTAATATAACAAACACTCACACATATACTTATACATATACTTATACATGCACATTGGATATGAATTTGAGTATTTACACACACAACTCCTTAAGTCGATAAATATTTGACGCTTACAAACCGAACGATCGCAGAAAATTTCTTTATCACCTTACGTCGAGAAAATTGTTCGATCGATTATATACACATTCATGTGTATGCTTATACGTTTAAAATCATTTTTACGTTATAAATACAAAATATCAAATAAAAACAAAGGCATATATACTTTTGTAGCAAACTTCATATGTACATTTATATTGAACTCAGCATTGGTATATTATATTAATATAACATCACCTGACGTCAACATTCATATGTATGCATATACATTCATAAATACTTATTTACACACACAACTGCTTAAGTCGATAAATATTTGACGCTTCGCAGCACATTTCTTTATTGCTTATGAAGTACTTCTATTTTTCATTTATGCTTTATATTTTTTATTTTGCTTGTCATTTATTTGCTTCATTTCCAATCTTGTCTAAATGTCCTCAAGTCACATTGAAATACCCAAAGGAGCGATTTAAAATATCTACTGATGCTTGACACTAAAATCTAAAGCACGCGCCATTCACTCCGAAATTGTACTCTAGGTAGGTGGGTTGGGGAGGCAAGCGTCTGTGTATAGTACGGTATGCATAAGTAATACAGATATAAGATTAGTGTAACCCGTATTAGGGTGAAAGCGTTTGTTGGAAGAAAGAATAATTAAACTTTCCTTCATATCGAAGGCGAAGAACTGAAAAATTTCCCAAAAGTTAATTTGTAAAACAATTTTTATATACGTTTTCTTTATACCAAAGTTTTTTATATGAACTGAGTACTAGCATTTTAGATTTTCTGTTAAATTTTTACTCAAGTCAATAAGTCATTTTTGAAAACATAGGTCAAACTTTCCCCTCAGGACATAGCATACATTATTATCATATATTATATTATTGATTTTGGCTGTTGCATCATTGGGTTTTAGGGAACATATGCATAGCAAAGCTTTCGATAAAGTAAATCTCTCGACTCTCGTACATAAACTAGATCTTCTGTGCACTCAACCAAGATTTCTTCTATGTGTATTGCTTTGTCTTTATAATAGAACACAACGAGTGATATTTGAGAATACTCCTTAAGATTCAATTAATGTCTCTTCACGATGCATGAAGATCGTAAAAATTAAAACAAGCTTAATTGGCTTCCCATAACTGCATATCAACTCAGCAATTTTGACCCGGATTTACAAAAACAAGCACTTCTTCACACACTTAATAGGACTGAGTCGATTTAAAAAAGTTTATTGAACCAATCGTTACAATCCTTCAAAAACTTTCAAAATAGGCTCCTTCTGCGTCGATGCAGTGCCGCCAGCGCCGCTAGCGCGATTTCTACAAGCATTGAAGGCGTCACGGAAGGCATTCTCCGGAATAGCATTGAGAGCCGAGATACATGCTGCCTGGATCCCCTCTGTGGCGTGTGCCACTCGGAAGATTGCCCCTTTGTCTTGAGATTATACTCAAAGATCCGTGACCCGTCACCTGTGATTACGTTATTTAAAAACTGGAGGTAATTTTCACACATGTTCAAATTTTTCTTGGCAAACTGTCACCCGCCACTTTTGAGTCGATCTTGGTGCTACCGAAACACATCAAAAAACTTCTTGCTAAAGCAACATCTGGGTAAACCGACTTGATCATGTCAAACGTCTTGTTTTACACAGAATTTAATCGCGTACCTTTGGAACGCTGCATTTTCGGCTTCCACCACACACAGAAACATGTCGGACGAAAATGTTTGTCCTGACTCTCCAGGTGCACGGAAACAACTGACCAGCCGCTCGTTCGTTCGCTAGGAACGCCCCCGACCGAATCCGGTCAGTGCGCGCATGCTCTGAAGTACAGTCTCGGCGGAACAAAATCAGTCCTTTGACTTTCCGGACAAACCCGGTATTCTACATAATTTAAGTCTTTATTATCGCCCTCCGAGCCAATACAAGCACACCAATACTTTATCCAATTTTTTATACACATGTCAAAAGCCTCAGGCTTCAATGCCATTAGCTAAATTTTTGGACAGTTTCGGCGAAATATTCTCCTCAGCTTGGTACTTGACTATCTTTTTTGCGACTTTCCGGTCTTTTGGTACGACATTGACACATTTCATATACAAAATAAATAAGCAAAATGGGTTAGGCCGAAGAATAAGAGATGTTGAAAAAAATACTGTTAAAAATGATTTTCAAAAGTTTCTTTAACCTTTTGGACATTACCGTTTAACTTCAGTTTTTGATGATTTCAAGCCTCACTCAATTTTAAAACAGTATGGTATACTCCCAAAACACTTTTTCCAACATTTTCAATGATTCTTTAGCCGTGATTCCATAGGAAACACAAAATTTCACCGAATTTAATTTTTTTGGTAAAAATCGTGAATGAACTTGAAAATAAAAAATAGATTGTTCCAGGAAAATATATTTATAGATTCGGTTTAAAAAATTTCCGAAAAATATATAATAAATGGACAAATATGTACCATTTTGCTTGACCACATTTTGACATTTTTCCGTTAAAGACAATGTCGAAATTTTGATGGCACATTGTTGTGCTACACAAATATAAGGCTCGTCTGCGTAAACTTCACAAATTTAAATTTTTCCCTTTTTCATACAAAAATTTCAAAATGTAGCGAATTTCTTCATTATTTTCACTCATTTTGAAACAGCTATAAAATCCCCGAATTTAATATATTTAATCTAAATCTAAAATCTCACCTTTCCAACACTCAATATGACACAAAGTGATTGAGCACTGGAAATATAAGACTGCAACGACAACGTATTGACAAAATACGAAAAGACTTTTTCGACTACTCAATATAAAAGATAACAATTTGTTTAATTTCAATGTTAATTGATTGCCAAGTGTCGAGTTAAAGTTAAAAAACAAAAAGTAGATATATAATAACACGATCACTTATTATTCTTCAATAAATAAGAGAATTTCTAAATTTCCTGCAAAATGAACCTTCCTAGGGAACACGCAAATATTTAAATAGGCACTTTGTTATTTGTATACATTATGTAGACATAATCGATATATATATATATAAAGTATACACATATTCGCAATATATCAGAGCAGAACACACATGACTTCAGATTGTTACACAAGCACACGCATACACATAAACAACAAATCGCTGAATGTTCGACGATCGATAACAACCTGTCAAATTTTGCACCTGACATTCTGAGATACTTAAAGGCTCATAACTTTTCCAAGGATAATATTTTTATTTTCACGCCTGCAGTGAATGCTCCACAGCTACCTTTAAAGGATATGACACTAAGTGGATGGAGTGCACTAGAGCTTTGCGAGACGGTTTGGGGGTTGGAGTAAACGTCGTGTCTTAGACATACAAAATAGCGATTCCTTAAATAAAGTTAAATGCTCGGTAACATAAAGTTAAATAAATAAGCACGCACACACACAAACATAAAGGCAGTTGTGTGTTGTAATATATGGAGATGTTTATTTTGGATTTTTCGGTGGTAGAATTCTTTTCTTTCGCCATTAGGGGGATAATGGAGGGTTGTTTACCCATTGCGCATTTTCGAATTGAGTAGGCAATAAATGTAACAAAAAAACATTAAACGCATGAAGATATAAGGGCATATTCAAGTTGCGCTGTTGTTGTTGCAATGTTAAAAAAATTACCTTAATACGGGAACATAAATAAGCAGGCATAAAGGTACGCTCATTTATGGGAGAGAGCTAACTTAGACGATTGCTTGCCATAATAAAATAACAGTGAGTTGAAAGTTGGGGTATTTTAAGGCACAGACAGTAAAAACTGAAGAAAGACAGGTAATTTTTATGCAATTCTTTTTTTTATACCAATTTAATGCGAGTAAGTTTATTTTTATAGTATTCTTAATAAAAATGTTTCTTTATACAGTACGAGTGGTTCATTTATGGTCCTGTAATTGATATATCAGTTAGATCGGCAGTGCATATATGTATAAAAAAAAAAAACAGATTAATGGCCACTTGGTTTGGCATAACAACCGTCTTCGATTCGGCATTCCTCTGCTCGCTAGTTCTGAATGCAGCTATGTTACTAATAATAAATTTAGATGGAAAAGCAATAATAAAGTTTTCGAGTTGAGTTCGATACAAGAGAATATTCGTATACCTCATTACGTAAGATGGTATAACTAACTACTTTCTTCAACACTACCAAGTTTGGTTTCACAGACTTAGACCAGTTTTACTATTGCTAATGATCATATTGATAAAGTCCAATATGCTGTTGGGTGCTAGCGAAGCCATATGATTTGGAAACATGGATCCAAGGCCCTTAAACTTGCGTCTGCCCATGTTGTGTAAGTGCTTCTTCAGGTTGCAGTGGCCAGAGTAGAATGCGACAAGTAGTCTGAGTTAATCCCTAGGGAGGGCTGCATATTTAAACCTGCTGAGGTTATAACCCCCGATTAGCAACTTGGTATGCTGCATGCCGTAAGACTTGTAATTGTTTGGAATATCTTTCTCTGCATACCCCTTTTTCTTTACGGAGCAGCTCCTTTATAATATGGAGATCCACAAATACTGCTAGTCAGCTGATATGTGTTGTTCGATTCACTGTTCACTAACCCTGGACGAAAGCTAATATTTAATATTTTTGAATCTGAGCACAAACTTTATAATTTGTTAAAGATACACGATGCCACAAACCAAAAATTAAATTCAACGCAGTTGACTAAAAGTCTAAAAATGTGAGATGCGAGGAAACGTGAAGTTTTAATATGTTCCTAGGTCATCCACTTCCAAACAGGCAATTAGATTCCGTAAAATTTTTAATCTCACCGTATGAATTCCGATGGCGCAGTGTCTAGTCAGAACTTCTATAACTTTTGAAAGATAAACTTTACTGTAAGAAAAAGCTTTCTAGACCCCTTACGATTTACTCTAGAGTTGTTAGTATCTGAACAGGTCGTGCCGAGCTAACTTGAGCCCCAACCATCCAGTAGAAACCAGTGGAACTGCAACTAGTGAAACAGAAGTGTAAGATCTAGCAAGCTCCACAGCTTGGCAATTTCCTTTTAACTCCGCATTCAAAGCAGTCTAATTGTGAAGTAACTCAATACCAGAGATAAGGAGTCCAAACTTCCCTGCACTAGTTTCGAGCGCAAGCTCAGCAAGCTCAAGGCTAGTATCGTCGTCCTAATATCAGTGTGAATAGTCGCCACTGTGAAAGAAGCTCCAGTTCGAAGCAACCGATCTACTATTGACTAACATAAAACAGCTTTTTCTAATATCTGTTATCTCTAATATTTGTAAGATCATCTATTTGTGAGAAAATCATAAGGTTAACGGCACAAGTAAGAAGAGAAACTCGGTTGTCAACTAGAAAAGATTTAAATTTCCATCACAAAGTCATCATATCTGCTTTGTTCGTTATTAATGTACTGAATTACATCTGGCCAGTAGTAGCTTTTAAACTCTCGGCATGCAACCGATGTACATCAGGCAATCAATATTAAAATTTCGTTGTATGTTGCAAAATTACTGGGACCGATACTAGAAGTCGCAACAAATAGCACAAAGTGCCTTGTCGATTAATCAGAGTATCATGATCCATACTTAGGAGTTTTGGCATCAGTAAGGACCGTATTTCTACTGTTCAAATTAAATCACCAGGATTTTCTTCAAACTAGAAACTAAACTTTTCTAAGCAACTTTGAAATAGTTGGAAGTCTTGCTCATACTTGCAAGCCATTCTATTTATATTATTCGGAAATGCCAGTTTTTGAAAAAAAATCTTTGCAATCTTCGTCATATTTTTTGTTTTTTGTTATGAAGGATATAATATAATATAGAATCAAAATTATATGAAACACAGGTCCTCAGGATAACAGAGGCACTGAAATTTCCCTAACAGGTCTCGCAGAGACTTTTGAATACCCAAAACTCTGTACTACACTTCACTTATGTAAGAAATCACTTTTAGCCAAAATGCTAGTTCCATCGAAGAGCCTTATTGGAAGCTTCATTAGTAAATACGTATTATTTTGGCCCGCGGACCAGGAGAGATTCAAAAAGACTGCTCTGAAAAATAACTGAGAACAGTTCTCCTCCATCCACAACCATTTACTTCCCATTTCCTTCCTTACGTGTCCGAACAATACATATTTTTGCTTAAAATATTTATTATTATTGTTATTATTTTTATTTAACGTCACAGTTGATGGACAATGTACAGCACACGCAACAAAATTATTATGAAATAAAGTATCAGCATTTTGATAGGAGAACATTTCCAGAACTAGATTACTTCCATTACAACAATTTGAAATTAATGAATTCACCGCGTTTATTGACGAACAGGAGCACTAATAGACCCATCAGCAGCATCGGTAGCGACATAGCAACAACGGTAACACCAGATGACGCAGTTGGACTTCCCTCTCCATCCTCTTCGCTCTCTCCCTCAGAGGAGTCCGATCCCGATCTTAACACTTGTGGTGGTGGTAAGGATGGTAAGGTTTCAATGGATTGTGAGGGCATGTCAGTTGAAACTGATGTTGGAATATCTGCTTGAGCCATGACTGCCATAGCCACCAGTAGCACCATGAAAACGACGTGAAATAATTTTATCATTGCACTATTTCTATTTATTTTTAATTAGTTAAAAATTGAGCTAAATTTTTTATTCATCGACGCCTTTGAAAAGATTGCGACTAAAATGAGTATTGAAAACTTTTGATTAAAATGTCCTTGTTTGCAAAGTATACTAAACAAGGAAGGTATAAAATCAGATTAACAAGTTGATTAACTCTTGAAGTGAGAAATACTATAAAAAAAAACATACGCATGATTATATGATAGCATTATATTGTATGGCGATCGTAGTAGAGACTTGTCAAAAGCCTTTGACACATGCAACTACTAAACACAACGGAAATAGAGAATATTAAAAAAGCTATGTTCCCTCTAATGCTGAAGAGGTGGCCAAGAACCAATTAAGTGGTCGGCTACCATCCATACTGAATTAAACGGTGTGTTTCGCATTTTGGAGTCCTCTCCTCGCCTCTGTTTAACTTATGCAGATAATTGCACGATACTGACATCAGGCAATGTAATCAATATCATGTGTTCCAAACTAAACAGCTAGCTCACCAATGTTTCTTATTTCTTCTCTGCAAGGAACCTGGCACTTTCCCCCACCAAACGACCATATTCGATAACTGAGCGAAGGAGTATAGACTGGATCTCAGTACCACTATCGATGGCGTTAAAATACTGAATGTCAACAACCCTAAGATTATAAGCGTTACACTTGACAGCCTTTGCTCTTACAGCGAAGCAACATAACCTCAAGTCGCTTTCCGGCAGTTTCTAGGGAAAGAACAAAGAGTCTTTGTTTGCAACATACATGGCAATCGGCCGGTCGGTCATCAATTATGCATCGTTATGATCACCTGGATGTAGTGAAATGCAAACAAGAGACTTCAAACGTGTCAGAATACCGCTTTACCTACCATTGGGTGCAGTTTGACGTATTTTTTCGAACACCCACATAGTGAAACCGCTTGCTTGCTTATGCTTCCGGTTAAGGAACGCGTTACTCCTCTCCAAAAAGTTTCTGCTGGAATATTTTTGCAGAAACCAACACTGCAGTTGTCCGCTTGAAGCGTTGCCCCCTCCTAGGAACATCAAGAGGTTTATCTTTGATTACGTCGACGTCGAACATTACGCCGACCAAACTACAAACGCAACAAATGACACGCACTAACCGTCATTTACATTCGAACCATTAACACCCTTACCGTCGCTTGGAGTTAACCCACCACCCATAGCAGACGACAAACACGAGTTTTCATTGCAAATATTACTTCTTTACATCATGCTTTCATAGAATTTTTTGCCCAAAAAACCGAAATTCTTCACGTAGACGCCTCAAAACGACAATAGTATTTCTTCCTAACCGTTTCACCCTGAGGAATGAATTCATGGGGAACTACAACGTGGTAATCAAAGAAAACAATGAGCATCACCTTGACTTTTGACCGACTTTGACATGGGGTTTTCTGTATCGGCTTATTTTTGAGGGCCATTCCCTAGTTTGTTGGGTAGTTTCAACGTCATATTCATAAACCCATGTCTGAATGTAGAGTCTACAAATACGTTGTCAAGAGACTACTAACATTTATTGTTCAAAATGTGTTCAATCGATCCAAAAAGAAATGGAAATCCTCCGATGTATCTCTGATGCGAACACGACGATTTTCAAGCCTGTTTTCTTTAACTTTTTGGACTTTTGAACATTTCCGTTTCCGTCGGCGTGATTCCGTTAGAAACACAAAATTTTAACCAACCTGTTATCAAATTTTTTTTTCGTGGTGAAAATCGTCAGACCAACTGTTCGTGTTGTAAATAAACTGTTGACGAGCACACACTAATTTACATATTTCGATCAAAGATCTTGTAGCAAAAAAATCATCGATTTGGTTTGCGCAGTTTATATGAACCAGTGCGGGTCTTTTATGATCGGATGATATATAAGCCCATATCTTCTTTTGGCGATTGTACAGGACAGCTTCAAATCAGAAGATATTCCGCCGCTTATTTTCCTAATAGAAGTTTACCTTTTGCTAGTTATCAGTTCTAGGCGGAGAGTTCAAGTATACCTGTCTTTCTTAGATTTTAGCCGCAATGGTGCACTCCGAAATCTATCCTCTTCGTTCTAGAGTTCAGAACTCTCACAATTTTCGTTTCTCTTGGCATTCGAAATTTAACAAATAAATTATATCCCAACCTATCAATCAATGCTCGATTTTACTAGTAAAAGTCTTGACTATTGTAAAGCTCTTAATTTACTAGCCTTCATCAGTACTATTAGGAACATGTATTTGAAATCCTCTCACAATTTAAGCCATACGCATTTATTAACCACAAATTTCCCTTAACAATAATTCAGCAGCTACATTAAACAATACCCCAGAGCTTCGAATGGATCTTTATCATATTGTTTCGCAGATTACAATCAGTAGCGGCACTCAAACACGAATTGCCAAATTAAAACTAAACAAGACTATACAGAGCCAGCCATAACCCGCTTACAGCACCTTATAGGTGCACAGCAACACCGGCAAGCTCATCAACAGCATTGGTGGCATAGCAACAGCAACATCTGAAAAATCGCTCGAGTATTGGCTCAGCTCTAACTGCTATGGCCGCAAGTAGCACGATGAAAATGACGTATAGTTTTATCATTTCACTGTTTGTGTTTATTTTAAATTTGTTTAGAAAATTGAAGTAAATTATTTTGATTATCGACGTTTGAAGATATTTCGATTAAAATGAGTTTTAATGAAAAGCAATTGATTAAAATATTCTAGTTTGTAAAGTATACTAAAAATTAAAGGTATTTTACCAGTTTAAGAATTTGATTTATTTTTCAAATAGCAGACACTTTTACGAGTACCCTTAACTATATAAAATCATACGTATAATTATCTGATTTACTATATTGGATAAATTTCCACTAACCATGGTATTAAAACTCTTTTGGAACAGTACCCCAGGGTCTGAGTTGTGTATTTATCATATTGTTTCACAGATTGCAACGCAACATCTCGACAAGAATCGCCAAATCAGTGCTAAACAAACTCTTGCACACACACATTTAGCATCGCTTCTGCGCCATTTCAGCCTGTCCGTAGGCTAATTATGTAAATCGTAGTATACCCTCAGGCGCCTGAACGCATATGCAAACGTATTTTACAACTGCTATCTCATTGCCAAACCCTTGAGACTTATTTATCATATTACGCAGGCATATTTTATGGAATATAATATATAATCACAAAAATATATAACAACAATACCCACATACATCTACGTACAGCCAACGATTTAATCTACAATATCGTGGCGCATTAAAGCCAACGGCTCTTAATTTGTATTTAAATTGTTGAACAAATTTAATGCATTCATCGACCGACCGATTCAAGCGATATTAGTGGTCGAATTGAGTTAATTGAGAAATATGAGTAAATAATAATAAAAAATATATATTTGATAAAAACTGTGTAGAACTTTACATAAGTGTGTTAGAGAGAGCATCTGCTTAATTGTGTAGTATTTGGATGATTTATCATACATTAGGAGCCATATAAGATATTTGTCCCTTATATAACGGTAAGCTAGCTAAAACTAAAATACCAAATATTACTGAAATTGGTCCATATTTCGTTAAGCTTTCATGTACTAAACCAAATTATATACAAATCATGCTGGATATACATATGTTATAACATAATAGATATATGTATAATGAAAATCAATATTTTATGTAAGTTGGGGATAAGCTAAGCATATATCATCCGCATGCTTGTGGATCCAAATTATACCATAAAAAACACTATCAATTGCTTAAATTCTAGGTAAACCAGGAGTCATAGCCAGAACTGGCATTAGCCGCATCAAAATATTTGAGATCGTTTCAAAGCGTCTTGTCGATTCATAAGAGTCATTATATTAATTTTATAGGACTGGCGTTCTATAAATAAGGTGTCCAAGTGCAATACCTATTACGATCGACCATTTAACATAACCTACCTTAAATTATATTTCACATTTTTACCTATAAGTAAAGTTTAAAATCAATTAAAATGTTCTTATAGTAATATCTTCCTTTCTGTCTTGTCAAAAACAATTGAGACCGGCCAATGTGCAGGGTCAAGGAGATGGAGAGGAAGTAATTTTTTTGGAAAAGTGGACGTGGCCCCGCCCCTACTAAGTTTTTTGTATATATCTCGGAAACTACTATAGCTATGTCGACCAAACTCTATAGAGTCGTTTCCTTTAGGCATTTCCATATACAGTTCAAATATGGAAGAAATCGGATAATAACCACGCCCACCTCCCATACAAAGGTTATGTTGAAAATCACTAAAAGTGCGTTAACCGACTAACAAAAAACGTCGGAAACACTAAATTTTACAGAAAGAAGGAAGCTGCACCCAGGCTTTTTTTTAAATTGAAAATGGGCGTGGCGTCGCCCACTTATGGAAAAACCATATCTCAAAAACTACTCCACCGATTTTAATGAAATTCGGTAAGTAATATTTTCTTAACACCCTGATGACATGTACGAAATATGGGTGAAATCTGTTGACAACCACGCCGTCTTCCAATATAACGCTATTTTGAATTCCATATGATGCCTTCTCTGTATAATATATACATTAGGAACCAATGATGATAGCGGAATAAAACCTTACACAAATTCGGTATTTGAAAAATTCGGTATTTGAAAAATATGTAAATGACGGATAATGAAATCTTGATTATCACTTTATCATGCGAGAGTATAAAATGTTCGGTGACACCCGAACTTAGCCCTTCCTTACTTGTTTTAACCACTCTTATTGAACCAATAAAGAGTTTTGGTTATAAAATGGTTATATATTGGTTTTATCTGCCAGCGGAAGCTGAAACTCTTATGCTGATCTGGGCAAAAGCCTTATGTAATATGAAGTAGTGAATCGTAAGCACTAAGAAACTCAATTTCCTTATTTTAATGATATGTTTTTTTGCATTTTAGGTGACGTTATGTATGTATGCCACTTTCATAATTTTTCTTGCTTCTTATATTTCGGGTCTGTTTGGTATTTTCATAGAGATATGTGTATATTCTTTATACAGTCAGAAAGTAGATATTTCAGGTGATATAAAATCAACTGACTTTTAGAAAAATCTGATTTTTTGAATTGAGATTTTTTTTTTGAAAATTACAGCATTTTTTCGATTTTAAGTTCATATAAGGAGAAAGATCGCTCCCAAATTATTTTTATCGATTTCTAATGGCTTCCTACATACTATGAATGTCATTCTTCTTTATCATTTTCAGAGGCTTTTGCTCTAGTTTATATACATACACGTATACGCTATATAAAATAAATTAAAATAGTAGACCTGATAGCTAAAAAATAACAAAAAAAAATTAAACTGTCTCCATAATAATTTAATTCTGAATACAATTTTATTCTGTATTTCTTAATTTTTACATATATAAATTCAAAAAATATTAATAGTATTTAATTTACAAAAATTAAAATTCATATATTTATAATATTTTTTTATTACTTTTCGTTTTAGGTAAGTGCCAAATTTTTACTCACACCCCACAAATGACTTATGGTAAGCTCGATAATATTAATTATCGTTTATGTATACTTAATTGGTAATAACAAAAATTCTTCACAAAAAGTTATACACATGTGATTTTGAATATATATATTGTACCCGAGCAAAACATGTCAATGTTGCTCATGAGTATTAAAATATTGTTCGAATATGCTCGAACAATTAATGTATTACCTTTGATGAGGCGCCTTTTTATTGATTCGAAACCTTCGTTTGAGTACTTGTATGTACCTGAAACATGATATATGTGTATCCAGTAAATCTAATAATAGAGTGCTATTTTAAAGGTATAGGTATTTTTACCTTGAACAGGGTATATTAAATGTGCCTCGAAGTTTGTGACACCCAGAAAAAACATCGGAGACCTTCTATATATACTTATATACTCGTAAATGATCAGCGTGACGAGCCGAGTTGATTTAGTCATGTCCGTCTGTCGGTCCGCTTTTGCGTCTGTATATATGCGAACTAGTACCTCGTTGTTTTTGAGATATCAATCTGAAACTTTGTCCACTCTTTTTTATTTCCAAGGACCTGCTTATTTGTCAAAACCACCATTGTCGGCCCACTATAGCATATAGCTGCCATAGAAACGGAACGATTGGAATCAAGCGTTTGTGTGGGAAATTTTTTTGAGGTATGTTCACGGAATTTAGAATGGGCTACTTTCTAAGGCAATGGTGCAATTTTCAGAAAAGATGTTGCCGATTGAACGTCTATATGAAATAGCTGCCATACAAATTTTTTTTTTGCAATATTTGGTGATTTATTGGATCTGCTGTATACAAACTGTAGGAACAAAATAAAGTTCTAATAAGAAAGCTTCATTATTTGTGAAGGGTGTTCTAGCTTCGGTTCAAATTTTAAAGTTTATAGATATGTTTATATAAAAGAATAATAATTTCAATTTATTAGTAGAAATATTTCACTGAGTTTAGTATTTAAGATAATTGTTTTTTTGGATGACAATATCTTCACTGTGTCTTTTGAAGCTCATCTAGTCAGCTGTGCATCGCTTTTTCTGGCATGACTGATCTTATATCGGCGATAACATACCGATTTTTGGTAAATCACTGATGAGACGTGGCTAGTTCATAAATAGAAATTATTGACTTGACTTAACCTCGACAAAATTAAAATATGTTAACGGTATCAGATCTCACGACGTAAGTGGTATCGAAAATTTAAAAAAGAGATTTGGAAATAAATTTCCACAATTTTTCAACATTATTTCCATTTTTCGTAATGGTTGCAATATTATAGTATATTGAAGGTAAATGTCGAACTCATATGTTCATTTTAACAGCTAACTTGATAAATGTCCCTCTAGCAATATTTTTGCATCTAATAAACCTATATTTTGAAACAAATATCGATTATAGTTTCAATAAAAAATATGATGTAAGAGAGTTCAGTACTTAAAAACGGCTTGCCGCGGCTCATCTTCCAAGAAAGACGTAGAATAAGACAAATTTTTCTAATTTTTCGCATGAGCCTCCTACAACGCTCACCATAATAATTATATTTAATAATAAATACGAGCTTAAAATCTGATTCCACTTGAACTTATCCACGCCTTACTTGTTTAAAATAACTTGACCAAGCATTTAACCCGCTGACATAAATGCATAAATTGCCGTAACTCATACGCCCGGTATGACCATTTCATATTGCAAGCAGCAATGCATATTTATGCAGGAAAATGCGCTATTTGTGAGAAAAAATAACATTTTGCATTGCAAATTGCATTTTTCGCTGTGAATTTTATTTAAAAACTGCTATATTTTTTACAAACTTCCACGATGTAATTATTATTTATTATTAAAAACTTTATATTATTTTGCATTTTTTGTATTTTTTGCACTCTTTGCAATTGTGTTGTAAAATTACCAAAAAAAATGTTTTAAATTATTGATTGACTTATTTTTATGAAATTATCTTCACGCCGCGCATGCCATGAAATGAGCAAATACTAATGCAGCCGGTGTTAATGCAAATTTAATTTTAATATTAAACCAAATAACGGCATATGTGCGCAAAGAAAAAATTCAAAATTAATATGATTATGCAGCAAATGTAAACTGTAATTTATTTATGCAACATTTATGTGTTTAAATTAATTTTATTTGTTTTATCACCAGCAAGCGCTTTTTACTTCGTCATCCTCCAGACACGCATTAAACTGATAGTTATTTATTAATTTCATTAAAATGATGCCGATTATAACTTTTAATTGCTGTGCATGTATTTCACTATTTTTCTGGTGATAATGTAGTATTTTAATAAAACCGATTTTTTCACCAATTTTTTTTTGCGCTCTTTGTTGCCTGTGAATTTGTAATAAAAATAGTACATTAGTGAAAATAATTTCAAACGAGCAACATTTCGCTTGATTACAATACAAATTATGCTAGTTTGACCACGCACACACACACGCACACCGACACGATAGTGCACACAAAGTAACGGTTGTTCTAAGTGCTGGCGCATTTACTGCTAACCAAATATGCTGTTCGCGCGCCACAACGATTACAATTTGCAAAATTCGTGATTATTTAGTAATTTGGCAAATTATGTATGCGCGCACTCTAACCCCGGCCTCGGCTGGCATCCCTCGCACACCCGCATACTAATGCCGTTACGTCATGGCAAACCATTTAAAATTGTCCATCATCATAAACTGACAACGCGGCACGCATACGTACATTCGTATATACATATGTATATTCCGCTCCGTGTTCAGCATGTGACGCAAATGTCCGTCTACTAACTCCCTCCTATGCATTATGCAGCACAAATAATATGAATGTGGGTGTGCTACATTTTTTCTGCCGGCAAGTGATAATTGCTGAACTAGATTTTGAAAGTTTTAGAAATAAAACATTTTAGGGACATATTTTTAGGTTAGAAACGTTTTCCACATGTTTATTTATTGAAATTTAACACACTTTAGATTAATCTTTCATATAAAAAAGCAACAAAGTAATGATATCGGTTATGTCAGTGAAAAAAGTGGTTTGTCGTAAACGCTTTGACAGCTCCTTAACTCGATTTTCGCAGTTTTTCTTTGCTGGTAAATATTTGTAATTATCTACTAGGATACAAGTACAGCTAATTAGTTTCTAGTGCGTATTTGTGTACGAAGTTAACCATGTGGTCTCATTTCAGACATTTTTTAACACTCATTATATGGAATATAACACTGTGGGCAAAACATAGTAAAAATAATAATTAGCACTTAGTATACGCTTGTCATCCTGAAGTACATAAAGTGCATTCGGCGATTTTTACGATGCGTGAAATTTTTCAACAAAAAAACTCCAAATAAATTTTGTATGCGAAATCAAATTTCTGGTGCTGAGACGTTTAGAATATTGGAAAAAATCTTCAGTGAAAGTAGTTAGTCGCAAGCAAGTGTTCTCAACTGGTGCAAATTATTGAAAGAGTGTCGGGAAAGCGTTATACGGTTCGGTCATCAATAATGATAATCAACACGTCAATAAAATAAAGGAATTGGTGCTTGAGAATCGACCATTAACAGTGAGAGATCTTACTGGCATCATTGGATTATCGGAAGAGTCAGTAAAAACCATTTTGAAAGTTCATATGGGCCAAAGAAAAATGAAAGCAACATTGGTTCCAAAATCACTCAGTTTTTTTCAAAAAACAGCATTCCGTTAACAATGCTCTCTGACTGCCAGAAAGTCACCAAATGTGGCGATGAGTCATGGATCTATGCTTACGAGCTGAGGTGAGCTGAAGCCGAAGCCGAAAAACCCAAGTCAAAGCAAAGCTTCGATGATCGAGTTGTGGTGCACTCCAAATTCCTTCCGACCGACCAAACAAGTGATTCTATTTGTGTGTTATGTGTCGTTTGCGCGAAGCCATTCGTAAAAAGGCCGGAGTTATAGGTCGACAACTCTTGGTTTATCCACCGCGATAATGCACCGTCGCACACTGCATTGATTCTTCGTGAGTTTTTTGTCACATTTTCAACCATTATCGTATCGCACCCACCGTATTCGCCTGATTTAGCACCCTGTAACCTCTGGCTATTCAGCAAACTCAAATGACCACTAGGAGAAACCGTTTTGAGTCATTAAGACATTAAACGTGAAACGCCACGAGCTTTGAAGGCTATTCTGGAAATTAACTTTAACAATTCTTTCGAGGATTGGAAAAAACGTTGACACAAGTGTATTCGGCCCAAAAGGGATTACTTTAAGTGGAACGGCATAGATTTTGAAGAATAAATTAAGAATTTTAAAATTATGAACAAAATCTTACTATTTTTTGCTTATAGTCATTTCGGCAATGTACTCGTATAATTTGTTAAGTAGTTATTTCCGGTTTTTATAGAGCAGTAGTAACATGCCCTTTGTTTTTAACACCATTTGTTAAGTAAATTAATAGCATTTTAAGGAACAAATGTAATGGTGTATTAGGCACCGACAGTTTTTCATATAAAAGAAGAGAAAGAGAAATATATAAAAATGTAGAAGGTCTGTCGCAAAAGAAACAGAACTTTTTAAATATAACTGTTTCTGGTGGGGCCACCTATTGGTGGGTATATGAAATAAAAAGTTTGATCTCTTGTTGACATTTCGTAAAAATTTTAAGACAATTGGATAACTACAATCGATGTTATCGATAAAAAAGTGACAGCAGCTTTTGGTCATCGGTAGTAAAATGCAAAGAGCAAATATTAAATTTTGTTTTAAACTTGGGAAAATGTTTACTGAAACATTTCAAATGATGAAAAAAGTTTATGGTGATCAGTGCCTATCCCGTAGTAATGCGCATGAGTGGTTTAAGCGATTCCAAGAAGGTCGTGAGGACCTCTGTGACGATCAGAAGTCGGGCCGGCCAAAATCAGTGATTACCCAAAACAATATTGAAAAAGTGCAGGAATTTATTAAGAATGTGCCGAAATCTTCTTTGCGTTACATGGAAATGGAAAAAATATCACCAAAGACTCCATTCATCGCATTTTGATAGAAATTGCTACGAATCCAACATTCGAAGGGCGATTATTTGACCAAAAGTCACATTTTAACCATTAACCACCCCCCGTATTTACCTGATATGACACCGTGCGACCTTTTCCTTTTCGGAAAACTTCATTTTCCCATGAAAGGACACTGGTTTCAGGACATTTCAGCTATCCAAAAGGCGACGACCGATATTCTCAAGAGCATTCCGAAAAATGACCTTAAACACTCATTTGAAATACTAATTGACCTGGCTAAACGCTGTATCGAAGCACAAGGACACTACTTTGAATAAAAAAGTATTAAATTTGTTGTTTTTTTTAACAGTCCTGTTTCTTTTGCGACAGGCCTTGTATATCATAAAATATTAAAGCTAAAGTTTTTGCGCTTGCCGGCATCTTAGGTTATGATAATAGCAAAACGCCTCTCCCTTCAATTCATTGTCATTTCCTAGCGCCGCTATAGATTTTGCTAGTGTACCAACATTAGATGGCAGGTCTCTGATGGCGCTAAGCTTATAAAAATATTTTTCTTTTCAATAATTAGGATGCCATGTGATTTGATCTGAAAAAATAACATTTTTACCAATTTTGTTACAAATCTTTATATCGTCCTATAAATGTCTCGTTTAAAGCTAATGCTAAATTTTCCACCCATACGTACACCCTTGCACCGCTTTTTGGCAAAAAGTCGAGACATAATCGTGGTGGAAAACCCGGTTACTACTAGTTTCTTCGCGTAGACGCCTCGAAACGACCAAGTAGTATTCCTACCATGACAGTTTGACAATGTGAAACGAGCTCATGCTCATGGGGAACCACACCAGATACTCAAAGAAAACGATTATATAATTCAAGTTTTCTATAATTTCTTCGATGTTTACCATGTCTGAATTTATTGAACAAAGAAGTGCGATAATGCACCATCTCATACTGCATTGGTTATTCGTGATCATTTCGCCACATTTTCAACTAATATTGTGCCGCAACCACCGCATTCGCCTGTTTTACCTTCGTATAACTTCTGGTGATTCAGCAAATTCACATGATCACTCCGAGGACACCGTTTTGACTCAATTGAGAATATAATACCTGAATCGATGATGGCTCTGATGGTCCTTTACGAGGGAGTGCTCTGATGACTGACGTTGGCATAAGTGTATTACACCGGGAGGGGTTTACTTTGAAGGTGATGAAATGGACAAAATTCACCTTTCAAATTGATCACAGTAGTATATCTATACAGAAATGCCTATCTACGGACAACCTGGAATTTAGTCTCATCTCAAATACATTTAACATAATTCATCCACCAAGTCAACCACGCCTTTATATGTATTTATCTTGTACAATTCGGATGATAATCTCTAAGGCTATCTTCTCAATTATCGAATATAATAAAATAGCTTTCGTTGAAACCGAAAGGAGGCAGAATTGTCTCCGGAAATATTCTTTAATTAAAAGGTTTTATTAGAAATCAGTGGAGCTATGATCCGACAGAAACTTTTAGACAGCCGATTCTTCAACTTTTCGATTATATGCGATTATAAAAGTAGATAATTGCACTGAAAGCAAATATTCCATGATATACCGTTACACATGTCTAAACGAATTTACAGCCAAAGTAACTGTTAACAATAATTATTTTTTGCGCATTATTTATGCTTCCATCTTTATGGCTTCGGCAAACTGAAAATATGTACCGAAAGCATTTTAAATTGCTGTAATTGAGCGGAGCAATTAAAAGAAAAATTACAAAATATGCTGCTCACTGCCACAATGTGTGCTCGGCAATATTGTTACAGCTTTAATAGCCGAAGTTTTTTCGACCAAAATGCCTGCTTTTATCCTTTGCGCTTTGTGCACTTTATTTTATATTTTTATTTATTTACTTATTTGATGTCGTTGTTGTTGTTCTTGTTACTGTTGCTGCGGGCAGACCGTGAAAGCACACATAAATTCTGTTGCTGTTAACAATTGCAATTTACCAACAATGCTGCAGCAAGTGTGCGCCTGAATGTGCCGTTACAGCCGACGAAGCGCGAATATACACATAACGGTACGGTTGACAGGTGTGTGTGTGTCTGTTCATGTCATTGTGTGAGTTCTGTGGCTGTTTCGCCATAAATTCGCCAGCAAAAGTGCCGAAGTGAGGCGCGTCGACGACGACAGGCGACCGCCAAACAAACTGAGCAACAACGAAGGGCAACTGTGTAACAACAACAGCCATTTTTGGCCACCGCCATCACAATTATTTATGTCAATATTAATTTTGTAAAAATTCGCTACCAAAAAATAAAATCTATAGTTGCTTTTATGCGCGTTGTTTGCCATTTTTGTTTGCTCTCTCATGTACGAATGGTTAGGTACATACATAACTGTATATGTATTTATATTTATAAATATATAAATGTGTTTTTGCTGCTATTTTGCTTTATTTTAACATTATTATTTGCGATAGTCTTTTAATATGTATTTACCTTCATATAAACTATATATATATAGTATATTAGTGTATATGTGTATATATAAGTATATGTATCTGGATATAAGTATATAGTATTTATATGTAAATATTTACTAATAAATAAAATCTGGTCGAACGCGTAGAAATTTACTTGCCACAGACAGTATCGTAAAGTGTGCTCTCACACACCCTCCTATATGTTTACATACATAGATATAAATATGTAAATTAATTTTATACTCCATTTAAGTTTGTCAAACAATTTAAAATGGAATCAATGCATTGCGGTGTGAAAACATGGCTATCACCCGCTTCTCATTTTGCTCTTTGTGGCCAGTCAAGTGCGCAATTTATAATTGGCTATGCAAAGCCACTAACCGATACTGTTTGTTCAACTGTAATTTGTATGTATATATGGGTAGTCGAAAAAGTCTTTTCGTCGTCGTCGTATGTCTCATACAGCTCATCGTTTCATCGACTGCGATATTCTCCGTTCCCAATGCGCAAAGGACCTTAAATCTTCCGCAGAACCTTTCACTCGAAAACTCGTAACGTCGTCTCATCAGATGTTGTCACTGTCCATGCCTCTGCTCCATATAGTAGGGCAGGGATGGTGATTTACTTGTAGAATTTGGTCTTTGTTCGTCAAGAGGGGACCTAACTGGATTTCGTGACTGACGTTGTTGTTGATGTAATTACTGGTTCCAAGATAGACGAAATTTTCAATCAATTGATTTACTTTTCTCTGAAGACAACTTAACCCAACTTTTGTTATAAAGACGCAGTAGAGCTGAGACGTAATATCTTCTGATAACGAATTGTTTATTATTTAACAAAAATATAGATTTTTGATATAGTAAGACACCATTTCTTATTCAGAGATTACTTTTAACTCCCAAGTTGACTACATCGGCTTTTACTTTTTTTATTCGCTTCTCGCTTCTTAAAAGCTAAATTAGTAGTATATTTACTAGCAAAAAAAAATATTATTCGCTCTTTTCGCAATTCATAATTTAGTTGGCTTTAATTAGCATTAAACATATTCTTTTTTTACTCTTTGATGAGACTAATTAAAGTCTTCGTTTGGTCAGTGAAAAGAAATCACTCTCAAATTAGGTTATGGTGTTATGCTTTAAGTAATTTTCCTACCAAAATCTGCGCCACTACCAAAAAAATAATAATAATTTCCACCTTTTCTTTCAATTTCATTTCGTGTTGTAAGCCAATTTGAACACTTTCCGCTCTCCCAACATTTCACGCTTTTCATTAATTCGCACTTACACCAATTAAACGATGATTTCTGCTCTTCTTTACCTTTCACAATTTAATATTTTTTGCTTCGAAAAAAGCACTGAATATAAGAGCAAATAATTTTGAATGCAATTCATCTGCTGTCAATCCAATTCAACGGTAATGCATTCACACTTACGCACACACACAGCTTCAACTCGGTTGTGTGCGGCTGTGTTGGTTGCGATGTGCGGTGTAAGGATTCTCACTGCTTTTAGTGCTTCTGCCGAGAGTCTGGCGCAAATCCCACTTTACTGTGCGTACCTCGGCCGGCTGGTGGAAAGTTGGCAATGAAGAGATAGACAACAGCAAGCTGCCAAAATGCAATTCGAATGCAATTGAAAGCAGAATAATTTGTACGGCGACTTTTCGTGGATATGACTCGGTTTTTATTACACACATACAGCCATAAATATATAAAATATATTATATATTTAATAGGAGAATATATGCAGCTGTATATGTCTGTGTAAGCCCCTTCATTGTGTGCGTGCGAAATGAGGCTCTCAACGCCGCTTTCATAATTCGTAAATTCGATAATAAATGAATAAATTTTGTATGCCCCATACATACATACATGCATAATAAACGGGTGGCTTGACTGGCTGAAGAGGCTGTGGGTGTTACACCACATTCAGCTTGTTTTTACCACTATAATGGGAAAGAAGCGCGTGGCGAGGCCTTATGAATCCAACGCACAAAAGCTCGTGGAATATAATTTGTAAGAGAGATTAACAGCGAATGAAAAAAAAACAACACATGTAAAAGCTGTGAAGATTTTTCATTTAATACTCTTATTAAAATTATACGCAAATTAATTCAGCATTGTATTCAGCCGAAGCTTCTCGACAGAAAACACAATATTCAACAGGAACGAGTAATGTTCGAAAATGAGAAAAAGCGTTAACTTCAATTTCACCGAAGCCATAATACCCTTCGCAAATACAAAAAATGCCTTACAAGAACTTGCTTTTGTTCGCTCAGTTTGTATGGCAGCTATACTTGTATTCTATAGCTTCTTGGGAAGAAATGAACTCAGCTCATCATGTTTCTCATTTACATATATATTTAATAAAGTCTCTCAAGTTTCCTTCTGCTTAGTATACACCGTTCAGGGTATAAAAACTTGCTTCGAACCATAAACATATATGCATTGATATTATACCACAAATCATAGAAACAATTTTTAGCAATTAGTTAAAAGAATTTGAACCGAACCGAATCCCCACAGAAAAAATGCTAACGGTGTAATATCACAAGTCTTAGTAGACAATATATCAAACGTGAGATTCCTGCTTACCCATAAAACAATTGCGACATATGAAGTGGCGTCGTCTTGTTGAAACCAAATGTCGCCGAGATCCGATTTTCATCAGTCGTTATCTTCGTGTAAACAAATCGATATCTTGGAAAGGTCGACTAGCTTCAGTTATACACGGTATTTTGTACGTTTTATTTAAGATATCAACGTCAAATGCGCAAATTCGTACCATATATCAGTCCGAATTGCTGCGAAGGCCCCGTACCGACTCTCCACGATCTTCGTGTACGCTCTCAGCTACGGCTGCCATATTTTCGTGCCGGACGTGGTTTATTCCGTCGAATATTATCCAATAATGAATACTGCGTCACAAAATAGGTGATGGTGTTGCGAAGAGTATGCTCAGTAGGTCAGGTTATAATGGGCCGTTATGAACCAAACATGAAAACAAGAAGTACATAAACTGTACAAATGGGTGAAATCAGATTATTACCGCACCTACTCCCAATATAACGGTTATGTTGAAACTACCAAAAGTTCGATAACTCAATAACTAAATGTCTTAGAGACATTCAATTTAAAATCCAAGTTACGGAAGGTCTTCGCAAAGACCTGATGAAGGACAATAGACGTGATAAAGCCTAATTTTTGGTGAAATTCTATACCTCAAGAACTATTTGACCTATATCAACAAAATTTTAGGTAAATGGTAATTTTTTAGGCTCGAATGAATTCCTGCCCGATTTTGATCACAAATGATACCCTCTACCCATAGAGTACTCCAAAAAGTGACTTTTTGAGAATGTAAGGATGCAAATGCGACAATTTTTCTAAATAACATACCCATTCGACCAAAAGCGAGGGTCATCGCCGAGCAAAATTTTCTTGTATTTTTACCTTGTTTTTAGTCGAATATGGCGAATTAGCGAATATGGGACAAGTTGGATTTTTAAGCCCACAAAATCCAATCCTTCCACAAAATCTTCCATAAAGTGAATGGGCACAGCTACAATTGTTGCGCGCGATAGCGGATGGACTTCGTGTCTTCTTCCTAGCCGCCTTTTATGGCTCCAAGATTATATCAGTGATCATGTCAAGCAGAGGTTTGAGGTATGCCCTTATGAGCGTGTTCAGAGACGACCAACGCAAAGAGAAAGTCGTTCAACCTGCACTCATCACATCAACTTAATCATAACGGTAGGGGAACATACTCTGACTGCAAAGGTTTAATGGGCCAAAGGCAGCGGTGGCATGACCACACCAGTCATTTGTATAGGGTGTCAACCCTAAATACATACTAAGGCGGCAGAAAACCACCGCTACCCCGCAAATTACAACCAAATCCAAAAATGTCATCTTGAGAATAGTCCATGTCGGTCAGAGTTCGATGGTTCGTAGAGAGGCGGTGAAGGCCGCATGTCATTTGGTGTTCCCACCGTGGGAGGAAGATAAAGGAAAATTGAACGAAATCGAAATCAGACCACCACAAATAAAAACAATGGTTGAAAAAAATGTTTCCACAATTCAAAATTACTATGAACCGAAAATTCAGCGCTTGATATAGTCATCGTCACTAGCGATCTCGATGTTGAGTCAGGTGACACGTGGGGAAAGTGCTTCTGTGGAATATATATTTTTTCTTTATATTATACAAAATTTTTTGTTGCATAAATTCTACATACAGCGTATATACACACTTATATTATACACAAAAATAAGTAAAACACTGACCAAAGTAGCCGTTGAGCTTAACAAAAACCAAAATGGCACTTAAATTGACACACAAAATGGCCACAAGTGAGCGAAGTGGCTTAAAGTAATACCACAACAAAAAATAAAAATATAAAAACGGAAAATAAATAAGTTTGCAACGGTCAACACAAGCATAACAGTATTTACTGGCCATCCATCCACATTGTTGTTGCTAATATTACGGACTAGTGCCACACATTCACACCTTCAAAGTAGCGGCAGTTCATTTCGGTCGAGTTGAGCTTAAATGGCTGCATGTTTGTATGCGTGAATGTATGCGTGTGTGTTGGTTAGTTAAAAAGTCCTTAATTGCATGCAAACTCACGCACATTCAATTTTCAATTCACCTGGAGGTGGACCAAAGTGACAACAATAATAAATACTGTGAGGATAAATATGAACTGCCGTTTTACTAGGTGATTCATTTTGAGACCGCTGTTGTAATATATAATATATAGTATATTTTTTTCGAAAAGTTCATTTAAAAACAAAAATTTTAAAAAAAAAAAGGTCCCTAAAAGTAAATTTTTACAAAAGTTATGGCTATTTGAAAATAAAAAAGCCATTTTTTGGAAAAATTCTTAACTTTTTTGAAGTTGGACAAAAAATTTTGAAAAAATTCTCAAAAATATTTTTCAAAGGGTAGAAAAGAATGGAAAAGTTTCAGCAAAATCTAAAGGGGTCGGGTTCAAAAGTGGTCGAGTTTGTATGGAATACCTACCTAATAAAGATATATATTTATATTATTCGAGAAACGTATACAAGTACATACCTACTCCTACTCTATTTGAGTCCAATATTCAACTAATTGAGAAACTTTCACAATACAATTTAGTAATTCTTAAAACTACTGGGCCTAAAGTACTTCATTTAAAGATGAACCAGTGCTAATAGCTAAAATCTCTGTTTCTCTTTCAAAAACTTACCTTTTTATGTACTCTTCTAAGATTCTAGAAATTCTGAGACTTAGGGAGATCCCACAATCTGCGCCAACTACCGTGGGATAAGCCTCCTCAACATCGCGTATAAGGTTCTATCGAGCGTATTGTGTGAAAGATTAAAGCCCACCGTCAACAACCTGTTTGGACCTTATCAGTATGGCTTTAGACCTGGCAAATCAACAACCTACCAGATGTTCACCATGCGCCAAATTTTGGTAAAGACCCGTGAAAGGAGAACCGACACACACCACCCCTTCGGTGATTTCACAGCTGCTTTCGACAGCACGAAAAGGAGCTGCCTTTATGCCGCGCCAAACTCTGTAAGTCGCTCATAGCCGATTCGAAATTCCCGGGCGGCAAAGCTAAAGAGAAGTTACCAATCGTCCTGCAAAACTAAATAGAGAAGTTACAATCTTCTACAAGAGCGTACAACTGCTGGCGGGACATCGATATAATTGGCCATAACACCCGCGACCTTAGTTCTGCTTTCTCCAGACTGGACAAGGAAGCAAAGCAAAGGTCTTGGTAAGCGATGACAACAAAACTGATGAGTTGAAGTTGTAGTCATCTATCGAGTTAAACAACACCAACAATGTCATGGAAAAGAGAATAAAAAGGTGCTACTTTGAGTAGGCCATTGAAAGATCCTCTCTCGATGGAACAAAAACCATAGAGTAGCGATGACAACAATGATGAGTTGACGTTATTTTGAAGAGAAAAGTTCTTATACTTATCTATATTATTATTAAAAGGACTTATACATCTATAATAACCGGACAAATATTCCTAAGAAAGACATGTCAAAATTTAAAAAAATTTCAAGTCCATTTGTTCAACTGTTTTATTACCGCAAGTTGAAATATTCTTACAAATACCATATCTCCAAAACCATTTGTCTAATTAACTTAAATACTTTCAAATATAGGTTTAATTGATATATACCATTGTAAGCAAAAAATAGCAAGACTTTTTTCATAATTTTAAAATTCTTAAATTATTCTTCAAAAACTATATCGTCCCCCTAAACGTAATCACCCTTGTCCACAATACACTTGAGTCAACGTTTTGTTCAATCCTGGAAACAGTTGTTAAATTCAAGTTTAATGTCTTCAATTGACACAAAACGAAGGGTTTCCCCGGAGCGGTCGTTTGAGTTTGCTGAATAGCCAGAAGTAATATGGAGCTAAACCAGGCGAACACAGTGGTTGCGGCAAGAAATTGGTTGAAAATTTGGCGAAAAACTTACAAAGAACTAATTCAATATACGATGGTGGGAAAACCAAGAGTTGTCGGTCCATAATTCCGGCCTCTTTTTACGAATATCTTCATGCAAACGATGCTTAACACCCAAAAAGTATTCCTTGTTGACAGTTTGGCCGGTTGGATGGAATATTGAGTGGACCACACCACGGTAATCGACAAAACTGCAAACATAAACTTGATTTTTGTCCTGGTTTGTCGTGGTTTTTTCGGCTGCGGCTCACTTTTGCCACGATATTTCGACTGATCGTCTGCTTTCGGGCCGTAAGCATAGATCCAAGATTCATTGCCAGTCATAATATGATTCATGACATCCTGGTAGTCGGAAAGTATTGTTTCACAAACGTTAACGCGACGCTGCTTATCGAAGAAATTTAGTGATTTTGGAACCAATCGTGCTTTCACTTTGCTTAGGCCTAAATGCTCTTTCAAAATGATTTTCACTGATCCTTCCGGTATTCCAACGATGCCAGTTAGATCTATGACCGTTAGTCTTCGATTCTCATGCGCCAATTCCTTTATTTCATTGACGTGTTGATCATCAGTTGATGTTGATGGCCGTTAAACAAACGCTAAACTCTTAAAATACTCAACTAATATTATACTATAGAAATATTGTTTACATTAAACCTATGTATGGTATGTATTATATACATATTTATAAACAAAAAACTTGACCGTAACGTCACATATCAAATAATGCTTAATATCGTCTGTTATGAGCAAATTACCACTTACAGCCAAATTAATTATAATTAAAACGATTACTCATTAGTATTTTATGTTGAATTTTGTCAATAATAAGATTACCGCAATTAAACAAATTGATTATAGTATTTCCACTAAAAATGTTAATAATTAAATACATAGGCATTTATGTACTTACTTACATATATAATAGTAAATATATACAAGTAAGTCACCAAAGCGATTTGCATAGTAAAAACCAACGACAAAACATGGAATTATATAATATCAGTTTCCCAAAAATATTACTAAGCTGCCTTGAGGACCTCAGTATACCACACATATATACATACTTGCCACGTATCTGTAATTTAGTTTGTGTATGTTTGTCTACAACAACATTTGCTCATTATCGATGGACAAATTATAATGTCAATTTATCAAAAGGGAAATAAATGTGCGCCCAAAGCCACAAGCTGTTGCCATATACCTGTACGTAATTAGGTAGATGTGTACATACTTACATTCATAATTAAATATATACAGACATACTTACAAATATTTGTGAATATATACAAACAATATTAATGAAATATGGTTTTATAAATGATATATTTCCAGTCATAATTATGTATTTATGTCCAAAGTTATGCGACAAATTGCCAATGTTGAAAAATTTATGAGGGGAATATTTATATATTTTTGTATATGTTGACCACCCTGTGTTCTTTCGTTCTAACTATGGTGCGAGAAAATCAGAAAATGTTCTTAATTATTCACACGTGAGCAATTTGTAATTTGACACTTGTAGCCATTTATCATTTCCTCTTTTCGGTATTTGATGAAGCCCATTTGAACCACCCGCAAAATAGTCAGAATTCCAATAATGAAAATTATATATGCTATTTTACAATTCGAAATGATTTTACAGGATAATTTTGTAGAACCATCGGTAAGCTCTGATTCGATAAAAGAATAAACACTTAAGTTCGAATTTTTCTATCCCAGCTTATGGTAATCAAACCTATTGAAAAGAGAATCCTTAGAATACTTCCACTATGTTAATTCGGTTCGTCACGCGCCATTCTTTTTGACTAAGTAAGTAGTCAAAATGGTGAAGCAGGCCTTCGAGGCGGCAATTTCCACCATGCTCAACTCAAATTTCTGCCCGATGGCTACTATTCTGTGGCTTTTACTTGCTTGTAAATAAAAAGAAGTCGCGCCGGGTAAATCTATAGAATACATACTTATGTTGGATGGATGGTAGCCTATTGCAACCGGTTTTGCTACAATTTGGCGTCGAATCAGCTCGACTAGCACAGTACAGCCATGTAAGCGATTTACCTCTCTCCAGCTAGTCGATACAAACCTCGTCAATCCCAGAACTCATCAGAATTTCCCGCCGATAGAACAGTCTTCGCTTTCTTCAGAGCAAATTCGCTAAGTGAAACCTTCTGTTTCGCATGTTTCTTAATCTCTGGTAAAACATATGGTTCGTGGAGAGTCACGCAACAAAACATAAACCCAAGTTGTTTTTTGAAGTTATCAAATGCAGCACCCATCGCAACAACAGCTTAGGTTAGGTTAGGTACGTGGCTGATCTCTCAACATTGCACGGGATCACTCATAAAATGATATGTACAGTGCTCTGCGAAACTGGATGAAAACGTCCTGCAGTTGGATATCAGCTGACGGCAAAACGCCCTGAAACTGCCACCAATCTGCTTAAGTGCTTTGTTTATTTTTCGGCTATTTTACTTGCATGTCCCAAAGTACTTAAAGTATGAAAACCGAGGTGTTTTTGCCTCAATCTAGGAAAGACGCAACATTCGAGGAACAGCTGTTGAGATGATTGTAGCTCATCGTTTTCCAAACAACTGATACAGCTGGTTTCTGGTAAAATGTTAGAAATTAGAACTCCTACAACCTTTGAGAGATGGACTTTACTGATAGCGAATAGTAAACTAGACCTTACCCTGAGCCAGAAAGGTCTTGCAACTGCACAGCTGCTGATAGTTGTCCAACGTTTGCTGAGCTGATCTGAGGCTCCACAGTGCAGTAGTAACAGAGAACATACATATACATACGTAGAACATAGAAAGTTACTCTACCTTCTCTGGTAGTGAACCACAAGAAGTCAGCGGGGCCGTACTCGTTTCCACACGACGACATTTTTCTCTTGTACAATATTTCATGCTGAATATAGCCGAGCCGGTTTGACTTTCATCTAGCTGATCTGTCTTCAAGGAGTAAAATGAGTCTCGGGGTAAGGCTTTCAAGAGCTTTTTTTTATTTCAAAGCGCTGTTTCTCTTGTAAAATTAAGAATTGATTAATTACAAGTATTTTTCATTTTTCTTAAGTTTGCCGACAAACCTTCACTCAAAGACACCTTTCTTAAAGCTTTAAGAAGATAGACTTTTCCAAAAGCAAAAAACAGCACAAAAATGCCGACTCTTCAATGACCAGCAAGCGCTCCGAGCAAGTATATTTACAGTCCTCATCAGCGCCCATACCTTTTCCCACCAAAAGCAATTTCCTTTCCACTCTTCGCACTCCCCAAAACACAATATATGTCCCCCGGAGGTTAAACGTTTCCTACTTTTTTCACAAAATTAATTATGAAAATCAAATTGTAGTCGTAAAACTGAAATTAATTCAAATAAATGAAATGTAATGTCTGTTCGAATAATTTGCATAAAAATGAGTTCATTTTGCACAACAACAATAACAGCTATTTGTTTACAAGTTCAGCGCAGCCAATTGCACGAGTTTCACATGCATTCCAAGCGAGCTGAATGTGTGTGTACGTATGTATGTCTGTGTATGACAAGTTGTACAATAAATTTATAAAACCAAACCAAATGCATTCCACATGCCAGTAATTCAATTTGCCTTGTGCAGTTCAACACAACAACAATGCTGCTGTGTTGTGTACTACAATGTTCGTATAAAATAATCCAGCGGCTCACTTTCTGCCATTTATTGTGCAACAAAATACGATGAAGATACAAAAAGAATCCATAAGTAGACACGAGCTGGCAAATTGTGAAATTTTTTATTACGCGGCGTTACTCACTAGTGATGGGAGGCCATTGAGGAGGTTATTTATGTGTATAAGGTTTTTTAGAGGTATGACATTGCACAGAGATTTAACTGTCAAACCAACTATCAAAGTAAACAAATTCGTTCGATACTACTATTCGATATGATGTAGCAAATGGGTGAGCAAAGGACCGCCGTATTTTTTCGTAACCAAAATTTTCAAATCTCTGGTTCAGACTGGTCTCTAGAGTGTACCAGTAGATCCATTATTTGTCGAAGGTTGCGAAACTATACAGAAACTGCTTCTAATTGCTCTTAAGCAGCATCAGACACTACCATGACGTGCTCTCACGGTCACGCTTGTAATCCAGAATGAACAGGAGTGATAGCCATGTTGTTGTAGCAACACAAGACATTTTTAAATAATTTCGAAGAAAAATGCCGAGTTGACTGTCATTGGTGGGTTAAAAACCCGGATCCGTTTCGCTTACATAGACCCAATTGTCCTGGGAAAAACAAAACTCCGACTTCGATTGGGCTGAAAATTGAGTGTAATACGATACGATATTGTACTTCACTATAGAAAATTTCTTTTGCAATAGTGACACTGTCGGTTGATAGGTCTAAGCCATTATCGGATCGCCCTCGCACAGTCAGTTGTATCTAAGGATTGTAAGTATATGATATCAAAATTATATTCCCTCGCACTAAAACCTTAAACCGCCAAGGTCTAGATCAAATAAGATGACCTCTTAATATTTAAAATCTTTACTGATCGTATGTTCGTATCATTTAGCTTAAAAGTTGACGCTCACAGTTTTTAAGTGACGATCGTTGATATATTCACTTTTGCGAGAAGCACTGATGATGACCCAGGGGAAGTGAAACAAAAATGGATCATGGAAATTAATACTGTGGTGTGAGTTAGATATGCTGGCCGGCTATCACGTCATACCTGTATATAAACCTACTGGTAAACCTTTTCGATGCCAAATGGAGGTTCAGCATAATTCGAGCCGAGGTATTCATCATACAGGATGTCAATATTTATACCCTGAACAGGGTATATTAAGTTTGTCACGAAGTTTGTAACACCCAGAAGGAATCGTCGGAGACCCTATAAAGTATATATACGAAGGCTGCTATATATATTCTGGCCTAGGGCAACACTAAGTGTTGCCAGGTGCAATCTGACATTTCCATTGGAAAGTTTGACATTTTTTAGCATAACATCACTCAAAACGTTTTGTCATTTAATCGTGAATTGTTTTATTTACAGGGAATTAAAAAATTCATCTCAGCCAAAAAATGGAATTAACTCGTGAACATTTTCGTGCGATCATTTTTCACAACTTTCGACGTGGATTATCACGACAAGAGTGCATCGATGAACTAAAATCTTTATATGGCTATGAAGCACCATCCTATAGCACTGTGAAAAACTGGTACAACGAATTCAATCGTGGCCGACGCTCGCTCAAAGACAAATTCCGTGAAGGTCCTCCGAAAACAGCCGTTGTGCCAGAAAACATCGATGCCGTAAAAAAGGTTTGTTCTCGTTGGATCCCGCACAATTTGACAATCGCTCAAAAAAAGGCTCGTGTGGATTAGTGTAAAGAAATGCTGAAAAAATACGATCGCGGTGCTTCAAAAGACGTTTATATTGTTGAAATTGTTCAGATCGGCTCACCATAGCATATAGCTGCCATACAAACTGAATGATCGGAATCAAATGCTGGTATTTTGCATTTGACAAGATAATATATTCACGAAATTCGGTACAGATTATTTTCTAAGGCAACAATGTAATCTCCGAAAAAATTGTTTAGATCGGATTACTATAGCATATAGCTTCCATACAAACTGGACACATAATTACTAAAAGAAATGCACCTGTGAAGGGTATATCAGCTTCGGTGCAGCCAAAGTTAACATTTTTTCTTGTTTTTGCGAAGTTTATGAGAGACTTTTCGTCTAATTTTGATACTTCATCTAGTCCCTTGAACTGCGAGACGCTGCATATGTGCTGAAGAATGCGTGTTTTTCTTCGGTGCCTTGCACATAATCTCTAACATCCTGCATGTTCTTAAGGCATAGTTAGCCTTTCGGAAATTTCTTTGTCCACCGTTTTTAGCGACTTTTTGTTCGGCAACCAGATTACCACAATGACCTTGTCGCCTGGAACTCAATAAACATTAGTATATGCATCCACTTTCTGGCAGCTACCATATCTATTACCTACCTGCTTCATATGACAGTCTCTGACGTGATAGGATGTGAAACTATTGCCTTAATTGGCACTTCGCTTTCGACGTATACATTGATGTTCCTTATATTGGTTTCCGCGTTGTCAGCTTTCTCGGCAGCTTTCCTAACCGCAAAGACTTCCGTCTGACAGATACTGCATTATTCCGACAGCTGGAAGGGTGGAGTTGGGATTTAGATCGGTGAAATAGATTCCGGTGCCTATTCCCATTAGCCGCTTTTTATCTGTGTGTGTAGATTTCGCAAGTTACACTCGCCGGTCATATACTCTTTCGCCATCCGCCTTGACTTTAAGCCTTCACTCCGAGATAAAGCGCGAAGTTTATGTGGTACATGTCCGAAGGATTTTATAGTATATTCCTCTGACGCCGCCATTCTTGCAGCTGTTTTCACTACAGAGCTTTCCACTGCAATGTCGATTGGTGGTTAGGTTGACTAGCTCAGTTTAATACATCATATAAATAAATACACTATTCTAAGCTGCGAAGCTTATTATAATGGAATTTTTTATGTACAAAAAAAAAACAGTTCTCCACACCAAAGAGTATTGTATAATGGATTTAACTCTCTTTTTCTGAAATAAACCAATATTATCAACAAAACTCATTCCCCTCAGCAAGCAGAGTATGTAGGAATGTACGCAATGAAATTCACTATAAACACCTTAATTCTGTTGTATATAAATACTTCCTGCTCCTAATGACTCTTACACATAGATACACATATTTTAGCACTTCCTATATAAAAGCATTTATTGACTTCCAATTATTCGGAGCTTTTACTAAATTTATTGATTTTCATAGAATTAATTAATTGAAATATTTTGGTACACATTATTCCAAGAATGAAAGAGATGTTTATTTCAATCATTTTAATGTAACAACGAGTATATCAAAAGCAATAGTAAGTGCCTAAATATACAACCGATTTTCTACGAACTTCATGGACAAGCTTATAAATAGACAAGTAATATAATTCTCGGCTTGCAAGCACTAAATGCTACATTTATAAATCTAATTTATAGTCCTTTGTTGCATTTGTTATTGTGTGTGGGATATGTGTAACGTCGAAATCATCAAATTCTGGGTCTTTATATGATTTCTAAATTGTCTAATACATTGGCTTTATTGTGAAAATATTTTTAGTAGGTAGGTTTAGTTTAGTATTTTCCAACCTAACCTAGGGCACGTCTCACAATGAATACATAATTATCGAAATTGAACGATAGTTGATTTAAAGCCAAGAGATGGATACCATAAATAAATACAGACTTAGTTCAAATCGGTTATGTGAATCTTGTGAATTGAAACAAATAAGCAAAACTAATAAAAAAAGTTATTCTTACTTTAACTACTCATTTCTTATTATTAATCATCTTTGACCTGTATCTACATACATAAATTGCATCTGCAGTCTAAAGTCTCTAAAATAAGCTATGAAATGAGCCTTTTTGTGCAACTGAAATACTAATTTTTGAGTGAGAAAGTAAAAACAAAAATTATTTAAAGTACTCACCACTGATTTTTTACACATTTTGGACACCTTCTGGCAAATTGTGGATACCATGCCAATAGAAATGTTCTTTTGAATCATACCAATCAGATTTTCAACTTCAATGTAGGAATCGAAGTGCTGCTCAGCCAATTCTTGTCCCAACGACATCAGACAACAAAAGAAATGGTAATCGGAATGGTTCCAAGTCCGGTGAATACGACAGCAGCTCTCATCCATGCACATTGATTGTATCTTGAAGCGATTTTGCTTTGTGTGCAGATGCATTGTCGTGTAACAAAATTACTTTGCGGTATTTTCTGGCCTATTCTTGTTGTTTTTCGATCGATACATGTTTCAAATTGAGCATTTGTTCTGTAGCGATTAATATTTACAGTTTCACCAGGTTCCAGCAGCTCATGATATACCACATCAAACACAAAACATTGCCTTCTTACCGAATCGATCTGTTTTTGCTGTGATGTTGATGGTTGTACCAGATTAATTAATGATTTTCTCCATTTAAGATTGTTAAAATTAACTATTTTTCATCGCCAGTGAAAATTCGATGCACAACTGATTTTCTTTTGTGCCTTTAAAGCAAAATTTCACAAGGCTCTTATCGGTTTTTCATTTGTCTTCAATCCATGTGGCATTTGATCTTTCCCATAGCTTTCAAACAGTCTGAGTTTGTTTGTTGTGCAACATTTAACATGGTTGGCATTTTTTTACTCAAAATATCATCTTCATTTAATATTGCTTCCAGTTCGGGGTCTTCAAACTTTTTTGGTGATCTTCCACGTTCTTAAGTTCTCACATCAAAATCATTATCACTGAACCATTGAAACCATGTTTTGCATGTCGCTTCTGATAGATCTTGATAACCATATAACTCGTCAAACATTTTTTGCCTACCTTTAGCGAATTGACTTAAATTATTTGCTGGTCTTTATGAGAAGTTACACTGCAGTATATTTCAAGCTGAGGTCTTTGCTATTGTGAAAACCGCGGAGCTGGCCTCCAATTCCAGAGTCAACATCTACGTAGACAGTCTCGTATCGCATATCGACCAGAAGTGTCTTGGGGAGCAGGGCAAAAGTGGAAGTCATATGCAAAACGGTGGATCGGAAGTACACAAAATCCCTATTGGCACTCTTTAGAGCAGACTGTAGGAACATGATCGGAATACCAACTGGTGACTAGTGATTGGGCTGATAGATTGAGCAGACTGCAGGAAATGTCTAGAGCAAGGCATTAGGAAAACAATGGAGCATGTCTTGTACACTTGTCCCGCATTGGCAAGACTATGCTGTAAGCACCTGGGGTCCCCACGGTACCATACTCTGGAGGAGATATCGATAGTGAGGCCTCAAAGACTGTTAAACTCGCGTCAAGCGCAGGCATCCTAAAGGATGACTACTACTCTTGGACCTAGTAACTGATCTAAGACAGAATCGCAAAGAACCAAAACTGGTCTATGCGTGGCTCATTGGTCTACCAGATTAACCTTGCCAAACAAAAAATCATGAAAAAAAAACAATTTAAATTTACTAGCTTTTAATAAAATAGAGGTTTCAAAAATCGATACTCGAGATGAAAAAAAATTAACACAAATATAAGTTGCTTTGGTATTTAGAAATAACTTCAATGACAAGCATCTTCACTTTTGGCCCACTCTGTATCATTGCTTTTAATACTCTTCAATCTGCGATATTGAATTTTGAGAACATAGACATACACATGTTCCTTTGCATTTATCAGTCAACAAATTTAACCGAACTAACAAAAGACGAGAACAACCAATAGAACTGCAATTCATGCAAGCGATCAACTTGGCAAACAAAGAAGTGCACATACCACAGATATATATATGTATACATACATATATTATATTTGTATTTGCTTTGTTTGTTTGTTTGTCTGCATACATATGTACATATACATACATATGCATAATTGCCTCACTGCCAAGCGGCTTCTTCCTGATAATCACTCGCATGCGTCTACGGGAATTTACGCATCTGCATATCTTTATGTATGTATGTATATGTAGTCGCATATTTGTGTCTGTTCGCAGTTGTATGTGTAATGCAATTTGCATTGCCTTAAATGTGTAAATCCTTGAACTCATTTTATGGCTTATTTCAAAAATTTACTTTGATTAATTGCGACCATTTTGCACTTTATGACCATAACAACATATTAAGCCCCATAAATTGTCGCAAATGAAATGCCTAAACAGCATGCAACCTCACATGCAAACAAACAAAGCTACACACAACCAATAATACACATACTTAACCACATAAATACATATACAGAATAATTGTACATACATACTTACATACATAGAAATGTGAATTGCTTCGGTTGTGAATTCTTCAGCTAAATAATAATACGAAATGTTTATGTTGGATCGTAAATATAATTATTTCTGAATTACCGTTGCAAGCATAGCACGAGTAAACACTAGTGTCTGTGCAAGCAATTATAAATTAAATCCAAATTAAATTTTATTCTTTTCTTCATGTCTCTTTGCAGGTAAGTCGCTTGTGGAATCATATTACACATACAAAGTATTTTGAGAATATTGTGAAATGTCATTAGCGCAAGTAAGTTGCATACCACATATGGAACATATACAGGCAAGTATTACATGGACAAAGCAGTATTTCGCCTAACAATAGAAATAAAGTTTCCATGAATGATAATATGGCTCTAAATACGGTTATAGCGTTGTACACCCTGTCAAGAAAGTAAAGTTTCTACATTTCCCCCTCTCATCACTCGCTTATATGGAAGACAGGTAAATTTTATTTCCTTGGTTGGTACAACTGTCCTTAATTATGATGCCAAAAATTAGCGTGATCTGACAACCAATGTGTTTACAGCAGCTGTTTATGTCAGTCGACCTCAGCTCTCGCGTCGAATTTGTTTTGACGCGCGATTTCTCGGTTTTTCATTTTTACAATTTTTCTTAATTGGCGGGCAGAATAGGAAAAAAAACTAAACGTCGTATGAAATTGGAGCAAAATTTATTATCATTATTAAATTATCTTCTATTTAAACTAAAAAAAACTAAAAAAAGTCAAATTTGAACAAATTTTTAAACAACATAAAGTCAAATTTTTGTGGTCAAAAACCACTTTTTTTCAATTTATAAAATTTTTTTTTGGAATTTTTTTAGTTTAACTAGAAGATAAATTATTAAAAAATATGAACCTCTTTGAATTTTTTGTTTCCGACAGAAATTGCGACCTGCATCCTGCCCGCCGTCCGACAAATGCACATGCGAGATGCATCCGGCAATTGCGTATCAAAGATTTCATATCCAAAAAATTTGTGAATGATATTTAAATATATAACTATAAACCCTAGGAATTTCGTTTTAATCAATAATTTCTTTCCCTCCCAAAAAAGTCTTAAAAAAAAATCGAATTTTTTAAGCCTCTAAAGCAGGCTCCCCTTTTAAGGACAGTTGTGCGAACCTAGAAAGAAAAATTTACATGTCTCCTATATAAGAAGGAGATTTAATTGAAGAATTCCCAATACTTTCTGGACAGGGTGTATATGGGATGAACCTATGTTCATAGCGTCCTTTCATAGATTTATCAGTCGTATCACAAGTTGAATGATGCAGATTGTTGTCTTTGTGAAATAGAAATTTTTTCACCGCGTGAGCTCGCTTTGCTTTTATTTCAACGTAAACAATTATCGATTATTCAGTAACGCAAAATTTGTTTTTTTTATTATTTTATACATTATCGCTAGAGCTTCTTATGAATGCAAACAAATATTTTTTGCAATACATATATAGTTTTCTGTTTTTGTGCGTTTTAAAACAGTTTTTCGAACGCAGATTGGTCTCTGGATATAATGATGTATTCAAGTTTCGTCCATTGTGACAAATCGAAACAAAAAGTAGTTATTTTTAAATTGTATCTGCGGCAATATCAGTTCGAGGAACAAGTAAAAATCATACGGATGCAATTCTGGTGAATACGGTGGTTGATCAATGGTATTCATTGCGTTTTTGGCTTGAAATTCGGAACATATTCACGAAGCACCAAAGCACCAATATCGAAAAAAACAATGAGCATCTTTTTGAAAGACTTTGGCGTGGGTGTTTTGGCGTCGGCCCTTTTTTTCTCCCCATTCCGATGAATGTTGACTTGTTTGCATGTCAAACTCATAAGCCCATGTCCCATCGGTAGTTATAATTCTCTCCATGAATGTGGGATTGGAATTCGCACGAACAAATATGTCTAAAGAGACCTGTTTACGGTACTCTTCTTGAAAAAAATTCAGCTGTATTAGGACGAGTCGAGAAAGAACGCGTTTCATACCCAAAAAAAAGCCACCAAAATCACTCGAGCGGAACCGCGAGCTCTCTTGCCATCTCTGTAATACTTGCCTGATGATTTTCAAGCACCATATCCTTTACATTTTTAATATTTTCATCAGCGACATGTCTTCGACGATCTCTCGACCATTGTTGAAGGCTTTATACAACTCGTTGGTTCGCGTTTTGGATAAAACTGAAATACCGGAAGCCTTTTCCAACATTCGAAATGATTCCTCACTCAAAATTTCACACAAATACTTTCTTCAATATTTTTGTCCATCGTAAAAATCGCAACTCACTACTGAGGTATGCCGACTTAAACAGCAGCTGTAAACAAACTGGATCGGCATAGTAATTACTTGTAATTACAATCCTACAAACTTAGAAAAATACATTTTTTTGACAAATATATATTTCTTTGTTCGCTGAGCGATCCATTGGTCAGGCCAAAAAGTTGGTTAATATTAACCAGATATCTTCACAATATACTTCTCCAATTTTTCTCATACACGTATGTATGTATATCTTTTCCTAACATTTTCCCTGCACACCTCTCAATTTTTTCAAATATCTTTTCCATATATTTGAATCAAAATCTTACCAGCAGCCAAACATTGTATTTCTGCCGACAAATCATGATCTTTAGCATCGAGTTTCGGTGTACAGCAGGCGCTTAATGAGATTGTTTGGGTAGCTAAGAATAACACTGATAGTGTGGTGAAAAGATTTCTCCACTTTTAAACATTCTACACCCTTGTAAAATACATTTGCTAGTGCAAATTGAAGTGAAAAAAAGTTTTTCATAAGCTAGCTGCTGACTTAATGTGCTGAATTACATTTATAATAGAAAAAAATACAAAGCATTCTTCGATAATAAAAAAATAATTTTCCATTTTTCATTATTTTAATACAATTTCTTGCTCATGTAGCCTCAAAAACATATGAAATTGAATGATCAATAAGGTTTTTAAACACAGTGCCACTTATCGGTATAACTTATCTTAAGTAATTATATACCACATTCTTATAATAAGAAGAAATAAGCCTTTGATATAATTAAATGCAAAAATACGAAGTTGAAGATTTTAAGATATGTAAATTGCCATTCCAGGCTTTTTATGTAAAATTGGTTATTTTTAGCAATCTATCAACATCAAAAAGTATATGAAGTATCACTTATAACAGTTCAAGTGGAATCTTTAGACCAGCGCTCATACAAAGTCGATTAACCCAACTTTCCAGCAATTTCCCTTTAAATTTTGTTTATTTCGAAATCGCAATACTGTTACATTAAAAAATCAGCAATAAATTTATCAATATTCCATAATACTTTTCAAGACAATATGTTCATAAAGCAAATCAGCTTGTTGTGCATTATTTTTAGTTTAAGCTTAATTTTCTTGTTTCTTTATTGGACCCCTGCAGTCTAGCCTTACGCTTTGTATATGCTTCCTAACACTTTGCTAGCAACGCTTGCAGCGCATAACGTTACTTCATTGGGCATTGGCGTTGTGACCAGCAGCATTGACAATGTCAGTTTATGTCCCCAAAGGGATTTGACTTTGTCTTTTGCCTTGGATTCTACTCGTGTATACACAAACTTTTTCTTGTTATCCCTCATTACTAACCATGTTGTCAACACGTAATCTTTTTCCGTCTTCTTCGATTTTTCTCTTTGTTTTGCATTATCTCCAATGCTTAACTTGAACTGCAGTCACGGCGTTTGACCGCTTGCTTTGGCTAATAACTGTCTTCGGTTGTCGCGTAATTTTATTTGCTATTCTTTACTCACCGTTTGACTTTGGCCAATAATGATTGGTTTAGTTTGATAAATTGAAATGCCACCAGCTCTGACCGTGTCCACAATGTATGTATGTATGAAACTTGCTTACACTTTATCACTTTACTAGAATATTTGTCGCATTTAGGAGCTGGCCACGTGTGCTTGTTCAACTCTGTAGACGGTAAATGTTAAAGATGGAAAGTTTTCTCAACGCAATTGACCTCTGCAATTATTAGCTAACATGAGTGTGTATATATGTAACTCTAATGGTAATAAATTTGCTCTTCAAAATATCACTCTTGAAGCTTAGTTAAGGTCTTACGAAGATCCAGTTAAATTTTAATTCCTATAATCAAACCTATCTGCAATGTCTGAGCAAAGAAAGGGTTCTGAAGTGAAGGTTTCTAGCCCAGAGTACTGCATCTAATAATAGCTAAACTAGTGAAATTTTAGTAGAACCAGATATGCTGATTGCAAATCCATTCACTGCTAAAGATGACAACTGATAATTTAATACAATTATTTTCTCTTCGAAATGTCAATATTAGCTCTTCTGTGCTTTATATTCAGTTATATTTGATCTGCGCTCTCTCGTTAACGAAACAGTCCTTCTGAGAGTCTGAATTCGACAGATAGCAGCGCATATCTTGGAGAAAGCAGGCCAAATATTGTTCAGCAATGAGGCTAATTTCTGGCTCAATGGCTATGTAAACAAACAAAATTGCCGCATTTGGATTGACGAGCTTTAAGAGATTCAAGAGCTATATGTATTATGTAATATAATTTACATACAAGTTTTAAAGTTTAATACCCCCAAAATCGAAAAAAAAACAACCGGCGCCATGCATACAAACTTATTTTAGATACCTGAAAATCAAGTCTTTTTTATCTCATGGCGGCTGATAATTGCAATCAACATCTATATATTAGTTAAGGGTTTCAGAAGGTTGCTTATAACTACTTAGTCGGAACTATTTGACTAGAAGTCAGGTCTCTATACCCTGTTCTGTTTTTTGGCACTCACAAATGTGATCAGTCGAGTCTACGTAATTGGAATGGACCAGGATTTCTTTCCGGCCAAGGACTGTCTACTCGGCAAAATTCTGACGCTACAACAAAAACAACTACAGCAGTGCATAGTTTTTCTCAATCACTACAAAAACAAGTAAGGAAGGGGTAAGTTCGGGGGGTGCAACCGAACATTTTGTACTTTCACAACTTGCAAGACTCAACGCCAGGGCAATACTTCAATGCGTCAAACGAATCATATAGAGTAAAGTCAGCCGGATGTTCTTAAATCCTGATATTACTTATATAGGGGCTAGGCCAAGTTTTCGCTCAAATTTATCTATTTTTGGCACAAGATACAATACGAACTCGTAATGTTTTGTGTACTAAGGAACCCACATACCAAGTTTTATTCAGATATCTCAATTTTTACTCAAGTTACAGCTTGCACTGACGGAAGGACGGACAGACAGACATCTAGTCAACCGGATTTCAACTTTTCTCGTCATCTTGATCATTTATATATACATAGCCTTATATTTATCTCATTTAGTTTTAGATGATACGTACACCGTTAGGTGAACAAAACCATAATACTATGTAGCAACTGGTTGCAAAAGTATAAAAAATTAAATAGTAGGCTAAATTATTTGAAAAGTAACTAAAACTTTTTTTTTAACACTTATTTGGACTCAATGTGAATTAAACATGTACTTTTACAAATCGTCGAAAATTTTATCAAAATCGATCAACAAGTTTCAGAGATATTGAGTTTTGAAAAAAAAAGCAATATTATTTTTATAAACGTTTTTGGGTTGATATGTAACCCACTCATATAAAACTACTATTCCCCACGTTTAATAACAATTTTTGACTTAGTCTTACCCATTTTTGACATCTGAACATGTGGACGCTTTATATGAAAATTCTGCCATTAAACTATATTTATATTTGGTACTACCTTATCGAAATATTTTCCAAAAAATATCTAAATATTTTTAGATTTCAAATTTGTGCAAAGAAAAAATAAATAATATAGACAAATATTTTCAAACAATAGTATGTAATAAAATTTCATTGGAGACTTTCAATTTTAAGTTAATAAACAAAAATTTTCAAAAAATAAAAATAAGTGGCAAATAAATTTTGAAAGACAATATATAAAAAATCGATAAAAGCATATTGAACCTCAAAAATTGCTAACAATCCAATAATGATCAATTCAGGAATGCTATAAATGAATATTATCACAATAAGTATCGATTTATGAGTATTACCGTATCAGCGTTTTAACATTCACACATATGCATTTCGTTTACCGTTGTTTGTTTTTGTGTAACAACAAGCCCCATAAACGCCTATGAACCGCAGCCTCTAAGTCGCCATAAACTCACATTATTATTGCCTATAAATAGGCGCTAAAGTCAACGACTATTAGAGCATTCACTCAATTCGATATAGAGACACACACACACATATACACGCATGCATTTATTTAATAATCATCTATGTTTTACTGTCTGCGCTGCCATAATGACAATACATTTTTTCGTTTATTTGCTTATTCATTTTCTTGTGAGGGTTTTTCCGCGAATATATAAATAAATTGATATTTTTTAATATTCTTTATCACGCTGCATATTGCCTCATATTAGCTGGCAAATTAGCGAGTTCATGTCATTCATAGCTCAAAAAGCGGCAGAAAAAATACTTGTTTGCTGCGACTTCTCACTTTTCCTTCGTTCATTCGTTTTCCGCTTGTTTATTTGCCGGCACTTTAACCTCGAATTCTCAGCGCATAAACAAAATTTGTTGAGTAGCGTGTACTCAATGCGCTCTCTGGCAAGAACATCTAGAGAACAGAGAGATTATAGGTATATAATTATGTGTTTACTTATAGGTATCTAAAGAACTGTAGCATATGTTCTTGACTAGTATATAACGTTAGAAACTAAAAAAACTCTATAATTAAATTTATGTGCTCAAGAAAGTTAATAGCCGGCATGAAGCAGCTAAAACTATAATAAAAATTTATTTTGGCGTGATTTTCAAGAACTCTTCTGGCCCAAAATCAATACTTAGAAACTCAAAACAAATAAATTTAAATTTTGAACATTTAAAATAACTGTATTTACTAACTGCACTTCTCTCTAAACAAAAATCATTTTAACGACAAATTTAATAAATATACGAGTATTTCATCAAAATATACCCACACTTATTTGGCTTCCAAATGAAACGACGCAATTTTAATTCACCACACGCGCTGCTCACCAACAAATACATATACATACATGCATTAAGACTCTCGAATTCAAATCACACGCATGCACTCACTCATACATATAAACATCCAACTGCTAAGAGCTCAACATGCGATATTTGTGGGTACGCTGGGGCGTATACGCAATGCGCATGCGTTTTGCAGAAGTAGCGTGCCGCTCAAACAAATTTCATTACGCTGCAAGGCACTGCTCAGCAGCAGTAAAGTGAACATAAAAGTGACATATGTGTGCGTTTATATTGCTGTCTCTGAAAATTATCTCTCATTTGCCGTCTGGGCGTTTTATTTTAGTTTACGTGTTTGCCGCTCTGCTTGTGCATTAGTAGTAGTGTGCCTGCATTTTTCCACCAACAAATTTGATTGCCAAAACATGGTTGCAAATAAGCGCCGAAACGGCGAAACTGACAGCGTTTATATTTAGCATATCGACATGAAGTTTCTGCTGGCTCCGTTGGGTATAATCTTCGATTAAGCTGTTGCGTTACGGTAGTTCTTTGTTTTTGAAATCATAAATAACTTTTTTTTTTTTTAAATTGGATGATTGTTAATGAAATTTTTCATAATTAAATGCTTTAGATTTATTTTCTGTTTTTTTTTTTTGTATTATTATATATTTCCGGGTATATTTTACTCTGAATTAGTTTTAGAAAGGCGAAAGGACTCAAAATAAACACTACACTACACAAGTATATTAGTGTACGCAATTAGAATGGCTAGTCGAAAAAGTATTTTCGTATTTCTAATCAAAATTCAACTTATTTTTTTATATCAATAATTAAATAAACAAATATGTACCATCTTGGTCGACCGCTTTTTGCCATTTTCCCGCTACAGACATTATTCCATCAATGTTAAACTCTCATCAATGTAAATCGAAATTTTCAGAACGGAAGCGAGCGAACCACTGTTGTGCTTCACAAACTGATACAGCACCGTTTCCGTAAACTTCAAAAAATTTCATTGGTGGCTTGCGTGGCATTCTTCCATTTTTTATACAAAAATTTCATAATATAGCGAATTTCTCCATTATTTTCACTCATTTTTGAAAAGCTGTAACTTTTTTTCAGCTTCCTCGAGTGTTACTTTTTTTTATTAAATGATGCTTAAAATCTCACTTTTCCGAAAGTGCATGATATGACACAATGTGATTGGTACCACTGGAGACATACAGCTGCAACGACATTTATTGACAAAATACGAAAAGACTTTTTCGACTACCCAATATATATCAAAATTATTAGAGAGAGTGGGAATGAGTCGAGTTTTCGTCGTCCCTTTCGTCTTTACAAGCGATAGGTTTTGTAAATATTAAACGATCTTGACAAAATTTGTTAGGACCTTGGAGATGTTGATATTGTGAAGACTTTTGTCATGTGCACGCCACAGTACAAGTATTTAATTGCAGCAGCCTTTAACTTATCAAAAAACGTTCAAAAAACAAATGCGTGACAAAGATAGGAGTATAACATAATATTCGCTTTCCCACATTTATGCTTTGAATATTGTTCCTGAAAATATAATTATATCTCATGGGTGAACAAATTTTGCTTCTGTATATGTGACCTGGTCTACGAAAAGGGGGCTTAGGTGTCAAAAAAAAAAAGGAGAACAATTAATGAGATAACGAGAAACTGACGATTATTTTTAACAGCTTTTCCCAGAAAACTAGTTTTCGCACGTTAGCCCCCTTTTCGTAGACCAGGTCACATATATCTAAGGGACCTAAAAGAAAGCAAACAAGATCTTATTACAATTATGGGCTGTTAAAAGCTTATAAAAACGATAACAACTCAAGAAATTGAAGCGAACGAATGCCTAAAAATGCCGGGAATATCAGACTACGTGGCAATTATTTTCAATCATGACAAAGTTTACAATACACCCAATCTTCAACACGCGCCCCACGCCTACAACACGAGATATCAGATGCGTGTCTCTGATGTAAGTCTCGCAATAAACTTTACCGTCCACTACAGTGAGAACGTCTCAAGGTCGGTTGCTTATAATTAAATAAAATTAAGCTATAACAACATTAAAGTGCGATCCATTTCGAGGTTCGCCACTTTTTTTTAAAGAAAAAACACAGACACTTCAAATTAAATTGGGAATGCTTATTATCATTACAAAGAACATTTTTTCGCATTTTTTTCTTGTATATTTTCTCATTCATCAAGAGCTTCAATTTCAGTCATCAAATTATTGGTTATAATGGTGCGATAACGGTTGCCATTGACGGTTACGTTCTCACCGGCATCATTTTTGACGAAATGTGGACCGATAATTCCACCGACCAGCAAACCACATCAAACCGTCATCCGAGTCCAGGACTCACGCGTGATCCTCTACTTGGCTCCTGTAGGAACATAAAATGTGTAGAATCTTTATCTACAATGACTCAAACCTGAGCTAAGTTTCGTATACTAGTATTAACAATAGCAGTGGAGTAGCGCTGCGTACCTGTGGGTTAGTTGTTTGTAAATTAATTTAAGAATTAAGAAATTAGTGTATTGCTATTTGTCACAAAAAATTGATCGATGTTGTTGACGTCAATGTAAATATCTCAGAATGTAGAACAGATTATTCAAGATAAACTAGTATCATTGGTATTGGTAGAAAAATATACACCTCTCAGTGGTTTCTGACTTACAGTTATACATTTTGCGCCCTTGAATGACTCATTACTAATTATTCCGAATCTCAAAATACATATTCTGAGAAAACAAAACTGAGTTGCATATTTACGAGAAAAGCAACTAAACCCTTTTAGTCATCATTATAATTTTCTTGCCAAAACGCTTTATTTTTCTCTTTAATTTGCGTTATTCATAATACTTTGTGCACGCATTTATAACTATATTTATAACTATATTGAAATGTATATATGTATGCAACTGAAAATGCAGTTATTTTGCTGTATTTTCTACCGAAAAATACCCGCAAGCGAAAAGACAAAATTATCAACATTGCCACATGACAAAGAATTCACTTGAATTTCTCAAATAAAATGCAAAGTGAATTTTTCATAGAATTTCGCACAAAGAATTTTAATTCCATTTAAAAATGCAAATTAAGAGAGAGAGAGTGAGTGAAAACGAAATGCTGATCGAAGAATGCGATACCACGCAAGAGTTTGTGCACAGCTACAGGCACAGACTATATACCAGTATATATATACATATCCATACAATCATACAGATGCATACTTTTGTATGGGTGTGTATCTGTGTGCATGCATAAATTTGTGCTTTGATGTACTACATTAACACTTCGTTTGGAGTAACCACCCATTTGAGTTTTGTAGCATTACCTTTTAACTACACAAAATAAAGTACATGTTATTTACATATTTAAGAAGCTATTTTTACAAGCAGAGGAGAAGGGGGACCCTGGCCACATAACTAAACATATACTATGTTTAGGAAATTTGCAACAGGAAATTTGCCATACCTTTTATAAATTATTGTCATCGATTGTGGTTATCGATTTTTATTATCGATTGTTGTTATCGATTGTTTTTGACGATTAACGCTTTAACTGCTGAAGGTAAATATTATTGATGAAGAAAAACAAATTGTTATCATTAGAGCGACTTTTTGCTCACAAACTCAATCAGTAGAGACATTGATTCATAAGAAAATTATTAAAAAATGATTAAGGATTTAAATTTCCAAATATTCTGTTTAAACAGATTATATAAGCATTTGAGAGTGATAATATTTAAATCTTTCGTCGTTCTGGAACTGATTCTGAAATAATATCAAACATATATCATTTCTGAAAATTCGATAAATCGACTAGGACTGCTTCGATTAATCGATATTGAAGCAACATCGATATGTTTTACTGCTCCAAATACCTTTATTACCAAAAATTTAGTTTTAGTGTAACAAATACTCTGATAATACTTTTATGACTAAGATACAACGAAGTGCTTTCGATTTTCTTCGAATATTACCGATAATTTTTACGATGAAAAATTCCATTATACAAATTGCGTTCCAAAGTAAACAGGACTTTCTAAATCTAGCGGCCCTTGTGGCACCAGCTACATCATATGTCGACTGATGCGTTGGAATCCGCTATGTCTACCGATGCAGTGAGAATTTCATGACATTTCATTGATTGGAAGTGAAGTTATTGCGTTTCAAGTGTCAGTATGCTTGTGTTATCGGTGCGAAAATGAGTTTCGAACAATGATCCAACATTAAATTTTGTTTTAAAATTGCAAAAACTTTTACCGAAACGTTTCAATTGATAAAACAAGTTTATGGCGATGATTGCCTATCTCGTAGCAGAGTACACGAGTGGTTTCAACTAAGTGGTCGTGAGGACATAAATGACGATCAACATGTGGGCCAATCAAAATCCGTGATCACCGGAAATTCCATCGAAACTGTGCGTGAATTCATTTTAAATCAGCTGAAATCATAAATGAAATTCATGGAAATGGAATTCAACATCTCCAAAACATCAATTTATCGCATTTTGACCGAACATTTGGGCTTACGAAAGGTGTGTGCAAGGTTTGTTCCGCACAAATTGACTGACGACCAAAAATTGCTCTCATCGATCGACACTTGCGACCGATTATTTGACCAATAAATCACATTTAAACCATTAACCACTCCCCGTATTCATCTGATATGGCACCGGGCGACTTCTTCCTTATCAAAAAACTGATTTTGCCCATGAAAGGAAAGCGTTATGCAGACGTAGAGGCCATTCAAAAGGCTTGCACCGGAATACTGGCAGACATACCGGCCAACGAGCTAAAACACTCGTTCGACATGCTTTTGAACCGTGCAAAAAACCTAATTACTTTGGAACACACCTTGTATCTCTTGGGCTTTGTATGTGTAATTAGAATGAAATATTACCAAATTACTACCAAAAATCACAATGCATATGAAAACTAGTAAAATCGATAATCCTATAATAGCATGACCAACTTCATGTTATAATACGAACAGCTTTTTGGTCCAATCGAAGGCAATATTTTTACTTTAATTTTTTTTTGCACACAAATCCTATTTTAATGGTAGTTTTGGCATTTTTATGTGCTAAATATAATATTTGAACTAAACATGTTGCCTACATTTAAGCGCGAATTATAGCCAAGTCGCACACCCAATATTGCATTAATAAAGTTGTAAAGAATGTTTGTAGCTATTTATAAGGTTATTTAGCTTAAAAAACCAAACAAAATCTTTGCAGTATTTTTTTTAGACTTTCTTGCTTTAAGTAACATTTCTTTTTCTCATCCCCCAGTTAGATAAATGAAAAAAGACACATTAATTTTACTAATATCTTTAATTATAGTTCAAAAGAAAAGATATTCGAATATACTTTGGAGCAAAGATATATTTGTATACCCTAAACAGCGTGTATTAAGGTGACAAGAGGGTAGTGAGTGCCAGAAGGAAACGTCAGAGGGAGCTTATTCGATTTGTCCAAATCATGTGCTTGTATGAAAAGCCCTTTTATCTGGCAAGATACATTTCTTTACGAAATATGACAAGGATTATTTTAAAAGGCAAGCGTACAAACTTCGAAGAAATTGTTCAGTTTGGAATCCTATAGCATATATGTAGTTGCAGCACTAAACTGAATGATCGGAATTAAATGCTTGTATGGAAAATTTATTATTTTAACGAGAGAATGTGTTTTTTAACGGAATACCTTCACTCAATTCAGTATGGGTTATTTTGTATGGCAATGGTGCAATCCTCGAAGAAATTGTTTAGATCGAGTCACTGTAGAATATATATATGTACGTTAGAGTGATTCAAAAAAAAAAATTTTTTTTTCGTTTGGTACTCGGAAAAATAGGTTCCTAGACACCTCTAAGAAAGCCTCTCCAAACATGAGTTTTTAATTGTAACGGGAAGGTCCTCCTACATACAGTTTTCGATTTTTTCTTATTATCAGATAGAAAAATTTATATCTCGCTTCCAACTACTTATAAAAATATCTTGTTCCTTAGATTTTGTAGGAAATTGAATGCTCTACAAAAAAGGTCTATTATGATTTTTTCGTAAACCCAAACGTTTAAAAGATATTAACAGTTAAAGTTTGATTATTTTTGGGAACATTTTTTATTTCTTATGAATTTTATAACTCTATGAAAAAAAAACTATTATGAATAGATTTTTGGAGAGGCTTTCTTGGAGGAGTCTAGGAACCTATTTTTCCGAGTACCAAACGAAAAAAAAAAATTTTTTTTTTTTGAATCACTCTAATGTACGTGCTATAGTAATTAACCGATAAAAATCAAGTTGAAGATTTTTCTATCCTTGTAGTATATAAGAAATGTGCTTGCGAGGGTATAATAGCTGCTGAAACCGTACACGAGAAAAGCGTTGCTCTCAACCTAATTTAATACTAGTTGCAACTAGTTACAAATGTAGTCAGTCTGACACTAGCTACTATTTAACCACATTGTCATCAGTATTGTAACTTGTACATATATGGTTACACTTATGCAATTGCCTTTTTTCAGTCAAACCCTTGAATATTTTTTTCTATCTATTTTCCACTTAATTCAGGTGACGAAATTTCTTTCCTTCCTTTCACCCCCATGCAATCCATTCAACTACCCATGCACTACCCACATTAGCGCTATATATGTATGTGTATTTCAATGTGTATTCGTGGATGTTGCACGAGTTGGAATTTCATTTTAGTTAGCATAAATTCATCTCGTTTTGCTCCGCCTTTTCATTTCGCGTCAATATCAACATGTCAGCAAGTTGCAAATTCCAAAGTAGATGCCAATAAAAATGAAACTGCTTGCAGTGCGGGCGTTCGAAGGGGTGCCTGATGTTGATGTTGGTGTTGGTGTTGGTGTTGGTGTCGGTGTTGTTTGGTACAACGCCAAGAGTTGGAAGTTCACATTCCTCACCTATTCGGTTTTCAGTTCCGAATAAAGCGCATACTTAAATCGACATTATCGGCAAAGGGGTCGTCAGCTGGTTGGTTGCCTGCCTGCATGGCGTTGCTGCTGCAGGATAAACAGCAAGTCAGCATCAGCAATTTTTATTTCATTTGTGTGAGTGTGTGTGTGTATATTTTTTTTACTCTTTCTTATGTATCACCTGTGCAGCGCGGCAAATCAATTGAATGAAAAGTGTAATGTGTGCAAAAAAATTAGGAAAATAAGAAAAAACTTGCTGAAGGATGTGTCAGGAAGTGCAAAAAGGTGGATACGGATAGATAATGGGTGGTTGTAGTCGTAGTAAACATGAAATACAAAGTCACAACACGTTCGCTGCAAATTCCTACATTACACACAGACACACATGCGTAGTATCATAGATGTGTAGGACTAACTTATGCAAAGCAAATAATTTAATTTCAGACGGCAACGCTGACAAACATTTATACAATAGGCAATCGGTTCATGGGTTCAAGTGGCGTGGGTATGCGATGTTATGACAAAAATTTCTGCTGATTGATGAATTTTGCAGGCAAAAGCAAATTTTGTATTTTTCACACGCACCGCCCTTTCTTTGTTAGGGGTATTGACATGGATATCAGCCTATAAACCTATTTTTGTGCACATGAGGGATTACATGAATTTTCATGCCCAGCGCATAAAGATGTGCGTTGAAAGCATTCAACATTGTAGCGTTTCTCATTCTCTTTAACTGCGTTAACTTTAATTTGATTTTCGAATCGCACATTAGACATGAAATGTCGCACGTGTGCCCTAAGAAGGACTCAGGCGCATATGTGCGCAATTATTGCGGACCTTTACATACATATGTATGTTATATTCTCTTAATTTCGTACCTTTTTTCAGTGTACTTAAATTTCTTCAGCTCTTGAGTTTGAGCATTTTTGAAGATACTGCTTCTTATCATTACGTCGAAATATTTCGTTATAGGTCAGCTGATTCCAAATTTATTATAACTGCATCTTGCTCAAGGTTATTAGGCCAGAAAATAATATTTTCTTTGTTTTAAAGTCTCATCAGCAATATTTTCAACAAACGTTGTAGCCGACTTCATAAGTATACCTTTTTTTCAAACAAATTCTTCAGTACATAATGCTAGTAATTTGAAGCGTAAAAGCAACATTTTTTCTACTCAAATATGTCAAACTTTATGCCTGAAAAAGTGTTTTCAAACTTCAGCCGAAATTCATTGTATTTGGGTGGAATTTTATAGTGAAAATAATCTTGCTGTGCAAATGTGCCAAAAGTGGTTTGTCCGATTTAAAAGTGATGATTTTAGTTTGGCAGACGAAGAATGTCTGGATTAACAAAAATGTCTGAAGATCAGGAATTGGATACATTATACGTTGAAGATTGTTGCCAAACACTGAAAGAGTCCACAAAATCTTTAAGAGTCACTCAAACGGTCATTTTGAAACGTTCAAAAGCATTTACAATAATTCTTAACGCAAAAGATCAACTGCTAAACCAGCCAAATCAGCGGAAAACCGAATATATTGGGTAGTCGAAAAAGTCTTTTCGTATTTTGTCTATAGATGTCGTTGCAGTCGTATATCTCCAGTGCTACCAATCACATTGTGTCACATAGTGTTGGAAAGGTTAGATTTTAAGATTCATTCGACAAAAAAAAAATAAATAGGAGGAAATTGCAAAAAAGTTACAGCTGTTCAAAAATGAGTGTAAATTATGAAGAAATTCAAGTACGACAATAATGTGCGAAAAAGGGCATGGTCCAAAAGTGGTGAATATCAACAAATGATCTCAAAGCAGGAATTGACGCCTCGAAGGGCTCCAGCCAGATCGAATGATTGATTCTGCGTTTTACTATCAACAACCAATGAGATTGAAGCAAGCAATCGAAAAAAGTGGCCAGAACTGATCAACAGAAAGGGCTTCGCCTTCCATCGGGATAATGCTAGACCACACACATCTTTGATGACTCGGCAAGAACTGGGAGAGCTTGGCTGGGAAGTGTTGATGCATCCACCATATCGCCCTGACCTCGCACCGTCGAACTACCATTTGTTTCGGTCAGGAATTTGCGAGAAGACATGAGACAATATTTTTCCAGATCTTGCCCCTTTCTGACTACCAGTTGTTTCAATTGATGCCGAGTGTCTTCACTGGAATACGATTCACATCAGAACAGTGTACCAAAAATTGACTTATTTTTGACCGCTAAGTCGATGCGGTTGGAATGGAAAAATTGCCAGAAAGACAGAAATCCAATGGAGTAATTTTTATAAAATAGTGTAAATAACATCTCAGTGATTACTTTTTTTGTCTAAAAATTTGGAAAATGAAAATTAATTAATCGAGTCATGGTGTCATATTAAATTAAATATTGTTATGAATATTCTTATTATGTTGATAATTCGTTACAGAGATACACAGAGTAAAACCAGCGAGGTCGTTTTTGCAAAAGATTCAGGTCTTTTGGCACAAGCCTAGCATTGACATGTTTCATACACAAAACTTAACCAAAATGCGTTGAATCGCCCCAAAAATAGATGTTGAAAGCCGCTGCTATTTCTCTCTTGCCAACATAATGATTTTCAAGCACGGTTTCCTTAACTTTTTCGATATTATTGTTATAAACAGTGATGAATGGACTACTCGCAACCGACAATTCATAATAGTATAATGACGTTTGCTTACACAGTTCCATTCTCTTTTAGTTTTTTAAATAAAAGTGAGCACTGCCACGGTTTTTCTACACATTTTCTCAATTTCTCACTCAACAACTGAATTCTTTATAATATGTACTTATATTCATCAAAACAGTTCATAAGTGTACTAATTCCATCCGCTTTGGGTAGATCTTTAACTATAGCATTGGAAAAATTTTAGAATAGCTCAAGAATCCTCCAATATAATCGGTTAAAGCTAACAAGTTTATTATAAAGTGCTATTTTTTAAATATTTCATCCAATTTAAATAATGCTTTGTAATTAAATATGCCTTTATATTATGTCCACACTTAACTGTAAAACATATCTTCCTGCCGTTTATTTGAAATGTGATTTTAGATCATTTACTTTGTGGTCAATATACAAAGCTCTCGTTTACTTTCACTTTTCTTCATTTTGTTTATTTAAAGACATTTGCTTATCATGCAACACAAAGCCACAAGACACCAGCGACACTTAGTATAGTATATACATTACAGACATTGTTTTTATATATAGATGCGTTAAAAAATATACTAATATTATGTGTGTAGGTACTGTATTTATATACGAGTTTATAGTGAAGGAGAGTTTTTGAATAGAATTAATGCAAAGAAAATTTAATTAAAGCAAATACACTGTTCTTTCGAGATAAGAGATAAAATATTCGTAGTTAGATTCACATTAAACAAGAAAAACTAAACTACAGCTGCACAGAAGCTGTAATACCCTTCACGGGTGCATTTTTGTAGACAGAAATGGTATAAAAGTGTATTTTTCTTGATTAGAATCGATCATTTTGTATGACAGCTATATGCTATAGTGGTCCGATTCGAACAATTTCGGAGGTTGCGTTATTGCTTCAGAAAATAACGCATGCCAAATTTGGGGAAGATATCTTGTCAAATGAATATCTTTTTCATATAAGAACTTAAGTTTCAGCGGTCTGTATGTATAATAAAGTTATATCCCATAGTGGTCCGATGTCGGTGGTTCCAACAAATGAGCCGCTTTTTGGGAAGAAGAGAATGTGAGCAAAATTTCAGATCGATATTTCAAAAACTGAGAGTCTAGTTCGCGCATATACAGACGGGCATGGCGAAATCGACTCAGCTTGTCATGCTGATCATTTATATACATACATACATATATGTTTATTTTAAAGGGTCGACGCTTTTTGTTTGGGTGTTACAAACATCCTGGAAAACTTACTGTACAATGTTCAGGATATAAATGTGAATATTTGTCTGTTTCATATATATGTAATAAAAATTTAAAGAGAATAGTGTAAATTCCAGCTGCTTCTGCTTCATTTATACAAAGGTATTTTCGAACATATTTGTATATAGAACGAAAAAATAAATATGTATATATATATACTTATATATTTATGTTAAATTTAAAAATAATTGAGCGTGACCTTGCAACCGTTAGCAAAGAGTAAATACCTCGAAGCAGCACTGCAACACCCACGCCAATCAACAAGCACACCTACAACCATACCGAAGTATACAAGAGCGGGGATTTCAAAAGAACTTTGAACTATACGTACATATGTATATGTATATTCCCAACCAAAAAAAATTTATAAATATATATACATATATATATTTGTCATTTATTTCATTTTTATATTTACTTTGTAGTCTTCTATTTCTTTAATGAAATGAAAATTCCACGCACGCAACGGGAAGCGCATTTACTCATTCGCCAGCGCCCACAAGCGCCGAAATGTATGCTAGCAAACACGGCCTAAGGATGCACAAACACATTCGATCATAACACACACGCGAACATATAATAACAAACAGGCAGGCTTGTGTATATATTCCACCACAGCACATGGGCAAATATTCATTGCACAGCGGGGCGTATTTGAACAAAAAAAATTTGGAAAAAGTATATTTTAGCGAATATCACGCACTGCTTCCTATTGACATGTTGCATGCGGTTTTTCTGTGAGTGTGAAAAACAAAAACACACACATATGCGACTTAAATGAATCTATACACAGGGAGAGGAATTTGGTTTGAGAGGGGGGCTCTACCCACTAAATAAATATCAAGCCAGCACGAGGGAGCTACAGCCGCCGGTTGCTATGCTCTATTTATGACCAAAAAAATCAACTTGCAGCCACTCAAAAACTTTAAGAGGAATTTCTATGCAGAACGGGCGACGCGAAGACAGCTTGCCACAGCCAATGATGCCAACGCAAAGAAAACACCCATTCATACATACAACGAGACAGACTCTGCTACGCAACACGACTTAATTAAGAACAAAGCAGCTTAGCAGTTGTTAAGATGTGGCCAACGCGCTAGCACACAAACACACAACCATACACATTCACCTCCTTATATAGTCTACGCTTAAGTACAAGAAGAAGTTATTCCAGCCGACGCGCTTGGAATAACAAAAATGAAATTTAATGAAATTTAAAGTAGAATTAGCAGCAGTAGTCGTGGCAGTCTTCTAAGCGCCCTTACTACTGCCAACGCAGAGTAACGTTCGACTAAGAAAAGTCAGATATTGCCAAAAACAACAACAGTTTTACTGCGGCAGAGTCTAAGACAGCACTAATACCAACTGCGAAATGTACTTGAGAACATAGCATATAGTAGCCGCAATAGTAGTACGGTGCTTTTATAAAAGTTTGCACTAGTTTGAGTTATTAAGTCGCACAGTGGGCGTAGAAAGTAGCTGACAGTATAAAAAAAACCTTTGCTGGTATGGTTAAAACATTAAAAATTGTGTTGGAATTAAAATGTTGCCTGCTTAAGTAACTAAAATTCCGATATTTCGGGATTGGCAAAACATTACAATCCCGAAATATCGGGATTTCAAAAAATTAAAATAAAATTTGTCTGCATCTTTTAATAATTTACAGTATTTCGGAACTCGCAAAAAATTTCAATCCCGAAATATCGGGATTTATAATATGTTCTGAGTGGTTATTTTTTGGAATTTTTTATTATACAAAAGTACCATTTGAAGGAAATTATTGAATACAAAATTGTATAGAATATAAATATAAAGAATAACAAAATTTGGTAATGAATGACTTGAATTTTCTGAATATTACCATCTTCAAAGACTTTGGTAGTAAAATTATTTTTATTTTTTGTTTTTCAATTATGATGCATAGTCGGCTTTAAATTAAATAATTAATAGGGTATAATTTTTTTCGAGATCCCGAAATTCAAGAGTACATTATTCGGTATTCCAATTGCTATGAAAAAAATTCTATTTCATTTAAAATTTTAAATACAAAATAATTTATTTTCCAATCTAAAATATGATACCCTGACAAATTGCATATAATGGTAATTTAGTCTATTGTTGTATTAAGAGTAAATTTTCGGGATTTTTGCGTTTATTTGTGCATATAATTATGTTGTTCTCGTATTTTTATAAAATGGGATCCCGAATTATGAATATGAAAAATATTCCTTAAAATTCAGGCTATAGGATATATTTTTTATTAAGAATTATTTTACCATCTCTTTATTTCGTGAGGAACCATAAACAGGTTTGCATATATTCTTACTGTTTCATATCCATTTTTTAAGAAATTACCACTTTATTCTTTATTTAAATTAGAAAACTGTATTATTCCTCAATTCGGTATAACGAAAATGGATATTCAATATTACTTAAATATTTTTTGTACTCAAATGTTGGGATCCCGAAAAAAAATAATTGCACTTTTTGGCATTCCGAATCTATCTGGAAATTTTATCTCACCTTATAAGATTTTCGGCATAAATTTAAAATATTTGTTGACAATATTTTATAATATTTTGAAGCTGCCCCAAAACCCGAAACTCCAATTGTGTACCCACTGTGCAACTGCATAATGAATTTATGGCATTCGCCGTGCCGCTGCGTTGCTGTGCACTTTATGAGAGCAAACACCAGCATGCTCATATAACGGCTTATGGCGACGTGTGTGTATGTGTGATTTTTGTGTCGCATCGCTAAGCTCTAAACTACACATTAATTTTATGAAGAATTTAAAATTATAAGTTAATACTTTAATCGGTGCTAAGCACGTAACGAGTTTAGTCTATTGTTTACAAACGAACAATGCTGCTGCATTGATAAAACTCCGCTACTTTTGGGAAATGGGAGAAGATGTGCTTGAGTGCCTTTCACAATGCATTCTTTGCAACGTTAAAGTGGAGACAGCGATGGAGTATACTAAAAATATGCAAGGCGAATATAATAATTACTTTAGAGAATAGAGAACTTAATTAAAAATTATTTCAATGGGACTTTTAGGACCCCTAAGCGGTAATAAGTAATCAAAGGACTTAATGTCTTGAATGAAAATTATAAAAGGCAGTTAAGTTATTTCTGTTCTTTCCTAATTTGTAAAAATTTTTAAGGCCCTATAATAGTCTAAACCAGACACAAAAATTGTTTTTCTTCATTACAATCTTATAGCAATCTTCGAACAGTTAAAGAACGCAAGTCTTTATACTCCTTAGTTTTGTTTACTCATCCAAACAGCATTAGCCCTTGGTAGTTCTTAGAAAATGCTTTGGCTTGAATCGCAGCGGGATTGTCCGCATAGATTTCAGACTTTGCATATCCCCACAGGAAAAAGTCTAACGGTGTGATATCACACGACCTTGTTGAGCAATCGACCGGCCGTAAACGTGAAATTATCTACTCGCCGAAAAATTCTCTCAATAAATCCATTGATTGTTGCCATATGTGGGAACTGGCGCCGTCTTGTTAAAACCAAATATCGCCGAGATCACGATCTTCAATTTCAGGTATCAAATAGTCGGCTATCATGGCACCATTGACTGCTACGTTCTCAGCGGCATCATTTCTGAAGAAATATGGATTGATGATTTCACTGGCCTACAAATCACACTATTTTCTAGATGAATGACAGTTCTTGAACCACTTCAGGTTTTACTTCATCTCGCCGCAATTATTCTCTTCTTGGAACTTTCCATCTTTTAATTCTGCAATTTTCATCATTAGTATTTTAATAGTGCATTAGTTTGTTGCTTCACATGTGGTTTGTGCCTTTGCTAAAATTTTGGTTCGCTTCCATAATAAGCGGTATTTTTTTTAAATATACCATAAATATATACATAAGTTGAACAAAAGCAAACCACAAGAACTTACTGTTTGGAACTTCAGATTACACTCATTTCGCGAATGTGGTATTAGAAACAGTTGGTTGCTAAAAAATTGCCTAGCACGTAGAATTTTTTATATCTAGTGTAGTCAGGGGGCGTGGACTCAAACCACCACTTTTTATCACACCAATCCCTAATTTTTCCTTCAGATTTGTTGATTAGTTATAATAATTATTAGATATATTACTTTATTTTCCAAAGTTCATACGTTGCCTACATTTAGGCTGACGTTCATGTAACAGAAAACATGAATATATTAGAGAGACGAGAGCAGTACATTTTATTTCGAATTAATTAACCGGTTTTACGGAAACTGATGCCAAATAGTATCTTTAGGGGGCTAAGAAAGCATCACAAACAGTTACTAAATTTAATTTACAAATAAAAGGTCGCTTAAAACTCGCAAACCATATTTGAAAAGCATGAAACATGCAGTAGTTTACGAAACTATTCGCACTTAGTTAACATAAAAATCACGTCGCCCAAGAGTAAAATGGCGTTAGCGCTATTCTTATAGCTCGCCACAAACATTGCATACTTTCGGGGAGGCAAGCAAGGATTTCCTTGCAGCCACTAAATATTTGCTCTTACTTCCCAACGTACGAAGTAGTACAGCGCAAATACGCAAAAATATTTCTAAGAGCGCATGTAGTAAGAGCGAGCAGCAAAGAGCGCGCAAAGCGACACGAAATAGTTCTTCTTCGTTGCTAATTCGTTTACTGCTGCTAGTGGACACGCTGCCCACACAACGCCGCATTGCCAATTTCATGCTGATTTTTTCGTTCGCCACATTTGCGCTCAGTTTTACTCAATTCTCTTTGCTGCAACGTTGTGAAGAATCAAAACAAGCGGATAAATTAAATATTAACGTAAAAATCAAACTAACACACATACAAACAAACATATGTACATATGCAAAATTAGCTAATAAAATCAAAAAATAGAAAAAGTATAGAAAAAAATATATTTTTTTACTAAAATAAAAAAAATAAAAGTAAATATTTGCCAAGCGAGTTAATTGTGCAGAAGCGGCAGCGGCAGTCGATCAGCGGGCGAAACATACGATGTGCCTGTGCCATATGGTAAGGATTTCTTAAGCATGAAACACATTTGTCGCCTTCCACTACACGCTTGCCAGCCTTAGTATGCGTGGCTTTAAATTTTTCCTTGTCAACATATGTTGGAGAGACAACGCCACACACACACACACACACCCATACAAACAGTGATAAAACTAAGCTTTGTGTGTATGAGACGTCCTCTTGTGCGCGTGTATGTGCGGCCTTATGTGCATAAGTGGGATTGTAAAGTGCCGGCCGTAAATCTTGAGCGAATTTCGTTTCTATTTTTGAAACTAAAAGTGTGCATACATGTGTTACTACTAGCTGTGTAAGTGTGTGTACTTGGTTTGGGGTTAGCTCTTTTATGAAGAACCCTTCTGCGCTTAAGTGTATGTATGCGTGTGAGTTCGTATGCGTTAGCCATATGTGTGTGTGTGCTAGCATTTTATTTGCGGCCATGATAGTGGCATGTTCTACTTGGTTGCATATTGTGTCTTTGTAAGCATGTTTAAGCTATATTTAACCAACATCATAAAGGAATTTCAAATTTTGTTTGATTATTTTTAGTGAGCGAATATTGTTTGGGCAGCTTCTTGAAATGATGCAGTTCGGGCAACTATGAGACGTTTGGGTACATCAATAAACCTTTTATTACATTGATTATATTTGTTCCATTTGTATATAAGGATGAATTTTTGCTTGTATGCTTTGCAATTTTGTATGCAATAATTGCCTTCAAAAATAGAATTCTTACGGTTTTACTTTAGGTACAGCCATTTATGTAGGTCTAAATGAGGTGTCTGAGAACTAATGTGTATAGTTTTCAATGAAGATGAGGAAAATTATTATAAAGTATGCCCTGAAAGCGTGAAGTATTCTGCAAACACTAAATGTGTACATATTGTAGTCACGTAGCATAAGAATAGATAAGAAACTGAAAGGATCATAAATTATATGTTATATAGAGTCTATTTGGATAGTACAGTTCTCATTACGTTTTTCTTTTTTTTCTTTATACTGTCATGAAACAAAATCTGCGCCATAAGGCTACAACTGCAGAGCATTCAAGGGATTATGTTGGTTTTTTATGTACTCTAAATAAAAGTAAGGGACTTACCTCCGACTATAGTCTTCTTCTTCTTTACTGGCGTAGACACCGCTTATGCGGTTATAGCTGAGTTTACAACAGCGCGCCAGTCCTTTTTCATTTTCGCTGTTTGACGCCAATTGGAGATTCCACGTGTAGCCAGGTTCTTCTCCATCTGGCCTTTCTAACGGAGTTGAGGTCTTCCTCTTCCTCTGCTTCCCCCGGCGAGTACTGCGTCGAATAATCTCAGAGAAGCAGTGTTTTCATCTATTCAGACGGCATGACCTAGCCAGCGTAGCCGCTGTCTCATAATTCGCTGAAATATGTCAATGTCGTCTATATATCTCATACAGCTCATTGTTTCGTCGAAGGCGATATTTGCCGTGGCCTACGCGCAAAGAACCATAAATCTTTCGCAGAACTTTTCTCTCGAAAACTCGCAACGTCGACTCATCAGTTGTCATCATCCATGCACCATACAGCAAGATGGGGATGCTGAATAACTTATAGAGTTTGGTCTTTATTCGCTGAGAGAGAGGATTTTACTTTTCCATTGCCTACTCAGTACGAAGTAACACCTGTTAACAAAAGTTATTCTGGGTTGGATTTCGATGTTATGACTGTCAACAGTTAACCAAGTGGGAGTGCTAAGACGACTGTTTGTTTGATGACAGGAGATATTTCATCTTGCCCTCGTTCAATATCGGAACGCTTTACTTCTTTGTCCAACCCGGAGAAAGCAGAACTTATAGCGTGATTGTTATGGACAAAGATATTGATGTCATCTTCTCTATTCAACTTTGCAGCTCGAATTATTTTCTCCAGCAGTAAATTGAAGAAGTCGCACAACTGGTCTGTAACCTCTTTTGGTTTGGTTAGGTTAGTTTAGGTAAATTCTCATGAAGCCACGAATAATTCCAGTTGGACTGCTAGAGACGCTTGTTGGTCATGAAGCCTAGAACTCCTAGATGTGAATCAAACAAATCGTCACATAATGACGAAACGCTTAGTGCTAGCCTCAAATTTATTGAGCTGGCAAAAGTCTACTCCAGTCAATTCAACGGGTTCGTAGGGGCGAAAGCTGGATAGAGAAAGGAAAAGTTTGTAGATGTTTCACATTTCATCAATGGATCTTTTACGTTCCACTACACTAGTATGCGAGAAGGCTTTCGCAACCCCGTAAATGCTGGTCATGCACTCCTTGACTAGCTTTGAGTGCACTGTCGGCGAGAAGCTCTGCAAACGGATTGGCAGCTCCTTAAAAGAATCCGATTTTCGGAGAAATAAATCCGTGGCACAGTGGTCCAAGTTCTCAGAGATGATATTGAAGTGAGAGAGGATTTCGAATTGTCCCTTTCTGGGCTATTTAATGTGTCCAGTAAAGTGCCATCGGTTTTTAGTTGTTTTCAAAATTTTATTGCACTTAAATATTAAAAAATTCTTGGAGAATTCTAAAAAAATTTTCAAATGAAGAAAGTAACAAGTAAGGAAGGGCTAAGTTCGGGTGTCACCGAACATTTTATACTCTCGCATGATAAAGTGATAGTCGAGATTTCATTATACGTCATTTACATATTTTTCAATTACCGTATTTTTGTAAAGTTTTATTCCGCTATCATCATTGGTTCCTAATGTTTATACTCGTTTTATACAGAGAAGGCATCAGATGGAATTCAAAATAGCTTTATATTGGAAGAAGGCGTGGTTGCGAACCGATTTCACCCATATTTCGTACATGTCATCAGGGTGTTAAGAAAATATTACATACCGAATTTCATTGAAATCGGTCTAGTAGCTCCTGAGATATGGTTCTTGGTACATAAGTGGGCGGCGCCACGCCCATTTTCAATTTTTAAAAAAAGCCTGGGTGCAGCTTCCTTCTGCCACTTCTTCCGTAAAATTTAGTGTTTCTGACGTTTTTTGTTAGTCGGTTAACGCACTTTTAGTGATTTTCAACATAACCTTTGTATGGGAGGTGGGCGTGGTTATTATCCGATTTCTTCCATTTTTGAACTATATATGGAAATACCTGAAGAAAACGACTCTGTAGACTTTGGTTGACATAGCTATAGTAGTTTCCGAGATATGTACAAAAAACTTAGTAGGGGGCGGGGCCACGCCCACTTTTCCAAAACAATTGCGTCCAAATATGCCCCTCCCTAATGCGATCCTTTATGCCAAATTTCACTTTAATATCTTTATTTATGGCTTAGTTATGACACTTTATAGGTTTTCGGTTTCCGCCATTTTGTGGGCGTGGCAGGGGGCCGATTTTGCCCATCTTCGAACTTAACCTTCTTATGGAGCCAAGGAATACGTGTACCAAGTTTCATCATAATATCTCTCGTCACCCTGATCACTTTGGTATATATAACCCTATATCTGACTCTTTTAGTTTTAGGACTTACAAACAACCGTTATGTGAACAAAACTATAATACACTCGTTAGCAACATTGTTGCGAGAGTATAAAAATATCTCTTGGCAAGAAGGGAAACAATAAACCAGTTCTACATAGATATTATTTGAGAAACTTTACAATATTTCTTAAATCCATTTACATTTTACCCGTCAAGGTTAGGTTAAAAAGTCCTACCAGTGACAAAAACCAACAACAATCTGACTTGAACAGCTTAAAATGCGGGTCCGTTTTGATCACTAACACTCATTAATAAAATTAGTTAAATTTTTTACTTTGGATCCACCGAAGCATAACACCCTTCACAGATGCATATTTTATGTCAAAAAGAGAGGTATACAAAAGTGTCTATCTTTATTTTTATCGGAAAAATTCGTGTGAAAAATTTCAAAGCAATAACTCAAAAACTGAGAGACTAATAATACAGACGGTCATGACCAAAGGCTCATCACTCTGATCATTGTGGACACTTTTTAGTTTTCTTCTAGGTGTTACAAACATCGTAGCAACCCGGGCATAAACATTTTTTACTATAAAACCTTGAAGTATGGTTTCCTGATTATTAATACGTACAAGCAACTATATCATAGGTCACAACAACAATTAATTTCCCCCAATGATTTCAAGTTTGAACAAGTAAGGAAGGGCTAAGTTCGGGTGTCACCGAACATTTTATACTCTCGCATGATAAAGTGATAATCGAGATTTCATTATCCGTTATTTACATATTTTTCAAATACCGTATTTGTGTAAAGTTTTATTCCGCTATCATTATTGGTTCCTAATGTATATATTATACAGAGAAGGCATCAGATGGAATTCAAAATAGCGTTATATTGGAAGAAGGAGTGGTTGTGAACCGATTTCACCCATATTTCGTACATGTCATCAGGGTGTTAAGAAAATATTATATACCGAATTTCTTTCAAATTGGTCTAGTAGTTCTTGAGATTTGGTTTTTGATCCATAAGTGGGCGACGCCACGCCCATTTTCAATTTTAAAAAAAACCTGGGTGCAGCTTCCTTCTGCCATTTCTTCCGTAAAATTTAATGTTTCTGACGTGTTTTGTTAGTCGGTTAACGCACTTTTAGTGATTTTCAACATAACCTTTGTATGGGAGGAAATGCCTGAAGGAAACGACTCTATAGAGTTTGGTTGACATAGCTATAGTAGTTTCCGAGATAAAAAAATAAAAAAACTTAGTAGGGGGCGGGGCCACGCCCACTTTTCCAAAAAAATTACGTCCAAATATGCCCCTCCCTAATGCGATCCTTTGTGCCAAATTTCACTTTAATATCTTTATTTATGGCTTAGTTATGACACTTTATAGGTTTTCGGTTTTCGCCATTTTGTGGGCGTGGCAGTGGGCCGATTTTGCCCATCTTCGAACTTAACCTTCTTATGGAGCCAAGGAATACGTGTACCAAGTTTCATCATGAAATATCAATTTTTACTCAAGTTACAGCTTGCACGGACGGACGGACAGACAGACAGACATCCGGATTTCAACTCCACTCGTCACCGTGATCACTTTGGTATATATCGGGTGATTTTTTTGAGGTTAAGATTTTCATGCATTAGTATTTGACAGATCACGTGGGATTTCAGACATGGTGTCAAAGAGAAAGATGCTCAGTATGCTTTGACATTTCATCATGAATAGACTTACTAACGAGCAACGCTTGCAAATCATTGAATTTTATTACCAAAATCAGTGTTCGGTTCGAAATGTGTTTCGCGCTTTACGTCCGATTTATGGTCTACATAATCGACCAAGTGAGCAAACAATTAATGCGAAGTTTCGCACTCAGTTTACTTTATTGGACATTAAACCAACCACACGAATGCGTACAGTGCGTACAGAAGAGAATATTGCGTCTGTTTCTGAGAGTGTGGCTGAAGACCGTGAAATGTCGATTCGTCGCCGTTCGCAGCAATTGGGTTTGTGTTATTCGACCACATGGAAGATTTTACGCAAAGATCTTGGTGTAAAACCGTATAAAATACAGCTCGTGCAAGAACTGAAGCCGAACGATCTGCCACAACGTCGAATTTTCAGTGAATGGGCCCTAGAAAAGTTGGCAGAAAATCCGCTTTTTTATCGACAAATTTTGTTCAGCGATGAGGCTCATTTTTGGTTGAATGGCTACGTAAATAAGCAAAATTGCCGCATTTGGGGTGAAGAGCAACCAGAAGCCGTTCAAGAACTGCCCATGCATCCCGAAAAATGCACTGTTTGGTGTGGTTTGTACGCTGGTGGAATCATTGGACCGTATTGTTTCAAAGATGCTGTTGGACGCAACGTTACGGTGAATGGCGATCGCTATCGTTCGATGCTAACAAACTTTTTGTTGCCAAAAATGGAAGAACTGAACTTGGTTGACATGTGGTTTCAACAAGATGGCGCTACATGCCACACAGCTCGCGATTCTATGGCCATTTTGAGGGAAAACTTCGGAGAACAATTCATCTCAAGAAATGGACCCGTAAGTTGGCCACCAAGATCATGCGATTTAACGCCTTTAGACTATTTTTTGTGGGGCTACGTCAAGTCTAAAGTCTACAGAAATAAGCCAGCAACTATTCCAGCTTTGGAAGACAACATTTCCGAAGAAATTCGGGCTATTCCGGCCGAAATGCTCGAAAAAGTTGCCCAAAATTGGACTTTCCGAATGGACCACCTAAGACGCAGCCGCGGTCAACATTTAAATGAAATTATCTTCAAAAAGTAAATGTCATGAACCAATCTAACGTTTCAAATAAAGAACCGATGAGATTTTGCAAATTTTATGCGATTTTTTTTTTTTAAAAAGTTATCAAGCTCTTAAAAAATCACCCGATATAACCCTATATCCGACTCTTTTAGTTTTTGGACTTACAAAGAACCGTTATGTGAACAAAACTATAATTACTCCTTAGCAACTTTGTTGCGAGAGTATAAAAACAGTTCTTTGTGCATTTCTATTATTTAATTATAACTTCTGATTAGCCTGTGCCATAGTCCGTGAATATTCTGATGAAAACGAGAAAAAGTAACCACGCCTTGTACCGTTTGATAACGGACAAGAAAAAATCGCAATAATAATTACCATACAAATTAGTGTCAAACATCGAGTGACGTCCGTTGTACGCCATCGCCATCGCAATCGCAATGTCATGCAAGCATACACACATACCTACAAACAAATACATATAATCTCATTTATAACACATTCACACATAAATACATAACTGCGATGGATTTTGTGTAGATAATATACGGATATTTAGCGTGTGAATGGAAACAATGGACGCAGGCAAAAAATATTAATGTATTTTGCTATTCTCCTGGTGGCTGGTGTAAAAGTGAAAACGAAAATGGCATGAAAAGCGAATAAGCTAATATTTTCATTGAACAAAAAACTAATTTCCTCTTGACACTAACGTCATTGACAAGCTAATTTCATGCCACAACACACAGATTTTCTATTTTTCTTTTGCGTTTTAATGCTGGCGTCTTTTTTTCTTTTTTTTTACTTCTTTTGGAGGGTGTTTATAATTTTTATCAGAATTAAGCATACGATAAGGAAACAGAGATTGTATTCATGTTTTTTCAAGAGAATTTGGGTTTGTTGAAGTTATTATTATTTCTTCAACTTATTTTCATGAATTTTACAAGCAACTTTTATCAAACAAGTTCACAGGGAAATACCAGGGACAATTGATTGATGCAATTGATTGAAACAATGATTGGATTGTAGAGGCATAAGTAAGCAGGTTGATTCACAAGGAGTTTTTCCCTTGGGAAGTTGATTACATATTTAAACCTTTTAAGGTTGTAATCATTCATTAGCAACTTGGTATGGCGCATGCCTAGGAATTCGTGCTAATGCTTCTCCCTACCCACTGATTCATCCCTGCAACTCCTTTCCGGTGTGGGGTCGAACCGCAATGAAAGGTTCCGGTCCTACCATGTTGGTGAATGCTGCGGAGTGGGCAATCCCATCAGCCAGTTCATTACCGGCTATACCTTTGTGACCTGACACCCAAATAAGGTGCACTTGGTAACAATCTGATAGACTATTCAGTCGTTCTAAACACTCCAGCACCAATAGGGATTTAATCTCGTACGCAGCATTAGCTTTGAGTGCCGCTTGACTATCACTTAGTATAGCTATACGTTCATTGCCACAGTTTCGTTGGAGCTATAACTCTACCGACTTATAGCAAAGACCTTTGCTTGGAATATGCTCGAACATCTACCCATAGGTATGGAGAGTTTTGTTGTGTGATCCTACGACTTGTTGAGTCGTCGGTGTACCATTTGATTGTACTGTCCCTAAGCTCGAGAGCGGAATCGTTCCATTCGGCCTTATTAATGAGGGTAGCTTTAAACTTTCTAGTGAGGTTAACCCTTTTGGTACTGCTATTTCTTGGGAGAAAAGCCAGTGGTATTTCGCCATTTAGTTCATTCATGCGTTGGGAAGAGATTACCTTACCTCTGCCAAAACCTTCTGCTGTCATTTGAGTGTTTGGCGATTTGACCGATTACCAGTTGAAACGGTGTGAGTTCCAGCAAGACTTCTAGTGCCGCCATTGGACATGTGCGTATGGCACCCGACAAGCAGACGTAGGCGAGTCGTTGCAGGTTCGATAGTCCTACCGAAGTCCAAGACACCACTCCATATGTGATAATCGGTCGAACGATCATGTTGTACAACACCTTATAATCCTTGGCTTGCAGCCCCGGGATCTACCAACAAGCCGATTGCACACCATAGGAGCCGTCGTATCTTTGACCGTGGTCAAATCAACATGCTGACCAAGATATTTGACCATATTAGTCATCTCTATCTCTCTACCCCCGAGGTTTAGGTTTCTGAAGCCTCCATCTCATAAAAGGGACTATGGTCGTCTTCAAGGGGTTGATGTTTAGTCAGACACTTCTGCACCATCTCTTGACTAGGCTTAATCCCCTTTGTAAGATATCGCAGAGAATGTCCTGAAATTTTCCTCTGGCTATGAGAACAATGTCCTCTGCATACCCATTCTTAGTTAGCAACACAAGTAAGTTGCGCACGCAGAAGGGCTGAAGCTCTCTCCTCCGTACTGGTCGCATAGGTTCCGTCACATCTTTTAATGGCTAGTCTTGTGTCAATCTTTCCCTTCCCAGAGCCTTGTGCAGCCTTGCTGCTTCTGGTGTCGAGGAAACGCTTTCACAAAAATTCCTGAATTGTTTCTTGCTTTGCAAACCTAATCTCCTTATTGTAGGCAGTTAGGTTGCATCTATACTCATCCCAGTTCTCACTACGCTTGGCGTTGTTGACAATCTTAATTACCTTTGATCTGAGTTCTGAGAGTCTACTTGACTACCAAGGGCAGTTGCGTGCTCTGCTGATCGTTTTTAGGGGGCAGCTGCCGTGATATGCGCTTGTGATGGCCTGATTGAGAGCAGACAGCCTGTTGTCCATTCTAAAACCGTTGCAACTCTGTCTAGCTTCCCCTCCCCATTAACATTTAGTTCTAACGTATCCCGACCTTTGGCCTAGTTGGTGTTTTTAGGAAGACGTTTAGGGGAATTTGCTTGCCTTCTACCCTTAGCCCGAATCTGAAGTTCCTATGGTGTATTATCTAAGACTTGCAATCTCCGTAGAAGTTATTCGTATAACTGCCATACTAACTGAACGATCGGAATCAAGTTTTTGTATTCTTCGGTGCGACCGAAGTTAACAGTTTTTCTTGTTTTTTACCAATTTGCATAATACACATAAAATGTTGCCTACATTTAGGCTGATATTGCATGGGCAGAATCAGGAAAACAAGAAATATACCATACTCGCTTGCCACAGCACTGTGGTAGAATACTTTCATAACATCTCAAATTTTAATACCTCTTTAATTAATACCGCTAACAACGTCACTAACATTTGACAGTCACTGAGCGTGAAGCATTACAAAGCGCACAACACTTGAATCTTACTACCTCTTATAGAGAAGAGGCACAAGCAAAGTGTACTTTTTTAAATTTAAAGAATTTCTTAAATAAGATTCTTTATTAAGAATAATACCCAATTTTCTCAATTCTTTACGTAATTATTTTGTGCACTTGCTGCCACTCACATTCCTGCAATGCTGTCATCAAGTGTCATTTTCCTACGATCTTATACATTCTTGAGTTAGGCAATATTTTCCGCGTCCTTGCATGCCTGTGTGTAATGCCTAGTATCTGCCACCCCCACCCGAAAGTCCACTTTGCGCTAATCCGCATATTTTTTCACATCTCTAGCTTTTACATTGCAGTTGAATCAGCGTGATATTTTGCTTTCTTTTTTCTTGAAATTCCTTTGCATTCTGCGGTTAAGTGTGATTCCAACAACGTGCACATCCATATAATATATATGTATATATACAACTGCCACAACTAAATATATTGTGCTGTGCATGCATTGGTATTGTAACGGTGACGCGTCGCGACGGTAGCCATTAGTAGCCAATTTTCTATCATTGCTTTCATCATCTTCCGGTCGGTTCCGGTGGAGCACTTACGCGTCCGTGATTATTTTTACTAAAATGCGGGCATCCGTGCACTTACCCTATTCAGCGCCCACGCGAAAGCACACAAACCGTTATACATAGATACAAATACGTAACATTCTGCCTGTACCCAGCAGCCGCTTCTTCATCCCGAATTCCTTGACACCCTCGTTGACTTTCCCTACCGCAAAGCCCGTCTGCCTATCAGTCAACCAAATGGGGGTTTATTTTATTTCTTTTTATTTCTAGTGCGATTTGTTTGAGATATCCCATTTATATGTATTTATGTACATATATGTACATACCTAACCATTTACATTCTCTTCACTTTTGCTATTTCCCTTTTGATATGCCATTACGGCAACAGGTTGCTGTCGGAGGGAAATAGGCGCTTCTTTCAACTGCGTAGTGAAGTGGGTAGTTTTCGTGCTTTGCGACTCTCGACGTCGCTTTCCTAATCTTCACGTAGAACATTTCAGTCAATTTTTATAATTCTCCACGCTTGCTGGCTTAATATTATCCGTCTATATGTACTTTTATGCGTGAGCCTACCGCATTTGTGGTCATATATATTATATAAAAGGTGGACATTCGTCATTCGTTGAAGGCGCTCATTTAATACATAACTTTTGACCAACGGAAGTCGACACGTACGCGGATAAAAGTGATAAGAAGGAATAAATCTAACAATGTGTAATTAAAGTTTGTGTTTAAATTTAAAGTTCAGTGAACAAGAACGCAGTTAAAATTGTTTTAAAACATGGCAATATATACATCGCGATTGTGGTGAATTTTAACTCTTTTGAATTGTTGGTCCTAAACAAACCTGTTGTTAGTGATATTCATAAGCATATGGATAACTAAATAATTTTATAGTTTTTTTACATAACTTAATCCTATTTTAATAGGAACACATTATTATTGCATACTTTTGAGCGCCGAATTCAAGACTACCCATAGTCTTGATAACAGCTGTTACATCATATAAGCGGCTATATACACTTGTAAGTTGCGAAATATTGACCTTTTTTCTAATTTATCGAATATGCTTAGTACATACAAGTATTCTCTGAAAATTTGAAGTTAACCCGACAAATAGTTTCGGAGATATGAGGGCGTGCGCTAAAGGGTTTATTGGGTCGGGGCTGGTTGTACTCTTGAAGCCGCTGTGGATAAAATTCAGTCCTTGCTCATGATTAATTCTGAAGTGTATTGTGATCAGCTGGATAAATTGAATGATGTACTTAAACAGAAGAGGTGTAGTGAACCACCAGAATCATGCGAGACCTCATAAAAGTTTTATGATTCGCCAAAAGCTCTTACAGCTTGAATGTTTGGACGTGATTTCCAAGTTAATATGCTCCAGATTTAGCACTTTTGAACTATTAGTTGTTCCAGACTCTGCACGATTTTTTAGATAGGAGAACCTTAACATCAAATCAAGACGTCACAAAAAACACATTTTATGAAAATAAGCTATGGGAATCCAAAAGTTATCTAAATAAATCGCCTGTTATTAAATCTTGAGAAAGTATCCAGCAGGCAAGTAGTGTTTCGAGATGTTTGGTATTGTATCTCTCAACAAACGCTCTCCTCTATTAATTTTTCACGATAACACAGAACAATCGAAGTGACTTGAGAAGTAGCTGAAGAAAGTGAAAGCGTAAAAGACTGGAGTTTATATTCAATTTAGTTATTGTATGTATATTATTCATGCTCAAACACACAAACGTATGTATGAATAGTTTAATTTCCCAGCGAAAAGATGAACGGGGAATCGGTATAAGAACATTCCAAGATATATGAACAACATTCTTATTTTTTTATAAAAAACTATAACCTCTCAGTTTATCGCATCATTTTCATACCAATTTACATATCTTCCGAAATATCACTATTTATCAACACTATAAGAATTTGTTATAAATTCTAACCTTACTTTGTTTTTTCTTTACAGGTAAGTGATGCTTTGTGATTTGATTTTCTTTGTGGAGCGGTAAGTCTTTAATCAAAGCTTTATAATATTTTTTTAAATAAAAAAAACGCCATGCTTTAACTTCGAATAACTTCGATTACTAAATTGCCTTAAACATATTTCTCTCCCTATACGTTTTGAAACAATAATCCTTGATTACATAGCATTAATATCGTGTCCACTTGAAAGCAGATGGAAACTAGGTATACCGTGCTTCTTTAATCGGATATCGAATATATGAGCTGACGAGTATTTATGTTATTAAAAATAAATAGAGAAAATAAATAAGTAGAACGGTTTAAGGATTAAAAAATGTCATAATCACTTCTCTTAAACCATAGAAAATATCTAGATCAACCCTAAGAAAGGGCTAAGAATTTAGCTTTATTCTAAATATTAGGGTGTGCCATTATGTTTTAAAAATTATATCCAATAAACGACCTTCACAACTGGTTTTTATATATTCCAGTCGCGAGGCCGAATTTTCTTTTTGCAGCAGTTAGAGCCGTATGAGAGCAATAACGCGCAGAATATACATTTCCAAGACTTTTCTGGCTTATTTGTGTAGACAAGCCAATTCACATAACGCCACAACAAAGGTGTAGCGGTGTTAAAACTCAAACTTCTTGGAAAACAACACACAGGCCTCCGACGCGATTGAGCGCCGTCTTGTTGGAACCAAAGGTCGGCCAAATCAGCATTTTCCAACTCAGGCACGAAAAAGTCTTTAATAATGGTTCTATAGCATTCTTCATTGACAGACTGTAACATTATGACCAGCATCATTTTTGAAGAAATATGAATCACTGATTCCCTCTGCCTATAAAGCACGCCAAACCGTGACTTTTTGAGGATGTAATGTCGTCTCAATAATGGCTTGTCAATTCTCAATCTAAATGCCACAATTTCTCATATTAACATGTTCATTCAACCAACAATGAACTTCATCTCTATACAAGATTTTCTTATGAAAATCGGGATCAGAGGCCATCTCGTTTTGGACCCAATCACCGAACCTGCCCGGAACATATTCCGGATTAAGTCTGCTCATTTCGACATGGCAAGCAAATTGAGTATAAATCATGTAGCGAAACCAGCTTCGAAAAAAGTTGAAACCCACATGTCTAAAACAAAAACACCCTTTATATCCGCTAAGTAAATACATACATCGGTCATTCAATAACAAAAATAATATTGTCACAGCTCTTCTCCCTTTAATATAATTTTTTACACTCACCACTCTTGTTAACTTGTTACCACCGCGCCGAAATTGTCAAAGTTTGGTTCACTTTTTTCTCCTTCTTTCAATTTTGTGCAGAATTCTGTGTTGCTCGACCAACAGCGCTGTACTCTCCGCATATTTGTATTTGTAATAATATTGATTTTTGCGTGATTGTTATTTATTTTTCATCATAAAGGCTGGCGAATGTGTGCTAACAATTTCTGTCGCTTTGCGCTCATTTTTATTTCATTATTCTTTTATTTATTTTTCGTGCTTTTGTAATTTTTGTGCCAATAAATGGCGTCATATTATTGAAATCGTGTTTAACTTTTTACGCGAGCCTTTCATTTTTATTGCCGAAAGTTCTTTCTTTTCTTTTCCGCACATTTTTGGCTTCTACACAGTTTCCCATGTAACCTAAAGTGCATTCTTTCTTACAGAATCTCAACAACTCGCTTACACTTGGCCGCATGAACACAAGTGTATATTCACGCCTTAGGCGATACACATATCCCGTCGCATATGTGAAAGTTCTTACGGAAATTGGATATGTGAAAGTTTTCCTTTTTCTTTAATTTCAACCAAAAGTTAGGTGAGCTTAGCTTGGCAGACCATAAAAATCTCCGAAAAAGGAGGTAGTTCTGTATAGTATTTTCCACTTTTTAAGCATACTTGTTGGAGGAATGTGGAATGCAAGAGAAAAGTATTGAACAATGTCCACTGTTCATTGGAGACAGTGGTTTGAATCGACTTTCAATGTATAATTATAATAACAGGATTCTACTTCGAAAAATTATTAAACTATATATCAGTTCTGGATGTTCTGTTGGTCAAAAATAGTATAATATCAAATTAGTTTTGAAAGGAAATGTTGAAACACGTCCCAAAGGTCCGACCATAAATAAAGTATATTTGCTCTTTCTTATCTCTCTTCTTTCTTTGTATGGCTTTGTTGTGTAATTTTGCAATTAATGCTTAGTGATCCGTACTAGTAATAGAACTAGATCCTAGTTCGAGTTATAGAACTTGTGGAATTTGTTTGGTGGATTATCACGAATCAGCCTACTTTCTCGAACAAACTGACATCCACTTCCACTTCATCTGTTAGAATTCTAATCCTTTGTGTTGGATCCCCCACTCTCCCCACTCTATGTCTATCTCTATCCACAAAGATCTCGAACAAAAAAGTTGACATCTGACTCTTCGATCGAATATGGAATAATGTTTTCGATACAAGGTGTCCCAACTTTTATGTTTTCATTGACTGTTAAGAAAAGTCTTCCAAGCAATCTTATAGAATCGCCGCTGCAAATCCTAATTCTTGCTTCGATAAAGTTTCTTCGGGATGTTTGTTGGTCTCACTGGACTTTATGTATTTACAGTACTAAAATTAATATTTTTGGCATTCCCCAATTTTTCATTCAACAACCCCAGACTCGGAGCTTGCGATTTTAAAACAGAATACTGGGGTCACAAAAGAGCACATTCGTATAGAAATGTAATATCTTCATGCAGATTGTTTTGACTTTTGAAACCCTACGAACGAAGGTTAACCGAGGAAGCTATACAAAGTCTATAAACCGATCGACCTGTGATAAAGTAGCAGTCAAGCCAATTTTATGGATCCTGATGATCTGATGCCGAAATGCTTAGAATATGTACAGAAGGTTTTATTCTTTTCATTTATGGTATATTTTACGTGGTAGGTCCCAAACCCAGCGCAGAATCCTGGAGAAGGAGGTTCGCTTTTCCATTTCAGCCTGCTTTCAAACGGATGTTTTTTGGCTACCCAGAGGATACTTGCTCAAAGACCGGAAGTCGTGAGCTGCTTGAGAAATATGTGAAATAATCATTTCTGGTAATCTCAAGCGAATGGCGCTCAGAGATCTTTCCTCACTTGCGTGAACTTCTACACATGGCTCCATCCTAGAAGGTGTTCTCACTTAAAGGTCTATCAAGGAAAATTCTTTCTTTTGTATATTAATTTTCGGACTTTATATATCTGATGCTGACAATATTTCCGGTATATTAAACTACTAGTTATAATATTTTGAGTTTAAACTTTTATACACCAACAATTTAAGGCGTTCAAAATTAAATGCAGCGAATATCTTTCTATGAAGCAACACAGCGGTGTTCACACTCCCCACTGGGGGCATGAACACGTGAGACTTTTAACAACAGTGCAGCGTTTGGAGTCTGCAGCGCTTCTTCTTCCTCGTTCTGTGCACAATAGCACCAAAGTAAAGCGATTTAGATGCAGCAAACTGTGGATGTGGGTGCGCCCATGGCTTGTCAACACTCGTGCAGCTGCTGCAACTGCTGCTTGGCATTGGAGCCAAATGCGTGCGGCAACAGGAACTCAACGCAGAGTTGCACCGACAAGCCTTCGTACTTGTACATATTCCGCGTACGGATTTGTGGTTTTCCACTCTGCAAGCGAAACAATTGCGACTATGCGGGTGAACCCCAAAAAATTTTCCTCTGCATCTTATTCCGTGATAAGTGCAACGTGCGGGAAGCGTAACCCCACACAACCTCCCTCAGGGGCTGCTGTGGCATGCAAATAGAGTTGTTGTTGTTGGTCATAGCTGTTGCCGTAACCATTCACCAATGACGATAATGTCTAAAGTGCGGACCTCAAGCGAAGAACTCATCCGCTTCTCCATCGTGCAGTCAAGGCGAACCTTCTGCTGATTGGTTGTGGCAACGTGCGGGTCGCGCAGGGCAAACAATAGCCCCATATACCCGTTAACTAAGTGCTTGTGTATATGTGTGTATGTGAATCGTCCCAATGGTGTGACAACTTTATCTTCCGCTCTAGAGCTTTCGAGCACTTTATGGAGTTCACGAGCACTTTTGCCACTCTAAAAGTTGCATATGTGTTTGTGTGTGTGGGTGCGTGAGAATAGTGCAAACTGCATACTTGAACTTTCGGTTGCCGAATTTCTTAATTACAAGCAACTACGCGTAATTTCATCAAGTGTTCGTGAGGTGTGCCGTTATGTAAAAGCACTTTGTAGGTTTGCATTTGTTTTTGTTTCTAGTTAGTGTAAAGACTGCACATCTAACTCTCGCAGCTAAAACCAACAGCACTCTCTTTGTTTTACACCACCCCGCGGCGCTGCCAACACCGTTATTCACTTATTAAAATATGCATTGCATTTACCGTTGGCAATTCCGTGCTTACATACTTTTCTGCAAAGTCTTAATAACATGGCTTGTGTTTTATTAATTTAGAACTTTTGAAACTTTTATTGCGATTCTATATCTTTCTATATGTATTCTCAAAATGGAGTATAAGACACTTAATGCATTGTAATATTTTTTTGGATATACTTATTTTGAAAATGAATTCATGGTGATATTACACTGGATGGAAGCTTTGGAGAAGTGTATACTTTAAAGGGTATACCATTTAAAATATATATAAAAGAAAGTCACCGGACAAAAATGGGATTAAGAAGTATACAATGTGATCAAATTAGACCCGGAATGACACATAACAACATGTTCACATAATGGGTAGTCACTTCGTATTTCTAATCAAAATTCATTTTATTTTTTTTTTATATTTTAGTAATAAATAAATAAATAAATAAATACATAGATTCTGGTCGTTTGCTACGAGTCTAGCTTTCACACACTTCATACCCAAAACATTAACCAAAATACGCTGAGTTAATACAAAAGAGATGTAGTCATTGTTGTGTTAACTCCATCATGTCAGCATCGAACGCTGTTTCTTTAAGTTTTTCATGATGACCGTCTTTTATGACGGAGATGGACAACATGCAAAGGCAAGCGAATTTTTCGATGACTTACGACCCTATTTTTGAAATGCTGGAACAATTTAATACACGTGGGTCGATTTAATTTTTCTTTTAATTTATAGTCATTCTAGTCAAAATACAAAAGGAATTCAAATATTACATAAAAGGGTCGCAGAATCAATGAAATAATTGTTCCAACTTTTTTAAGGACAAGACCAGCAAAGTAGAGCAATTTGTGATAGATAAACGACAATTATTCAGTCTTTTTGTTTCTCAGAATTAGTTAATACATTGTGACAAAAAAGTACCCATCAGTATTTATTTTGTTGCCTTCAAAGTAATCCCCACCAGATGTAATACACTTATGCCAACGATTTTTCCAGTCATCGAAACACTATTCATAAGCTCTTTACTACGGCCAAATAGAACTCCTTATTGACCGTGTGTCCCTCTGGAACCAATTCATGATGCTCCAAACCACGAATATCGAGAAAACAATGATTTTTGGGCGGCTTTGGCATGATTTTTTTATGTTTCGGCTCGTTTTTTTCCCTCCATTCCGATGATGTTGTCTGCATGTTAAACTCAAAAACCCATACCTCATCGATGGTTATAATGCTCTCCATGAATGTGGGATCGGAATTCGTACGATCAAGTATGTCCAAAGAGACCTGTTTACCGCACTTTTTTTGAAAAAATAAAATTTGCTTAATCGTCCAGAAGAAACTAAACTTGACACGTATTTATGTAGAATATCCATCCAATATGGTAAAACAAATTGCGGATCAATGGATTCACAAATCCTACAAAAAAGATTCCGAACACCAACAATACAGTTCTACGGTCCATAAGTTAGTTTTTCTAAGGCAACCGCTCGCACAATGGATTTTGCTGCAATAAATAATAAAGAAAATATATGTGTAAGATGCTGTGATTTCTCAATGTCTCGCGTCGAGGTCGTCACATTCTAAGATATATAACATTTAGATCTTAACCTCTTTAGCTCTATCTCATAAATTATAAATTTTAACAGCAAATCTGATATCTAATTCTCCTAACCTTTATAGAAGAAATAATTTCAATATCCTCATTTTAACAAAACTTAGAAGAGTTTGTTGTTTTTGAGTTTCGGATTTTTAAACCAATACTATGCTAACATTTGACTAACACACACTCCTATAAAGACAGCCTATACCATTTATCTTATCTCAGCTTGAGCGGTTCCAGTCCACGAATAGGATGAGTTTCCTTAATAAATATATTTTAAAATTCCGAAATGCTTATAAAGTTTATTAACAAATCTCTCGAGATCTATTCGATTTACTTACGTATAGCTTTCCACGTGACTCACCCGAAAAGTGCCTTAATTGTAATGCAATTGTGTTTTAAGCTTTCGAAACTAAACGCTTCTGGGCGCCAGCGAAAAGAACGCATTTCGAATATTCCAAATAAGCGAGTGAGTGGAGCGAGTGAATGGCAAAGAACAAACGTGTCTACACATTGCACGCGCCATTAGAGTTAAGGCGTCCAACATGGGTGTTTGGTCGCTAAATAGAGAGGGGGTTTGGTGGTGTGGTGCTATTGGTATGTAGGCAGGTCGGTATGTGGGCCGCTGGCAGCGTTTCAAGTAATGCCAGCTGAACTCTGTGTGCGTCTTTTGTTGAAAGTTTTCAAGTGTACTCGAATAAATTTGCGCATTTCCGGCATGACTACTGCGGTGGCATGGCCCAGTTCATTTTCAACTGCTTATATATGTATGTGTGTGCGTATGTGTGCATGTACGTGTGAGTACACTCATTTATGCTTAAGTGTTTGTGAAGTTAAACGTGCGCACACGTCATGCCTCCGCGTGTATATGTATGTAAGTGCAAACGGACCTTTTAAATTATAAAATTCTATTTAATCCGAATTAAACTTACTTCTGTTAAATGCAAATGAAAAAAAAAACGCTAAATGTATTTTTTGAAGTTATTTGACTATATATAAAATATGAGTTAGTTAGTTTATCCTAAAACATGTTTATTTAATATATAAATCTTCAAAAATATTTTTAAATAAAAATTTTGCAAATAATTTTCATTCAACGGAGAATTCAAAATTATATGTATAAGTACCGTACATATTAAAAATTACTGAAATATGTAAATAGTTGGCAACTCTATTTGAAAAAATATTTCCCAATAAATTTATAAAAAATGTTTTCAATTCTAAATTAATACAACAATAAAATACAGTTTATATCAAAACTGTATTTTTTCTGACGAGTCGGTAACCCTATCAGGAAATTTTTTAAAAGGAAATATGAAGAGTATAAAGCATCTACAACGCCTACATGAAATACGTTCCATCTAACTATTCAGTTAATAGCTTTTGGTTCCAATCAGAAAAGGTTGGAGAGTTTTGTTGGAGGGTTTTTTGTTAATGATTTCTTAAAAATTCAACTAAATAGCGAACGAGGTTCTCATATTACCGTTGTGGAGTTTACTTCTAGCCGTATAAGATTCAACCAAATTTATACGATGCTACATGCTCTTCCAAAAAATTGGAGATTTTCTAAGTCTTGCGAATATATGAATGGTGGGACAATTACCAGATCATAGCCCAAATAACGGAATTTTCAATAAGAGCGCTATAAAACAATAAAATTCTTTATTATTGTGAAAATATATTCGATGCCATTATATATGGAACTCGATTTCTTTTGCATGGCCATCACAGACACGCTTGCAGAAGTCCAGACGCTGAACCCAATTTTCGACGGTTTTCAAGCATAAGTCGGCCGTTACTGCTACAATTTCGCGTTCGATATTCGTATTGAGTTCATCAATCGTCATTGACTTGTTGGCATAGACCATAGACTTGACGTAACCACACACGAAATAGTCTAACGGCGTCGAGTCGCACGACCGAGGCGGCCATTTGACTGGACCATTTCATGAGAGAACACGTTTACCAAACTTTGTTTTCAAGAAATCGATTGTAACATTCGCTGAGTGGCTTGTGGCGCCATCCTTTTGGAACCACATATTGTCCACCACGACCATAATATCCAATTCGGGTCAAACATATTAGGTTATCACTGAGCGGTAGGGATTCCCATTCACAGTAACGTGCCGGTCTTGATCATCACGGAAGAAGTATAAGCCAATGACGCCGCTGGCCCATAAACCGCACCAAACCGTATTTTTTTCGGAATGCAATGGTGACTCATGGACAAAGCCATTCAGCCAGAAAATAGCCTCATCGCTGAAGATGAGTCTAGTGGTCAAGCGGCTTCAGTGTTTGCATTAATTTGTTCTTGGGAGGGTATAGGCCAATATCATTTTGCAAAATTCGCCAGAACGACGTGACAGAGATGCCCAACGCTTGAGAACGACGGGTGAAAGACTGATTTGGGTTTCCCTCAATTGATGCGCTAACGCCAGCAATATTCTCGACACTACGGGCACTTTTTTGTCTCACTGGCACGAGAACATTTTGTACTGTGCCTATGGATTCAAATTTTTCCACCAGATGCTCAATTGTTAACAGGACCATGTTGACGACGAAAAATTGAACTCTTAAAATTGAGGCCAGTGACTCCGAAGTTCGATAGTAAATGTTAATAATATCGACTCGATAATGGATCGTATGCCTTCCATGATGAAATGGCAAACCTTAGTGAAGAGAAATGTCAAAAGAGCGAGGAAAAATATGGCGTCTTTTGCCCGTTTTCAAAAAGCCTTTTCTATATTACTGCTTACAAGAAATATGTATGTTCAATATTTTGCGAAGATTTTAGGGTTGCCTATTTTAGGGACTGCTCCACTTCTAACTCCCAGAACTATTATTTTAATCCATCATATTTCACAAAGCTTTATCATATTTCATGAGCTTCTTGCCGACAATTAAGATCTTAGCTGCCATGTGACACGTTTTCGTAAGACACACGAAAATTCATGGGGTGTCACGTATTACGTAATCGATCCAAATTCAGCATTGACATGACAGTCATAGTTTTTTGTGCTACGCGATAAGAATTTGATAAGGTTCTCTGGTTACCTGAGATCTGCATAAAAATATGGTACAATTTTCAAGGCACTTTGACGATTTCTGCAGATTTTGTGCTAAATAAATAAAAATAAATCAATGAATTGAACAAAAAAACTTGCTCCGTACCAGGTGAAGACTTTCATCCAAAGCGCTTGGCAGCCAACGGCTTAATAGTGAGGCTCTTTTCTACATCATTAGTTAAAAATATGGCAATCCTTTTCAGCAAAATTACGAATTTAACAATTTTACGATATGCAGCCAATGTTAAAATATAATAGCTGTGATATACATACATATGTAAGTAAATATAATAACATCAAATAATTTTATTTCGCGAAATAGATGGCAATCCTAATTTAAAATTTTTATTTCTTTGAATTGTTTAGTATTATTATTAATAATAATATAAACTTATATACAAGTATTTTCATACCCTGAACAGGGTTTATAAAGTTTACCACGAAGTTTGTAACAGCCATAAGGAAGCGTTGGAGATCCTATAAGCATATCTAAATTACCAGTATGTTGAGCTGAGTCGATTTAGCCATTTCCGTCTGTCTGTCCGTCTGTATATATATATGTACGTACTAGTCCCTCAGTTTTTAAGATATCGTTTTGAAATTTCGCGAACGTCATTTTCTCTTCAAAAAGCTGCTCATTTATCGAAACTGTTGATATCAGACAACTATAACACATAGCTGCCATACAAACTGAACGATCGGAACAAGGGCTTGTATGGAAAACTTTTGCATTTGACAAGATATATTCACGAAATTTGGTACAGATTATTTTCTATGGCAACAATGTAATCTACGAAGAAATTGTTCAGATCAATTTACTATAGCATATATCTGCCATACAAACTGAATGATCGGAATCAAATGCTTGTATGGGAAACTTCTTCATTTGACGATATATCTTCACAAAATTTGGTATGAGTTATTGTTCATAGAAATAATGTAGTATCGGAAGAAATTATCCAGATCGGCTCAATATAGCATGTAGCTGCCATACAAACCGAACGATCGGAATCAAGGGCTTGTATGGAAAACTTTCGCATTTGACGTTGTTATCTTCACGAAAGTTGGCACAGGTTATTTTCTAAGATAATAATGTAATATGCGAAGAAATTGTTCAGATCGGATTACTATAGCATATAGCTTCCATACAAACTGAACACATAGTTACTAAAATAAATGCACCTGTGAAGGGTATATTAGCTTCGGTGCAGCCGAAGTTAACGTTTTTTCTTGTTTTTTTTTACTATTTATTTTTTTTTTTTTAGATAGGTGGCAGATATTTGTAATTAGTTTAGAAATTCACTCATTATTATTAAGATTTTTTTTTAATTTTATAAGTACTTGTGTGGATTCTGTACTGACAGATAATTCGTAACCTTCGCATTATAATTGACACTTCGTCAGTCCATATGTCAAATAAAGTGTTGACACTATTCGGAGCTTCCAGTTTATAAGTATTTAACGACACACTTCATTTGCACTTCTCCGCTACTAACTATTAGTATTGCTAAGTATTAACACGTAGAACCACAGACACACGCACTGGCGTACTTTCAAGTGCACTTTTCCCAACACACATACACACACACACTCACAAATAAACGCACAAAATTCGAATGTCATTGGTTTGAGTTGAATTGTTTTAGCAGCTACTCAACAAAATTGCTGCGAAAGCGACGCTCAACGCACCGACACACACATACACACTACACACTTTAGTATACAACACACACACACATGTACATAAATTTACCCAAACCGCAAACTTTGACCGCCCAATGTCACTTAATCATTCATGCATTCATTTACCCTCGAAACAGCGTACGCCAACACCACCACCCTGCCCAACCTCCCCGTGTTCGGTGGCACTCGTGTCGCGGATGATGATGACTATTACATCAAAAACTAACGTCGAGTGCAATTAAATTACTCATAAATTTTGTCGTTTGGCGAAGTTTTCGGGGTGTTTTTGTTGTTGTTGTGAGTGTTTCTGTTGTTGTTGTTGTTGTTGATGTTATTGTCATCATTAGTGCTATTTTGTTTGGAAATATTTTGTTGACGTTGAATGGGCGTGTGACTGAGTCACTAATTGCTCTTAAATTACTGACGGCTTTTATCTTGTTGAAAACTCTCTTGAATTGATTTACTAAATGAAGCGTCACATTCTAAAATCGTTTGCTACTTAAGAACTTATATATTATATTAAATTTGATTTTTCCTTTAATATTTGACTAATGAGTCTATACAAATTGGTTCAATTAAGAGTCGATACAATTACTAATAATAATAGTTACTTATTACAATATAACAGTGTTTCATTAAAATACTCTTGGTGCTGGTTACCATTGATGGATTTACCGGGCTTTTGTTGATTTTTTTTTATTTCAAATATTGCTTTTGTTCATTTAGTATCTATTTATTTGAATCGCATATTTCATAACCGAATAGCTTCTTTAGTTTCGAAGGCAAAATATATACAGGGTGGTACGGAAATTCCAAAGATAAATATTCTCTTGTCGTAGTGCCCTAATTTTCGCCTAAAACCGATAATGAATAGTTCCAAACATATAAAAAAATCGTTAATGATATATGTATATCTTACTAGAATATAACCGCTTCACTTAAAGGGTTAAGTGTAGTTAGCGACATGAAAAATTGGCAATTTCGAATATTTAATATCGCTTTATACAATAATCCATGCCAGATTCTGTCAATATACCTCGTCAAAAGAAAAAGTTTTCCATACAAAGACTTGAATTCGATCATTCAGTTTGCATGGCAGCTATATGTTATAGAGGTCCAATATCAGCGGTTCCAACAAGTGAGCAGCTTCTTGAAGAGAAACGGATGTGTGCAAAATTTCAGATCGATAACTCAAAAACAGAGGGAGTATTCACGTATATACATATAGGGCATAGCAAAATCGATTTATAGGTATCCGTTACTTTCTGCTGGGTGTTAAAGACTTTATTGCAAAATAATATTCCCTGTCTATGGTATAATAATAATAGTTTTATAAATAATGTTGCTTTGTATTGTTATAGTTCCAACCGCCACTAGTACTTGAAGATTTACCTTAGACCATTTCGACAAAAAAATATTTTTCAATTAATGGATATTCTAGTGACTGATCGAAGCTTTTTTAAAGTAACAAAATGGCGACTTCAGGAAACCTTTTCCCAGGTTTTCGGGAACAAATCAACAGTTATTTATTTGTAAAAAATCGAAATAAACCAAACTCTTCATTATTTTTCAAAAAAACTTGATGTTTCCAAAAAGCTGTGTAAATTCATTCAAAACTACCGAGCGGTTTTTGAGTTACGCTGGTCACCAGTTCAAAAAACATGGTTTTGAGAAAAACGTATTTGAAGTTTTACAACTGCTGCTACTTACATGCTTTCGAACGTTCCAAAGCGCCCGAGAACCCTTTGCTAACTAGCGAAAATTATTTCTCAGATTTACTTCAACCGCAAGAAGCCCTCCAAACTACTGGCACTTAATAAAGTCAATCTTGCCGGAATTAAAAGTATTCTGAGTAGACACTGCCTAATAGATTCACACACTGTGCGGCTAAATATTCTATCGGACTGTCTTTGCCAAAGCTGTGTGAAGGACGGTGAGGAGGAATGATCTTGTCACTTCTTCCCCCATTACCCAGCTTGTGCTAGACTAAGATTGAAATTTCTCGGTAGACATACCTTTAGCGAACCTAGCGAAGTTGTGGGAATTGATACTAACCGCCTTAAAAAATTAGTGGTAGCAAACGCTGAGTTAAACTCTCTGGTGATCCATCTTTAGGAGTTTATGGGTAACACAAAGGACGAATATCTTTCCAAGAGAGCCTCATCGATTTTGGATCAACCCTACGACCTAGCATAAGCTAATAGCTAATTATGTGTAAGCATATTTCAGTAATTCTGCATCTCAAATTCTCTAAATAAGTGAGTATTCTCAATAAGTAACACCTTGCACCAACACCAAGTAGTCAGGGAGAGTTTAAAAATTAAGCGTCATATTTAGAAAGTTTCATACCAGAACACTGGAAAAATTCTAACCTCATACAGATGACTACATTTATACATATATATTTATTTATACACTGGCATCTCCGCTGAAGTGCCACAAAAATTTCATAAAATTCCAAGCGATGCTCTGCTCTGCTGTTTCATACACAGTCATTCCTCGACCTTTGCAACATGCAAGTTAAAAGTTTATAACAATAAAAAGAAGAACTTTGCCAAACAGTTTTAGATTTCTTCCACACACATTCCCACACTTTTTTTATTTTTGCTGCTGTTGTTGCGTCCACCGCTAAAGCACGAAAATACTTCAAATCATCAAACTTCTGCTGGCTTGCAGCAGCAACAGCAACAACAACAACCATTACCATTAAGCAAACGGACGCGAGAACACATGCCAGACATTGTGTGCTGCAGTGGTGACACCGAGTGGGTGGTGGGCGTTGGTTAGTGATGCTTTGTTGCCCGCCACGTTGTTCCCCAAGTTGTAACTTCATGTTTTTACAGCTTCTTTCTGCGTTTTGTTGAAAGTGACCTGATGTGTCACGTCGTTGGTGGGTTGTTATTTCGTGATTTTCATTTTATTTCAGTTTTTTCCCATCTTTATTACATTGTTTTACGTTCCACTTCTCTCCAGTGGCTAACACGGCGCAATATGGATTTTGCAGAGCAAACAGTTGTTGCATGTTATTGTTGCTGCTGTTGCATGTAAAACATGCATATGTGTATGTACAAGTATAGTTGTATGTGTTAATATGTGTATGTATATGTATGTGTTAATATGTGTGTTTGACGGCGTTTCGGGACTTGTCGCTGTATGCAAAGGTCGAGAAACTTTCGACAAATTTTTCGTCAGAGCAACAAACTCTATGAACATTTTTTCAGCTTTTTTTTGCCTTAAATATTTTATTATTAATTTTTTTTGTTGTTTTGAATTCATTTAGCTCATATCACTGCAGTCATTCACATATTTCCATATAAGTTTGTTCAAATGTAAATATTTATTAAGAATTTTTAGTGAAAGGGCATTCAACTTCGTTTATTGCCATTTCATAACTTGTTTTTTCTTGAAAATTTATTTGAAACCTAAATATAGGCTTGTGGATATCTTTTATTGTGATCTGTGAAAGTTTCAATTTTAATTTAATAGACCCCGCTCTACAAGGCATAATAGAACAGTCAAAGTTCTAACTGAGCTCTGAACTGCAAAGAGTAAGAATATACGAAAACTTCACACCCATAAACTAACCAAATTGACTCATATCTGATTACCCAATTATAGAAAAAGGTTAATACATAGACCAGAGAAAAACTCAAACCCGTTTAAACTTTTATAATACTTTCTTATTTCCAACTTCTCTAACCAGTCTAAAAAATACTTTTTCTGGAAGTCTGCAATGTTGGGCTGCAAGACGGCGATAAAACCTACACATTCGACTCAAATTTCAGCCGGGAGTAACTAAATCATGTTTGAAAAAAAAGAAGTTACACTGGTTCAAATTTATAGAATACGGTAAACAGAGTAGCAGTTCGTTAGCTATTTCGTCCAATTTGGCCGATGCGTTGTCAAGGTGGAAGAATTATCTTCACCACATGGTTCAACTTTCATTCATTACATATCTATAGTATGGCCTTATGAATATTTTGGTTTTCTACAGGTGGTAGGTGTAGATCGGACTTTGAATATCCCAGAAAACGGTAGTCATCACCTATCTGGACGATCGGACAATTTTTACCTTCTTTTTAGAGCAGCTTTGCGGGTAGAAGAGCAATGGTTCGTCAGACGTCACGAGCTAACGCAGAAACTCCTTGGGATTATACTTAAACAGCGTCAAATACTGCTGTGAAGTGAAACCCACAGCTTGTTTTCCGAAATTAACAAACACTGCGCCTATCGCGTCGACTACTTTCTCATGCTAAATACTTCATTTGACTCATATGGTCTCATGAGACGTCTGCTGTCTTTACTATTTCTTACACTCTCAAGGGGGTTTTGAATATTATCCTTAGTATCAGGTTCCATGCGCGGTCAAAACAAAACTAAGAATTTTAGTAAGACGAAATTTTTACTATAGCTTTTTAAGATAATGATATATGGATATGAAAATAAATTTGACGCCATCGTCAAATGACACTCAATGTTTTTTCGACGGCGGTATACCATCTTAGAAAAAAACGATTTTTCCCCTTACTGATAAGATAACGTTGCTCTAAAAACCGAAAGCCGAACCCTCTTTCAGTGGTCTATTAAACCATACCCATAGGTGTTCAAGAATTTAAAACTATAATCCAATATTAAAAGTCGCAGATATCTCTCTAATACATGCTATGCACATTCATAACTACCGTTCATATTTAAACACAATTCTTAGTCTTTGGCAGTCGATTTTGCTCATTTCATATTTTTCAAAGATTAGATGCAAAGAATAGCTTTTATTGTGTTCGCAAAGAAATTAAAAAAAAGAATGAAAAGAGTGACAAAAAGTTCGGAACGTGATGTTGCCTGACGTGCGGGTGTTTGTTGTAGGAAACGTCAGATAAGCACAATGAGAAAGGGAAACCGTTTCTCGAACAATGGACAGTGGTGTAATTTCGTTTTTGTTGCTGGAACAATATTTTCGGATATTATGATAATTTTTAAAAATAATATGGTTGGAGAAAAATATTATAATGTAGATTTTTTCGAAAAAATCGCAATAAAGAAGAAGAAGATTTTTTCGAAAAAAATGTATGGCTGTATCAGGGTTTGAGATATTGTTCTGAAACTTTGTACACGTCCTTTCTTCATCAAGAAACTGCCTATTTTCCGAATCGTCGCTATCGGACAATTATAGCCCATAGCTGCTATACTAATTGACCGATCAGTTTCAAGTTCTTGTATGGAAATCTTTGCTTGTTTTGACAAATTATCTCCATGAAATTTGACACTGATTATTGACTAAGGCTAAGGTACAATATTCGAATATATTGTTCAGATCGGATAACTATAGCCTGTAGCTGCCATATATACAGACATTTCACAATCGTGCTCTTGTATGAAAACCTTTTTTATTTGAAAAGTTATATTCTCGAAATTTGGTATGGACTATTTTCCAAGATAACAGTACATTTCCTAAACATATTGCTCAGATCGGATCACTTCAGCACATAGCTGCCATATAAGAGACCGATCAAAATCCAATTCTTGTATAGAAAATCTCTTTTTACATAGAGGCAACATTTTAATCTCCGAAGATATTATTCAGATCGGGCCATTATGATCAGACTATAAGAAATGCACTTATGAAGCTGAAGTTAATATTTCTCTTGTCTAATTAAATATCATTTTTATTTTTTTTTTAAATCTTTTCTCCTTTATCTTTTTAAAAATAATTTAACGAAAATAATTTTTTTTAATTCCATGTTAGTCACAATATTAATTATAAAATTTCCAGCGTATTAACCCATAATGGACCATTGTACTTCACACCATATTGCATCCTCCATTCGCTATGCGCTGATCAAATATGGATGCCAAACGTGACAAAAATGCAAAATTGATTTTCATATTATCTTCTTCCTTTTGAAGATGAATTATTATTATTTTTTTTTTTCTTTTTCAAAATTACTCACGCCACTTCATTGCGCTGCTCGTTGACTTTAGCGTGTTATTTCTAATAGCTTGACTCTTATTATGTATTTGCCACTCGCCAAAGCCAAGCTGTGCTGGCTTCACTCACTCACAATCTGTCTTATTGGACAGAAGAAGTCATTTAATGATTGAAGTATGTCTCGTTGTATATATGTATCTTTATCTATATACTATATATACATATATATACTTAACAGTAAATTTTGTTTAATACTTTGATGCGTTGCCACCCGTCCGAAAAGCTTAGGAACAAAAAGCTGCAGTGGCATGAAGTATATAGATTTCGTTTTGCAGCATCAAAAGAATACAAATGAGTGGATATACATATATATATACGCATAATATTAATATATACGTATATATGAATATATACTGGTATTTGAAAGTATTTATGGCTGATGAATTGCTAATTCCATTTGGCGCTTATCTGCTAATGTTCCATAATGAGTGCGGCTTTAGGTGTATTCTCGCTCACTTTGCAATTTCAGTTGCTCTACTTTCGTTTTGCTTTATTTTTCTTCTTTTGTTCTCTCTTTTTTGTGTTGTCTCAAATCAGTCATTTAGTTATCTAATTATGTTTCAGATTCGCTGTTTTGTTTTCTAATTTTTGATTTTTTTGATTCGATTCTTTTAACTTCTCTGAGTAATAAACGAATGGTTTAGCATTGTTGCTGATATCTGGACTTCAAAAATTGTTTTGTCTTATCTCAAGTATAAATAAATCTTTGAGGTCTAAAAAGTATCGTAGATCAAGAGGAGGTTTTTGGTTGCTATTTTGCATCTAATTAAAATTATTTTCCTATTCTCTGGAAACTAAAATTTCAACGATACTACTAGTTAAGGTCAAAATACGGTTCCACTGTATGTTTCTCACTGTTATCAATGGGGTTTTACAAGGGCTAGAAGATTATAAAAGTATAAGACTCTTTGAAAAATTTAAATTGTTTAAGTGTTCCGAGTAATCACAAAAAAGTATATTCACCTCTGATTGTCAATAGTTTCCAAATACTTGCAAACTCGTTTTAGAACTTTTTAACCAATTTAGTACTGGGAACTGAAGATTCAAAGAGACAACAAGCCTAATTGAGTTAATATTCTAACAAGAACTTTGTCATGAAAAAGACATCTCCATTTAAAAATCTTCATTACGGCTCCCGCAGAATATTGTCAAAATAAGAAATTTGCATTTTCAGCCGATTCCAGGACTACGAGTATATACATATATTCAGAAATCCAGATTTACAATGCAGTGGTGGAAATAATATAATTTGACCTACTGTAGAACCAAAATCGCCTGATATAATGTCATCGACGTCTTCTAATAGGAGTTGATTCATCGATTCGGACCATGGCAGTCACTTTTATCAATCTTCTTCCATATAAACTCGTTTACCATAGGTGCCGGTCACAGAGCAATCGATTGAAACAGCAAAACCGTTGAGCTTGCTTAACTGGACATCATTATCCTATGAGCTCAGCAATCATTGCTCAATAACCTGATATGCGAACTACTTGCTCTTAGTAAAGCTCATCTCAGCACAATTGTAGATGTTCTGACTGAACATCGTCCAATTGATTCTCACAATGTGCGGCTAAATATCTTGTCGGGCCATCATTTCCAAAACTTTATGAAAAGCGATGGGGAATCATTCTGTCTCAAAACTCAAAAGGCTTCGTCGATCTATGAGGTTCTGGTCATCCACTTTAGAAGTTTATGGGTAAAGCAAAGAATGTATACCTGTCCAAGTGAGATTCCTCGATTTTTTGGATCCACTTTACGACCTAACCTAACCTACCCGATAAGTAAAAGGTTTTTTTAAGAATATTCCTTAAAGCACTTGTAAAGACCAAAGGTTCTCGAAACATCAAAATAATGGAAAGATCTAAAAAAATGGAAATATTTTGGAAGATGTGATTAGAGTTGACGGATTTCCACCAATTCACTTCACTCTTTATCACTTTCAATAGAAATCTGAGTATAACTCGTAATGTTTTAAAAATATATTTCTTGAGAAACAAATTTCGTTAGAAACTATTGTTCAACCGAAAAGAAGTAAAATTTTGTTCCCCACACTCTTCAAACCAAGCAATACAAATTTAATAGTTCAGTGACCTGATCGCACACTTATTTACTCCCTACCTCTATGAAGCCATGAAAAAGTTTCATACATAAAGCCATCACCAACTTTGTGCCAACAAACCATTTGAATTAATATTTCTTCATTAGCAAACTCAACAAAAGATGATAAAAAAACCAAAAAAAATATTTTCCTATGAGGTTTTCACTCACCCCCCAGCAAACGAAGGCTCATTCATTAATTTTCATTCACCACAAATCTATTTGCATCGCTTTGTCTGTCCCGTCTGTCCGTGGTGGGGATAAATGTTCGGAATTCTAATGATTTGTAGTTAAAATGCGAAGCCACGTCGAATACGTGCACATATTTAGTCTTATTTATTTATTCATACCGAGAGATATTTGCTTTGTCATCAGTCGAACCATTCATGCAACAAACCGAAATGTCCGAAAGGATAATCTCTTGTCCTTTTGACCGCACAGTTAATACCCGAGAAGCTAGCTTTGCTCTCTGGTACTCGGCGTACATTAATATTCCTTAAGCGTTTTGTTAATATATTATGCTCAGCAATAGTTTCTGGGGATTTTTGCATGCTTACTTTTGCTTATATACATATATAGTTATTACAGTATATAGGAGAGAGGCGATGTGTTTAGTTTACAAGTCACCAAATAACTTCGAGAAATTTATTTAGTTTGCATTATATGGAGGAAATCTTTATAATCTTTGATGGCTCACAAAAGTTTCTTGGTCCAAATACAACGCCAAAGTTATTTTTGTTAAACATACAAATACTATTTATCACATATCTTTCAGCAAATATATATGTATATACATATATGTTTTTATATAGCATATTTACATATGTACCTTAGCATAACTACCAAGAATTAATTTTCAGAATTCATTCATTTCTTTTGCATTTAAATTGATCTCAGAAGCCTTAGATCTCTTAAAGCTTGTAATATCTGTGTAATATTATCGAGTAGTCCACTTCTGTGCTAACAAACTCACATATTGTGAAAGCTTATGTCCATCCGGACCCAGCAGGTTCATGAACCTGTGACGTCTCAAAGGCAAAACTACCCTTAAACTTTACATATGAATCTAGATATATGCATACTTATATATGAATCTATATACATGTGCAGTTATATATAACTATAACGGTTAATTTCAAAGCAAAACTCGCTGAACATCTTCGATTAAACTTTACCGTCGGAGCACTCTCATATCTTTTACTTGAGTATTGGCCACAGTTTGATTAAACTACGCTTACATAGCCATCAATCAAAGCATGTACTACAATATACCGACATACAAGTACATACATATATGGTATGTATCATACATATGCATATGAACTCCGCTGCCTTTTGTCTTCAAAGTAATAAATATGATGTATTTCACTCGTATAAGTATGCCTTTTAGCCAACTTCAACAAACTTTAACAAGCACATAACAACAACAGATGTGCTGTTGCTCTGCACGCCCCCAATATGCTGTCCTAATACATCACTTACACTAAAGTGTTGTTAGCCATTGTTGCATATGTTTATCAAAATTATTGGAAAATCAGTTTCTTGAGAGTTTTGACAGACTTCCCTTGCACAGCCATCAGTGCTGATAGTAGTTTGTAGATTAGGGTGATTCTTAAAAATTCACAACGCAAATTTTTATTGAATTTCTTAATGGCTAATAATATTTAATTTAATTTAATTTTACTTTATTTTATTTTATTTTATTTTATTTTATTTTATTTTATTTTATTTTATTTTATTTTATTTTATTTTATTTTATTTTATTTTATTTTATTTTATTTTATTTTATTTTATTTTATTTTATTTTATTTTATTTTATTTTATTTTATTTTATTTTATTTTATTTTATTTTATTTTATTTTATTTTATTTTATTTATTTGTATTTTTTATATTAATTTTTTTTCATCTCACTGAATCTCCACCTTGCCTGAGAACCACCCTAATATGCAAACTATCTAGCCGAAGGCGCCATAAACTTGTCGGTGTGTGGCCGTGAGTGCTTCTGCTGTAAGCAACGTTAAGCTATCAATCCGCAACAATGAAGGAAATTTATTTTACTTAGAACACAATTTTACTCACTTCGAAAGTCATTGGCAGAATTGATGTATCGAACATCTCAAGCAACATATTGAAATATTGATAGCTATTTAAATCTTTATTAAACATTTTATAGTTTTAGTAGCTCGATTATAACTTAACTAACTGGTTTCTCCTTTATTTCATTTATTTATTTTCAGGTAAGTGTCAACGGAGAGCTTCAACAAGTGTTGCTGACATAAAAATAAATTGAGTATGGTAATGAGTTTAGTGATAAATTGTTGTTCTTGCAATAACGGAAATACCGTGTATGACACTATATAGATACATACAAGTATGTATGAGTTATGATGTTAATATTGCATTATTTGATAAACTGCACTAAGCGAATTTTATCGAATCAAATTTGTCATCAGATTGAGAGCGTTGCTTTCGTTTAAGGGATTTTTAGTAACGAAAAGCTATAACACACTTAGCTGTATATTGAGCTGTACCAACTTTTTCGAGCCATTGATTCATAGTTAATACATAAATTTTCTCAATTTATTGTATATATTTTATATACCCAAAAGTTAAAAGTAAAAATGAATTTTTGAAATAAAAAATTTTTTCGAAGATGTAACATTGATTCCAATTAACAAATGACATAAAAATTTAGTTGATAAATAAATAAGGAATGAAGTATATCTAATAATAACGTTTTATAGTAAATCTTTTTTCGAACTTCGAATGAAAAAATTTCGATTTCGAAAGCCAACTTCGAAAAACGGAGAAATCTCATTAATACCCTGTTCCTCGTATATCTAATAGTAATGTTTTTCAGTAAACCTATTTTCGAACTTTGAGAGAAAATATTTCGATTTCGAAAAACAACTTCGAAAACTGGAGAAATCTTTTTCAGTACACTTAATTTTACTTTATATGGTCTCCATATGGATCCAACTCTCAAAATTATAGTGATTGTCTTGGGCCTTATTAACTTATCCATTAATATGTAATGAATATTCAAAACCCAAATCTTTATATGAACTACTTCCAATCGAATCGACAAAGTCCTTTAAAGTTAATAAGAACGCATTAAGTTCGAAATATTAGTAGAACCAAAGCAAAAGTCTTTATTTACAAAAAGTCTAATTTAAACATTATTTATCAATCATCAGTCATACATTTCACCAAAAATAACTGAACAAAATTCAATTTCCAAATGTCAAAGCAAAAGCCAATCGAAAAAGTCAAGTTTTTCATATGAAGCCCGCTTTTTCTAAAGCGCAGCGTATTAAAATGAAATTTATAATTTTTTTGCGCTCCGTCTACAGTTACAAATTGTTTTTGTCGCAAACAAACGGAAAAGGAACCATCATCATCCCGTGCAAGTTACAGTTATTCCATTAGATAGCAAAAACAAGAAATAAAAAAAAAAAAGTAAAATTAATACTGACTAAAGCGGCGATAATATCAGACTCGTGCTAAAAACCAACAACAATTATTTGTGTCAGCAGTCAAACGCATCTTTAAACCATTTTTAACTTTTGCGTGATAAATTTCCGCAGCAAAAAGTGCACGAGGCACAAACGACAATTGGAAATACAAATGAAAAATTGTGCCAACTACTCGATGGAGCGGCCACAAAAGCGGAAGGGCTGCAGCATACACGTGTGTGTAGGCGTGTGAATGTGTGTCTGTGCGGTCTAAGAGCAGCATGGAAAGAAGTAAAAGTAAAAAGCATAAGAGAAGAGTAGCGAACGAAAAAAATTGTGAGGGCGTCGAATTTCATTGATGCCACAGACGAGAATTTCCAATTAATTTTTATCGCTGCTGTGGTTTTGGGTAACAAATGATGATGATGGCGTTGGTCAGCCAAAGTTAGGCAGCAAAAAGGGAATCCTTCTTACTTAGAATGAAGGCAAAAAGGAAAGTGTTTTTCTTGCTTTCATTTCACTTTTTTTTTTTGCTAAGTATTTGTAAAGGTTGATGGCAGCAAAGCATTGTGGCAACTGTGAAATTGGAGCAGGTTAAAAATGATGTAAGGAGAAATGAAAGGCGACACTATTGAATAATTATGCCTGTGTTGCTGGTTACACTTTGCATTTGACGAAGTTAATATGATGGTTTATATATATGCATATATACATATGTAAATATGTCTATGAGAGTTTGAATGCATACAGCACTTGAGTTTCCGTTACCACAGGCACTCGAAAAAGATTTGATTCCAATTCTGATTAATGCCTGTGGGATTCCTTTTATTTTCGATTAATAAAGTGTGCTTAAATCAGTGTAACTTTTTACGATTGGGTGACATGAGTTGTTATCGTGTGTGTGATACGTATATAATACGCGTAGATTATGCTCTCACTCTATCTCTCCCTCGGTATTACGATTTTGTATAAGCAAGTGTTTGTTCAATGTTTAAGTCTCAGTTGTGATCATAGTAGTATATATTTTAGAATCTATTAAATTTTGTTGTATGTCCTGAACCATTCAAGCTATATCACCCAAATTTGCACAGGGCAAATCATCTCTCATATAACGGTTTCGTTAAATTCTTCTAAAAGTGCAGACCATTAAATTTTATATTCAGCACGTTATCAGAGGGCTTAACAGGAGCAGAAACTTTACTAATTTCAAAAAAAAACTTAGAAATTAGGATTATTTTGATATTCCCATGCTACACAATGCGAACCAGATCTACATCCCAATTGATTTTTTTTTACTTTCCAGTACACAAATCAGGCACGAACTAATATATCGGGGAAAAATTTCGCAATAATGCTTTTAAGGTATGCCATCTCAGGTTTAAAAATCGTCCATCTTATTTGAAGCGAGAAAATATTTCTTTTACTTCCAATAAAAGTTTATCCTCTGCGTATAAGCTTATGTGAAGTGTATCTCATTTGGGGATGATTTTAATATAATTTTCGTTGAAGGGAAGTAAAATATATTTATAAAACTAATTGAGTCTGTGAGCCATAATGTACTACTGTGGGCAAAAAATAGTAAGACTTTCCAATTTAAATTACACGCGAAAACCCATTCTTTGAACTTTTTTTTTCAAGGTTGGTAAGACTGTCAGTGACATCTGTGCCAAACGTCACATTAAAACAATCATTAGTGTTTGGTATAGGCTTGTCTTTCTGAAGTACATAAAGTACATTCGGCGATTTTTACGATGAGTGAAATTATTCGACACAGAAGTTCCATTAAATTTTGTGTGCGGAATCGAATTTCTTGTGCCGAAACATTCAGAATGTCGGAAAAGACCTTCGATAATATTTGTTTGTCGCGAGCAAGTGTCTTTGATTGGTACAAATTATTCAAAAAAGCTCTACAACGCATTGACGACGAACCGCGTGATGATGAACACATCAATAAAATAAAAGAATTGTAGCTTCAGAATCAATTATCTCAATCGATTATCTGAATTGTCTGTCAGAGATCTTACTTCCAACGTTGGAATATCGGAAGGATCAGTGAAAATCATTTTGAAAGATCATTTGGGCCTCTGAAAAGTGGAAGCACGAACATAAAATTTCGTGGCGTTAAACCTTGGATCTATACTTACGACCCGTAAACAGACCTTCAATAGGTCGAATATCGCGGCAAAGATGAGCCGAAGCTGAAAAACCACATCAAAGCAGTTCAAAGATCGAAGTTATGGTGACAGTTTTCTTCGGGGTATATAAGATAATGCCGACAATCAAAATCTGGAAATTTAAAATTCCGGCAATGAAGATTCTGACAAATCAAAACACCGACAAATCAAAATACCAACAAATCAAGGTGCCGACAATTCAAAATACGGAGAGAGAAATATTAAAATAAGATATTAAAGTAGGTAACACCACTAACAGAAAGTTAAATTTCTGGATTTTAGTTGAGTAATTAACAAAAAAAAACAAGTTCGAGGATATGCGGTCTTCTGCTTCTGGCCACGAACACGCTCGGGATCACATCCCTTAATCACTGGAATTCTCTTTTTGTGCTACGACAGAAAAGGGACTCGTCCCCTTGTGCTGTTCATAAAGTAAAAATATGGACACGATAAAATGATTTTGACATGTCGGCATTTTGGTTTGTCGGTATTTTGATTTTTCTGTTTTCTGATATATCGGTATTTTGCTTTAACTGCATATTTGAATTTTCACGGTAATTTGATGGATCAGCATTTTGAACTTCGGTATTTTAAGTGTATTCCTGATAATATGAGGAACAGAGAACTCATAAAAAATTAAGATAAACTATTGCATTACTCAAAGAAAAGTGGGCGGAACATTATTAAATACATATATTTTTGTTTATTTATCTAAACTTTCTTGATTCTATCATTCATTTAACGACTATGCATTTTCGTAAGAATTCTTTTGCGCTCCTTAATTACTCCCGATGAACTTTATGAAATTATATTTCTACATGCTGCCTTGGTTAGAAAGTTTATTTCATTCATGCAAATTAAAAACCAAGTTTTGTCTAAGCTTCAAAATATATTTTTTTTTTTTACATTAACCGAATCGAATTCCTTGAGCAGATCTTTGAGGCAAAGAAAGCATATGAAGTGCCCTCGGTGTTTGTGGATTAAATTTGTATTATTTTTGTCGGTGCGTTATTGTAGTTGAAAATCCAGGAGTGGTTAACCCACAAAACTGGACCTTCCGACCCAATAGATTGACTATAATATATTGAAAAGAACCAAACCAGATATTTATAAACTCTACGTCACTCTGATGATTAATTTACCATTTTTTTTGTGATAATATTTTATATTATCACTGCTTTCGCATGCCTTGAACATCGTCGTTCTCAGACTCACAATTCCTTCCACACATATGTATAGAGGAGAGGAAAGTTGCCACTTAACAAAAAATTAAAACTTACGAGTTTATACAGTATCTTTGAGAACACCACTGTGGCCTTTTTTGTGCCTTTCTGATCAAGTTGGTATTTAGATTAAAACTGTAAAATGCATGCTGACCTACATATATTTTTTCAAAAATTAAAAATCCAAAAGCAAACACCTTGAATCCCAGCATATGTAACTGCATACTTCTATTAATAAAAATATTTTATTTTGACTGCCTGTCTGTCAGTCAGTCAGCAGGTCGCGTCATTAGTTGATCGTCATTTGCTTGCGCGTTGATAAGTTAAGCGAAGCAACAACAAAAGCAATGACATCAAGCCGCTTTGTGAGCCATTTTCCCTTGTCGAAAGTTTTGAAGAGGCTCCGCACTCGACTGAGAACAAAAGCGACAGAGCCTGATGCCGAAAAGGGCTTAAAATTACACACACACACACACACACATACAAAGTGTATGAAGTGAACTGGCAAGCGAGTAGCGCGGCATCGCCGAGTGTTTCGCGCACAAAGAATCCTCTTAAACTTTGCCAATTGCTCCTTTTCACTCACGTGCGCCTTTTTAAAAGTATGCTTTTTTGTTTTTGTAAACGCAATTTTCTCTTTTTTTGTAACTTGTTATGTCCGCATTTTTATCAGGCTCCATTGCGTTAACACCCACTTTTTGCACAGTGTTCCACTGTTCACGCCGGGCCCGAAGAGGCAGAGCAGCAAACTGACATTTGAGTAATGTGCGTTGGTGTGTGTGTACATATGTATGTATGTATGGGTGGGTGGGCCTTTGGGTAGGGATGTTGTGGAGCAGCGCTTAACTACCGCATCGTTGTCGCTGACTTGTTAACAATTTTTACTTGACATTTTGTGAAAGTGTCAATATTCATTTTATGCTCTACAGCAATGAAACATATACCACACACACACTCACTCACTCACACACATACACGCTCAAATAAGGAAGCGAATTACATACATCCTCGTATATTGGCGTGTAATAATAAATATGAGCTTCATTCAGAAGAAAATTGGGACGTCTGTGTTGCACCATATGTTGTTGTGTTCTGAATTTGATCCGAACAAGTGGGACAACCAATTTGGCTCAATCGACTTGTTTGTCAGGCTGTGTGAGGAGAATGAGGGCGAGAGTGCTGTAATATTATATGTATGGGTGTAAGGGCACGAGTCGTCACAGTTATTTATTATAAATAACATACCGTTGAACCATTAAGACAGCAATTTATGGAATTTAAAAACGAGAGGGGTAAAATATTGGTAACGCATAAGAGGAATATTTTAAAAAAGAGTTTCGTATGATCTGTAGTGTTTTCATCCATTCAGACGTCGTGACCTAGCCCGCGTAGCCCCTGTCTCTTAATTCGCTGAACTATGTCAATGTCGTCGTATATCTCGTACAGCTCATCATTTCATCGACTGCGGTATTCGCCGTGGCCAACGCAGAAAGGACCATACATCTTCTGCAGAACCTTTCTTTCGAAAACTCGTAACGTCGACTCATCAGGTGTTGTCATCATCCATGCCTCTGCGTCCTATAGCAGGACGGGAAAAATGAGTAACTTATAGAGTTTGGTATTTCTTCTTTGAGAGAGGGCGTTACTTCACAACTGGCTACCCTGTCCGAAGTAGTACCTGTGGACAAGAGTTATTCTACGTTGGATTTCGAGGCAGACATTGTGGTTGATATTAACGCTGGTTCCAAAATAGACGAAATTATCTACGACTTCCAAGTTATGTCTGTCAACAGTAACGTGGGAGCCAAGTACCGTGTGCGACGACTGTTTGATGACAGGTGATATTTCGTCTTGCTCTCGTTCACTACCAGACCCATTTGCTTCGCTTCCTTATCCAGTTTGGAGAAAGCAGAACTACGGTCGCGGGTGTTATGGCCAATGATATCGAAGTCCCGCCAGCAGTTGTATGCTCTTGTAGAAGATTGTAACTTCTCTATTTAGCTCTGCAACTGGAATTATTTTCAGTAGATGGACGAAGTCGTACGATAGGGAGTCACATTGTCTGAAACAACGTTTGGTATCGAACGCTTCGGAGAGATCCTTCCCGATATAACTACAAGTACTTAATGTCTTTCTCACCTTAAAATTATTTGGAGGCAAGAATAAGTAGGTACTACTAAAAGTTAAAGCAATAAATGGTAAGGCCACGATAGTAATGGAGAAACACCGGATCAAACGCTTTGGATGACTAAACGATAACGGGTCCGTTCAGGGTACGTATACCAAACAATCGTTAGAACAGTTACATTCCTTTTAAGTGGCTTCTGGCTAGTTTAATTAAAAAAAAATCGGGAAAATATAATTTGAGATTTTTGCTGCTACCTTCCGAAATATACGGTAATAGAAAAAGTCTTTTCGTATTTCTAATCAAACTTAATAACTACCATTTTGGCCGATTTCTTTTTGCCATTTTTCCATAGAATTCCAGATTGGATCCTTCGATAAAGTGCTGAACTGGTGTATTTTTAGATCAATACTTCAAGGTCCAGGCTAGCTGCAGAACTTCAAATACTTTCAGTAAACTTTCAGTAAAGATAAGGTCGGCTACCACAAATGGTAGCAACTTGCTTACTCTAATCGGAACTCAGTAAATCAAAAACCCCAAGATATTATAACTGCAATCCTTCACCCTTAAGTCCTTAAGAAAAGTACAACGCATGCTTTAAGAGTGAAGGAACGCATATTTATCCTCAACGAAATCCCACTAAATTACAATTTTGATCTCAACCTCAAGTCACTGAGTATAAACTACATACATTGGTTGAGAAGCTCTGTTCCGGCTTTTCAGTGCTTAACACATAGTTGTTGTTGTTCCATCATAAATATGTTTGCATGTTTGGGTTTACGTCGCGTTTAAATTGTCGACTTGAACAACACCAACGACATTAAAGTAACTCCCTCTCTTCCTTCTCTTCTCTCTTCTATCACCATTATTAGCGCGCCGCTAACAAACAAGCAATTCAGTTGAGCTTTAACATCTTGCAGGGCATAACTTGTGTTAAAGCTACTCAAGTGTTGTACTCACTGTGTCTAAGCCGCCCTCGGTCTCGACGTTCCCTTGCTTACGCTTGCGCCCACTACTTTCCTACTTTCTACACGTCTTCTTTACGCTGCAATCGTTTTTTGCACTTATTTTATTAAAAAACTTCGCCGCTGAGTCTTCCAACTTCTGAAACATATGAAATTATTGCTGTCGCTCACTTGTCGTTCCATCGTCGCCGTCTCGCGCGTCTGAATCGTCTGTGTCGTCGCTGGCATAAACGTCAAAAGCAATTCAATTTATTTATAATTTTCTTTTTCCTTCCTTTCGGATCTGTTGGCGTCTTAGCACGTTTGTCACGAGACTTGTGCGCGCATTATTGGCTTGATTGCGTCAATCAAATCACGCCTGCATATCATTTGCGCAGCGCTCCGCTCAAATGAGAATTTAAAAGATGCGCCTCCATGGCTGCAGATGTCTGAAAGAAAGCGAAATTAAATAAAAGTATTTCTTGGAATATGTGTTGGTGTTGTTGCAATTAAATAATTATTTTCTACTGCTTCACTTTATTCATTTTAAACGACACGCGAAGAGCAACAGGCAGAGATAATTGCCATTTTGCATGCTGTCAGTAATAAACTTCAACTTGGTGGAACACAGCTCTGTTAGATGCGATCTACTATTTACTATTGCTGTTCTTTAAAGGGAAAAATGTATATTCTAGAAACTTTGATTAGTCTCGGCAGAGCTGATGGGCGTTTTGTTGAGCCCTTGTTGGAGTTACACTCGCACCTTCCGAGAAAGATCCATTACTGAACCTTTCTCACCTAAATAAAATAAAAACAATAATTTCAAATTTTATTAGAAAGTTTCTAAAAAGTTATTTTGAAAACGGAAAATTCAGGAACAGAAGCTCGAATCCAAAGAAAATTCTTATGTATATTGTACAATCACGAAATCTGCAATAACTTAATCCAGTCGGGTTACTGTATTTAGTACTTATATTCCCTTGACTATCTGGGTCAAAAACTTCATCAAGTATTGTGTCTATAACAATAATCAAAAGGTTTTTATTTAATTCGAGAATTTTCTTTAGGACTAAGACAAACTTTTTCCCAATTTTCTGGCAGTTTGTGGATGCCATCCCAAATGAACTGCGCAGGTTTGGCGGCCAAGAATGAATCAAGCCTATTTTTGATACAAGTTCTTCTTCTTCGAAGCCTTAATCAGCACATTCAAGTAGTGCAAGCCACTTTTGGCGCATTCACTCAGCTAAAACATGCTCATCATAAACTTCCTTCAAAGTACGATGACTTTCGGCTGAGGTTTTCTTCACATTATATGTCGTAATACAGTAGAATTCCCCACAAAAATACAGCTACACAAAATTCGTCATGTTGGACTAAAAATAATTATTATGTAATTCAAATAATTGTCACATACTAAAAAGGACGCACAAGCATAGTAGCTTTCCAACGTCGACTCTTCACAAACCGCACGAATATATGTATGTATATAGTTATAGATTCAATAGAATATTAATGTGAATATCATGTGACTTAATTTATAGTAAAAACTATCGTATTTATCGAAAGATTTTGAAACCTCAAGAAACATAGATATGACTTCCGTGGGATATCTAAAAGCCTCCTCGACGGATATCGAGCAACCCTCTTCATTTGATTAGAGTCTTTCGAGGCCATGCACTCCCTGAACTCCCGTTGACTTTAATCAATACTGACATAGGTTCATCTCTTTCAATATAATGTTGGCCGCGGCTACATCTCAGATGGTCCACCCATTGAGTCCAATTTTCTATGGGTCGTTCGAGCATTTCGATTAGTAACTGGCGAATAACCAGCGTTATGTTTGCTCCACGGCCTGAGTCGAAACGCGATTATGCGCATAGAATTTACACTTTACATTTCACCTCAGGAAAAATTCTAACGGTGTGATGACAAACGATCTTGGTAGCCAATCGAATGGCCTAAAACGTGAAATTATTTGCTCACCAAAGTGTTTTCTCACATAAATCCATTGATTCATTTGAAGTGTGTGAAGTGAAGCCATCTTGTTGAAACCAAATGTGCTGGACGTGGTCGAATATGGTCCATGCTAGATCTCAAGATGGGTGATGGTATTGCAAATAGCACGCTCAGTAGGCCGATTATGTTGTCAAAAAAAAGTACACACAAGGACAGTGGCTTTCCACCCATATTCGGAAAATCGAAAAATTAGCAAAACGGACAAATATAGTTATAGACACCATATATATTATTGTATACCCAATTGGGGTCCTTCCTATATTAATATAAATTAAAAACTATCGCATTTATTCTGGAATTTCAAAACCACCAAAACACAGAAACAGCTTCAGTGGGATTTCTGACAGGCTTATTCATTTGGTTACACTCTGTCGAGACTGCTCACTTCCTAAACTCCCATGGAGTGTCGCCAATGGTGGAGCTGACAGCAAGCAACAACAACAAAATATGGTATTGAATTTAGTAACATTTTTTTTTAAATTATTTTCTCCTTCAATATAAACACCAAATTAGCTAACTCCAGACTTTTTATTACCGAACTATGGAAAAATTTAGTGTATTGATACTGATATTAAGGGGGTAATCTGGTCTAGAAACTTAAAAAAAAAAATTTTGTTTATATTTTCAAAGTTTAACTATTCAAGAATATGTGTACAAGAGGATTTTTCAAAACTCAAATTATTTTCGGAGATATAGGCATTTTTCTGGCCCGGCATCCAAACTGGTTCGGCCGGAACTAACCGAACAAAAGACTTTACGTGAAACTTTAAACGCGTTTTTCTCAAAACTGACTTTTTCGAAACGATACCCACGATTTCTCAGGTTCTACGGGACCCATTTACTTGAATAATTAATTTTTATGGAGTCTTCTTTATAGGCTTGTCTATGGTTGGAACTAGCCCCATCCCCAAATTTTTATTTTTATTATTTTTAAAAAATTCGAAATAGTCAGAAAAAGTGATCCAAAAAAACTTTTTTTTCAGGCAGTCGCCATTTTGTGAAAAAAATTTGTTTTCCCACTTTTCCGTAGTTCCGGCCATTGCGACATTATTCTAGATTAATAATCTTTTTTTTTTTGGTTTCAGATAACTAGGAGGGTTGAAATCATGGGTATAGTCACTTGGAAATTTTTAGAGACCTACCACTTCGTCAGCTCATAATTTTGAAATTTTTTACTTTTTTTTGTTTTTAATTTTTTTCTGTACTCTTCTAAAATTAGCAAATAACTAATAAAAAAATGAATAGTAAAAATATTAATTGCCTTTTTTTACGACACTTTAAAAATTACCTGAAATTCATGTTTCTCGACCAGAATACCCCCTTAAGTATTTCGACCAATTAAAGGGAGCATTACTAAAAACTACGTTTTTTACTTTGTCATTTTAAAAAAGCCAAAATTCTATCTTTTTAGTGGTCGTTGTGTGGCATCAGAAGTTTTTGGGGAGTAAATATGAGTTTCTATTTGAAGGATGGACTGCAAGCCTCGGCCGAAACGAAAAAGTAAAAAATAAACATACAGGAAAATTAAGAGCTCTGCCAATAGTGTGTGAGTTCAAAACCTGATTATTTCTGCAATGAATATCATGATAGAAATGAAAGGAAAAAACTTAAGTATAGTCCCATTTGCACTAGGTCTTTTTTGCTTTTATCCAGTATAAAAGGTAGTTGTTGATTACTTTTGTCCGACACGTGCATAATACAGCGTTACTTGTACATAACTTTTATAATTTCCTTTCAGCGTTACCAGTACTAACTATTAGCGCTGCAGTAAATACTTCAGATTCATTAATGCTTATTAAGTGCAGACTTTCTATTTTTACTTTCCAAGAAAAGTGCCGTTAATTTGTCACTAAGCAAATACTAATTTATTATTCATAATTATCTGCTGTTTTACTAAAAGTTTTCTTTGAGACATGTTGCTCGAAACTATATTAATAAATAAATGTTAATATTCTTTTCTTTACAGGTAAGTGTCGCATGAAAACTTTTATTCGAAAAAGTCGATATATTCCACCAAAAACAAATGCAACTCGTGGCAGTTAGCAATAAAAGGTATTTATAAGATACTCATGTACGGCAATTTCGCTTGTTTAAGTTTCCGTGTCGATCAAAATGCGCCTCATCAGACATAGATAGGCAAATTATCAAGTTATTGTCTTCTTGACAATTTCAATCACATTTTGCCAGAATTCCAGGCGAATCGGCAAATCTAGAGCGTTTAAACGGCTTATTATTTGAACTTTGTACCGAAACAGGTTTAAGTTATCATGAGTTATACGTCGTAATGAACGTCTGCTAACTCCAAGGGGTGAGTCGAATCTCTTCACCAGCGGTATAAAATTTTGTTTATTGACCATACAACCAAAACTGAACTTCTTTGCTGGTGGAAGCAGCGCGTACTGAACAATTATTTTGGTACAAAATGCCAAAAGTTATTTTTCCGGAGTAAATCAAACAGGAATGTCACTAACATTATGCCATATAGCCCTAAAATATATAGGTTACTGGTGAAATTCGGTAAGAACCACTCGGAGAACCAGCCATTTACTCCACCTCTCGTACATATGTATGTCTTCTTTTCACTACAATATAAAAAATATAGGGTATCAATCCTTACTCTCAAAATATTAAAATAGTGTGGGGAAAATGAAAGCATCGACTATATATGTAATATATGTATGATATACATATTAATATACCAAATCAATATGTCAGTTTAAAATGCATTAAAGAATTCAATTCAATTCCATTTAATGCATCTAAACGCGTAGAACGGTAATCACTTCAACTTTAATACGAATGGGGTTAAGTGACCGCATTCAGCAACTTAAGCTGTGTGCAAAATACCACAATAGGATTATAATATGCATGGGAAAGCAGGAACACGTGGAATAAGGTGGAATGCATGAAGAAGAGGCAGGTAGCAGCGTGCGGGTGGGTGGATGAGCGATATAAACAATAGAAATCATGACAGTAATGCAGTGATGCCACGCAATGAGCTAAAGGTGATAGGCAGTAGTTGATGTTGTTGTTGCACTTGTTCTTTTTGTTGTTATTGCTATTGTTTTTGTTGTTGTTATTGCCATTGCCATTAGTGCCGGCAGTTTCCTATTGCAGATTGCTGCGCACAGCGAGAGAGTCAATCGTTCATATGCGATGTTACGTATACGCCACGTTGAACCTCATCAACGTAACGTCACTGGTTGCGTGCAACCATAAATTAATGCTATCACACTGATATGGAGCTGGCAAACTGACACGCGTGTGTGGGTGGTTATGGGAGGCAGGATGTAAGGTGCTATTGGAGTGAAGAGGAGTATGGAGAAGTGTGTCGGGCGTATTAAAGAGTGAGCGATCGAATACCAAGAGGAAATAACTATTGCTAACTATGAATATATATTATATCAGTGACATATAGACACATATATGCACATGTATTTGTGTTGTTGTTGCTGTACATAAATCTTTAACGCCGAGTTAACCGGCTGTGTCGAATGACCGTTGATTAAATGAATAAATAGACATGCATTTAAACAGGAAAGCGTTGTGTTGGTTTCGTTGCGTTATTGTTGTTGTTGTTAGTGCGAATCCTGCAGTACGTACGAATGTATGAATGTATGAGTGTATATATGCGCTCCTGTATGAAATGGAGCAGTTGCCTGTGTCAGCTGTGGCCAACTGACATAAGAGATGCTGAAAAAAGGACATGCGCATCAAGTGATTTATGTACATATGTATGTGTGTACATATATTACATATGTATGTTTTTCCTCTAACTATTGCCGCTGACGTTGCCGATATAGATAAATGTGATAGTAATAACGATAATGCTATTAAAATTCATTGCTCCATGTCATACGTGGATAGTTATAAGGGTATATTAGGGCACTCCAGAAGTTTTCCGAATATTTTAGGAAATATAAAATATTTTATTGCCTTGCACAATAATCGACTTTCAATGCTATTGAAATTTATGCTCCCTTATTAAAAGATGGGAAGTTTACATTAGGGTAGTTCAGAAAAATTCCAAAATAATAATTGCATAACAGAATGCGGTTTCAAATGCTATTAAAATTCCTGTCTACTTGTCGCACGTTGGCCAGTTGAAAGGATATACTAGGGTGCTCCTGAAATTTCCCGAAAATTTTAGAAAATAGAAAATATCTATTGCTTTGCACAATAATCGACTTTCAATGCTATTTAACTTCGTGCTCCCTTATTGAACTATGGAAATTTTACATTAGGGTAGTTCAGAAAAATTATAAAACATGCAAAATACTAATTGCATAACAAAATTCGGTTTTAATTGCTACTAAATTTTTATATTATTGTCATACCCTAGAAAGGCATAATTTTATATTAGGGTAGGTCAAAAGATTTCGAAACATTTTATGAAACAAAAACCATTTATTGCTTGCAAAATAGTCAGCGTATATGCTATTAAAATTCTTGTCCTCTTTTCGCAGTTATAAATATTTTTTAGGGTAGTCCTGAAAATTTTTAAACATTTTTTAAATTTTTAATTTAAGATAAGCATTGCCTTGCTAATGATCGATTTTAAAATTCTGATCTTATTTTAAATATACTAAGTGTACATTAGGGTAGTACAGAAAAATTCGAAATATTGCATAAAATAAAAAAATATGTATTGATTTGTGAAAAAATTTACTTTTCATGCTATTCACATTACTGACTGTCATACGGTATGCCAAAAAATTACCGAAAGTTTTCCAAAATGAAAATTTTGTATGTATTTTGGAGAAAATAAGAATTTATGGAAAGAAAGAAAGGCTAGTTAAATAAATAAAATAATATGGTTATAATAAAAAATATAAACCATAGATAACGGTTTTATCGATAACACCACCATCCATTGATTAAATTTGAATTATAAATAATCTTAGCAAAAAAAGTTTGTTTCAAAAAATTTATAAATTTTTTCGAATGTAAAGGGTTTCCTCGGGTCAAAAACGGCTGTATCTTCAAAACTATTACTCGGATCTACTAGAAAATTTAGAACAATATTTTAGAGGTTGTAGAATTTAATAAAACAATAAAAAAAAATTTTGAAACCCGTAACCTCATATAAACTTCAGTAACTAATTTATATAACCCTTTCGGGAAACACAAATATTTCATTTTTTTTTAGTAGAAATATGTTTTGAAATATTTTCTTCAAATAAATTTAAATGCTAGTTTTTTATATATACTCCATACATGATTAATTTATTCCACATTTTCCAAAAAGGTGTATTTTTTGAATTTTTCCAGATTTCTTTCGTATGTCGAGAGCTTCTCAAGTATATCTACTGAGACTTCTTCCGCTCTCAACTGATTCTAGTGGTCCTTCCACATGTAAACACTCGAAATCCATCCTGCCGAAATTCCACTATACCATAAATCTTGAGAAAAAGAACTACATTTCTATAGCTCAGGCTTAGATGTACATATTTCTTTAATACATACTTTATGTTGAGCACCGCTTCAAATATTTGCAGTAAATGCTTGGTTTTAACTTTACACCACCAAAACTAATCTTTTACTAAGCCTCGAAGAAACAAACTGCAAGAACCTTCCTAAAAGTCTTTGAATATCTGAGTCTTAAAGAAATAATTTCTTGCCAAAAAGCTCTATAACAAGAACCGCTCTGTGCGTGTGACCAAAAATTCTCTTTGTGTTTATTCACGCACTCATACACATACCTATAAATACATGGACATTAATCAAATATGCACAAATACAAGGACCAACGCACTCATATAGATATATACGTATATATATACATATATATAGATATAGGAAGATATCAAGTTCAATTTAATGTCACTGCGTGGGAAATGAGCCACTATGCGTTTTGGTGGATCTTGGCCAACAAGAAACGAGCAATTAACGCGTGACATTTTGGTGTAATGATATGCTATAGGATATGGGTGTTTGTACCGATACATGAGAGTCACTTGCTCGGCACATGGATAGTTTGATAGGGGCGCTCATAATTAATTTGCCACACGCACTTGCCTGCGAACAAAAGGTGCATAGATGGTTTCTCTGTGTGTGTGTGTGTATGGATAGTTATTTATATATATGAATGTTTGCATGCGTTTTTGGGTGTGATTGTGTGTGTACGTGCGGCTAAGTGAAGTGCAAACAATATTTGTCACATGTTAAGTGCATAAATTTGGCATTGTTCGGAGCTATCTACCCCCCATTGCCTTGTCGTAATTGTTGTCTATAAATATATGCATACACACGACGTCCAACGACATTTGCCGCTGGCCAGTGAACCAGTCATTCAGCCGGAATTTATTACATGCAATAGGATACGCTGATATCGCGCAATCAGTAGCGTATGAAATAAAGAGCACCCAAATATGGCTAGGTATGTGCGCATTAAAGGCCCCGTTGGAATAACTTAAGCGATTTTTTTATCACAAAAGGAGTAAAAAGCCAAAAACTTAGAAAAATATGTATGGTTATCGAAACAGTTGCTTGTATAAGGGGGAATAAATTAATTGTAAATGATAAAAAAAATTAAATTTCTAAATAAAATTTTGAAATTTTTTCAAAAAAAAAAATAAAATTCTACGTTTTCTATCTCAGAATTGTTGGAACTTTTGTCTGTATATATAATACCCACTGTATAAAATCTTGTCTGTCTTGACCGACACGTACCGAAAATGTGAGCATTTTACATCTTTTTGCCAGCACTACTTCCTCATTTTTAAATCGCCTACATTTCAATATGAACCACCAATTCTTATCATTAGTTTTGTACCGTAACTGTACCGAATTTGTACCGACTTTTTTTGAACATGCAAGAACAAGTGAAAAAATATTTACAAGTTTATAGCACTGCTTGACAGTTGTCATCTGGCGATATATTTGTACCGAAATTGTATCTATATTGTTATGTACCGAAATTCCGAAAATTATAATGACTTTTTCAACTTCAGTTATGAAAATTTACCTTTTTATATCAAAATCGCTGGAATGTTGTATTTGGGTACAGAATTGTTTCTGCAGACCATACCAAATACCTTTTTTCTACCGAAAATTTGCAAAAACTTTCAAAACATTTTAACAGTTACTCAAAAAAAAATTATGTCAGACATAATCACCAATAATTTATCATATATGCTTATATTTTTAACGCTACTACGTGTAGGAATTAATTTCCTACCGGGCATTTAGCGCACACCAACACAAGCACACAGCATTAACATCACATGTCAATACCAAGTTCTGCAAAATTGTATACGCGCAGCATTAGCGTGGGATAGCTCACGATTCTGTGAATACGCTGGCAGGCGAACAACGAAACACGCTCTATGTGGGTGTGTATGTGACATCCCTAAAGCTAGTATTGAGCAGATTTGTATTCTGCGCTGCTGTTTATGGCTTTTGTCTGTGATGGATGACTTTACAATTGACATTTGAAGCGATCAAAACAAAAATGCGTATTCAGAAACACATTCCACAAGCATGCCCATACATCACATCCACACACACACACACTTCTTTGTATTGTTTCAGAGTGTGGTGCTTGAAAGCGATACTTACAATAAATGTACATGTATTGGTATTTAGAACGCAAATATTTAAAAAAAAATTCAAATGCTTGCACAGAAATACGTGATTTATGGGCGTTTTGCGTACTTAGTAATTCTTCTTATTTTTTATTTTTATTTTTTCTGTTGTTTTTGCTCATTTCTTTCCATGTATTATCGTGCATCAACGTTTAAAGTTACAATGTACACATATTTGTAGACTTGGAGTATAAGCAAACACGCCCATATGTGCCGGAACACCGGTCGCACACACACACACACTCAAACATATCTGAACATACATGAACATCACATGCGCAACCTAAAAACCTCAATACGACGCCCCTCAATGCAAAGGCATTCATTTGCCGTTAGGCATTTGATTTTTTCTGCTGCGGAATTCTTTAACAGCATCGTGTCGGTACAAATGGCATTGGTGTTGATGCTTTTTCAAAAGGATGCAAGAATCGTGCGGATTTTCATGTCGTTTAAAAGAGCTTTACCGCGCACTTTCTACAAAAAATGAGATCGGCTTTAAGAACTATTCGATATCTCAAGTCTAGCTCGGACAAGGCGCACTCGTTTGAGATCCACCTCTCATAATGAAATTAAAGCGACTGAGTGGTGTGACCCTATAATGAAATCACTTGTGTTTCTAAGTTTAGCTACAAATTTATTGTTGATTCTTGTCTTGAAAACCAAAATGATTACCCTTTCAGATGTTAAAATCAGAATTCTTCTTCTTTCACTGCCAAACAAGCATCATTGCTAAGCAAGCAACATTTTTAGATAATAAACATTTTCAAAACCTTTCATTTTTTTATTTCTATTAAAAATAAGAGGCTACATATTTAAAACCCTTATGCAAGGAACATAGTTTAATTCTAACTATTTTTTTTTATCCCTGAGTTCAACTATATCCTCCTTCAGTGCTTTATTTAGCTACAATTTCCTCGCAAAAGACCTGAAATGCCGGTTATGGAGTCAAAACAGAACTGTGATATCAATTCAAAATCATTAAGAGAAATTTAAGAGACGTCGAAGAATATTTCTCTGATTCTTCCAAAGACCCAAAGGCACAAGTGATGCATTTTTCAAAGATAATCGCTAAATCCGACTTGCCAAGCAAGGCTTAAGTTATTTCAATTTCAAAGGTTCAATGTACACCTGTGGAACTAGTCTTTTAAGAGCTTGTAGTGGGTGTCTCGCATTGGTCTCCGGAATGGCTCACACGGTTGTCATCGTATTGCTTAACAGCACTCCTTCACCGGAAATCATGAAGGCATCTATTTACATCAGACTACAGCTTTCAAGTCTTTCGACTGCCGTTCTCACGCCTCACGCAAACGCCTCAATATGGCAAGAACCCCTTATTGAGCAAACTCAAACCACAAATATCTAAAAAACACAATAAGCATCTCCTTGATTTTGAGCAGCGGCCTTGTGAGGTTTAATTGGTTTCGGCTCGTTTTTTCCATCCATTGCGATGATTGTTGACTTTTTTATATGTCAAAGTCATAAACCCATGTCTCATCGATAGTTATAATGCGCTTTATGAATTTTGGATCTGAATTCGTACGACCAAGCATGTCCAACTTGTTTACGGCACTCCTTACGAAGGAAATTCAACTTTATCGTGACGCCTTTCATACCCAAAATATCCACCAAAATCATTGGAACGGCCCCAAGAGATGTTATGTTCTCTTGCCATCTTGCCTGATGATTTTCAAAGAGCATATCTTTTATTTTTTAATATTTTCATCAGTTGAAGAGGTTGAAGGTCGTCCAAAACGAGGCATGTCTTCAACGATCTCTCGACCGTCTTTGAAGGTTTTGTAACACTCGTAGGCTTGTGTTTTTGCAAAACTGAATCAGCGAAAGTTTTTTCAAACATTCGCAACGATTCCACACACGAAATGTGGTTAGAAATACAAAATTTGAGACCACTTCTTTGTTCGATATTTGTTATCCATTGTAAAAGCGCAACGCACAACTAAGGTGCACCGACTTAAGCAGCTGCTGTAAGCAAATTGGTTGACAGATCGCGCTCTTATTTGGAATTGTGATAAAGAACTGTCTTACCAACTTAGCAAACTTCATTTTTATGGAATATCACTTACCCGGGGAATTTTAATTACATTTACCCAAGTACTTTTTTCCCCATGTACATCTCAGTAATACGCTGCGAACCTCTATGAATTTCTGAAATTGTGTAAATACAAAGAAGGCTAGTTGTTATGGAAGTACCCTCTACAATCAATCTAGGCAGTAAATAGTCATCAAAAGACCAGTTTACAACTACAAACTTACTTCTAAACATGAACTGAACAGACAACTTCTGAAGAATTAAAGAATAATTTTCTAATGAATTATTTTATTACTCCCGTATTTTTGCTCTGTAATCCAACTAGAAATATGTGCGTCTATTTTTGGAACCAGCAAGAGATTGGTACGTTTCTGACTAAATTCTGATAGCTAACATCCCGTAAAACACTAAAAAAGTTTACCTAATTTTTGTATGGAAAGAAGCCAATTCGTTAAGTGTTGGGGATTTTCATCCCTACTAGAGTGCAGTGTACATACATATGTACATATGATGTACCACAAACATTTCCGTGTATATTTCTGAACCTTTATGAAATAAATACTCATACATCAACGAATGGTCAAAGTTGAATAATTAAAGGGTTAATTGTTTTAATATTTAAATAAATATTAAGAGTTTTTCACACGCTAACAGGAAATAACGGAAGCGGATATATTTCAATTTTGATTTCGGTGAAAAACCCGAATATATTATGCAAGAGTAAACGGTAATTCTTGTGTACAAATATGATTTAAAATAAAAAATTACTGAACCCAATTTTTTTCAGGCGTCTAGTATTTGCATATTACTTTTATTATATAAGTAAAATATTAAATAATAAAATATCAACTCTGTGTTAACAAAGTGGCAGTTAGCTTGATAAGCATAAAATTTTAACAACAATAACTATGTAGAGTAAAAACTTTTTAACGGCTTTTTGCAACTGAAATCGCATTAAGCTCATATGGATTGTAAAAATTTCCACTGAATATTTACATTGGCGCAACAACTGTAAATTGATTAATTGTTTGTAAGGCAAAAACATTTATATTAAAAAAACAGTGTCACGCTTAATAAATAATAAAATGAAATATATTGAATAAATGCAAAACCGACACTTTGACATACCTTTGTAGGGGGTTTCGCTCCATTTTTACTGTGAAGTTGTTTTGTGTTGAAAATACATCAGGAGATTTAACTGTGTTACAATTTTTTTTTTAATTTTTTAAAAATTACAAAATTTTATATATATATATATATATATATATATTTTATATAAAGTTCAAAGTTGGCTGACCACAGTTACGATAGCGGTTAATCCTTCAAAGTTAGTCTGTTTCATGTAATAGGAAAAGCGGCATGTATCCTTCTAACTACTCTCAACTCGCCAGCATAGCGCAAAACTAATAAACGAATGTTGTATATCCTGAAAACAACAACAATACATCATGCCCAATACACTATAGTAACTGTTGTTATTATAAAATTATTTTAGACTGACCACGAGAAAACTGCGTATAACCGTTCTTAAAAGTTGGAGCTGTTTAAGGTTTTACATGGGTTTACGGGTTTCAAAAAATAAATTTTTTTAATATTTTATTAAATATTACAACATCTCCAGAATATTGCTTGACTAAGTGCGCCGTCTTAAAATGCGTTTTTCTCGAAGATAGTATGTTTCTGAAGTCGGTTGGCAAGATTTTTTGAGAATTACAAAATCGATCTTCATGAAATTTTACACAGGCCTTTGAGATACAATTCTTAAAGACTTGGACGATGGATTTTTTTGGTTACAACTATTTGAAAAAAAAAAAATTTTTAAATGTCTCCCAAAAATCTAATATTCAGTTTTTTCCTCCATTCAAGTTCTATGTTAAAAGGTTTTAACTAAAACACGTATTTTTAGATGATCCTGTAAAGAGTTATCCTGCCAACGCGGGCACATCTTTTTCCAAGGGGTCATCGGCAATGGCGTCGCAATGGCCGAGTTTAAAATATTTTTTTCCAAAACTTTCAAAATTTTATAAGGATATTAATTGATAATAGCGTATATATGTAACATTAAAAAATTCTAATAAAACATTTAATTCTTTATATGAGAAGAAAAATGTTTAAAAATAGAAAATCAAACCGGCTGGCTCTGAAATTATTTCGTTCTATTATTTCCTGATGCTTTAGAGTCCTTTGTTTTAAAGCTAGTAAAGAGTGCTTGGCATCACAAAAGATGTTTAAAGCATCCAAGTAGCATCCCTGTATACACTGTTACCTGAGTTAACATAGGACATAATCTAACCTTTAGACTTTCAGAATTTTTTGGCAGCAGAGGTCATTACATCACTTTCACAAAGAACTGACACACTCATCAGCCAAATTTTAATAGAAAAACTGCTTAATGGTATGCGATAATTAACTGATTTTTAAGGCATCAGTAAAATGTACATCTTCAAGTTATCCTTAGGTTAGAGTTTAGATTAAGAGGTCGAACATAACTGGGATCTCACATGCACAACTTAGAACGCCGATAAGTTGTAGTACCTAAGAACTCGAAAATTGGAATATGAGAGCCTTACAAATCGACAAAGCGCTTTGAGCCCCTATGACAAATTTGTTGAGACGCTTGTCTTCTGATTCGCTGAAAGTACGACCTCTGAAATGTTTCAGTCTCAGTCTTGGAAAAGCTGGACAAAAGAGGAGATCGTAACCGGATGTTTCCGTCTCACTCTCTTCCATACAACTTTGCCGGCAGCGAAGAACAAGATTTTTGGGCTTACCGCATGAATGCATATTGGACAGTATCCCGTAAGATTCCCTACGTTTCGACAAGATGCATTTTCTAAAGGGTAAGCTTTCTACTCTAGTTCAAAAGGAACACGCGGTGGTACAGGAGCTGTTCGTCGACCGCCTTTTCAATAGTAACCCCACTATACTACACTCCATTACTATGGTCCGGTGGCCTAAAGCCTAAAACTCAGATTGACGGAGAGTTCCTTACAGTAAACTCAGCTTCCAATTTACTCTTCTAGCTTCGTCTTAACTTTGAAAAAGCTCACTGCTTCTTTTCAGCGACTTCTACTTATTCACATATCTTTCGTCTGTATTTTTTTATAGTAAGGGTAAGCATCGACAGCCGAAATGCGGAACTTTAATCCGCTAAACCTTACCTATTTCTAACTCAAGACTCTTCTATGGAACCACCTAGAGTCCCATGTGAGGGACATGATATTTAAGTCTCCTCTATTTTGCGAACTGACGGATGCCTAATCAGTTGCAAAGACCCTTCACTAACGGCTTTCCATTTCACAATCTACTGACACATGAGTGCCGTTAAGTTATCGACCGTAAAACTATCATCGAGTGTTGATTTTAGTTTTTTCCTTGCATTCGAAAAGCGAGGGCAATAAAAAAACTCATGTTCCGAGTCTTCTATATACTAATATCATTGTGGAATCTAAAAAGGTAGCTTCTAAAGCACCCATGTCCACTAAGTATTTGGTTCAGATCCCCATGTCATCTGGCTATCCACGAGTGGATGTCCGAAATAAGTATTTTGGTCCAGCGCCCTTTAAATAAGGATTTCCACCGCTACTGCCACATTTTGATACTCTTGTTCCTCTCCTCTGTCTTTACCGATACAATTTAGGCGCTGATAGCCGACCCCTCATCGATATGTGCGCAGCCACAGTTGAAGGACGAGATAATTTCAGCTTCTCCTTATTCGGACCCCTTCATGTCAGTACATTTCGCAGCAATACACCTGTTCGCAATCTCCTAGGATGCTTTTGGTGGCATGAAGTGATATGGTTGGAGAAGCCGATAAGAGTCACACTTTAGGCGGGCTCAAACTTCTTAGCAAGTGTAGCGTTTTCGAAGCTTGGTTACGATTTTTTAGATTCAGAATTTCCACATCTTCCTTATAGCTTTTCTACAGCAATATAAGGCAAACGATGTCTTCCTTACTCTCTTCTCAATATTTGGCGTCCATGAGACAACTTAACACAACATAGCATACCATTACTGAGTATAGTGTAACATTAACGAACATACGTAATTATATATGTCAGTAAGTTTAAGTGTGCCGGATATAAGATGAACTTGAGTCAATACCGCAGCTCTTAGTAACTAAAAAGCAATTGAAAGTTTGGCTGTTAAATTTATTACCAATAAGTAAATACTACATTAAGCATGTGTATGTGTGTGTGTGTGTGAGCAAATGCCGCAAGTTTGTAATGCAAATGCGATAAGTTACTCGATGAAAACCCCTTCTCAAGGATTAAGACATACGCACTACGAAGGAGGGTCCACAAACTACCGTTATGCAGTTGAACTTTAAATACGAGTAAATAATCATAAGTGGCAGAACGGATGGCTTTTCCACTAGATTGCCATAAATATTGCAATTCTTGCGGTCCACAACCCACTCGCACAGCGCCCACAAAATGAAGGATGATCCACGGAGAGCCTTGCCGGGTTCAGTGTGTGTGAGTGCATGCTCCTTGCTGCCTGCTGCTTGCCGAAGATATAAACTATGCAATGCAAAGTTAAATAACAACATGCGGTCGCCACGAAGAGCGAATGCACGTTCAAGGAAATCCTTTCTTCGGCAACTTGAGACGCACTTAAGTGCTTTTGGCGAATTTTAAGTAGCGCTGCTAACCACGCCCCTAAGTGCGAAACTAGCATGGCGTTGCACGATGCAAGTCTTAAGTAACTGAAATGAAACAAAACCAACAAAAGCAACAATAATAATAATAATAATTTGTTGTAGCAAGCGCAGTAGTGGCAACAAAGTCGACGCTAATAACCGCATCTAAAGCATCGAGCAAGGCAATCGTCACTGCAGCTTTCACGCATACACACACCCACACACGCATAGAAACGAATGCAAGCGCTCAACACTTGTTGGCAATTATTTATCTTCCATTGCCTTGTGTGCAACAACAACTACAGCGTGACTACGCTTGACTCATGCCTTCCCCTCGCCAATGCACGCAACAGCTGCTTCATCAAATACACACACACACATATGTATATGCATAGATCTATTTGTATTGCGTGTAAATATGTATGCTCGGCATAATCGAAGGGAAATCAACTTGCTCAATGTGCGCGATGTATTGGAAAATCCAATGAAAAAGCATTAATTGCAATAAGTAAGTGACTGTGTGGTTTTTAGAGCCGGATGTGCGGGGCGAGTTCTTATGTGCGCTTCAAGTGCCGGAAGTGTTTCGCCCACCATCCGTTAAGCACATCACATCTTTGAGTCATGTTTGCTTTTCGTGCTTCATGCACAATTTAGAATGCATGCAATTACAGTTAGTTGGCTTAGCTGGCGCAAATGCATTCGAATAGCATACCCTGTAGGGCATGAATGTAGCTAATAAATAATAATAAATAATGTAATATATTTTTTTAGTACAAACCATTATATATTTAAAAATACCTCCAGGATACAAACAAAATATATGTGAGAAGGTTTTCAAGATCGGTCTGGCGAAAATGCCCATTAATCTGTCAACCAGAACTTTAAATAACGACGTTTAATACTTTCTTGCATTTACTCGACGTCTGTTCTAAATCGTGGAAGAAATTAGTAGAAGAAATTAGTTCCCACGATTTATCCTAATTAGGTTTCTTAAAATTATTTGAATAATCTAAAATTTCACTATTCGAATATCCGGTTTGTAACCGTTCGTATGAATATCAACCGGTTAATACTAGTTATAAACCGGTTAATGCTGGTTGTAAACCGGTTAATACTAGTACTAATTGCTCTATTGCGACAAATCGAACTGCTGCTCTGTTGCCAAGGTTTGAATAAATAAAAAATATTTGAAACCTAGGCAGACTTTAATTTTTATAAGTCACAATTTCATATTTCACTTTCCTACAGGGTCTAAAAAATAATTATTTAAAGTATAGTTATTATACTCTACCGCCATCATCTTTTGTATGTACATACATATAATATTTGTGATTTCTATGATGATAACTATGTATTTAACATTTAAATCGAATTCTATTCTGCTAAATATTGAAAAAAATCCTTTAAAAACTTCAAATACTCGTAATAAATAATTGCGTAAGAAAATTAACTTTTTTTCGAAACATGCCGACACAAATTTACATAAAATTATAAAACTTGGAGTCTACTCGGAGAATAGATAGTAAGAAAATTTTTCGATATTTGAAAAAATAAAAAAAAATTTCCTGTAATCAAAAACAAAATTTTGGGTCAGAATAGTAAGACTCGTCGAAATCTTTAAAGCTGCCAGCGCATCGGCTAAAACGTTACAACGCGAGACTCTATTTAAGGAGATCATAAACAACATTGCTCGAAATAATATATCTCACGAAGAAATTGAAATTTATACACATGATTTTCTAGATCTAACTAAAAGGCATGTGGAATCAACTTTAGTGACGCACCTCATAGAAGAGAGCTCTGCAGCTCACCTATTTTAAGCCCGCATTGATTGCTAGTAATATACATATAAATTACAAAGAACATTATCCGCTCTGGCCAGAAAGCTTTCAAATGAGCTTGTAGGTTACTAGCAGTTTTTGTGGATCAGGGATTTTAGATGTAAGTTGCAAGATATGTATTACTTGTTTTTGGATTTCATTCAGATTACAGAAAGCTTTAATATAAAGAGAAAACCAAAACAAGTTTGAAGATATGTAATTGTGTATGTCACAAAGCTTTCGTCTACAATATAGAAGACTTTATAATTATGAAAGCCCTAAAGCAGAACAGTGCGTATTAAGTTTTCTATGAATGTTGGAGACTCTCTAAAGTATATAGTAAATAAGGAACAGCATTATGCACTGAGTTCATTAAGCCATATCCGTCTCCCTATCCATTTGTCTAACTGTAAATACGCTCAGTTTTCGAAATATCGATGTAAAATTTTGCACACGTCCGCTTTTCTTCAAGAAACTGCTATTTGTTGGAACCGCCGACGTTGAACTACAATGGGATATAGCTGCCAGACAAACATATCGAGCAAACTCAAACTCTTGCATGGAAAACTTTTTTATTTATTCAAGTAACTTCGCGAAATTCGGCATAAAAAATAGCCATTACATTATGTGGGATTTGTTTTTTGATGATTATCTCTTTCAAATATTGGCAGCGCGTCTCAAATGGTTTATCCGTTGAGTCCAATTTTCGATGACTCGTTCAAGCATTTCAACTGGTAACTGGCGAATAACATGCGTGATGTTTTGCTCTAAAGCCTAAATCGAAGCGGGATTGTCCGCTTAGACTTTAGACTTTACATATCACCAAAGGAAAAAATCACACGATATTGGTGCCCCATCGACCGACCCAAAACTCATTAGCAATTATCAGCTCCCCGAAATGTTCTCGCAATAAATCCATTGATTGATGCGATGTGTGAGAAGTGGCGCCGATTTGGTGAAACCAAATGTCGTTGAGTAAAGTCCTCTCTCGAGGAACAAAAACTAAATTCTATAAGTCACTCATTATTCCTGTCGTCCTATATGATGCAGAGGCATGGACGATGACAACATCTGATGAGTCGGCCTTAGGAGTTTTCGAGAGAAAGGTTCTGCGAAAGATTTATGGTCCTTTGCGCGTTGGCCACGGCGAATAGCGCATTCAATGGAATGATGAGCTGTATGAGTTATACGACGACATTGACATAGTTCAGCGAATCAAGAAAATCACTCCGTTGGAAAGACCAGGTCGAGAAGGACCTAGCTTCGCGTGGCTTTTCCAGTTGGCGGCACGTTGCGAAAAGATGAAACTACTGTTGGTAGCTCGGCTGTAATCGCGTAAGCTGTATCTACGCCAGTAAAGAAGAGGAAGAAATGTCGTCGAGAGCCTTATTTTCAGCCCTCAAATAGTCGATAAATGCGACAATTTAGCTTGTTTAAATACCCATTGAGCCAGAAATAGGGCTCATAACTGGAAAACATTTGTCTCGATCGAATCGGATCTTCATGAAACTTTTCAAGAGCGAAGCGATGTCGAGCAGCTTCGTTCTTGCACAAGTTATAATTTGCAATCTTTCGCAAAGTCGTTCCATACGTCAGTCAGAGTTGCTCCGAACGGCGTCGAATCGACTCTCCACGGTCTCCGTGTACATTCTTAGCTCCGGCTGCTAAATTTTCTTCACTGCGTGCTGGACTTGGTCTATTTGGTCTAATATAATATTATTCAGTAATGAATGATGGGTCTCATGATGGATGATGGTGTCGCGGGTAGTACGCTCAATAGGCCGATTATGAGCGAGACGCGCGAAACACATTCTTTACAGAATGTTAATTATACCCTGAACAGGGTATATTAAGTTTGTCACGAAGTTTGTAACACCCAGAAAGAAGCGTCGGAGACCTTATAAAGTATATATATAAATGATCAGTATGTTGAGCTGAATCGATTTAGCCATGTCCGTCTGTCTGTATATATACGAACTAGTCCCTCAGTATTTAAGATATCGTTTTGAAATTTTGTAAACGTCATTTTCTCTTCAAGAAGCTGCTCATTTGTCGAAACTGCCGATATCGGACCACTATAACATATAGCTGCAATACAAACTGAATGATCGGAATCAAGTTCTTGTATGGAAAACTGTCACATTTGACAAGATATATTCACGAAATTTGGTATAGATTATTCTCTAAGGCAACAATGTAATCTCCGAAGAAATTGTTCAGATCGGCCCACTAAAGCATATAGCTGTCATACACTTTGATCGATCCAAAACAAGATAAAGAAATTGTATACCATTTGTTGCTATAATAAATACACTTGTGAAAGGTATTATAGATTCGCTGCAGCCAATGTTAATGTTTTTTCTTGTTTTCATTTCTTCTTTGTGTTTTTTATTCAGTTTTTTTAAGGGTTTTGTAGGCATTTTATAATTCTTATTCATAGCTGTAGATCATCGCATACGTAGCTCAAGTGCAGTCTATTTTAAGCACAAAAAGCTTTCCCCTTCTTACAAATATACATATGTATATATGTATGTATGTGTAAATAAATGTTTTGCAATTTTTTCAAGGGTAGGCATATGTCTACATATACATATATATATAGATATATACCGCAAGTGTTGATAAATGAAAATTCCCCAGCGCTGATTCACCTTAGCGCAATTTCGATTCAATTCAATTGTACGCCTATACAATAAATTATAAGTATGTCTATGAAACATACATATAGACACATGTACATACACATAACAGTGAATCGTTACAGAACATTTGAATTCATATGAATCGTATATATGTATGTACATGATAACAACAAAATAAGCCAACAGCACACAGCTTTCGATAACAAAAAGAGCCACATGTGTGCCTACAGCTACAAACGCATATAGACATACATATAGACATACAAATGTGCATACATATATAGATATACACACGTGTTTGCGTATTTTACCAAGCGTACATATGTATTTTTCTCGCAGCTAATCGATTTCAATTAAATGCGCTCCCAAGTGAATCAATGATGCACGCACACAGCCACACAACAAATGCAAATATATGCACATACATGCATATGCACGACCTACAATTATTTGTACAAATGTATTTGTTGGTTAATACTTTTTCTATGCATTTTTTATTTGCGAATTTTCTTGACTTTGTTTGGCGTTGAGCCACCTTCCGGCGATTTGGGGCGCCCACATGAATGCATACACTTGCCGGCAGCAATGTTTGTGCGGTTGTGTGTGTGTATGTGTATGCCACCTCTACAATTTAGCAGGCCTGAAAGCCGCCATTGTGCTGGTAGCCTTGTGTAATTATGCATGTATATGTGTGTGTGTGTGTTTGTTTGCAAAGCTGCTTCTTGTTATTGGCATTTTTGCTGTTTTTGTAGACAATCATCTGCAATTTGCAATAATTCTCCGATTACTGATGCGCCTTATACATATGTAGGTTTGTGTATGTTTACCAGAGTATATTATCGAGCGCGCTGTTCACTTGACTGCTGGCTGCTGGCTTTCATGCTTTCGACACCCGTCGGTTTTATCTTAATTACATTTCCTACTGCTCACTGTAAACCTTTTTGTTTGCTACGCAGCTTTCATTGCTATTTTTGTTATTGTACTACATTATGATAATTTTTTGTTTCTGCTTATTTAGCCAGCTTTTCTATTTGCCGCTTTCTCCTCCTCTTTGCTGGTCTTCCTTCCTTCCCATCCATTCCATTCACTTTGCTCAACTATTCTTTTATTCGTTTAGTGTCGTTTTCCTGCTGCCATCGAAAGCGAAAACGGTAAAAAAAAAATCGGCAAGTAAGCCAACCTACCAACCCACACACCTTAGTCACCAACGCCTTGCCAACGCTTACTAGTATTTCTCGTTGATTATCGAGTCTTATTTAACGTGACTTATGGCACAGAAGAATGTGAATGGTGTGACAACAATGTGAGCTGTCATCAGCAGGCACACCCTCCAGCAGAATACTCTTAGCAGCAGCCTAGCCAAATTTACTCTCGCTCATCACTTGACTCCAATATTTGATTGTTTGCAAGTAGATTTTATGTAGCTTGTAGAATCTTGCTGCTCTAATCTCGTTTTATACATACATATGTAAGTGAGTGAATTCGTGATTCAAACTGAGTTCTATATTTTTGGTAGAATATTTATTGAAAGCCCTTTTGCTCTACTAATTAATATAGATTTATTAAGTATGTCAAAAACAATACATGAAGATCTCACCGCTTTAAGACTTATTTCCTTAATGAAAAGAGTTAATGTAGTACTAAAATGTTATTCGCTAAAAGGAATTTCTACACCAAAGAGAGAAGCGCAGTACAGTTTCTAATACCACCAAACTCTTTAACAGTCCATATAGTCCGTTCGTTTCGTTACTATCTAACATATCTGAATTAGATCTTGTTGATCAGTTTGTGACTTGCTCTACTAATTCCGTTTAAAAGTGTTAATTAGACATAATAGGTTGTCAAAAAAGTCTTGCGGTATTTTCGCTAGTTGGCGCTGAAAGCGCGTAGTTCTAGTTTTATTCGTCGCATCGGATCATGCTATACCTTTTTGGAAAGCTCATTTCACGCGCTAACACGTGTTTGATTGATTGTCGTTTCTTTTAAGTCGTTCGTGAGTTATAGCGTCGCAAACATGAAGCAAAATAAAGAGAAAATACGGCATATTTTACAGTACTACGAGTACTACGATAAAGGCAAAAATGCATCTCAAGCCGCCAATAAAATTTGCGCAGTTTATGGACCCGATACAGTTTCCATTTCCACCGCACAATTATGGTTTCAATGGTTGTCGTTTCGATACTGGGTTTTTTGTCGCGCGGGCGACATTTGTATTGAATGGCGAATATTTTATCAGCCGAGCGACTAGCAGATTTATCTCGATTCCACCCCCTTTTTCAGCAATAGCCGGAAGTCGTAGGCTTGAAGTACACACTTCTGTTCTGGTGTAGAGGTGGTCGAAGATACGCCACGCTCCGGAAGGCCTGTCGTCAAAAATTGCGATAAAATCGCTGAATTGGTCGAAAGAGACCGGCATAGTAGCAGCCGTAGCATAGGTCAAGAGCTGGGCATGAGTCATCAAAAATTCATTTCAATTTCAATAAAAAAAAAAATTCAATAAAAATACCGCAAGACTTTTTTGACAACCCATTACTGTTTCAAATTATACTGAAAATCTTTTCGAATTTTAACCAAGCTGAATTCTTGTAAAAACACCTAAATTTTGGCGTATATATACTAATGATCAAGTTTGAACCGAACTGACAAAAATACATTTTAATACAAATCTTTGTTATCACCTTCAAAATATGCTCCTCAGTCAGTACAAGTGTAATCAGAGTTTTTTTTTTTTGGTAAACCGGTTTCGTTTGATTTTTGAGCGAATGATTTTTCTAGCGAATGTTTGACATTTTCGACGTCATATTCAAAAACCTACTATATGTCTCAAGTATATCTTTTGTGATCTTTATTCGACGACGTTTCTGCAAAAAATAATCTTTTGATATGAATCTATCAATAACACATTTCATAATCAAAAGATTAACTATAAGAGTCATTGAGTTCTTCTACTCACTTTCTGATGCCAACACGGCGAGTATGAATAATGCTTCTTTTAATTTCATGGATATTAACGTCACTAACAGAGGTGCTCGAAAGAGCAAGTTTTCGATGACTTCACGATCTTCACTGACTGCCTTGTGAAACTCAAATAATATTGGGTTAATCAATGTTGCTCTTTTTTCTGCCGATATTTACAGCATCTCTCTGAAATTGTAGTATACTTACATATCTAAAAAGTCAATTTAATGAATAGCTTAAAATTGTCTTTTAAACCTCTCCTCTTAAAATAATAATAATCCAAATATCTTCCAAACATTGCCAAGGAGCTGTTTCTATCATCTAAATGGATGCACTAGGAAAGAAAAACCTGCCACTGTCATCCTAGCACTAAAATATCCGGCTTTCAGCAACTCAACTCTCAATTCAATTCTCTATAAGAATCTTTCATTATTTAAAATAAAGCTGATGGCATAAGTTTATCAGTTTTAAGCTATATTTTCAATGCTTTTAATATCATAGTCTCCAAATACTTCGAATAAGTTATATAGACAATCCTTGTCAGAAATTTCTCAGATACTGTAACTCAAATATATGTAAATGCAATGTTAAGTGTTGAGAAACTTCGTTCATTCTAATTTACAAATGCTCTCAACAAAACAGTGCTCTGACCATCTGGATCTGGAATTGTTATTTAGAAAGACAAGTAGAAGACTTAGTTTTATAGAATAAACAATTATCTACCGGAACACTCACGTTGAAAGATTGCGCTGTACTACTTAAAAAAGGCGATTGCTTTCAAAACCTGCAAGAAGCAGGGTGGCCATAGATGTAGTGGCTGTCGGAAAGCGGCTGCATATATGCTAGGTTTCTGGCCAAAAAGGAATTCAGGAAACGGAATGGCTGATGGAATTGCGAAAAGTGACATCAGTTTAGCTATTGTGAGATAGGTCATGGGGGAATGGAATGAATTAGGGACATACAAGATTGCCACGATATGCACCGAAGGAAAAACCCATGCTTTTTACTCACACGGTCTCGAAAAGACTGCAGAACGGTTGTTAGCTTAATGATAGGTCATATCTAGTGGCTTCGAAATATCAAAATAATTCGGTTATCATTGAGCTTTAGCGATTCCCATTCACACTAACGTGCTGATCTTGATCATCACGGAAAAAGTACAGCCCAATGACGCAACCGGCTCATAAACCGCACCAAACCGTAATTTTTTCGGGATGCAATGGTGATTCATGGAGTACGTGTGGATTGCTGCTTGACCAATAACGCATATTTTGCTTTTCACGAAGCCATTCATCCAGCAATGAGCCTCGTCGCCGAAGATGATTTTTCGATAAAAATCCGGATAATTTTCAACTTGTTGCTCAGCCCAATTCACGAACATACGACGATTCTGATGGTCAAGCGGCTTCAGTGCTTGCGTCAGTTTGATCTTGTTAGGATGTGGGCCAAGATCTTTTCCCAAAACGTCGTCACAGATATGTCCAATGCTTGAGAACGACGTGTGAGAGACTGATTTGGGTCTTCCTCAATTAATGCGCAAGCGGCAACAACATTCTCGACACTTTGTCTCACTGGCACGGGAACATTTTGTACTGTGCCTATGGATTCAAATTTTTCCACTAGACGCTCAATTATTAATCTGATAGGACGATTATGACGACGAAAAGTTGAACGTAGCGCTCTTAAAGTTGAGGCCACTGTCTCCGAATTTCGGTACTAAATTTTAAAAATTTCGACTCGTTGTTGGATCGTATATCTTTCAATGATGAAATGGCAAACTGAAGAGAAATGTCAGCAGGGAAAAATATGGCGTCTTTGCTGTCCCTTTCAGCCTATTTTTGTAGTGTTTCTATTGAAAAGCCAGCCATTCTAAATTTTTCACAGAAATTTATGAGTATCTTAGTATAAGTATGAGGTCAAACCGCTCCAGATCTAAGAAATCACAAATCACAAAGCTTGGAAAGCTTATATAGAACTAATCTTTTCTTCTTTTTTCGTCATCATCCAAAAACCGGAAAAGTTAGTGGTTTGTTTTTCCAGTGAAATTTGACGACAGATTTAATTTTGCGCTCAATAGTTTTTCTAAGAATAAAATTTCACTGAAAAATTACTAAGATTGTTATCTGTAAAACAAGCCTTAGACCCAACCATTATAATAAAAATGTATGTGTTCAGAAGTAGTTGTATGTACAGCGGTGAATACAACATCTGCACTTGAGATAAGCAAAAAATATATATGTATGTATGTATGTATAAGTAGTAATTTATATACATATATGCATGCAAGTGCATATGTGTGTGTACCTCAAGCCTACGACTTCCGGCTATTGCTGAAAAAGGGGGTGGAATCGAGATAAATCTGCTAGTCGCTCGGCTGATAAAATATTCGCCATTCAATACAAATGTCGCCCGCGCGACAAAAAATCCAGTATCGAAACGACAACCATTGCAACAACAAGAAGCTACGGTCAGCCAAATCAGCCGGCAGTTAGGCAGACAGGATATCACAACAACAAGGGATTTGTACGCCTACAATTTTCTATTTACACAAATATGTTAGTGTGTCGCGTACAAAATACAGTTATCACACAAGGGCAGCGCCTAAATGCCATAACGGCTGTTCGATTACAACTACGCTACATATTTATGTATGCATGTACGTAACGATTTTCCAGTGTTTTTGTTATTGTTGCTATTGATTGTGATTAAACAGCGGCGAGCATTGTTGGTTAGTAGAGTCTTGGCATAAATGTTGCGGCCCACTTTTTCTGTGTGATTACACATTTGAAGGCATCTATGTATGCACACATAGTCATGTGGGTATACATAGATACATACATATGTGTGTAAATGAAAATAAAAGATACCACTACGCGGACAGTGTGGACTTCTTATCGCTCGCTGCATAAATGCGACTGAATAAAGTGGCTTGTCATACGCGCTTCTTTGTTAGTATGTGTGGGTGTGTGTGTGCAGTGCATTTGCTTTCCATATGGGCACATTCAAATGCATTCATTGCTTTTACAAATTAATTGTTGCGCTGCCTGCAATTCAGCAACATTATGACGATTCGCTTTTGTCTGGATTTTTATACTCTCCCAACAAAGTTGCTAAGGAGAGTATTATAGTTTTGTTCACATAACGGTTGTTTGTAAGTCCTAAAACTAAAAGAGTCAGATATAGGGTTATATATACCAAAGTGATCAGGGTGACGAGTAGAGTTGAAATCCGGATGTCTGTCTGTCCGTCCGTCCGTCCGTCCGTGCAAGCTGTAACTTGAGTAAAAATTGTGATATCATGATAAAACTTGGTACACGTATTCCTTGGCTCCATAAGAAGGTTAAGTTCGAAGATGGGCAAAATCGACCTACTGCCACGCCCACAAAATGGCGGAAACCGAAAACCTATAAAGTGTCATAACTAAGCCATAAATAAATATATTAAAGTGAAATTTAGCACAAAGGATCGCATTAGGGAGAGGCATATTTGGACGTAATTTTTTTGGAAAAGTGGGTGTGGCCCCGCCCCCTACTAAGTTTTTTGTACATATCTCGGAAACTACTACAGCTATGTCAACCAAACTCTACAAAATAGTTTCCTTCAGGCATTTCCATATACAGTTCAAAAATAGAAGAAATCGGATAATAACCACGCCCACCTCCCAACAAAGGTTACGTTGAAAATCACTAAAAGTGCGTTAACCGACTAACGAAAAACGTCAGAAACACTAAATTTTACGGAAGAAATGGCAGAAGGAAGCTGCTCCCAGGCTTTTTTTTTAAATTGAAAATAGGGGTGGCGTCGCCCACTTACGGACCAAAAACCATATCTCAGGAACTACTAACCTAATTAATTTTGCAGCAAAATAAAAAAAAATATGTAAATGACGGATAATGAAATCTCGATTATCACTTTATCATGCGAGAGTATAAAATGTTCGGTGACACCCGAACTTAGCCCTTCCTTACTTGTTTTTATTAGTTTTTAAATTTATTTATTTTTATTTTTTGCTATTTGATTCATTTTTTTTAATTAGTTTATAAAATTATTTTTCAGTTTTTTTGAATTTACTTATTCTTCTTTTATTTCTAATTTTTTAATTGTTTTTTTTTTTTTTTTTTTAGCTATGCATTCATTTAATATTATTATTTAATTAGTTTTTAAAACTATTTTTGCATTTTTTTTTACATATTTTTTAATTTTAACCATTTGATTCAGTTTTTTTAATCCATTTTTAAATTTATTTTTAATTTTTTTTTTTTTTTTATTTTTTCAATTATTTTTTTATTTTTTTTATGTTTTCAATTTTTTTAATTTTTTTTTAAATATTTGCAATTGCATCCATTTAATATCATATTTTTATTATATTTTTTTTCATTTTCCATGAATTTTGCACTCGGCTTTGTTTACCCCGTATCTATGTACAAATGTATGAGCCACATGGCAGTTTTAGCTATTATCGCTCATCTATTTTATATGTCTGTGGCTTTGTGTGGCTGCTTTTTCACTCAATTCACAATTATTTTTACATTATCAGTTTATTTTTGGTATAAACAACGGCCGGACTCAACCGGCATGCTTACATGCTGTGCATAGAACAAACATACGCATAAATAATAGATGTGTTCATGTGTATAATTGTGTGTATGTTGAATGTATCTATGTAAGTATGCATGTAGGCGCATTACGCCGCTTTGCTGTTTACTCAATCATCAGCTTTTAATAGTGAATTCATTCTTTTATGATTAATTTTGTTTTTGCTACTTCCACTACATTTACTTTGAATGTGGCTACTAACATATTTACATAAGAATAAGTAAATATACTATATATACCTGTATGTATTTGAATTGTTCGTTCAACTTTTTGTTTCCAGCTAATTTTTGCGCGCTGACGCTCTCTTATTAGCTTAAATGTGTTCATACTCACACGCACATACATACATATATACACTTGTGCCTATAAACGTCGACAATCCATCATATTTAGTTCCAAATGCCGGCTATTCGTAATACTATTTCCATTAATGCATATTTTTCGTAATATTTTTACTTTTTTCAACGTCTAACTTTTCATGCCTGTAAAGTGTGTATGTGTATAAACAATGACGTCATATTTTTGTGTGTTTGTTTGGCATGTTTTTGGTATTACCCAATCGATTTGACTTTTTTTCTGCGGATTGTTGAAGCCAAAAACGAGTGTGATGCTAAATAAATTAGCAAGTTTTTTGCATATACTCGTACATATGCTTAAAGAAATTCATACATATGTATATACATGTCAGTATGTAGAAACTTACACAACAAAAAGATTTAAAAAAATTAAATAAAATAGAAAAGTCTGTCAAATCTGTCGTCAGCATTTCGATTAAGAATGTAGATAAACTACTATGAGCAAAAAATATATATAATAATATAAAAATATCTTAACTTATTCTTCAAAATCGGTGTCGTCACCTCAAAATAATCCCCTTTGGCTCCAATACACTTATGCTAACGTTTTTTCCAATCCTCAAAACAGTCGTTAAAGTCAATTTTCGGAATATCTTTCAATGTCCGTACCAACTTACGTTTAATGTCTCCAATTGACTCAAAACGGTTCCTTCGGAGCGCTCCTCTAAGTTTGCTAAATAGCCAGAAGTCACGCGGACCTAAATTCGGCAAATATGGTGATTGCGACCCGATATTGGTTGAAAATTTGGCGAAATACTTACGAAGAATCAATGCAGTATGCGACAGTGCATTATAGTGGTGCAAAAACCGCGATCTGTTGGCCCCTAAATCCGTTTATTTCACAATCAGCTACGCGCAAACGACTCATAACACTCAAATTGTATTCCTTGTTGACAGTTTGGCCGGTCGGAAGGAATTCGGAGTTCACCACAAGCATAGATCCACGACACATATTCAGTAATAATAAATATCATGACATCCTAGTAGTCGGGAAGCATCATTAGGCGTTAACACAGCGCAGTTTTTATTTTTAACTTACTGATTTTGGAACCACTCGTGCTTGCTTTCACTTTTCTTAGGCCCAAATGATCTTTCAAAATAGTTTTCACTGATTCTTTCGATATTCCAACGATGCCAGTAAGATCTCTGTCTGTTCATCGTCGATGCTGAACCACCAATTCTTTTATTTTATTGACATGTTGATCATCAGTTGATGCTGATGGACTTCCTGGACGAAGTTCGTCGTCAACGCGTTCTCGACTCATTGAATAATATGTGCCAATCAAAAACACTTGCTCGCGACAAATAATTATCACCGGAGGCCTTTTCCAACATTGTGAATACTTCGCCACCAGAAAGTTGATTCTGCACACAAAATTTATTGTTTTTCAATTAAGATCTATACACTGTTTCAAGCGTTTGAACCAATTATCAAAGTACTTTTGCTACTCTAATTGAGATATCTCCAAAACATACGTCCTGAACGCATAATTGCCTCTTGAGGTCTTTTTTCGTACTTGTCATTTGATGCGAGAACAACCTTATGTGGTGGATTACTCATCGAATCGATCTTATAAGTGCGCTAGAATGTAGTTGGTTCAGTCGATGTGGCGTAGAGATGACTAATCCGTTTCCGATGGTTGGTTTTTCTGATTTCTTGAGAGACACATCAAAAATGGTTTTGTACCACTCCAAAATATTCTTTATAAAATTGAGTTTGCAATTTTATTAATTTGACACTTAATAAATATTAAAGCATACTTTTGGGGGCACTTAAATTGGCTAATAGAGCTGCAAAACATTCGTTTTAGAAGTTTCTTTGAAATATATGTGTAAAAATAGAATTATTATTAAAACATTCAACAAACTACTCCACTGTGCCAAAACTGGGTGGCACTGGGCTGACTCAATCTGCCACATCGGCGATTGGCGCTCTCTCAAACACACACGCACACACCCATCCATACATACGCACATAAAACTAATTTCTTTGCGCTCACACGAACAACAAGAAAAGCAAACAAATTCTGATAAAAACCGCAGTCTATCACATCTACGATATCGGCTCTTACGCCATGGCCGCTCTTTCGTCAGACGCAGAGAGCGGCGACTATACAAATATTTCTATTATAATAGTAGTTCGCCGCTACTTGAGAAATAGCACAACAAACAAAACCAACTAGTAAACTGCTAGCAGCAATAGAGAACGACAACAACAAAAACACAAATACAACAAACACAAAATAAGAAGTCATAAAGCACAAATGAAGTGTGTGTGTGTGTGTGTAGGCAAAGGCGAATAAATGAAAAAAATATATTTAAATAAATAAATAGCAATAAAACGAGCACAATATGGACTTGGATACTTAGTACCACTTGCCAAATGTCACGAACCAGATAAGCGGCGAAAAGCCAACAAAAAGGGGAACAACGAAATTAGAATTTAAATGCAAATATATTAGAAAATTGACGACAGCGCAAATACACGCATACTTATGCATGTGTGTGTGTGTGCTTGAAAAACTTAATAGGCGCTTAACTATGTAGCGCGTATGTTCATGTTATCGGCGGTTCTGTCGGTATGTATGTATGTATGTATGTCACATTTAGTGCTTTTTATGCAATTGTGGTGTTATTTAAAAATTTTTTTGTTCATTGCATTTACTTTTCTAACTTCGAAATTGTAATTTATGAAGCTGTCATGCCGATGTTGGTCGATGCCGGCGCTTGAGCTTAAAAGCAGAACAATAAATAATACAAACGGAAGAACAAAGCGCAAAACAACTGTAATTTTTTTGTTTTTGTTTTTGTAATTAAAAAGCGCACACGTCGACAGAAATTTGCTCACTACTAAAAACGAATCAGACGCACAAGATGGCAGAGTTGCCATCATTGAGTGCACAAAAGAGGAGATTTGAAAATTCTTGGCACAAAAAAATGTTAAAAAATGTTAGAAAATTGTGTGATATTTAATCATTTTAGACATTTTCTTAATTTTTTAAACTTACCAATAATCCGGACTAGGAACATCTGGTCAAAATTGAACGTTTTTCCTATAAAAAGCTTTATTAACGCTTCCCAATGCTCCTAAGTTTATAGAGGTATAACAACGCTTAATCCAAATTTCCGTATACATATGTTCTTGTTATAAGCCCCAGCTTCGGTGGCCTTTAGTGTTTTTAGCAAATTTAGGTTTTCGAAAAATTTTTGGAGTACCATTCGCTTCACTGTTAGACAGTTCCGAAGTCATGTTCATTATTTAATATTGTTCTCAAAGCCGTCGCATAAAAACCCGACAGGACTTCAAGTATCATGATCCACCATAAGCCGGCCGTAGCTATCAGCCGTTCATATAGGACAAATATTAGAATATACGGAGATAGCTGCTTGAATCGGAGACCCTTTAGCATAAAATAACAACATCAAGTGAGGAATACGGGACCGTCTTCCGAAGGAGTAGTAGGATACTTAGATCCCCCATACTTTCCACTACTACAAAACAATTGAGCAAAGCTGGAATAAGGGAAGAGAAGTCTTCGGGCAAAATCCGTCTACATAAACAGGATTTGCAAAGCAAGGAGAGGGGAGAATATTGAGCCTTTCAAAACTCAACGAAACAAAAGCACATTACCCAAATGAGACGAGCAGAAGAAGGATCTCTATCATCTTGTGTTTGATGCATATAAGATGATCAGCGATGTGGTAAAGCAATGCTTTTATATTTCTCTAATAGACGTCATCTTTGTCAAAGATTCAGATCTTTTGGTATGTTAACCAAAATGTGATTAGTCGATCCACAAGTTATACTGAGAGGTCTTGATATCTCTGTGAAGCGAACACGAGAATTTTCAAACAGTACTTTGACTTTTTTGATGTTATCGTTTTTAACAAAGATGAATAAACAACTCGCATGAGAGCAAGTGTTTGATGACTACACGACCTTTACGGAATTCCGTGTTCTACTCAAATATTTATCTCCGCATTACATTAGTCGTCCCAATATACATCTGGACAAAATTTAAAGCAAGCAATTTATTAATTTTTTCCATGGCAAAAATGGGCCGACAAACCTTTCTTGTCTTAAACAAACAGCTGCCAAATACACACTAATTGTAGTATAGAGATCCAACTTCACACGAATATAATAATGGTTTTACCAAGGCAATTTCAAGGCAATGTATATATAAGATAACCCGAGAAACCGTTGCCGAAAAATTACAATGAAAACGGTTATTATCTGGTTAATCCTGGATACCTACTAGAAAATTTGGTTAAGTTAACTGAGTTAATAATATTTCCTAATCTGTCGAATTTACATGATTATCAGAAATGTTGTTTACTTAAGAAAAATGTTTACGTGGTTTACACAATTGGCATAAATATTCATTTCCCTAAAGTGACACTGAAATTAAAACGACAATTTGAGATAAAAAAAAATTAATTGATAAATCGGTATAACGTCATTGAAATTTTTTCTACTATGCTATAAACTTTACTCAATTTTAAAAACCCAAAAATACCATAAAATAAACAAACAATATAAAATAAATCTCTAAAAAGCGCCATCACATTGCATTGGCAACTCTGTGCTGATAATATGTTCACAAAATCAAGAGCTGCAACACGTTTAAGAGCGCAAACGAAGAGTATGAGTAACTAGAGAACGAAAATTATATTAACTGTGGCATGTGACTCTCAGAGCCAAAACAGCATTGTTGCAGTGGCTTACGCTCCGACGACCGGCTGATTGCGGCCTGGGTATGTTTTCATCAGTCTTCATTGACATCAGCTGCTGTAGGGTTGTTGTGGTCTCCGTAGTCGCCGTGTTTTCTCATTATTCGTAGTCAGAATTATTTGCCTCCGCCGCCGCCGCCATCGTCGTCACCACTACTACCATTCACCACCACCAACGCCATTGTCGCTCCAAACGCTTGCTACACTACCAACGCGGCAAGTAAACTTCCTCCGACATACACACACACACGTACTCGCGCACACATACATATGCAAACGCGATTGCAAAAACGGCATAGAACGCTTAACAGCGAGTAATATATTTTTGTATGAAGAAAAAAATCACAAAAAAAGTAGTAACTAATTAGAAAAAAATACCGCAAAATTGCCAACGTGGAGCTACGAAAATAACGAAGTAGAAGAAGCAGTAAAAATTATTAAAACCAGCGAAAAGCCAAACAAGTTTGTGCGCAGAAAATTAAATAGCAAAATTAAAGTGAGTGTGAAAATTCATGTTTTCCTAAGAAGTAATTTTTCTAATAAAAAAAATAAATAATATTGAAAAATAATAAAGTTTTTATGTGTATAAAAAAAATTAAAAAGAAGAATTGCGTTGAAAATTACTTGAGAATCAAATACATATGTTACCAACACAATAACAAGTGTTTTGCAAAGTGCACATGAAAATAAAAATTGAAAAAAAAATAAAAGTTTGTTAAAAAAGCAGCGCGAATTCGGCACAAAGTCAACGCGAAAATAGTCTATTTGCGCAGTTGTGTAATTTCGTCATAGCCACTTTTGGAAAATTTTTTCATTATTTTGGACTTTGCAATATTTTTTTGATTTTCGTTTTTTTTTTTGTTTTTTGCTGTTGTTGTTCTTACTTTGTGTGTGCGCTACACCCACCGCATTGCGTTATCGCTCGGTCGGCGTCGACGGCACATATGCCATTTGTCATAATTAATAATAACGGTTTCAGCGATAAAGTCAGTCGAATGGTCGCTTGTTTTAGACAAAGTCGCGCACAACGCCACTCAATTTAGTGTCGAAAATTCAATCAATTCAATTAGGGAGTTAAAGCAAAAATACATATATTTTAAAAATAAAAATAGTAAAAAACGTACGTTGCCAGCTGTTTGCTGAAATTTTCGCATATTCGCGTTTTCTCGCCATTGTCTGCCCGAAAATATACGCCAATTTGCCGATTTTCGTTTTTTGTTTTTTAACACCGATTTTCAATTTTGTTTTGTGCGTCGTCTGTTTTGGTGACGTTTACAGCATTCAATACCTAAGACAACAACAGCAACAACAATAACAACAACAACGAAGAAGAGTGGAAAACTAGCATCCAGCAAAGAGCAGTGATTATTTAAATTAGCCGTATCTCAGACAGTTTATAAGTGAGTATTCAGCCATCTAGTTACATACATACAAACAAACACTTATCTGAATGTATCTGCAAACATTGTTGCTTAACTTTGCGTATGCATATATCTATATGTATATCTATGTGTGACTGTGTATAGCTTTGTCTGTGTGAATATATGCGCCTGTAGCAGATTTGTAGTTAGTTATTTGCCTCAGCACTTCGTCAACGCCTGGAGCTGGGCCGCCGCTCGTCAGCTGGCAGGCTATGAATTTCTCTCCTCAATGACGCACCAATACATAGGCGTGCTTTCGTTATTTCCTTTCTGCTTTCTTCATAGTCTTCGTCTCACGCCTGACCACGTCAAATGAGCAAGACGAATTCGCGTGTAGGCATATTGGAGAAAAGCTTGTTTACAATTATTTACAAGTGCAGCGAATATTCGCGGTAAAATTACGGTGTTAATTCTATCAATTTATTTATTTATTTGTATTGGATTTTAGTTGGTACGCAAATATTTTATTTAGAATCAATTATGCGATTAAATTAAAAAAAAACGATTTTATTTTACATAAATTTATTTTATTTAGAATCAATTATGCGATTAAATTAAAAAAAAAAACGATTTTATTTTACATAAGCAATATTTTTGTTATTTAATTTTAGTTGGCATCAATTTTTTTTTAAGAAATATTTATTATGTACATATATGTACATATGTATTTCAATTTCCAATTATTTTTGCATTAATTTAATTTTTCTCATAGCACTTAATTTCAATTTTGTTTTTGATATCATGAAATCACAATTACAATTTTAATATTTTGTATTCAGCTTATTATTTTTTTTTCAAAATCATTTAATTGTACTTAACTTATGTGCTTATGCTATCTTAATTGAAATTAAAGAAAAATGCAACGTCAGTAAAGTAAATCAGCATAAAAAAGCATATAACAACTACAATAAATATAAATTAAATAATATATTTAATTATTTTCGTGATTTTAAAATGAACAGAAATAATTTCAATTACATTAACTCAGTCTTAAAATAATTTAAATAAAATTTTTACATCTTAAAAAAAATTAACAAATATAAATTTAATTAATTAATTTAAAAACTTAAATTTTTATACAATTAATTTAATTAAGCAAAATCAAATAAATTAATTTAGTCAAAATTGAGTTTTTAAATTCACTAAATTAATTAATTATAAATTGCATTGCATAAAATAAATTTAATAAATTAATTATAAATTAATTGCATAAATTAAATTAATTTTGTAAATTTATTTTATGTAAACTGAAATTTAAAATTTTGCATTATTTTCAATAAATAAAAATAACTTGAATTAAATTTTTAATTAAATTTGCAATTATAATCAAACAAATTTAAAAATGTTTCACCTTTAAATATAAAATAAATAAAATTTAAACTGAAAGTAAAGTAAATCTAAATTAAAATAAAATTTGAAATTAAGGTATTTAATTAGCATAAAAAATATTGCCAACTTAAACATAAATTTTGCTTATTTACATACCCATAAATTGGTCTCCACACTGGAAAAAAATTTGGCTCGAAAACGGAACTTCTTTTTGGAATTTTTCAAGAGCCCTTAGATCGAAGCAGTATCTCTTAGGTAGGTCGAGCGGTCTTAGTTCTTGCACAAGCTGCATTTTGTACGCTTTCAATTTAAGATCTCAACGTAATATGTGCCAAGTCGTTCCATACGTCAGTTCGACTTGCTGCGAATGGTGCCGAATCGACTCTCCACTGTCTTCGTATATACTTTCAGCCACGACTGTTATATTTTCGTCACTGCTTCCTGAACCTGGTCTATTTAGTCGAATATTTTCCAATACTGAATGCTGGGTTTCAAGATGGGTGATGATGTCCCCAATACTTAGTACGCTCAGTAGGCAGATTATGTAGATCATAGGTTGAGTAGAGTTTAATTTTGTTTAATGTGTTATATTTTATGAAATATTGATTATTAAAATAATCACTTAATTATTTTTAAAAATATTTAATAATTTAATTTTTTATAAAATTGTTTTAAAGTCTTGTTTTATATATCTTTTTAATAACATAATAAATATAATTTTGTTAGGTTAAATTTAATAATAGGTATTTTATAAATTCCCCTCCCTCATCTCCTTCACCAACAGTGAGCCAGTGCATAGTGTTAAACTGACTTCACGCCATTTACTCATATTTCCACATGTTATTTATGACTACATACTTTTGTATGTATGTTTGTAGATATGTATGTATGCGATATGTGTGCTTAGATTCTTTGCAATTCTCGTTGTCACTTGCAACAAAAAATAGTAACCATACCAGCTTGACTGGATGACATAAGTAGTCGAAGTAGTCAAAGTAGTCGTCAATGATGTTGGCGCTGGAATGCCATTGCAGTGTCTGTCCGTCTGTCTGCTTCCTAATGTTGCTCGCTTCGTATTGACGTTGCTCTTTGGCTTAACATGTTTCTAGTATTTCTTATCTCGCTGGTGGTTGCTTCTGTTGACTTTTGCTCTCTTCTGCAGCTATGGCGAATAAACAGTGAAGACGAAATTCGAAAAGTATCTCGTGGATGCGTCATTACCTGCTGACTGCGGAGTACTTCACTGTTTAATTTACAAATATTATATCTATAAGTATGTAATTTGTTTAACTTCAGTTGACTGTAGGAAACTTTATCACGTTTAAAAATCCCATGCACTGGCTGCCGTACCCGTTATGCATGTAACAGTTTAAAAACAAAAACAAGTGTTTACGCAACAAATTAACAGATATATTATCAAAGATAATCTAATAAAATAACCTCACTTTTCATTACTTTGTTGCAAATTGTTGCAATCTCTAAGATAAAAGTTTTTATCTCTTAGAACCACTTTGTTGCTTTGTATTCTTATCTTATCACCATATCAATTTATTCTATGACGTTTGTGAAATTAGCTCTTCAAAATCCAGTTAATAAAATGTGTATAAATAGCGCAGGTTGATAATTAGGTACTCTCAGATAACGGTGGGGATGTTAATTGTGCTTAGAACATACAATAATTCAGCTAATAAAGTTTTTTGAAAAGTTTATTTGGATATTGAAAGATTTTAAAGGCTTTTAATAAAATTCTGGTGAAGGAAATAGAACTTCCTGTACTATTTTAATATTTAAATCAGCTTTTTCATATTATATAATTCACGAATTGAATCCAAGTACTTCAAGGGGTTACATAGGTTTCCTCGGTTAAAAAACAGTATTTTTTCAGCAATTTTTTTCTCATATAAAAACTTAAATGTTTTATTAGAATTTCCATTATTACAAACATTTACTATTAACAAAGAAATTCTGAAATTTTTGGAAAAATATTTTAAACTCAGCCGTTGCGACACCGTTTCCGATGACCCCTCTGAAAAAAATGCGTCTGCGTTGGCAGGATAACTCCTTACAGGATCATCTAATGTGAAAAATATGTGTTTTAGTTAAAACCTTATTTTGGAATATGGACGAAGCAAAAAAAAAACTAAAATTGGATTTTTGGGAGACATTTTTTTCAAAAAAAAAGTGAAAATTTCATTGAAAATTTAGCGACATTTTGTTATTCAAATAATTATAATCGAAAAAAAATCCTTCGGCCAAGTCTTTAAGAATTGTTTCTCAAAGACCTGTGTAAAATTTCATTAAGCTCGGTTGAGTAGTTCTTGAAAAATGTTGCCAAAAATCCTCAAAAACACAATTTCGAGAAAAACACGTTTAAAGACGGCACACTTAGCCTAGCTAGCCTCGAGCGCACAAGTTCTAAAGACTGTATCTCCGAAACTATAACTCGGATGAACTTCAAAACTTAGGACAATGTTCTAAAGGTGTTGTAAAATTTAATAAGACAATAAAAAGAAGAAAGGAAGAAACAAAGTTGGTTCATTCTTCAACTTAATCAAAATATATGAACTCTCTTTACTACATTATTATATGGTGATTATTGTTTGAAGAATATGCCAAGATTACGAGTGATCTCTTAAGTTCTATACAAAGAAAGTGCAGAAAAATATTTTGTTTTCCTCTTACTTTTTACTCTCCGTATCCAAAGCTGAGCTACTCTGCCTACTTTTCGCAAATTAAAAATTACTGAAAACCAAATTTAACAAAAACAAAATATATGCAGTTTTACTACAACATATAATTTATATATCTGACTTTTTTAGTTATTTATAGTTTTCGAGTTGTAATTTGTATTTCTCTTGCTAATCTGCTGCATTTTTCTAGTTAATACCCAACACATTTCCAGAGCCTTAAGCTGTCTAAAAATATGAATTATGGAAAATAATTTGTAATATGTGTAGCAGAAAAATTATTTTAAGGAATATTTTAGCATGTTTTTATAAGCATTTAGAACTTAAATTTGAGATACATATTTTTTTTGTTTTTTGTTTTTTATTTCCATGGAATAAAGCATAAAATGGAGACCACTTAGAGAGTTACATGACGTTCAAACTGGGAACCAAAAAAAAATATCTCAAATTAGTAAACAAAGTTATTGCAATTTTTGTTTGAAAATACCGTTATTACCTAATAGAGGTACAGTTGGGAAACAATGTTGGAATGGAAATGATTTAAGACTAAAAATAACAAAATCTTCAACTATTTGACGGAATATATTCAAGAAACTTAGCATGAACTATTTTCCAAAACAGATCTTTAATCTCCAAACATACTTGTATTGTTCGTATTGGACTAGTACGAGTATACATATCATGTAGCTGCCATAAAAACTAAACGATTCAAATGAAGTTTTTGTACGAAAAACTTTTTTATTTGACAAAATATCTTAACCAAATTTGCCATGTGTTATTGTTCAAGATAATGCTATAAGTCCCCAAGAAATCAGTGAGATCCAATCACTATTAGATATAGCTGCCATACAAACTGATTGACCAAACTGAGCTCCTTGTATGAAAAACTTTTTTATTTGACAAGTTATCTTTACTAAATTTGGCATGAATTATTGTTTAAAGTAACGCTAAATGTTCTCAAGAAATTAGTCAAATCGGATCACTATTGGACATAGCTGTCATACAAACTGATTGATCAACCTCAGCTACTTGTATGGAAAACATTTTTAATTGAGATGATATTTTAATGAAATTTGTCAAAAATTATTACTCAAAGCAAAGCTATAATCTACGAAAAAAAATTTCATTTCCAACCATATCTGCCTTTCAATTCAGCCTATATTAACGTTTATTCTAGCTTTTAATTTCTATTGAATTTAATTTTTTTAAGCTGTAATATTTTACAGTACAATTATGCTTTTAATTTTCCTTACACCCTCCCCACTTATCTATTCAACTGTCTTTGTGTCTCTCTCCCGCTCCCTTACGCTCTCTGTATTTCTTTGTACTTTAATTATTAATCTTTGTCAAATTCTTCTTTCCATTGTCTACACACTTGATTTATCTGCCAAATCCGTTAATTTATTTATATACATGCAAGCTTTTGTTTTGTTCTTTCACACACACACACACACACATACATTTATGTATTTCTATGCTTTCTCGCTTTTGTTTTGTCTATGGCGTTTCATTTTCTCAACGGTGGCAACAAAAAAGTCTTTTAAAACAGCAGACAACGAACAAGCAGCGCGTAATGTCTAAGTGTCTGTGTGTGTGTTTGTGTTTGCATGTTGGTACAAACTTATATGCCAAAAGAGCAGCAACAAATAAATTCCAACGCCACAACAACAACAAATGCAAACAAAAAAGATAGCAAATTACCAGTGTCGGTAAACGCAGCAAACAACAACAACAAAACCAACAGAGTGTACTCGCTTTTCCTGCGCAATTTTTGTATGCCACCACGTTTACATACATATGTACATACAACCACCTAGCTACCTACTTACATACTTTTGCTACTTCTTTGAGCTTACCTTTGTGTTTTTTTTTTCATCCACTTTGCCGCCGTTCGGTGTGCTTTGAACCGCCATGTGCGCCCACTAACGTTCGACTGTGCTGGCCACCCCTATACACCTGCATGCAGTGGCACTTATGTATATACATACATACATACGTATACAATTATAGCTTAACAACAAGCAAAGCGCCCAAGCGAATGTCGGGCACCCATTTGGCCAGCGTCCTACATACATACACTTACCCTCTCCAAGCGCACCTTTCCAACACACACATACCTATGTATACAACATACTTCCGCTGGCAGCGCCGCTTCGCACAACGCCACAATGGTTGAAGGTGTTTGCCGCTTTGTTTCAGCGTGTGCCATTCTATGAATGACTGTTTATATGTATGTATATGTAGGCGTAAGTGTGTCGTTGTTGATCGGGCACGTTGGCCGTGCATGTGTGTGTGTTTGTGTTGGCATATTTTGCTACTGAGTGGCAGCACAACCAGCATGTGCGCCTTACTTGCCGCCTGCATGGTCAGCTGAAGATTTCACCAGCACAGCTTTGCCACCCCTTTCGCCACACTAACACCTATACACATACACACACACATACAAACGCACTGCTTCTTCACGGCTGAGTTTTTCGCTATGCCGCTGTTGTCGCCTTGGCATTTTTAGTTGTAATTGCCGCCTGCTTTTTACTCCTTTCTGCCACTGTGTTAAACACTTTCCTTTCTTCCATTTGCGCGCTTGTTCTTGTTCTTCGTTTGTTTTCCTTTGTTACATTGATTCCGTTTGTTTCACGCGTGCGAACTCTTAACTCCAGCCGTCAGTCATTGCACCCTTGTGCCAGCGCGTTCTACATTTACACCCACACATAGTCACACACAAAAACATAAATACACACAAACGCACATAAAAAAATGTTTCCTTTTATTTTGTGCTCCTATTCGTCTACCAATAGTCCCGCTAATTTGTGCTCCCCCCACTCCCCTTTCCACCTTTATTTACCGTATATTTTCACCATAAACGCTTTGCTCTGCTTCTATAATTTAATAATACGCGTGTATTTTCAACCCTCCGAAAATAATGCCACATGACGTTGGCGTTGTGACGTCGTCGCTGGCTTGTCAGTTTTTATTGCATATTTTTTCCTGATTTTCTTTCTTCTTTGTTTGTGAATTACAGTGCTTTTGCTGTTGAGAAAAAAAAAACAAGTTGAATTAGCCATTTTTGTTTCTTTTGTCATTTTCTGAGTCATTTTGCCTTATTAGTCGGTGAATTTGTTCTTATAATACGGTAATTTCCAGCGCTTCCTCTTTTCGTTTGACATTTAAGCTGTGAAGGTGATTTTCCAGAGTTCAATAAGGCTTATAGGTAATTAACTTGTTTATACCAGTTAGAAATTCGTAATTAAACCCTGATATCCGAATACCTTATGGCCCGTAGACCAGTGACGCATGATTTCGATACAAGTTTTATTGTATTGAATTGCCGATAATCCTTCTTCACAAAATTTGTTCTCCCAATTTGGTCTCAGGTCTTTACCCGCTCATTGTCAGCGTTTTGTATTTTGTTGTTCAATCCGGTTTTATATCTGAACAAGAGCTGTCAATTCAGTAACACTCCTCAAAATTATTTAGGTAATATTTTTGATCTCCATTCCAAAAACTAAATGTACGAACAACATAACAGTTGAATTTACGTGATTTTTTCGTTTTCAAAGCGTTGAAAATAATTATAAAAAGTAGACTAGATTGTTTTTCATGCTTATTCATCACAGACTATTCAGGGCATTAAAAATGCAGTTTAGAATCCCGATCCATAGAAAAAGCTTATATTGTACGAACAGTAATATTACTTTGGGCTTGAGCGAGTCGTAAATATTCGAAAACCAATAATACATCAGTTTCGAGCCACCAGCGAATCTTTAGGCATGGTCGGCTTACAAATATTCAGTAGGTTCAAGGTTGATAAAATAGTAAAATAATGGCTTCGCTTGTACCACGCTTTGGCACGAGTAAGACGAAATATCTGAAAATTTCTGGGAGAGCGCTCTAGATCTGATGACAGTTAAGAAAACTTGTGGGCAAATATCGCACTTGAATCCATCAAATCATAATAGAACCGATTCTGTAGTGTAAACGGTGATCCATTTCGAGGTTCCCTACTTTTTTCAATAAAAAACACAGAAACTTCAAATTTAAGGGGAATATTTAGTATCATTCGAAGCTCCAAGGCCTGAATCGAATCGAGATTGCCCGCATAGAGTTTAGACTTTACATATCTCCACAGGAAAAAGTCTAACGGTGTGGTACACGATCTTGGTGGCCAATCGACTTACTCAAAATGTGAAATTATCTGCTCACCAAAGTGTTCCTTCAATAAATCCATTGATTGATTCTATGTGTGGGAAGTGGCGCATCATTTTTGAAGAAATATGGATAGAAGATTCCACCAACCCTAAAACTACACCAAACCGTTGTTTTTCCTGGACGAAACGGCAGCTCCTGAATCTCTTCTGAATGCTCTTCGTCCCAAATGTGGCAATTTTCCTTGTTTACATACCAGTTGAGCCAGAAATGAGCCTTATAGCTAAACAAAATTTGGCTCGAAAACGTCGGATCTTCTTGGAACTTTTCAAGAGCCCATAGAGCGAAGCGATATTGCTTGGGAAGGTCGAGCGGCTTATGTTCTTATACAGGATGTATTTTGTACGCTTTCAATTTAAGAACTCGACGTAAAATACGTCAAAAATTCCATAAGGTTGAACGATTTGTAAACCTTGTTCAGGCGTAAGTCTTTCTTGGCAATACTGAACAAAAACATCATGACAGCATGACACGTGTTCTGTCAAAAAAATGCTATTGCAAAAGTACCTCTACTTGAATCACCCGTTATATGTATTTTTGATCAGCGAGGCGGGCTAAATCGATTTTGCCAAGTTCATCTGTATATACGTGAACTAATCCCTTATTTTTTGAAATATCGATCTGAAATTTTGCACACGTCTTCTTTTAATTTTTGTTGAAAAAAACTCATGATTACACAATGGAATGTTGAGCTCTCCAAATTTTTCGTTATGATTCAATTTCATATATTTCGTTGGTTTTTTCACAGTTTGTTTGTAGAACAATTTATTTCTTTCGCTCCTATATAACAATTAGCACATCAATTTTGATAAATTTCATGATTACTATTCAAACATATGTACATATGTATGTAGAAACATATACCTGCATGTATATAAAGATACCTTTTTACAAATACACACAGGCACAAACATACATTTTTAGGTGAGCAAAAAATCTTGCCTGAGGTGTGTTATCGCCTTCGGCATGTTGATATGAATCTACACGAACATTTATGCATAAAGTTATAAACATATACACATATATATAAGTATGCGAGTATGTATCTAATTTGGCCTTAAATTATTTTATTATCTTTTTTTTTTGTACGTTCTTTGTTTACTTTTTTGTTAAACAATTTTTTCAGCTCGAACATTTTTTTACTCTGTTTTGGATCTTTCTCTTTGTAATGATTCGCTAATGGCGAAATTTGACTTCTCTCGCTTTTTTGTTGTTTTTGTAGTATATCTCATTTTACGCATTTCCCATGTTATTACTTATCTATTTATCTAATAACTTTGTTGCGTGATCAAAGTTATACAAAACATGTCTGCATGTACGTGTGTTCAAATTTGAGGTTACATATTTCTAAAAATTATCATCTAACTGTAGCTGCTGCTTAAACACCCAATTTTATGCTACATTTTTGAATATTTTTATGAAAATATATATTTGCTATTGACGTCATAAGTGATACATAAATTTTTTTGGATAAATGTACTTAGATGAAGCAGCTTCATCATAAAGAGATGAGGATTGCATCGCGACCTTAGGTCTTATGTGCCTTCATATAAAGATAATACAAAAATCATTATGTCTATATATTACATATACATGTACAAAAAACATAAATTTTGGCCTTGGTTAACACTTACCCACAAAACCAATTTTATTGGTTAAAGAAAGAAATCGCTTAAGGTAGCAATCGCCACTCGTTGTGCTCTCGAGTGAAGTCCATCTAAACATTGTAAAAAAATTCAGGTTTGATTTTCTTCTACTCTAACACACTAACTTATTTAAAATTTGAATGACAAATACTCCAACTCAATTGATTAAATCGCAAAAATAATGCTTTAAAGTCTTTCTTATGGGGGTTTCAGAAAATCGATTTTTTTTATTACCATATTAAATTCTACAATACCTTTAGAATATCGTCCTATATTTCCAAGTTGAACCTAGTATTAGTTTCGAAGATACAGCCTTAAGGACTTGTGCGCTTTTTCTCGAAACAATGTCGTTTTGAAGTCGCTTGGCAAATTTTCTCGAGAACTACTTAACTGATCTTCATGAAATTTTACACAGGTCTTTGATGTACAATCTTTATGGCCTTGGACGAAAGATTTTTTTACGAATACAACTACTTGAAAAAAACAAGGTTCCGAAATTTTAATTTTTTTGTAAAAATATCTGCCAAAAATCCAGTTTTCAGTTGTTTTCCTTCGTCAGAGTTCTAAGTTAAGATTTTAACTAAAACAGGCATTTTTCAGAATTTCTTTGCTAATAGTTTACGTTTGTAATAATAAAAAAATCTAATAAAATATTAATTTTTTTATATGAGAAAAAAAACTATGTCCAGCTGATTGCACCTTTTCTAGTTTTTGGAGGTGAGATCTCAGAGTTCAGAAATGTTAACATTGTAAAATAATTTTTACCTTAATACTAAGTTCCTTCTCATCTATAAGTGATAGTTAAACGTGACCACCCCGTCGTAAAGAATCTTTTCTGCTTTGTCTGTATGAAGAGTTGTAGCCTTCTAGCCTTTGCTTTTTCCAAAATTTTAAAGAGCTGACAAAGTTTACGTAACGTTATCCTTCTGTATGAAAAGTACTCATGAAGGTCCAAGACGGTAACCTGTCCTACATTGACATCCGTTAGTGAAAATATAGTCTTACACCATCATTACATTTGATAGTCCTAATTCCTACTACAATCTTATACCTTACTTCATCTAAACCAAAGTCGCATTTTCCTGTTACAAGTACCTTGAACCAGCAATGAGCACTTAACGTACTACCTCATACCGAATAAGTAAACAACAGCAAGCTTAATCGCCTAAAAGTATGCAATCCGAAATTTTAAACACCGATTTTTTTAAATTCTCCGAACTTATATTGAAACTCTTTGGTGAAAATCGTTATTTCTAAAATGCAGTATTCGATTCGTAAGAAATTAATTTAATAACATGATAATGTGTATATAAAAATGATCAACGAAACGAGTTGATTTAGCCATGTCTAGTTCCTCAGTTTTTGAGATAATGATCTGAAATTTTGCACTCGTTGTTTACTTGCCAAGAAGCTACTCATTTGTCGGAATCGTCGATATCGGAGCACTATAGCATATAGCTACCATACAAACCGAACAATCGGAATAAAGTATTTGCATGGAAAAGTTTTTCATTTGACGAGATATATCCACAAAATTTGGCACGTGCTATTGTTCAAGGCATTAATGCAATTTCCGAAGAAATTGTGAAGATCGAGTCACGATAACATATTGTTGCCATACAAACCGACCGAACACAGTTCTTGTAGGGAATCTTTATATTTGTGAATTATAGCTACGGTGCAAAAGAAGTTAACGCTTTTTCTTGTTTTTGAATATTAATTAATTATCAATTTCATATTGAAAGCAAATTTTCAAAAAAATATTAAACAAATTAAATATTATTAGAAAATCGTTAAATTTTTGTTATACCAATTATCAATTATATTTATTTTTTTAGAATTTGTGCTCGTAGCTCTTATTTTCATGGCATATAAACAATTATTCAATGGTGCCTACATTCCTTTTGTCGCGCTTGTTGCGCTATTTTTACCGTTAAATTAGTCAGCATTGCTCAAAAACAATATAATTAACGAACCATTTGCTTGCTTGTCACTAATATAAGTCGTTTAAACACCTTTTCTAACACTTTCTGATTTATTTTTGCTTGCTGCCAGTTTCTAAAACAATTAACCGCACTTTTTACAAACAGACATATGCATATTTCCAAAGAAATGTATTACATACACAGCGGCTATGTGCTCGCTGGTGTGCAAAATTTCTACTAATTTTCTGCCGCATTATTGAAAATATCGCTATGAATTCCATCAGTTAACGGGCGTCGCACCAATTCATGCAAACTTATTGTTGTTGTTTTTTCTACTTTGCCACCTTTTTTCTCCAGTATTTTACAATAAGTGCATTCCACTTTTCATTTTTGTTTTTATTTTTTATTTATTGCTATGTTTTTGCTGTTGCTTTTTGCGACTGTTTTGCTCATTTACCGGTAAACCAGGCATACATACGTAAGCAGCGCCCATCTACGTACATATATGCATATGTACGGCCGTAAGTGGTGGCACCGCCATCAATGGCAGCTAGCATTCCGTTCGAAATCATACCATACCGCATTCCAATTCCATTCGCTATTTGTCGGCTATTGCCGTGTTTGCCACACTTTTTGCTGTTGCTCATACATACATACATATGTGCATATGTATTTATGTGTGTTATTGCCCAACGGGCTATTGACTTTATCGCCAGATACGTGTCTACACAAATTTATCAATATATACGCAGTTACAAGCGTACATACATATACATGTGCTTGTATGTAGGTTTGTTTGCATGTTTGTGCCTGCGTTTTGACCATTTAAGCGCACTACTAACCAATAGCTGGGTCGATTTGTTGGTCGTTCGCAGCGTTTGGTGTTCGTTTAATAACCAAATGCGTATTTCATATCACTTTACGGTACATCTGTACATTTGTACATGTCCACTTCCTGCCGCCGCCGTCACTTCCTTCTTTGTCTAGTAATACCTGTGCGTACGAGCGCTGTTACACATATACATACACACACATAAATATGTAGTTGTGTGCGTTTGCTGCGCGTATTGTTGAATTTAATGCTGGCAAGTTGGCCGTAAAGTGGATTTTGTCTGGCTGCCTGGTTGCATTGCTCGTCCGCCAGTTGCCCGCACGGACGCCCGCCCGCCCGCACATCATTTCGCTCGTGTTATGCACTATTTTTGCATATTCAAGCCAGTCTGGCATGTAGATGTGCAAATTGAATTTAAACGCTCGCAATAAGGCCCACACCCGACTGGCGGACATACAATAAAAGAAGCATACATAGATATGTCTGTCTATAAGCAGATGACATGTTGTGTTACAAGTCTGCAACTAGTCGGCAGATCATTTATCTTGCAGGCACGTACACATGTATGTATGTTTCTATGTGTATGTGTTTATATGTATGTGTGTATGTTTTTATGTTATTATGTTTGTGTACTAGATTATTTGAAAGAGTAACCTAATGAGAGAAATGTATTTCTTTCTAAAAACTACAAAATGTGTTAATGCTAAAAAACATTTAAAAAATTTTATTAAAAAATAATTCAAATTTAAATTCGAAATTTATATATTTGGGTTTATTTACAGCGTTATTTTTATTGAACTTTAGTTGTTTAATTTTTTTAAGTTTATTTAATTCTATTTATTGTGTTTTATTTTTATTTGTTTAAATTATTTAATTTTTATTTTATTTTATTTTATTTTATTTTATTTTATTTTATTTTATTTTATTTTATTTTATTTTATTTTATTTTATTTTATTTTATTTTATTTTATTTTATTTTATTTTATTTTATTTTATTTTATTTTATTTTATTTTATTTTATTTTATTTTATTTTATTTTATTTTATTTTATTTTATTTAGTTTTAATTTAATTTAATTTAATTTAATTTAATTTAATTTAATTTAATTTAATTTAATTTAATTTAATTTAATTTAATTTAATTTAATTTAATTTAATTTAATTTAATTTAATTTAATTTAATTTAATTTAAGTTAATTTAATTTGACTTAATTTAATTTAATTTTATTTAACTTAATTTAACAAAAAACAGTTGGATTTTACTCCAAATTTTGATAATTTTTGGCCGGCCAAAACCCATATCCCGATGAGTCGTTTTACTTGTAAATATCTAGGATTCTGTACAAAATAAACAAAAAATGCATGCCGATCGGATAATTTTTCTTCGAGTTATTACTGGAGCAAATTCGAAAAATGTTGTTTGGAGAAAAACGCATTCAAAATAAAGTATGCTCAATCATGTACAAAAGATCCGAATAAAATTACTCAACCAATATTTAAGAAATAAATTCGCAAAAAGGGCTGTAACTCAACATAAAAATATTTTATTTTTTTAACATTATTATCGGTATGGACTAATGACTAAACTAAATAATGAACTCCACACAGAACACCAAGGTGTATAGAAGTGTAAACCAGATCTTTTGTTGCAGGCAATCCAAATTACCGAAACTGAAGATGAAACAAACGAGAAATACGGTCAAAAAAATTTGGTTTTAGATCACATAGTGTACTTTAGGGCGGAAAACTCTTTGAGCATAAGCCACTACTATAGTCACTAAAGAAATAAGACCATACGATGCTACTAACATAAAATAAATTGATTACAAAATTTCAGAAGGCTTGAGGTTAGTAGTATAAACAACTTCCATCGTCGGGTAGATGCATCGTCATGCGATTTCTTCGGCCAAAGCCGTGAAATAAATTTTGGAAAAACTATCTGTCTTAGATAAAACCGTTCAGTAAGTCCTGCTGTTCCGGTATATTCTGCTGGAGTTGATAGAAGTCTAAATGCTAGCTACTTAATAGTACATGTTTGAAGTTATATTTACATTAAAAATACGCACAAAATTTTATTTTTTCACATTGCGAAGAAAGAGGACCCCTTAGAATATAGACTACTGTTATCAAATTGAAAGGTGAATTTTTTCCATTTCATATCCTTCAAAGTAATCCCCTCCCGCTGCAATACACTTATGCCAGTCATCATAGCACTTGGAAAAATTCTCAGAGCCTTCTTCGATTCAGCTTTTATATCCTCAATTGAGTCAAAACGGTGTTCTCGGAGTGGTCATGTGAATTTGCTGAATAGCCAGAAGTTACACGAAAATAAATCAAGCGAATGCGGTGGTTGTGGCACAATATTAGTTGAAAACGTGGCGAAATGATCACGAATAACCAATGCAGTATGAGATGGTGCATTATCGCGCTTCTTTGTGCAAAAAATTCAGACATAGTAAAATTTTTTAAATTAAATTTTTTTTTAATAAAAATTCACTTTTAGAGCCTCACAAAACGAAGCGTATCTCAAATACTAATGAATATTTTGACGTGAAATTTAGCATAGATGTCACTAACAGTACTACCAACTTACAAAAAAAAAATTTACCGATTCGAAAAACACACGAAGTATAAATTAAAAATTCACTTTTCAATTTGATCAAAGTAGTATACATACATATGTGTATACAAGTTATCTACTGTTAGAATTTAACACAAAGGCAACCGCCGCATGTATTTATTTTTGACATATTCCATTTCCTCACCGCATAATTAATTCTACATAAATATAAAATAATAACTGAAAACAAAGCAATCAGATATAGCCACATACATACATATGTATGTATGTAAAAAAACGAAAAGAATTGAATGCCAACAATGCCATTATTTATAATAAAATAACGCCCGCATACGAGTATGGCATTTCTGCGTGCAACAACCTACGATATCGCATCTATGTTTGTATGTATGTATGTCGAGTGCATTGCACACATATGCATATAAATTAATTGTATAAATATAAGTAAGCGAATGTGCAATCTACTGGTCATTTCGCTATTGCATTATCTAGTATATTTACATTTACAAGCTATTGTTTCACAATTATAAATAAGTGCTCATATCTTTCATAGAATTCTGCATTTAAATGCACACATACACGCACACACACGCAGATATTTGCCTGTTTTGCGCGCGATTGATGCGAATAATTTTATTTGACGCCCCAATAGCAACGACAATGTGGCGGTGCGGCGATGCGGCGATGTGGCAACGTGTCGGATTTTATGCGAGCGAACGTCAATGGATGCCACATAATAGGCTCATAAGTGTTACTTCCGTTGCACGAAATGCCACCGACACCAAACAACAAAGCATAGGCGTACGCGGTATTAGTGACACATGCGTTGGCATAAATACACAATTATCTATGCTATATGCATCTACTCATATATTTATATTGTATATATACATACTTTCATATATGTGGTATATATTATGTGCTTTAATTTTGATGCAGTCGACCAGTCGCAGGCAGAAGACAAAAAGACCGCGGACATGATTATTTATTTTTTCAATAAATGCATGCGTGTCTCTTTACAGCTTATGCTCATGTATGTACATATGTATGTATATGTATATGTGTGATTAAATTAATGTGCATAGACAATGCAGAAACGCATCTTAATAAGAATATAATGAAATATTATATTCAGTTCTCTATTGACTTTATTTATGCCATACAGCATACAGATTGTCTGACGGTTCAGAAAGGAAATATTTTTAGATTATTTATAAATATATAAACTAACAGTCTGACTAATGATTTACTCTCTTCTGAATGCTCTTTCTGAATATAGCACTGATGCCTTACAGAAGAATTGCTTAAATAAGAACTCTCGGCTCTTTCATTGATCTCCGCACACCAATCCTGGTAGATTAGACATTACAAAGTGTTTTTAGGTTTTTATTGTTACTAACAATTTTATATACATAATAATTATTTAATATTACTTAGCATAAAAAATGGTATGTTCTTACCATTACATTCACCAATTTAAAAATATACATAAAGGGCATACCAACTAGAACGTCACGATGTTAAAATGAAATAAAACACTCAAATTTGGTCAAAATTAGTTCAATTTTTTTTTTGTCATGCAGATACTTTTTATGACCGTTTACGCCAATTTTCGAAGACACGGTGCAACATTTCGTCTGGAATTTCGGTTATAGTGCGCTGATTATTGTCTTTGAACTCCTCTAGTATTGTTGGTTGAATAACGTAAACCTTTGATTTAACATACCAGCAGAGAAAATAATCTAGAAGCGTTAAATCGCATGACTTGATTTCAATTTGGTCGAATTCAGTTGCTAAGTCGAAGAGGAATAGATATTCTTTAGTATGCCTGCGCTTGACGCGAATTTTAACAGACTCTTCTACCACACTATCGATACCTCTCCCAGGATATCATACCGTGGGGACTCCATATGCTTACAGCGTGGTCTTCCTAATGCGAGACAAGTGCACTTGAAATGCTCCATTCTTTCCCTGGTGCCTTGCACTAGACCTTTCCTGCAGTCTTCTCGATCTGTCATCAGACAGTGATTAGTTTAGTAGTCTAATTATGTTCCTACAGTCTGTTTTCTCGAGTGCCAATAGGAATTTTATATGCTTCCGATCTACAGTTTTGAAGATGCCTTTTGCAGTTTTGTACATAGATAGCTCGTTCCATTGGGTTTTGATTTTCTTTACCATGCTTTTGTCAAGATCTTCGTATAGATATACGATGATAGCGATGCAATTGCATTTGCTGAATTACACGAGGATTTAACTCAGCCCAAAAGCAGCAATATTGTTTCAGCTTGCCATTCAGCAGACAATGTCCAATTGTTGAAAATGTCGAAATGGCGATTTTTATTTTTAAAATACTGTAAACAAATCCTCTATGCATTATCCTTGAAAATGTCTTTTAAAATACTGACAATCCTCTATCATCCTCAAAACATAAGAAACGACTTTTTTAATATCAATAGCTTGGAATCATCAACTAACTTAAAAATACATATATTTTAGAATTAAAGTCTGTCAAATAGTTCTAAGATATAATATATGTATATTCTTTAAAATTAATATCAAATTTGCATAAAGAAGTTCGAACTTTAATGTAAGTTCGATATACGAAAATTATGGTATCTATATGGTAAACGTGGTATATCATAGATAACGAATGTAATGGAAGGGGTTTTATTATTTCTCTGATGCCATCATTTCTTGTGCAAGTCTTAAAAATCTTAGCCACTATAAACACTAACAACTTTATGATTGCTTCAGATCATCAAAATCCTAATCCAATCAATGGTTAGGTTTGAGAAATAGGTAGGCAGAGTTCCACTTTTTTACTTCACTTAAATCGTTCAATTCATTATTAATAGGTATTTCATATTTGATAAACTACTCAACTGAACAACAAGCAGGATTTATTATAACACTTTTCCTCATAGGCCTCAAGAAACCCAAATTAGCATAAGTAAAAATACAATTGAGGGATTAACTGGAAGATTCCATAGTATCAAATTCTGACTGCATAATTTGAGCACTAATGGGCTTGTCAAATATTTGATCCATGTGTCTAAAGGTATATAAATTTCAATGGAAATTAAAGCATCCCAAACACGCGTTGTATTATTCTTTTTTCATATTATTATTTTTTGCGCCAAATATTTGATTTTTTTTAGTACATAACATAGTTGCCACCGAAGCCGATAAACCGATTAAAGCTGAGACCTTAATCTCAACAGTTAACTCTTCATTGGTCTTAAATTCTTACTCTGGTGGTCTAAGTACAAGAATAATTTACTGGAGGTCAGATGCGGAGCAATTCGTTGTCCAATCCGTAAATTTTTTTAATGTTTTCTTGGAGATGGGATTAAGTAAAGTAGTCGATTCTGATCCCACACAGCTCACACCTTGCATAGGACGTTCGAATACTCAAATATTCATTAATAATACATATGTTCAATATATTCTTTTGATATCTTTGGAGTGTCAGCTCACTTGGTGAATTTCATTTTCAAGCCATACAAAATCATTTTTGGTTTTTAGTTTTTTCAATGATTTTGACCGTAACAGTATCAGTCTCCTTAGATTTCGTTTCTCATAGTGCCTATATGGAATACAGGAGCTAATACCTAAAGTGAGGTTGATGATGCAAAAACATAGTCTGTCCCTCCCAAGCAACAAAGTCAACCGCGATACCACCCCCTGTGCACTACTAACTAGGCTCTGACACACCGAGCAAAGGTGATATAATTTTAGTACAGATAAAAAAAAAACACTCTTTCCCCTCAGCTAGCTCAGAGGGAATAATGGTAGCCTCCTAACTAAACTCCAGTGCAGTCATCTTAGACCTCTTGATTACCGAAACCAAAATAAATAACAAAACGAACAATCGAAACGCTACCCGAACGGTTCAATTTTGGAAGACCCTTTCATAAAAATGATAAAAGCTATTCGCTTTTTTGGCTAAATTGTTAGTGAAACCATATTTTTGGATTTTCTTCGAGAGGCGCACAGTTTATGAAGGGTGAAAGTATTAGGGAATGTACATACATACATATGTGGGTATCCTATCCTCGGCAATCTGGAATATTTTCATGTTTACAATAACTCTCGTAGCTCCAGCAAAGGCCTATAGGCTCACAAAAAAAATAAAATAAAATTTTAATTAATTTTTCAAAAATTATGATTTTCAGTTACCTCAATTGTATTTTTTTTTATAAATGTAGTATAAATTTCCGCTGCTATAATAAAAAGTATATACATATTTATGTCATACAGTCATCAAATAATTTGATTAAATGGATTTTCTCCATTATAAATTTTTGCTTATTAATTAATTTATGTCACAAAATCTCAGCGAGAGATGACATACAATTTAAACTTTAAACACTGACAGCTGGCCCAAGTGAAAATCAAATAAAAGTCGTAATTTTTCCCATAGCACCAATTATACTGGCGTAGTTCTATAAACTCTGCCGTTCAGCATTTCAGGGTTAAAGTAGGATGAACTCATTTGTCTCGGCTTCCCTCTGTTGTTGGCATTGTTGTTGATATTTTTGTTGTTGTGATGGTAATTTTACTCTTACTGTTTTACAGTCGCTGCTTAATTAATTTTTTGTTCAATATGCATGTGTTTGTGTGTGTGTGTGTGCATGTGACTTCTTTGATATTGTGACAATTTAATGCCAACCGGACAAGCTCAATGAAAGTGAGCGCGTCATCAACACTCGCCTTTGTCGTGTTGCTGCGCTGCAGTATTCAATATCTGTTGGGGTTTTTGTTTTCAAAACTTGCTGCGGCACAGTGGGCTGAATCATCAATGTGTTTATCAGCGCTTGCGAAATTGATATGTGTGTGTGTGTGTAAGCATGTAATGGAATTACAAGCGGTGTTGCCAGTTTGGTAGAATTATTTGGTGATTTTTTGGAGGTTATTTTGAAAATACAATGTTACCGTTAATTTTATATAAAGTTTTGTGTGATTTACTTTATGAGAATTTTTATATAATTTTTTTCATCTAAGCAGGCATTACAAACTTCAAAGCATATTGTATATACCCTGTTCAGCGTATAAAAATAAATTATATAAAAACGAAAAAATTATAAATATATTCACCTAATTTTTGCAGTATAAAAAATTTCGTTTTTAAAAATATTTTTCATGTCAATTTAGGAATTTTTAATGAAATATTTAGATTAACTTTGAATAAGCATTCAACTAAACAAAAAATAACCTAAACTTAAATTTTTTTGTGGTAACCAAAGCGTTAAAACTGTGTCATAATATGCAAATTAGCAATTATTTTTTGCATTCACAAAATAAATTTCAACGAAATACCGTAATAATTCAAAAATTTACATTTTGTGAAAATGCATGCGAAAAAAAATTTATTGCATGCGATTTTTGTTTCGTATTTCAAAAAAGGAAATATTTTTTTCTAGTGGCAACACCAAAATCAGTGAGTGCATGTTGCATGCATATGTATTTGTATACTGTTAGCCCGTCGTGGTCCACATTGAAAATCTTCCAACAGCCAACATAAATGCAGCGTCGGCGCTTTGTTGTTAGTTTAAACGTGCGATTAGTCACTGCGGCTGGATATCCGCACTTGCAAACTCACGCACGTACACACATACACACATCGCAACGACAGTTTGAATTACATATGTATGTATGTGTAAGCAGCATATTCATTTGCAAAGCCGACACAATAATGTGCTGCGTGGGATTGCTGCCAGCGACCACAATGCACACACACATAAGACCTTTCATACATATGTATGTTTATGCACACACATTGATATGTCAGTCGCTTTGTGCCGGCAACAGGAAGGCGGTGCATTGTATGCGCTGCCACGGAGCGTTGATTTCTTTATAGAACATCGTAACTGCTATTTATGCATACACACCCACACATTCACGCACATGTGTGTGTAGTTAGCAAATGCTGTCACTTTCGCTGCTCTGCTAACACGTGGGAAATTTCCCTGCACATAAGTGTATTAGATTTACCGACACATGAATGTCACGGCAGCGTTCGTGTGCACTGAAATTTCCAATATCTCACGAAATGTGATGGACAACAAACGTGCAGTTCGCAGACGGAATTTCTAAAGACCACGCGAGGGGTGTGATTGGGTTTATGGTGAACTTAAAAAGATTGGGAAAATTCTTTTACAGCCGTATATTTGTATCTATGTATATGTAGATATGGACTCTGAGTACTTAAATATACATACATATATAGGTATGCTTATATTAATGTGAATGCAAAACAGCCATGTCAGAATTCAATTTTATTTTTAAGTTGCATTTATGATATCTTCATTTAATGTAAATAACAAAATGTTGAGCGTTAGTAGGTTAAGTACGTGACTACCATAGGTTCAAATCCTAGTCAATAGACAGCTAACTATGTGATATTTAATAAGCACACATACTAGTCCAACAGGTTAATTGAAAAGTCCCCTGTCTACGTAAAACACATTTTTTTGACAGAATGTGTGTATTTTTTTATTCAAGATAGCTCCTTATCTTCGATATCATTTTTTAGTAAGATTTGTCCTTTGCGTCCTCAGTTTCGGTGATCACCTCTTTATTGAAAAAAAAAAATTTTATCAGCGAGCATTCCGTTGAGTTCTGAGAACAAGAAATAATAGCTGGGGCCCAAATCTGGAGAATGCGGAAACAATTCGAAGCCCAATTCATTTCTGACTTTTCACTGACTTGTGACACGGTGCATTGTCTTGGTGAAACAGCACTTCCAAGAGCCGTTTTCGGCGAATTTGTCCTTCAAACGGCCTAATAATGCTTTGTAATAGTCGCTGTTGATGGTCCTTCCTTTTTCAAGGTAGGCAATAAAGATTATGCCACGCTTATACTAACCTTGTCAGCCAACTGTTGCGTTTTTACACGCATTGGAGCGGATTCATCGTATGTTGTCCACCTGGATAATGTCGATTGGACTTCAGAGTGAAATAACGGAGCCATGCGCCATATTTTGTCATATATGAACACGAAAAGTTCGGCTTTATTACTCTTGAACATCTCCAATCACTGTGCTGAATCATCAACTTGTCGTTGTTCTTGGTCAAAAGTGAACTCGCGCGGCACTCAGTTTGCACAGAGCTTTCTTATACCCAAATATTCGTGAATGATATGATGTACAAGATATTTTTAAAGTGCCTGCTTTCTGAAACAACTTCACTTTAATGTCATCGAAAATTATTTTGTGGATCTTTTTGCTGTTTTCGTCGGTAACAAACTCGTTTGGGCGTCCACTGACATCATCGTATTCGATGCTCTACCACTTCTAAATTTAACATAATCAAGGATTGTTATTGGTTGATTTTCTTAGGACAGTGTCCAGAAACTCGTCAACAAGCCAAGTTTTTGCTTCAACAGTATTTTTCCCTTCAAAAAGCAATATTATATCAACACGCGAAATTCATTTTCATCAATTTTTTCCACAATAACAAAAGTTACTTCACTCAAAATGATATAATCCTCAAACTAATGATCCGACAGCTGTTGAATTTATACGAGTACACACGAAGGTTGAAGGTTAGAGCTAACTAAAAATCGTACGGACTTAATTTAAGTAGCGCCATCAATGTGTCAGTCTAGGGACCTTTCAATTGTCTGCTTCTTAGGAATTACAAAAGAAAAATCAAACTACTTTTTCAAATGGTTGGGATATATTTATACATATTGTAGAAATTTACAGCAAAACTTTCAAAGAAATACTTTTCGAGTTACACTCCAACGGTCGAAAAAATGTAAAGCTAAAAAAACGCAGCTAAACTATAACAGAATATGCCGAACGTATGATAGGGATCGAAAGATTTGTCCTCGAGTAATCACTAAAGCAAATATGAAGAATTTAGTTCTGAGAAAAACGCATTTAAAAGAAACTGATGGAGCTGGTTAAACTGAGCGGCTTCACTTTAGAAGATTAAAACTCAAAAGCTGTTTCCGAAATTTGCTTAAAATTTTAGTATGTGCTTTTTAAAGGTATAAGCTATCGATTTTTTAACTCACACGATGAGCTTAAGACGGTATAAAACGAAATCTGAATTAAAATAGATAAACAACATGCTTAAGATTTTATTTGGAACAAATATTAACAGTTAATTGCTAAGTTTTACTTTTTGAAATAGGCGGTAATATTACTCCAAATACTGAAAATTAATCTGTCACAAATACTTTACTGCAGCCATAGATAAGCCCAGCACTCATTTTGTAATAATTTGATTATTATTATTTTTTGGTTAGGTGGCAACTCCACTCAGTTGAATGTCTAAATTAAAATTTCGACGAATAATTTCCAGTAAATTTTACCAAACGGCTTAAGTTTGTTAATTTTTTAAAAAAAATTTTAGGTTTTTAACATTTTTATAGGTGGCAACGTTAGCTTAGCTTAAAATATGTGCAAAAAAATATTTCCCCAAAAGTTTGCCTAAATGTTTCAGTTATGGCAAATATTTTGCAATATTTTGTTTAGTTTAACACTTTTCAATTTTTTAGGTGGCAACACTATATCAAA